>NC_086223.1:5138784-5765671 GCF_035770615.1 Melospiza melodia melodia
CATTGCAGGAAATCTCTCTGATCCCATTGCAGGGATCCCTCTGATCCCATTGTAGGAAATCCCTCTGATCCCATTGTAGGAAATCCCTCTGATCCCATTGCAGGAAATCCCTCTGATCCCATTGTAGGAAATCCCTCTGATCCCATTGCAGGGATCCCTCTGATCCCATTGTAGGAAATCGCTCTGATCCCATTGCAGGAAATCCCTCTGATCCCATTGCAGGGGATCCCTCTGATCCCATTGCAGGGATCCCTCTGATCCCATTGCAGGAAATCCCACTGATCCCACTCCAGGGGATCCCTCTGATCCCATTGCAGAAAACTTCCCAAATTCTTCTCCTTCTCCTTCTCCTTCTCCTTCTCCTTCTCCTTCTCCTTCTCCTTCTCCTTCTCCTTCTCCTTCTCCTTCTCCTTCTCCTTCTCCTTCTCCTTCTCCTTCTCCTTCTCCTTCTCCTTCTCCTTCTCCTTCTCCTTCTCCTTCTCCTTCTCCTTCTCCTTCTCCTTCTCCTTCTCCTTCTCCTTCTCCTTCTCCTTCTCCTTCTCCTTCTCCTCCTCCTCCTCCTCCTCCTCCTCCTCCTCCTCCTCCTCCTCCTCCTCCTCCTCCTCCTCCTCCTCCTCCTCCTCCTCCTCCTCCTCCTCCTCCTCCTCCTCCTCCTCCTCCCCTCTGTCCACAGTGTCCCCCCAGAGGGCTCAGGCTGCCGTGGGGTGCTGAGGACACCCCGAGCAGGTCCCTGTCACCCCTCCTGTCCCAGGCACGAGGCTCCCTGGCACTCCTCACCCCCGTCCCGGTGTTTGAGCCCCTCCTCAGGGGAGATAAGATCGGGATCAGCCCAGCCCGGCTCTGCCAAAACGGGCAGGAAGCAGCACGGTAATTAAACGGGCAAATGATGGGAATTTAGGATTCTAACAAAAGGCAGAAAAGCAATCCAGAGGGGGTCGGGAAAATCAGGAACACAGAGAAAAACCCAATCAAGCAGAAAATAGCCCGGACTGGAGCCAAGGGAGGGGCTGAGGCAGCCGGGCTCGGGGGGAGGAGGAGATTTGGGGGGCTGGGGGGGGGGATTTGGGGGCTGGATGGGGAATTTAGGGGGGGGTCTCTGGTGCCGTTCTGGGGCAGAATGAGAGTTTTGGGAGAGATTTGTTCCTCAGCATTTGTTCTATGCTTTAGTATAGTTTTAATCGAATATATATCATAAAATAATGTGAAAAACGCCAATCCACTGTTTTTTAATATTTTAAAAGTTGAATAGTAATAAAATGCTTATGAAAATAGTAATACAATTAGAGCAATAATAATTTGCACAATTTGAATTAGGATAATATGAGACAATAAAAACAAAGAGTTATTGACGTCAGGGTACCTTTTTCTGGGCAGCAGGAGCCCGAAAAAGGACACCCGTTAACAAAGGATTAACCCTTAAAAGCAATAGCTTGTTGTATATTCATACACTTCATACATGATGCATAAATTCCATTCAAACACAGGATTCTGTCTGATCATGGCCAACTTCTTCCTCCAAATCCTAACAGCGCCAAGAGGCGGGAAGAAGTTCGTTTCTTCTGATAAGAGAGCAATAAATTCTTTTCCTCTGAAAGATTCAGGTGTCCTGTGGCTGCTATCTCGCTGCGAGTCCTTTCTTTAAAAAAAATATCCTACACAGCATAGTTTCTATTTTAACAATTTTTATAACCTAAAACTATATTTAACACAGTACTTAAGAGAATTAACACAGCATCACTTTCTAACACAACACATATAATATTCATTTGAATATTTGTGAAAAGCCAATCATAAAATACAAGAATTTTTCACAATAATAAATCAACCTTTTGAAACATGGAGTCAGATCCTCGTCTCTTCATGTTGCCCGATTGATAGATGACACAAAACTCGGATGAGTTTTGTGGGTGCTTTATTAAGGGCCTGGAGAGCTGGGGGACTCACGTCCCAAAATCCCAGCCCCCGATTTCACGTATGGGTGCTTCCCTCTTATACATGCGATTCACAACAAAGTCTCCAAGAAACAGTTCCCCATTCCCCTTGCCTGGTCACAGACCCCTTGTGATACATTCCTTGGTTCACAAGCAAGATCATTAATCTTCTGCTTATCTTATTCTAAGAGCATTGTATGCTGCCTCCAGACAGGTTAGCATTCTTACTTTCCTGCACTAGTTTAATTATTTATTAAATCCCTAAGACTACCTGCTAGGTTACACACAAAACTCAACACACTTTCAACGGCTACAAAACTACTTTTTAACAAACCAGTTCACACACAACTCACTATAATTAAATATTTTGCTAAATTTCATTTCTTTTCCAACATTCATGCTGGCACCCCTGAGATCACTGTCACACTCGGGGACAGGCCCAGCCCGTGGGGACCCAGAGCAGCCCGGGCCGGTGTCCCCAGGGCCCTTCCCGGGCATTTCCCGCCGGGAGGAGCCGCCCGGGACATTCCTGGCACGGCCCAGCCTCCCTGGGCCGGGTTTGTTTGCTCGGAGCCCTGGAGACGATCCCGAGCCATGGAGCGGGGAGCGGCCCGGGGCCCCCGTGGGCTCTGGGGGGACCCCCGGGCAGGGACCCCCCTCCTTGGGGTGAGCCCGGAGCGCTCCTGCCTCCGGATTGATGGGAGAGGGGCGGAGAGGGGCTGGGCTCGGGGCTTTGGGTGGGCTCGGGGCTTTGGGTGGGCTACGGGCTTTGCAAACGCCCCGCAGACCCCGAAAGGTGCCCGGGTCCTGTCCCCAGGGGTGGGAGTGACCCAGGATGGGAGGGCGCTGTCCCTGGAAAACCAAGGGAGAGAGAATTCCCATCTCCAGGGCTCCCGTCCTGCTCCCCTGGGCCACCCGCTCGTCCTGCCACCACCCCTGCCCCCTCTGTCCTGCCACCATCGCAGTCCCCATCCCGCCTGTCCCCAGACGTGTCGCCCCTGTCCTGTGCCCACCCCTATCCCCTCTGTCCTGCCATCCCAGTCCCCTCTGTCCTGTCCCCTCTGTCCTCCCTGTCCCACCACCCCCCCGTCCCTCTGTCCTGTCCCCAGCCCCGTCCCCTCCATCCTAGCACCACCTCAGTCCCCTCTGTCCTGCCCTCAGCCCTGTCCTTTCCATCCTGCCACCACCTCTGTCCCCTCTGTCCTGGCACCATCACTGTCCCGATCCCGCCTGTCCCCAAACGTGTCCCCTCTGTCCTGCCCCCACCCCTGTCCCCCTGTCCTGCCCCCAGCCATGTCCCCTCCATCCTCCCACCATCCCTGTCCCCTCTGTCCTGCCATCATTGTCCCCTCTGTCCTGTCCCCTCTGTCCCCTCTGTCCTGCCGCAATCCCAGTCCCCTCTCTCCCACCCCAAGCCCCATCCTCTCTGTCCTGCCACCACCATCCCCCCTGTCCTGCCATCCTTGTCCCCTCTGTCCTGTCACCATCATTCCCTTCGTCCGGCCACCACCCCTGTCCTGCCCCCATCCCTGTCCCTCTGTCCTGCCACCACCCTTGTCCCCTCTGTCCTGCCCCCAGCCCCGTCCCCTCTGTCCTGTCACCATCCCAGTCCCTCCTTCCTGCCACCCCTGTCCCCCTGTCCTGCCACCATCCTTGTCCTGCCCCAGGCCATGTCCCCTGCATCCTGCCCCCACCCCAGTCCCCTCCATCCTCCCACCATCCCTGTCCCCTCTGTCCTGCCAGCCCTGTCCCCTCTGTCCCCCCTGTCCCGCCCCCAGTCCCGTCCCCTCTCCTCCCCGCCACCATCCCGGGCCCGGTCCCGCCTGTCCCCAGCCATGTCCCCCCTGTCCCGCTGCCAGCACTCCGCATTAACCCTTGAATTCACAATCCCCGCGTTCCCTGCTCTGCTCCCTCGCAGCCCCGCGCCCCGGGATCGCCGCCCGGAGCGTTCCCGGAGCGTTCCCGGTGCCCGGTGCTGATCCTGCAGCCGCTGCCCGGGCCCGGCGCCGCCCCCGCGGGACCCCCGCCCGCCCGGCCAGGTCTGTGGGGACAGAACCGGGAAAGGCAGAGCCGAACCGGACCGGGTTCGTGGGGACAGAACCGGGAAAGGCAGAGCCGAACCGGGCTGGGTTCGTGGGGACAGAACCGGGAAAGGCAGAGCCGAACCGGGCTGGGTTCGTGGGGACAGAACCGGGCAGGGCAGAGCCGAACCGGGCCGGGTTCGTGGGGACAGAACCGGGCAGGGCAGAGCCGAACCGGGCCGGGTTCGTGGGGACAGAACCAGGAAAGGCAGAGCCGAACCGGGCCGGGTTTGTGGGGACAGAACCGGGCAGAGCCGAACCGGGCCGGGTTCGTGGGGACAGAACCGGGCAGGGCAGAGCCGAACCGGGCCGGGTTTGTGGGGACAGAACCGGGCAGGGCAGAGCCGAACCGGGCCGGGCTCAGCCGCTCCTGATCCCCGATCCCAGATCCCAGATCGGGCCCTTCCCGGGGACAGCAGCGGGCAGAGCCACCCTCAGCCGTGTCCATCCATCCTTGGGTCCTCGGGTGGGCGTTCAGCCCCACGGGCTGAGAATTTTGGGGCTTTTACCAACTCTGGGCTCCAAGATGCTCCCAGGGAACAGTTTTTGGGTTTTGGGGTTTTTTGGTTGTTCTGTTGGTTTTTTTTTTTGAGGGGGGGGGAGGGTTTTTGTTGATTTTTTTTTTGTTGTTTGTTTTTTGTTTTTTTTTGGTTTTTTGGTTTTTTTTTTTTTTTTTTTTTGTTTTTTAGTTTTTTTTTTTCCTAGTTGTTTTTTGGTGGGTTTTTTTGTGTTTTTTTGTGGTTTTTTGTTGTTTTATGGGTTTTTTGGTTGTTTTTGTTTGGTTGGGGTTTTTTTTTGTTTGTTTTTGGGGGTTTTTGGGTTTTTTTTTTGCTTGGTTTTTGGTGTTTTTTTGGTGGTTTTTTGTGGGTTTTTGATTTTTTTTCTGTTTGTTTTTTTGTTGTGGTTTTTTTGTTGTTTTTTGGATTTTTTGGGTGTTTTCTGGGGTTTTTTTGTTTGTTTTTTGGTGGGTTTTTTTGTTTCGTTTGGTTTGGTTTTTTCTGGTCTTTTTTGTTGTTGCTGTTGTCGTTTTTTTGTTTTTGTTGTGGGTTTTTTTGGTGGTGTGTTTTTGTTTGTTTGTTTTTTTTGTTTGGGGGGGGGGGGTTCAAAATTCTGTTGTTTTTGATCTCCAAACCCCCATTTCCTGCTGGCATCCATCCGTCCCCAGGGAACACCGGGGTGTGACAGACAGACTCCTGGAACTGCAAGGTGGGATTGAGAGGGACTGGAGCCCTGGGCTGTGCCCCTGCCCGGAGGGGCTTCACCCACCCGGGTGCCCCCAGGCTGAAATCTGGGCTGGGGGGGCTGGCAGCAGGGCCAGGGGCTGTGGTGACACCAGGGACAGCAGGGACAGCAGGGACAGAAGGGACAGGGGGCTGTGGTGACAGCAGGGACATCAGGGTGAGGGGTTGGGGACAGCAGGGACAGGGGCTGTGGTGACAGCAGGGACAGGGACTGGAGTCAGTGGGGACAGCAGGGACAGGGAGCTGTGATCACTGGTGACATCAGGGACTGGGTCTGGGGACAGCAGGGACAGGGGCTGGGGACAGTGAGGACAGCAGGGACAGGGACTGGGGACATTGGGGACAGCAGGGACAGCAGGGACAGCAGGGACAGGGGGCTGTCATCACTGGGGACAGCAGGGACAGTGGCTGTGGTCACCCCTGTCCCCTCTGACCCCTCACTGCCCTGCTGCAGGGACAGCAGGGACAGGGGGCTGTGGTGACCAGGATCACTGGGGACAGCAGGAACAGGGCCTGTGGTCACCAGGGACAGCAGGGACAAAGAGCTGTCATCACTGGGGACACACCACAGGCAGAGTCACCTTGTGCTGTGGGGAGGGGGGAGGTGGAGCTGTCCTTAAAAATCCAAGGAAATCCTTAAAAATCCGAGGAAAATCCTTAAAATCTGAGGTAAAAGGATGTTTCAAATCAGTGTAGAAGCAAACAGAGCCGGGCTGGCCCCGGTGGGATGGGTGGACCCACCCAGAGCTGCCAGCACCCCGTGTCCCACCCCAGTTCAGTCCCTGGGGTGCTGGGGTGCTCCTGCCTGCAGGGACAGCCACCTCCTGTGTCCTGGGAGCCAGCCTGGCACCTCTGGAGCCTCTGGGGATCTGGCTCTGAGCCCTTATGGGGTGGTCCAAACCCTTTTTTACTCCAGAGAATCCCAGAATGGTTTGGATTGGAAGGGACCTCCAAGCCCGTCCAGTTTCACCCCTGCCATGGCAGGGACACTTTCCACTGTCCCAGGCTGCTCCGAGACCTGGCCTTGGGCACGGCCAGGGATCCGGGGCAGCCACAGCTGCTCAGGGTGGATGAAGCCAGCAGGATCTCAGGGGATTCCAGCAGGTTTATAAGAATTTTCCATGGGAATTTCACACCTGTGGAAAATGGGGGTGTTTTTCTGGGGTGCAGAGGCAGATTTGGGGCTTTCTCCGTGTGGATGGGCCCCAGCAGCCTCACACCCTCAGTGCGGCCTCCAGCCAAGGGGACAGGGAGCAGGCAGGAGCTGAGGGGGCACTGAGCATCCACACCCTGCTCCTCCCTGGATCCCAGGAGTGGGGATTGGAGTCCTGGGCTCACCCCCAACTCCTGCCCTGTAAGAGCATCAGGGGTAGGAGGGTCAGGACGAACGGAGATGAGAGATCTCTGCAGCCAGGTTGTGGAATTTGGGGTTTATTGCAAAGGGCCTGGGTGCAGGGCCCTGCTGGAGCTGCCAAACACAGCTCAGAGCAGGCTGAGAGGAGAGAGGGGGAGAGAGGGTGAGAGGGTGAGAGAGTAAAAGAGTAAGAGCATAGAAAAGTAAGAGCTAAGAGGCAAGAGGTAAGAGCAAGAGTAAAAGAGGCAAGAGCAAAGACAGCAAAGTTCCCGTTCCAATACAACAATTCTTCTTCTGTGTTGAATATTCTGATTCTCACTAACCAATCTAGTACAAGATACAAATCCTACAGCATTTCCATACAGCCTATAAGAATCATTACATTACCATCCTGTGTTACATTTTAAACCCTAAAAACTCCTCTTTGGGCCCTTCTGCCAAGCTGTAGGGTCTGCTTGGACTCTTACACATGCCTGCTTGCAGAGGGTGTTGTTCCATCAAAAGGGGATCACCTTCAGCTGGCCACACCATTGTTTTCCAGTTCTTCAGTAACTGAGGGATCTCAGAGCTTGCTTTCATTTCAATCTCGCTTATAGTTTCCATATTCTCAAGATCTTTTGCCAAACAATCATATTGACAAGGCTTTCCTGTTCCATCTTCCCCAACACTGCCCCTCATGTCCAGAGTGGGGCTGAGCCTGGCATGCTCTGAACGTGGTGCTCTGCCCCTCAATGCCCTGGGCACTGCCAGGGCTGCAGAAACTCTGCCAAGAATGGGAGGAAAATCTGGTCCCTCCAGCCCCATTAACCACTGACTACAGCCCCTGTCCCTGCTCAGCTCCCCCACATGAGCCAGCAAGGAAGAAAAGCCTCAAATGTGGCAATTTTCAAGTTTTAGCCAAACAAAATAATTTTTAAACACCACATGAGGCTTCCAAAGCGGGGTGGGGGAAGGCTGGCTGTGCTCCCACTGCTTGGGAACAGGGAGGAGCCTGGGGGCCGCCCCATCCTGGGCACTGATCCCAGGCCCTGCTCCCTCTCTGATGCACAATCTCCCATCCTCGGGCAGGTTTGATGGAGCTGATGATGATCCAAGGCTCCCAAATGCACCAGCTGCTGATGCACGGCCTGGCCATGGCAGCTCTGATGCCCCTCGGGGCAGGGACAGCCCCAGCCCAGGTGAGGCTCGAGGGGGCAGAGGGGACAAAGAGGGGGCAAAGGGACTAAAGATGGGGTAGAGGGAGCAAAGAGGGGGCAGAGGGGGCAAAGAGGGTAAAAGGGACCAAGGAGGAGGCAAAGGGACCAATTTGGGGCAGAGGGACCAAGGAGAGGACAGAGGGACCAAAGAGGGGCCAAACGGACCAAAGAAGGGGTAGAGGGACCAAAGATGGGGCAGAGGGGACAAAGAGGAGGCAAAGGGACCAAAACTGGGGCAAAGGGAACAAAAGTGGGGCAAAGGGAGCAAAGAGGGGGTAGAAGGACCAAGGAGGGGGCAGAGGGACCAAAGAAGGGGAAAGGGACCAAGGAGGGGGCAAAGGGACCAAATTTGGGGTAGAGGGACCAAGGAAAGGACAGAGAGACCAAAGATGGGGCAGAGGGACCAAAGATGGGGCAGAGGGAACAAAGAGGGGGAAAAAGGACCAAAGAGGGGGCAGAGGGAACAAAGAGGGAGCAGAGAGACCCCCAGGGCTGTTCAGGGTCACCACGTCCTGCTTTGGGACCCTCTGGGGGCAGCACCTGGGTGGTCCCAGCCCAGCTCAGAGCAGCCCTTTGGGGTTTTGGGGCTTTGTTTGGAGCCCAGCTCTGACAGCTCAGATGGCAGCCAGGCCTTGGGCAGAGGCTCTGCCCAGCTGGGACCCTCTGGAAACACAGGCCAACCCATCAAGAGCTCTGCAGGGGCTGCCATTTAAAATCCATCTCAAACCACAACATTTCATCTCCTTGGGGGGAACAATGCAGCTTTTGGGGCAGGGCTGGGCTGTGACAGCTGCTGAGCTCGCTGCCAGCTGGCACCTCCTGGCACCCAGCCCTGCCCTCCCATTGCCACCAGGGCTGGGCTGGCCAGGACTGGACCCTGCCCAATTGGCTCTCAGCAGATCAAAGGGCTCTTCCCATGGGGTTTGGTCCCATCTGTGGGGCTGCCATCCCCCGTGTCCCCCAGGGGCTCTGTTGGGACTGAGCCCAGCCAGTGGGAGCAGCTGGGTGCGATCCCGGTGTTATGTTTGCCCAATTATTCCATCATTAAAAAAAACAAATAATGTGACAGTGTTCACAGGGGTTTTCAGGTGAGGGAAGAGATGAGAATGTTGACTCCATGTTCAGAAGGCTGATTTATTATTTTATTATATACATTACACTAAAACTACACTAAAAAAATAGAAGGAAAAGTCCTCAGAAGGCTAGCTAAGCTAAGGATAGAAAGGAATGAATAATAAAGGTTTGTGTCTTGGACAGAGAGTCCAAGCTAACTGGGCTGTGATTGGCCATTAATTCTAAATATCCAAGATGGGCCAATCCCAGATGCACCTGTTGCATTCCACAGCAGCAGATAACCATTGTTTACATTTTGTTCCTGAGGCCTCTCAGCTTCTCAGGAAGAAAAATCCTAAGGAAAGGATTTTCATTAAAAGATGTCTGTGGCAAAATAATATTAGAGGTAGCAGCAATTTTAATTGAATAGTTTAGAAAATATATAAAATCGGATACACTTCAAATATTGACAATATAATTTGATTAAAATAAGGGATAATTTGGTTCCAATAATAGCGCATTAGTAAAAGATAACCGCGGGGTACGGAGGGCAGGGTTCTGGGACCCTTGCCACCTCGTGTACAAGCTTGCCAAGTGAAGATTTCCCCTTTATATGCCATGTGTCAATGCCATCTCCTCCCATTTTCGATTCATCACACTTCTACCTCCGCCCTCATCACCACCTTCACCGCGCATGTGCCACCACTCGTTTTGGTGGTCGCACAAGTCTTTGGGGGTCGTCACTGATGAAGGCCTCTCCTCTTCCTCGATGTCCTTTAATTCACCCTTGGGTTACACATGCGCACCAAGCCAAGATTAACATAATATTATATTTAAGCATCGAATCAATAAGTCTCTTATAGCTGGCATTTTCCTGGGACCCAACCAGATTTTCCCTTCTTTCTGTTAGTTTTTAGTAACTGTTATCTCTTGCTTTTTCCTGTCCTTGAACATCTGCAAGGAAGGGGGGTTGTGGAGCCCCTCCTCTCCCTTTCTTTCTTGGCGTTATACCTTTTAACTGTTTTATTATTATTTCCAAATATTAATTGCTGCATCAATATTGATTGCTGTTTCAATCATACCTATTTACTACATGGGCCAGCGGCGCTTTGGGAGCCCCGGCCCAGCCCTGCCTCTGTCCACCTCCCCAGGCGCTGGCAGGGCCTTGGCAGGATGAGGATGAGGAGGAAGAGGAGGCTGTGGTTTTCCACCATCACTACCTGCCCTGGACCCCTCCCCGCCTGCCCCCCGTGCGGTTCCTGCGCTGCTCACCTGAGGAAGGGCGGTGAGTGCCAGCGGGTCGGTGCCATCCCGGTGTGGCAGCGCCTCCAGGGACACCATCCATGGTCACTGAGCTGTCCCTGCTCCTCTCTGGCAGAGCTGTGCCCCCTCCGCCGCCCCCCAGCGCCACCGGCACTGTGGGACCCGGTGTGCCCCCAGCAGAGGGTAAGGACAGCCCGGGGACACTGACACTGTCCCCATGGCCCCCACAGGGCAGCTGTCCCTCGGGCTTCCGTCACCCCAGGCTCAGCTTCCCTGCTGCCTATCTCCATTCCATCCTGTCCTGTCTCATCCCATCCCAATAATGTCCTGTCCTGTCCCATCCCATCTCATGGATCCTATGGATCCCATCCTATCCCATTATCCCATCCCATGGATACCATCCCACCCCATCCCATCTCAATAATGTCCCATCCCACCCCATTATCCCATCCCAATAATGTCCCATCCAATTTTCCCATTCCATCCCATCCTATGGACCCCATCCCAATAACGTCCTATCCCATCCCATTATCCCATCTCATTATCCCATCCTATCCAAATAAAGTCCATCCCATTATCCCATCCCAATAATGTCCTATCCCAATAATGTCCCATCCCAATAATGTCCCATCCCATTATCCCATCCCATCCCATTATCCCATCCCATCCCAATAATGTCCCATCCCATTATCCTATCCCATCCTATGGATCCCATCCCAATAATGTCCCATCCCATCATCCCATCTCAATAATGTCCTATCCCAATAATGTCCCATCCCATCCCAATAATGTCCCATCCCATTATCCCATCCCAATAATGTCCTATCCCAATAATATCCCATCCCATTATCCCATCCCATCCCATTATCCCATCCCATCCCAATAATGTGCCATCCCATTATCCCATCCCAATAATGTCCCATCCCATTATCCTATCCCATCCTATGGATCCCATCCCAATAATGTCCCATCTCATTATCCCATCCCATCCCAATTATGTCCTGTCCCGTCCCATCCCATCTCATGGATCCCATGGACCCCATCCCATTATCCCATCCCATTATCCCATCCCATGGATCCCACCCCAATAATGTTCCATCCCATAGTCCCATCCCATCCCACTAATGTCCCATCTCATCAATGTCCTATCCAATCCCAATAATGTCCCATCTCATTACCCCATCCCATTCCATCCCACCCCACAGAGTTTTACACCATGGAGCAGCAGAGGGGGCTCTGAGCTCTGCCTCCCTGGACCCCAAAGATCCCGGATGGATGCTCCACCATTCCTGTGCTTTTGGGGTTTTGGGTTTTGGGGTGGTTTCCCCTCTGAGCCCCCCAGCAGGGCTGTGCCAGCCCCGGTGTCACCCCAGTCCCCTCCAGGCCGTGCTGTCCCCGGGGGTGGGACAGAGGATGGTCCCCACCTCCATCTGTCCCTCCAGCTCCCAGCACAGCATCGCCTGTCATTAATGTGCTTTGTTAAGAGAGCGCCCTGCTGTGGCTAATTAAGCATCTGTAATTACATTAATTGCACGTGTAATCTGTAATGGGCTGGTGGCTCCGTGCCCGGGTGCAGGGGCTCCCTCGGGGCTGGGGGAGCCCAGAGCTGTGTGGGGGGGTTTGGCAGTGCCTGGGGGGGCTGAGAGGAGCCCTGGGGGGGTCTGTGAGGCCTTGGGGGGCTCTGTCAGGTCTAGGGGCTCCTGTCAGGTCTAGGGGGGGTCTCTCAGGTCTGGGGGGTGAGGGGGTGCTGGGGGTCTATCAGAGCCTGGGGTGCTGAGCGAGTGCTGGGGGGGGTCTGTCAGGTCTGGGGGGCGTCTGTGAGGTCTTGGGGAAGTGAGGGGGTGCTGGGGGTCTGTCAGGTCTGGGGGGATCTGTCAGATCTGGGGGGGTATGGCAGGTCTGGGGGTGCTGAGGGGAGGTCTTGGAGGGGGGGGTCTATCTGAGCCTGGGGTGCTGAGGGGGTGCTGAGGGGTCTGTCAGGTCTGGGGGGTTCCTGTCAGGTCTGTGGGTGTAAGGTGCTGCTGGGGCAGTGCTGGAGCTCCAGGCTGAGATCTCCTGGCTGAGCAGAGGCAGAGCTGGATTGTTGGGGGGGCCGTGGTGGGGAGAGCAGCCTGAGAAGGAAATCCCGGAGCTCCCCAGCATTCAGTGACCCCTGAGCTCCCCGGGAGCAGGAGGAAGGGGCAGAGGAGGCTTTGGGTGCTGGGAGCTGTTCCCTGCCCGTGCCACCCCCCAGCACTGCTGTGCCCTGGGGGGCTCCAGGCCTTTCCCTGGCAGGAGGCCTCAGAGCCGGCGGTCTGGAGCTCTGAGGATGCAGAAAAGGCACCTTGAACCCCTTCTTGGACTGCTCTGCCCCTCCTCTGCCCAGTGGAAGGCAGGATCTCCCTTCCCTGAGCTCTGCAATGAGCAAATCCTCCCCAGCCTGGCCCCCGCAGGAGCTCCCAGATGTGGAGCAGAAGGATCAGGTGGGTTCCAGCAGGAAGATGCAGCTCCTCCAGCTGGGAGGTGTGACAGTGTTCACAGGGGTCTGAGGGTGAGGGGAGAGACGAGGATCTGACCCCATGTTTCAGAAGGCTTGATATAATATAATATAATATAATATAATATAATATAATATAATATAATATAATATAATATAATATAATATAATATAATATATATAATATAATATAATATAATATAATATAATATTTCTATATTTGTTATATATTATTTCATTATATTATATATTATTATATTATATGTATATATATATATAACTATACTAAAAGAATAGAAGAAAGGATTTCATCAGAAGGCTAGGCTAGGCTAAGAATAGAAAAACAAAGAATGATATCAAAGGCTTGTGGCTCTGAGCCAGCTGGCAGTGATTGGCCATTAATTAGAAACAACCACATGTGGTTTGCATGGACAAATGAGCCATCCATGGGGCTGAATTCCTGGGAAATCCATCCCCAAAGGAGCTGGAAACCTTCTGTATTGGTATTACCAATATTGGGGATGGGATGTGCCTTGACTTGTGACCATGTTCACAGAGGTCTTAAGTTGAGGGAAGAGACGAGGATCTGACTCCATGTTTCAGAAGGCTGATTTATTATTTTATGATGTATATTACATTAAAACTATACTAAAAGAATAGAAGGAAGGATTTCATCAGAAGGCTAGCTAAGAATAGAATAAGAAAGAATGATAACAAAGGCTTGTGGCTCTGAGCCAGCTGGCTGTGATTGGCCATTAATTAGAAACAACCACATGAGACCAATCCCAGATGCACCTGTTGCATTCCACAGCAGCAGATAACCATTGTTTACATTTTGTTCCTGAGGCCTCTCAGCTTCTCAGGAGGAAAAATCCTAAGGAAAGGATTTTCCATAAAATATGTCTGTGACAAGGGGGGACTGTAGGAGGCATCCAGAAGCAAGGCTGGGATGGATGGGAGAGCAGATGGTGCCCAAAGGATCCCCCAAGGACACAGAATGGGGAGGAGGAGTGAGGAGTCACCTGGAATGGGCAGGGCAGGAAGGGTGGGCTCGGGATGTGACCCAATCTTTGCTTTAACATGAGAATAATGAGAGGAATGGGAGGGTGAAGCAATGGGCATTGCAACAGCCCTGCTGGACGTAACCCCGGGGTTACTGGTCAAACTGGGGCACCTCCAGCCTGGCCAGAGCCTGGGGACAGCTCTGTCACCTCCAGGGTGGGAGGGAACGGGGGTGGTGTTTGAGGGTCCCCAGGATGAGGGGAGAGATGAGAATCTTGACTCCATGTTTCAGAAGGCTGATTTATTAATTTATGATGTTATATTATATTAAAAGAAAATTATATACTAAAACTACACTAAAAGAATAGAAAGGAGACATCAGAAGGCTAGAAAGGAATGAACAATAAAATCCTGTTAAGAAAGGGATTAATAATAAAATCTTGTGACTGACCAGAGTCCTGACACAGTTGGGCCTGTGATTGGTCATTAATTAAAAACAATGACACACGCTGGGTAAACAATTCTCCAAATCACATCCCAAAGCAGTAAAACATGGAGAAGCTGAAGCTCCCCAGCTTCCCAGGAGAAAAGATCCTGGCAAAAGGGATTTTTCAGAAAATATCACAGTGTCAGGGCAGTGATGCAGAGATGCTGGGTTGAGGCTGGGTCCTGCCAGGGGAGGGCTGGGGGTCCCAGCAGAGGTGACAATGCCCAGGTGTGCCTGGGGGAACTGGCAGACCCCAGAGAGGCACAAGGGGAGGCACAAGGGGATTTTGCTGCTGCTGGGCCAAGGCTGAGCCCAGGGATGGCAGCAGCACAGGGATGTCCCCCCTTCCCCAGCCCTGCGGGTGTCCCAGGCCAGGTGGGAATGGTCTTGGAGCCACCTGGGATGGTGGCAGGTGTCCCTGCCATGGCACTGGATGGGCTGTGAGGTCCTTCCCACCCAAACCCTCCTGGGATTCTGGGATTCCTGATTTGGGAATGGACCTGAGGGGCTGGGGGCTGACACCGGCCCAGTGTCCCTGCTGTCACCAGGACTTGGTTCTAGGAGTTTCCAGGGGGCTGGCCTGGATCCTGCAAGGCACCAGAGCAGGAGGAGAGGTTAATTACAGCCTGTGCTAATTGCACCCCTGAAAACACCTCATGCAACACGGCCCCTGGTTGCCAACTGGGCCAAGGGCTGCCACCCCTGCAGGGCTGGCAGAGAGGGGTGACAGAGGCACCCCAGTCCCCAGGCACTGTGGGACCCTGGGGACACGAGCTGGGCACTGGAGGGGAAGGGCAGAGGGGCTCCTGCTGCCCAAACTGAGCAGGGGATGGATGGGGAGCAGGAGTTCCTGCTGCCTTCCCAGGTGGGAGAGGTGTCCCAGCCATCCGAGGCTCTGCAGGGGGAGGTTTGGGTGCCCAGCATGGACCAGAGCAGCTCCTGCTGTCCCCACCAGCTGAGCCTCCCTGCCCCAGGGCTGGCAGCCCCTGGCCAGGACTATTGTGAATCAAAGGTGACTCTGATGTTGGTGAGGGAGAGAGAATGATGGATCTGACTCCATGGACATCAGAAAGCTGATTAATGACTTTATATTATTCTATACATCTAAACTGAACCTGCCAAGCACTCAACCCTGCTCACACTGCACAGAATCCCTTGACTGTCACCCAACAGTCCAACACACACACACACCTGGCCCTGACAGATCAAGGAAACAAAACTCCATCACTTTGGGTAAAAAATCTCCATATTGCATTCTACTTTGGCACAAACACAGGCACAGCAAATGAGATATGAATATTCTTGGAAGAATTGTGCCTTGCTTTTCTCTGTGAAGAGAAATGTGGGGCTACACACCTGGCCCTGACAGGCCAAGGAACCCAAATACCATCCCTTTGGGTAAACAATCTCCATATTCCATTTTACTTCGTCACAAACACAGGAGCAGTAAATGAGATAAGAATTGTGTTTTCTCTTTCTCTGAGGTTCACAGAATGTGAAACCCAGAAATATTCTTGGGAAGAATTGTGCCTTGCTTTTCTCTGTGAAGAGAAATGTGGGGCTACACACCTGGCCCTAATAGGCCAAGGAAACAAAACACCATGACTTTGGGTAAAAAATCTCCATATTGCATTCTACTTTTGCACAAACACAGGCACAGCAAGTGATAAGTAAGAATTGTGTTTTCCCCTTTCTCTGAGGTTCAGAGAATGTGAATCTCAGAAATCCTTGGGAAGAATTGTGCCTTGCTTTTCTCTGTGAAGGAAATGTGGCAACACAGGACAGATACCCAGGACAGGAAGGGTTCAGTGAGCAGCGTGTCTGATCTCACCGACCCGGAGTCTTCAATAGCCCAGGAAGGTGACAGCAGCGACACCTCAGGTGACTCAGGGTCCCCGTGTGACTCACAGCCACTCTCCACCCCTGGGTGGGTGTCCTGCTTCCACCTGAGCACTCCATCCTCAGGATGAGCTCCACAGAGAGCCTTCCCCTGGGCCAGCCCAGCCACCCACACAGGATCCTCCTGATTCACCTGGCCCGGGCTGAGCTGGGGCAGCACCATGGACCTGCTGCTGCTCCAGGGGCTGCTGCTCCTGCCCCTGGCAGCGCTGCTGCTCTACAGGTGCAGCCCCACGTCCAGTTCCTCTGCAAGGTGGCCTTCTTCAACTGCTGGATCGTGGCCTTGGCCACCCTGCTGTCCCCCCTGGCTGCCTTCCGGGGACGCTCCGTGGAGAACATGAGGTGAGTGAGGGATGGGGAAGGAGAGAGCTGGCTGGGGCTTGGCTCAGCAAGGAAATCCTGTGGTTTGTGGCCACAGGCTCTGTCCTGCCCTGGCCGGAACCGCAGCTGGGTCACAGAGCCCTGGGGCCAAGGCCAGGGCTGTGGTCACATCCATGGGGCAGTGAAGGGCAGCTTGTGGTATTGCCTGTGCCCAGGGAGGGTCAGGCTATGCTGGAGTTGGGATTTGTGGTCCCTGAGGGATGAAATAACATAAAAGGGATCATTCCTAGCCATGGCAATGTTGGGGTCATCACCTGGGTGGGTAATGGGGGGGGTTTGGAGGAACCATCAGGGCAGGGGGCAGATACATGGCCAGTGCTGTGTCCCTGGCTCTGGTTTTGCCCATGGGAGACCCAGGAACAGCACGTTGGCAGAGAGATTGAGGGTGGACAGCCCTGGCACAGATTATTCCATGGCTGCCCCATTCCTGGAAGTGTCCCAGGCCAGGCTGGATGGGGCTTGGAGCAGCCTGGGACAGTGGGAGGTGTCCCACATGGCTGGGGTGGCTCTGGGTGGGTTTAAGGTCCCTTCCAACCCAAACCGTTCCATGTTTTTTATGGTTTTGGGATGTCTTGGTGCCATCACCTGTCAGGGGCACAGCCCTGTCCCTGTCACAGCCATGTCCTGATCACAGCCCTGTCCCGACTCTGCTCCTGGGGGTGGAAGCAGGGAGATAGATAACACCGGAGAGATAACAACACCGGGAGATAACAGCAGGGAGGAGATAACATCTCAGTGTAACACCAGGGGAAGGCCTGGGCGCGCTCAGGGTGTTGCAATCCCGCTGATGGATTCCCAGGCAGGATGAGCACAGATGTAATTACACAGGAAAATGTCCCAGCTTGAGAAACTCTGAGGATTTGTGTGGAGGGATCCTGGCCCACAGTGGGAGCGTGGCGCAGGTTCGGTGTTGTCACCTGGAGGTTCGGTGTACTGGTCAGAAGTTCAGTGTTATCAGTCCAAGATTTTGTGGTACCGGCCTGAGGTTTGCTATTCCCCATCTGAAGTTCAGTGTTCCTGGTGGTGGTTTGGTGTTCCCAGCCTGAGGTTTGGTGGTACCAGTGATGGTTCAGTGTTATCAGTCTAGGTTGGTGCTATCAATCCGAGGTTCGGTGGTACCGGTTTGGAGGTTTGGTGTTCCTGGTCTGAGAGTCAGTGTTCCCAGTGGTGGTTCGGTGTTCCTGCGTGGAAGTTCGGTGTTCCTGGAGGTGGTTGGTGCTACCGGTGGTGGTTCGGTGTTCAGTCTGAGGTTCAGTGATACCGGTCCAAGGTTTGGTAGTACTGGTGGTGGTATGGTATTACTGGTCAGAGGGTTTGGTGGTACTGGTCCCAGGTTTGGTGTTATCAGTCTGAGGTTCGGTGGGTACTAGTCCAAGGTTTGGTGGTACTGGTGGTGGTTCGGTATTACCGGTCTGAGGTTTGGTGGTACTGGTCCCAGGTTTGGTGTTATCAGTCTGAGGTTCAGCATTCCTGGCGGTGATTTGGTGTTATCAGTCGAGCTTTGGTGGTAACGGGTGATGGTTCAGTGCTCCCGGCAGTGGTTTTGGTGTTCCTGGTGATGGTTCGGTGTAATCAGTCTGAGGTTCAGTGGAACCGGTGATGGTTCAGTGTTCCCAGCAGTAGTTCGGTGTACCGGTGGTGGTTTGGTGTTCCCAGAGGTGGTTCAGTGTTATCAGTCTGAGGTTTGGTGTTCCTGATCAGAGGTTTGGTGGTACTGGTGGTGGTTTGGTGTTACCAGACAGAGGTTCAGTGTTACCAGTCCAAGGTTCGGTGTTCCTGGTGGTGCTTCATTGTTCCCAGTGGTGGTTCGGGTGGTACCGGTCTGAGGTTCAGTGGTACCACCCACTCGGTTCTGTGGTATCGGTCCGAGGTTCGGTTTTCCCGGTGGTGGTTTGGTGTTCCTGACCGGAGGTTTGGTGTTATCAGTCTGAGTTCTGTGTTCCCAGCAGCGGTTCAGTGTTCCTGGTGATGGTTTGGTGTTTTCAGCCCGAGGTTCAGTGGTACCAGCGGTGGTTCGGTGGTACCAGTCTGAGGTTCGGCATTATCAGTCCGAGGTTCGGTGGTACTGGTCAGAGGTCCGGTGTTCCCGGCAGTGGTTGGTGGTACTGGCAATGCTGCAGCGGTGGTACTAGCAGTGGTTCGCTGTTATCAGCCTGACGTTCGGTGGTACCGGCAGTGGTTCAGTGGTACTGGTGGTGGTTTGGTGTTCCCGATCTGAGGTTGGTGTTCCCAGTGGTGGCTCGGTGGTACTGGTGGTGGTTTGGTGTTATCAGTCTGAGGTTTGGTGTTCCCGGCAGTAGTTTGGTGTTCCCGGTGACGGTTTAGTGTTTTCAGCCCAAGGTTCAGTGGTACCGGTGGTGGTTCAGTGGTACCGGTGGTGGTTCGGTCTTATCAGTCCGAGGTTTGGTTGTATTAGTCCGAGGTTTGGTGCTCCCGGTGGTGGTTCAGTGGTACTGAAGGTGGTTCGGTGGTGCTGGTGGTAGTTTGGCGTTCCTGGAGCTGGTTCAGTGGTACCGGCGGTGGTTCGGTGTTATCAGTCTGAGGTTCGGCATTATCAGTCCAAGGTTCGGTGTTCCCGGCGGCGGTTCGGTGTTCCCGACGGTGGTTCGGTGGTACCGGCGGTGGTTCGGCAGTCCCAGCGGTTCCGCAGCCTGTCCGGGTTCTTCCCGGGAACGCCGGGCTCAACCCGGGCCGCTCCAGCGCTTCCGCCTGGGCGGCGATCCCGAGGGAGGCCGCGCCTCTCCCGCCTTATCAGCGCCGCTTATCTCGTCCCACCGCAGCTCCGTGCCCGCCCAGCTCCCTCTCCTCCGGATCCCGGAGCCTGCGGGATGACGCTTCCCTCTCATTATCCTGGCTTTGGGGCACCGCTCCTCCTCGGATCCTCCGGTATCTTCGAGCCTGCGGCTCCCGAGGGATGGGGGCGGTACTGTGCTGCCTTCTCCCTTCTCACCTGGTGCTGAGTCCTTCCCTGAGTCCTGCGCTGTCCTCTGGGGGCAGTGACAGATGTGGGGACCCTGGCACAGACCCCTCTGTGGGTGGAACAGTGCCGCATTCCAACACCGACGTGTCCCAGGATTTTGTGTCCACGGCTGCTGGAATCCCTGGTGCCCCCTCCTCCCTCCACTCCTCTCATTATTCCCGTCCTGAGCATCACCCATCGCTGCCATCCCGATATTCCTCCTCCTGTCCAGCCCTCCCGGGGTGTGACACCGCTCAGATCCTTCTCTTCCTGACACTGCGGCTCCGGTGGAGCCATTTGTGATTCCCCATAGGAATGTCCGGGCTGGTTTTCCCTTCCCCCTGCCGCACAAAGCGGTGCAGGGGCGGTCCCTGGTGTCCCCCACATCACTGGGGATCTGTCTGTCCCTCTGCCACCCATCCCCAGCTCAGCTCCTCCCTGCTGGGATCCGCCTCTGGCTTTGGAAGTCTGGGATTTCCATCCACACACGGATCCAGCTGAGCACCTGGGGAGGCTCGCCGGGGCAGAGAGAGTTTGTCCTCGGTGGGATGTGAAGATCCCATCCCCATCCCCATCCCAAACCTCATCCCCGTCCCCACCCCCATCTCCTTTCCCGTCCCTATCTCCATCCCACCCCTTCTCTTTTTGCTTTCCCATCATCCCTGCACATCAAAATCCCGGTTTTTCCCTGCCCACCACCTCATGCTGCTCCCTCTGCTCTGAGCCAGGTGCTGGGCTCAGCTCAGGTGGGAGCCAGGCGAGTTCTGAGCCTCACAGGCTGCAAACGTGTGAGAAATCCATCCAAAATTCCTTGAGCCTGAGTCCAGCAGGGCAGCCCAGCCTAACCCCGCCCGCCCAGAGCCGTTCCCCGCACGTATCCCTCTGCCTTATCTCGTTCATTATCTCATCCCTTATGTCGTCCCTTATCTCGTCCCTTATCTGGTCCCTTATCTCGTTCCTTATTTCATCCCTTATGTTGTCCCTTATCTCATCCCTTATGTCGTCCCTTATCTCATTCATGATCTCGTCCCTTATCTCGTCACTTATCCGGTCCCTTATCTCGGCAGGCTCCTGCGGGCGGCGCTCCTGCCCCTCAAGCGCTTCTACGGCATCAGGATGCGGGTGAGGGGCTCGGAGCGGCTGCGGCTGCCGGGCCCCTTCGTGATCGTCTGCAACCACCAGGCTTCCCTGGACCTCATGGGTGCGTGGGGGGACCCCCGGAACATCTGCGGGCTCCAGGAGTGCGCCAGGATGGATTTGGGGGGGTCAGCACCGGGATCAGGGCAGGGATGTGTGGTGGGAACGGACCAGGAGGGGTTTTGGGACTGGGCTGTGCTGGAGGGAGAGGAGGGACAATGGGAGGTGATACCACAGGGTGGTCCTGGGATTGGGGACAGCTTAAAATCCTTTAAGTCAAGGCTAAAATAACCCCAACCTGGTCCTATATTAGGGTATAAATTATTAGATAGTGTATAAATTATATTAAGGTATAAATGATTACTTAGGGTATAAATTATATTAGGGTATAAATTATATTAGGGTATAAATGATTACTTAGGGTATAAATTATAATAGGGTATAAATGATTAATTAATCTGTCCACTGATGTAATTTGGCCTCTCCAGAGAGCTGCTCTCTGCAGTTATCACCTCTCAGGACTGATAATCACCTCTCTGCAATTATCACCTCTCAGGGCTGAGCTGCAGAATTTATTGCTGATATCCAGCTGGTTGCTCCAGCTCAGGCGTTCCATTTCCAAGCAGTTTTCCCAGGTGATTTTTCTGCTGCCACTGCCATGGGTTGGGAAAGTATTAATGGGTGTTCTCCCCGCCCCAGGAATGGTGGAGGTGATTCCCGAGCGCTGCGTGCCCATCGCCAAGCGGGAGCTGCTCTACCTGGGCACGGTGGGCTGGGCCTGCTGGCTCAGTGGCATCATCTTCATCGAGCGCCAGCGCAGGGACGCGGCCATCGAGGTCATCACCCGCACTGCCAGCACCATGAGGAGAGAGAACGTGAGGGACACGGCTGGGGGACACCAGGGGACACCAGGGGGGTCAGGGGCTGTTAGCGTGAATGCACAGCGAGCCCCCTGGCAGGGAAGAGCAATGCACCTAACTCAATGTTATTATAGGGAGTTATTACTCCATAATTATTACTTTATTATTACTTTATTGTACTATAATATTACTTTTTAATTACTTTATTATACTATATTATTACTTTATTATACTATATTCTATTAATTATACTATATTCTATATTCTATTAATTATACCATATTCTATTAAAGAATAATTATTATAGAATTTATTATTATATATTAATAGAGTATTAATATAGAATAATAAATAAATTAATAATATAAATTGAATGCATTAATATTTATTAATATAATATAATATAATATAATATAATATAATATAATATAATATAATATAATATAATATAATATAATATAATATAATATAATATAATATAATTTATTATTATACTATATTCTATTAAAGAATACTATACTATACTATACTATACTATACTAAAGAATACAGAAAGGATTCTTACTGAATGCTAAAACGATAATAAAGAAAACTCGTGACTCTTTCCAGAGTCCCGACACAGCTTGGCCCTGATTGGCCAAAGAGTGAAAACAACTCACAGCAGAATCCAATGGAACAATCACCTGTGGGTAAACAATCTCCAAACACATCCCACATGAGCACAACATAGGAGAAGCAAATGAGATAAGAATTGTTTTCCTTTTCTCTGAGGCCTCTCAGCTGCCTTTCAGCTTCCCAGGAGAAAAATCCTGGGTGAAGGGATTTTTTCAGAGAATGTGAATGCCACAGGCTGTGGGCAGGACTCACCCAGCTGAGGTTGGGGTGTCTTGGTTTGGAAAGCCAGGTGTCTGCTAAGGAAGGCAGGAGCCTCCCTTGAAATGGAAAATGCAAACCCCCTCCCTCTGAATTATTATAATTGTGAAATTAAGGGGCTCTCAGGCAAAGATATGGGAGTAGGAATAATAATTCTTTATTAGGAAACTGAAAAATACAAATGGTATAGTACAAACAAAACCACCAACCATGGACAGAATCAGACCATGCGCTGCCCCCTGTGTGTCAGGGCGGTGTCCCAGCCCCATCCCATGGGGGCTCAGCCCTCCTGCAGTGCCAGCTGTGGTTCTGCTGCAGCAGGGATCCTGCACAAGGCGGGAGTTTTCCTCTGCAGCTCCAGGGCTGCTGGAGATGGGCCTGGGCTCCCTCTGGCCATGCAGGGCAGCAGAAAGCTGCTCCTCTGGGAATGCAGTGGGCAAAGGCTGCTGGAGTGTCCCAAACCTCAGATTGTATCCAGGTAGGAATGCTTGAAACCTCAGATTGTATCCAGGTAGGAATGCTTGAAATCTCAGATCGTATCCAGGTAGGAATGTTTGAAATCTCAGATCATATCCAGGTAGGAATGCTTGGCTCCTCCCCTGGGCAGAGCATCTCCCCATGGGATGATGGAATTTGATCAGCCATGCAGGGACACTCACTAGCCATGGACAGAAGATAATTAATAATTAATGGCCCATGAACAGGAGAGATCTCCTGGAGGGAGGATTGGCTGTGGGAGAGATAAAGAAAATGCCCAATGAACAGAGATAACTGCCTCACTCTAACAGATGGTGATAGAACACACACCCCAGCCACACCTTTCAACCTAAAACACGGGGTCACCTCTGTCCATGTCCCCTGCAGCTCCGTGTGTGGGTTTTCCCTGAAGGCACCAGGAACCCGGGCAGGTCCATGCTGCCCTTCAAGCGTGGCGCTTTCCACCTGGCCGTGCAGGCCCAGGTAAGGAAATGGGCAATCAAATGTTGGACTCAATGGGCTTGGAGGCCTTTTCCAAAATGATTCCTTCCCTTTGGCTCACCCTGGATGGAGCAGAGTGGGTGTGAACTCTGGGGCAGAGGGATGGGGGGGTTTGGTCCCCAGGGATGGGGGGCATTTTGTCCCCAGGAATGAGGAGGGTTTGGTCCCCAGGGATGGGGGAATTTGGTCCCCAAGGATGAAGGGTTTGGTCCCCAGGGATGTGCAAGATTTGGTCCCCAGGGATGGGGAGGCTCGGTCCCCAGGGAGGCAGGGATTTGGTCCCCAAAGATGGGGAGGTTTGGTCCCAAGGGATGGGGATCTTTTGTCCTCAGGGATTGGGGGTTTGATCTCTGAGGAGGAGGGGTTTGGTCCCCAGGGATGCAGGGATTTGATCTCCAGGGATGCAGGGGTTTTGTCCCCAGGGATGAGGAGCTTTGGTCCCCGGGGATGGGGGGGTTTGGTCCCCAGAGATAAGGGGATTTGGTTCCCAGGGATGCAGGGGTTTGGTTCCCAAGGATGGAGGGATTTGGTCCCCAAGGAGGGACATGGTGCTGGGCAGCACCAAGGAGGGGCAGGCAGGAGCAGGAGTCCCACCTGGAGAGAGCTCTCTCTGTGGGCCCCCTCAACGCTTTGTGTCCTGCAGGTTCCCATTGTCCCTATCGTGATCTCCCCGTACAGGGACTTCTTCAGCCCCGAGGAGAAGAGATTCACCTCAGGTAAGGGATGGGCAGGAATTCCCATGGCAGAGGGCAGGGCTGGCACTGGGGATGAGGCACCTGGGGGTGTCTGAGGGATGCTGAGGGGTGCGGAGGCAGCTGGGGTGGAAGATGCCTGGGGGAATACCCCATTCCTGCTGGGATCCTCTAACACATCCCTGGCTTTTCCCTCCTCTCCCAGGGACCTGCACCATCCAAGTCCTTCCCAGGGTGGAAACGTGTGGCCTGAGCCCAAAGGATGTCCCCAAACTGACCGAGAGTGTCCAGCAGGCCATGGCCGAGGCCCTGGCCGAGATGTCCATGAGTGATCACGGGGAGCAGGACATGGAGCAGCCTCTGCTGGGGCCAGGGGAGGACGGGGACAGCCCCCAGGGCCAGGGGAACACAGCCAGGAGGAGCAAATAGGCAGAGGGAGCTCAGGGATATCAGGAAGGTGTCCCTTGTCCCCTGAGGAGGTGTCCTGCAGCCCTGCCACCGTCCCAGCAGGACGGTGCCCTAAGGGAGCAGAGCAGGGCAGGATGGGGACCCAAAACAGAGCAAGGTGCCCCCAAAAACAGAGCAAGGTGCCCCCTTAAACCCCTTGTTGTGACTGCATCCCCTGGATGTCCCTCTGCCACACCTGGAGCTGTGGCTGTCCCCAAGGATGGCTCAGCAGGGCTGGGGGCTCACAGCCCCATTTTCCACCCCTGATTGTTGGGCTACCCCATGGATTCTCCTTCCAGAGGCTCCTACAAGCTGGAAATGCCGTTTGGGTTCAGCCAGCTCTGAGTGTGTGGCCTGGGGGGGGACACGAGGTCCAGGGGAGGTTGCTGGGGGGGAAGATCATCCCGGGGGGGAGAGCACCCTTGGTGCTGAGCTGTGAGCCAAGGGTGGGACATTAAAGAGTTTGGAGCTGGATCTGATGTGTCCTGGCTGTGCTGAGGGGGATCCATCTCCTCGGGGAGACTTCACACTGCAGAGGGAGCACCCCTGAACAGGGAGCACCCCTGAAAAGGGAGCACCCTGCACACAGAGCACACCTGAACATGGAGCACCCCTGAACACAGAACACCCTGCACACAGAGCACCCTGCTCATGGAGCACCCTGCTCATGGAGCACCCTGCTCACAGAGCTCACTGCACATGGAGCACCTCTGAACAAAGAGCATCCTGAGCTAGGAGCACCCTGCACATGGAGCACCCCTGAACATGGAGCACCCAGCACAGGGAGCACCCCTGCACATGGAGCACCCTGCACACACAGAGCACCCCGAGCTGGGAGCACTCTGCACACAGAGCACCCTGCACAGAGCACCCTGCACACACAACATCCCTAAACATGGAGCACCCTTCTCATGGAGCACCCTGCACACAGAGAACCCAGCACAGGGAGCACCCTGAACATGGAGATCACTGCACACAGAGCCCCCCTGAGCAGGGAACACCCTGAACAGAGCACCCTGCACACAGAGCACACTGCACACAGAACACCCTGAACATGGGGGACCATGCACAAGGAGCACTCCTGAAAAGGGAGCACCCTGCACACAGAGAACCCTGCAGATGGAGCACCCCTGAACAGAGCACCCTGCATGTGGAGCACTCCTGAACACAGAGCACCCTGCACAGGGATCATCCCTGTACACACAGCTCACTGCACATAGAGCATCCCTGCACACAGAGAACCCAGCACACAGAGCCACAGAGCACTCTGCACAGGGAGCACCCTGCACACAGAGCACCCCTGAAAAGGGAGCACCCTGTACATGGAGTACCCCTGAACATGGAT
Organism: Melospiza melodia melodia; assembly: GCF_035770615.1. Taxonomy (NCBI): domain Eukaryota; kingdom Metazoa; phylum Chordata; class Aves; order Passeriformes; family Passerellidae; genus Melospiza; species Melospiza melodia. Next base: position 5,164,440 of record NC_086223.1, read on the forward strand.
CACCCTGCACATGGAGCTCACTGCACACGGGACACCCTGCACACAGAGCACCCCTGAATAAGGAGAACCCCTGAACACAGAGCACCCTGCACGCAGAACACCCCTGAGAAGGGAGCACCCTGCACAGGGAGCACCCTGAACATGGAACACCCCTAAACATGGAGCACCCTGCAAACAGAGCACCCCTGAGCACAGAGCACCCTGCACACAGAACACCCCTAAACATGGAGCACCCTGAACATGGAGCATCCTGCACACAGAACAACCCTGAGCAGGGAGCACCCTGAACAGAGCACCCTGCACACACAGAACACCCCGCACAGGGAGCAGCCCCAAACATGGAGCATCCTGCACACAGAACACCCGGAACAAGGAGCACCCTGAACACAGAGCATCCTGCACACAGAACACCCTGAACATGGAGCACCCTGCACAGGGAGCACCCCTGAATAGAGAGCACCCAGTACACAGGGCACCCTGCATATAGAGAACCCAGCACAGGGAACACCCTGCAGATGGAGCACTCTGCACAGAGAGCTCAGTGCATGCACAAAACACTCTGCACACAGAGCACCCTGCACACAGAGCACCCTGCACACAGAGCATCCCCACCCCAGGGCTGGTGTGAGGAGCACATGGCAGGGTGAGGGTTACCCTGGTCTGGGGCTGCCCCTGAGGCAGGGCTCTCCCTGCACCACTAAATGCACAGGAAGAGCATCCACTGAAGCTCCAAATTCCCAGCAACACCTGGATGGTGCCCACCTGGACACAGTCCCACCTGGAGGTGCCTCTCCATGGCCTGTGGACCATGACACATCCAACAGCTGGATGGCTCCCTGCAGCCAGGCAGGGATTTGGGATCTCCTGGCTGCTTCCCAGCTGAGCAGCTCCTGTGCCAGCCCAGAGGGTGGCAGCAGGGCAGGGACAGGGCAGGGACAGGGCAGGGTGTGGCTGTCCCCTTGTGGGGAGCAGGGTGTGCAAGGTTTCCCTCCCACCCTGGGATAAAAAGTGCAAACCCAGGCACAGAGCTCCGGTTTGGCACCATTCCTGCTCTCAGGAGAGCTGGATTATGGAGGAAATCCTCCTCAAATCTGTTGCAACATCAAACTGCAAAGAGGCTTCCCATGAGGAACAACCCATGGGATCAGGAGATGTCACATGGACATGGCCAAGGGCAGAGGAAGATCCCATGTCCCAGAAAACTCCTTTAATCCTTTCCTGCTACCCAGGATTCCCAACGTGTGCTGTGGTCTGTCAGCTCTGAGCTGGCCTGGGGGTCCCACCACACCCCTGGCGTGGTTTGGCTGCCCAAAGTTTGGGTCTGGGAGGTTCAGCATCAATGGAGCCATGGAATGGTTTGGGCGGGAGGAACCATAAAGCCCATCCAGGTCTGCCATGGCAGAGACACCTCCCACTGTCCCAGGGTGCCCCAATCCCATCCAGCCTGGCCTTGGGCACTGCCAGGGATCCAGGGGCAGCCCCAGCTGCTCTGGGCAAATCCTTGTCCTGCCTGAAGGGGCCCAGCCAGAGCCATCCCTGGGTTTTCCACTGGGAGTGGGAGGTGAAAGCTTGAGGAGAGAAAAAAACCTTGGCATGGGGGCTCTGGAAACAAATTCTGGTGCTCCAAGGCCTGCCCTGCCTGGCTGCTCTGGGTCCCCATCCCTGCAGGGGTGTCACAGACATATTTTGTGAAAAATCCTTTCCTTAGGATTTTTCCTCCTGAGAAGCTGGGAGGCCTCAGGAACAAAATGTAAACAATGGTTATCTGCTGCTGTGGAATGCAACAGGTGCATCTGGGATTGGTCTCATGTGGTTGTTTCTAATTAATGGCCAATCACAGTCAGCTGGCTCAGACTCTGTCCAAGCCACAAGCCTTTGTTATCATTCCTATTCTATTCTTAGCCAGCCTTCTGATGAAATCCTTTCTTCTATTCTTTTAGTACCATTTTAATATAATATATGTAATAAAATAATAAATCAAGCCTTGTGAAACATGGAGTCAGATCCTCATCTCTTCCCTCATCCTCGGACCCCTGTGAACACTGTCACAGGGCAGTGGCAGAATGGCCAAAATTTTAATATAAAATATATCATTAAATATATAAATATAGAATTTTTTATATTTATTATATAAATATATATTAAATAATATAATAAATAATATTAAATAATACTATAAATATATATTAAATATATAAATAAATCAAGCCTTCTGAAACATGAAGTCAGATCCTCATCTCTTCCCTCATCCTGTGGACAGTCACAGAGGGGTTTCACAGCCCTGTGGAGGCGGCACTTGGGGACAGGGCTCACGGTGGCCTTGGCAGTGCTGGGGGAGCTGTGAGCTCCTGTCCCCCCCGGGATGTCTGGCCGGGCACTGACCCTGCCCATTTCCTGCAGGGCTGGGTGAGCTCGGGCCCTGCTCCCTCCTCGTGTCCTTGGCACGGCAGCTCCAGCCCCTCCGGTCACCCTGGGGCTGCTCCAAAGGGCAGGAGGTGGGCACAGAGCTGTGTCCAGCAAAACCCGGGCTGGGCAGGCGTGGGCACAGAGCTGTGGTCATCTGAGAGCCCATGGAAAAGGTCAGGCCCATGCATGGCTTCCTGTGGGGCCCTGGCACAGACTCCCAGAGCTGCCCCTGGATCCCTGGCAGTGCCCAAGGCCAGGCTGGAGGGGATTGGGGCACCCTGGGACAGTGGAAGGTGTCCCTGCCATGGCAGGGGTGGCACTGGAGGGGCTTTAAGGTCCCTTCCAGCCCAAACCATTCTGTGATTCCATGATTCCCACAGCCTCAGAGGGAAGGGAACTGCAAAACCCCAGAGCAGGGGATGTGCTCAGGACTGTGGGGCTCCTCAGCTGTCCCACATCCCCACCAGGACACAGGGAAGCTGTTGGAACCCTGGACACTGAGAATTTCAGACTTTCTGTGCTGCCAGGCACTGACCCCCAGGACAACTCTGCATTGACCTGAGGGTGTGGAGCAGCTTCCAAAATGGAATGATGGAACTGGGACTGTGGGTGTGGAGTTTGGATAGAAGTGTGTGACATCACAGGGTGGAAAACTTAAAGTTTAAGGGTTGAGAATATAGTAATGGATATAAAGCAAGATGGAGGTTTTAGGGTGGAGGCTGCTTCTTCTTCTTCTTCTTCTTCTTCTTCTTCTTCTTCTTCTTCTTCTTCTTCTTCTTCTTCTTCTTCCCCTTCTTCTTCTTCTTCTTCCTCTTCTTCTTCTTCCTCTTCTTCTTCTTCCTCTTCTCCTTCTCCTTCTCCTTCTCCTCCTCCTCCTCCTCCTCCTCCTCCTCCTCCTCCTCGGGTTTGGGTGGTTTTTTGTAATTGGATGAACAAGTCTGCATTGTGGGCCACAAGTGGTTGGTTATTGGGTTAAAAGTAAAACCAATTTAATAAATAATTAATTAATAAATAATTTTTATTATTAGACAGCTTATCCTTTAAAGGCCTTGTAGAGAGAGAGAGAGAGAGACAGGTCTCCATTTTTAGTTTGTTAGAATGAAGTGCTGTAGAAGTCAGGGTTTGTGAGACTGTAACACAGAATAAGAACCAATAAACATTTGGATCTGAACAAAAAATACTGTCTCACACATTTGATCCCACCCTTAACAGACAAAAGAAGTGAAGAATGCACAGGCAGCAGCTCGGGCCTGCCCTGGCAGGTGTCCATGTGTGCCATGGGAGCAGATGGTGATGCCACATCCCCACACTGGCCTGTTCCTCTGTCCAGACTGGGTGAAACTGGGCAAAAAGCCAGCCTGGGACACGTGATTTGCCCAAACCTGGTTACATTTGAAATACCTGTAAATTGTTCATTTCTGAGAAATCAGCCCCAGCTCGCAGCCCCTCCCCAGGCTGTGCTCCCTGTTTTCCTTTCCTGTATGTTCCTGCTGCCTCCTGACATCATTTCCCAGCAAACCTGTGGAATCCTGGCCCAGAGTGAAGCTCCAGGGACCTTTCCCAATATTGCAAACATGCCTGGAGTCCTTGACCCCCGGAAGCCGTGGGCAGAGGGCAAACATTGCCTGGATTTATCTGCAGGTGCCCAGGGCTGCTGTGCCAGCCCTGCTGGGGACACAGGGACCCATTGCAGAGCCAGACACAGACCCAGAGGGACCCAGAGCTGCAGGGGGAGGCTGGGGCTGCTCCCAGCACCCACATCCAGCTGGAGCCATGATGTGTCCAGCCCTTCCCATCCTCTTTGCCATCGTGCTCCTCTCAGCCGGGGCCTCTGGAGCACCGTGAGTCCCCTCTGTGTGTCCGTCTGTCCCTGCTGGGCTGTTTAACCTTGGCAGCTCCTGGTGGGGTTCAATCCCTCTTGTGCCTGCTGGGGTGGTTGAGCTTCATCCTCTTGGCTTCATCCTCTCCTGGTGGGATTCAGTCCCTCCTGTGCCCTGGCTGAGTGCTTTAATCTTGGCTCCTCTGCAGTTTTTGGTGGGATTCAGTCCTTCCTGTTCCTGCTGGGTGGTTTAACCTTGCTTCCCTTGCAGTTCCTGATCGGATTTAGTCCCTCCTGTGCTGGATGAGGTGTTTAACCTTGGCTCCTTTGCAGTTCCTGCTGGGACCCAATCCCTCCTGTGCTTGATGGGGTGGTTTAACCTTGGCTCCCTGGCAGTTCCTGGTGGTATTCAATCCTTCCTGTGCCTGCTGGGTGCTTCAACCTTGCTTTCCTTGCAGTTTCTAGTGGGGTTCAACCCCTCCTGTGCCCGCTGGGGTGGTTTAACCTTGGCTCCCTGGTAGTTCCTGGTGGGATTCAGTCCCTCCTGTGTCTGGTGGGATGGTTGAGCTTCATTCTCTTGGCAGTTCCTGGTGGGGTCCAATCCTTCCTGTGCCTGCTGGGTGGTTTAACTTTGGCTCTCTGGTAGTTCCTGGTGGGATTTAATCCTTCCTGTGCCTGTTGGGTGGTTTAACTTTGGCTCCCTGGTGGTTCCTGGTGGGATTCAGTCCCTCCTGTGCCTGCTCGGGTGCTTTAGCCTTGCTTTCCTTGCTGTTCCTGGTGGGGTTCAATCCCTCCCATGCCCTGGTTGCTGCCCAGGGCTCCCCAGCTGCTCAGGCTGGGGGCTCTCCCTGCCCAGGAGCACTGAGGACACGGCTCTGGTGGCTCTGGTGGCTCTGGTGGCCCTGGTGGCTCCAGGAGCTGTTGTCCCCTCACCTGCAGAGCTGAGCTGAGGAGCCCAGGGCAGCCCAGCAGCACAGAGGGGATCCTGGGCGGGTTCCTGTACTCCAGGGGCTGTTCCAGGTCTCTGTGCTGGATGTGCCCCAGCCCAGGGCTCTCCTGTCCCCTGTCCCCGCCAGGAGCTTCGTGGTGGTGTCCCCGGCTGTGCTGTACCACCCCCAGCCTGCCACGCTCTGGGTGCACCTCAGGGACCTCCAGGGGCCCGTCCAGCTCCATGTGCAGCTGCAGGGGGACAGCGGGACCCCTCCCACCACCCTGCTGAGCCGAGAGGTCCTGGAGCCCCAGCTGTACCTGAACGTCACCTTCCCTGTGAGTGCCACCCCAATGCCACCCCAATGCCACCCCAGTATCACCCCAAAGGAGCTGGGAGCAGGTGGGGGGGACCCTCCAGGCCATTTCCACCAGGGCTGGGGACAGATGTGACTTCCCCATCTTGTGGCAGGGTCTCACCCTCACCCTGATTGTTTCCCACCCCTGATTGTTGGGTTCCCCCATGGATTCAGGCTCAGCTGGATTCAGGTTATCCCGGCTGGAATGGTCCCTGGGTGTTGTGGGAATCCACAAAATTAGAGAGTTTTGGGAAAGCTGCAAAAGGCAGGCCCCAGAGACAGCAGAACTGTGCTTAGAGCTGAGCAGCAGCCATGAGATTGGTCAGCAGAAAAATTATTTAAAAAGTAGAAAAGCAAAGACAAATAGAACAATGGTCTGTGGATTAACGCTTGTCTAGAATAACTCTCTAAGCTACAGAAAAGTTTATCTAGCAAGATATTAGGAAATTTGAAGCTTAATAATGGAGCTCTGTGCATTGTGTTTTAAGGCTTACAAGCAGGTATTGTATTCAAAATAAGCAAGCACTGTTTTAACCAAAGGTACGTGTGATTACAGTGGTTGGATAGAACTACTGTCAATGTGCTTTTGCTTTGTGTGATTGGTCAAAAAACTTATAAGTTGTAACACTGAGTTGTTAATCTGCTGCCTGGGATGTGAGCTGCTGCCATAACCATGCAATGAGGCTGATGCTGGAAAATAAAACAGCTCAAGGCAGTTCCCAGCAGCCCCGTCCCGTTGGTGATTTGTACACAGCCCCCAGCCAGTGTCAGGTGTGGGGTCCCTGGGGCTGGGCGTGCTCGGGGTCACCCTGGCCCTGTCCTTGTCCCCACCCTGGCCCTGTCCTTGTCCCACCCCGAGCCCACTGATCCCCGCAGGCTCCGGCCCCTGCCCGAGGGAAGGAGGAGATCGTGGCCCTGAACGTCTCCATCCGAGGAGAGTCCTTGGATGTCTCCGAGAAGAAGAAGGTGATGCTGAGAGTTCTGAGCCCTGGGGTGTTCATCCAGACCGACAAGGCTGTGTACAAACCCGGGCAGGAAGGTGAGGGGGGCGGGAGGGACCCCCATGCCCTGGGGACAGCGCTGAGGGGCCGAGCCTTGCTCTGCACTGCCTGGAACCGGGAGGGTTATCCTGGGATATCCTGGGTTGGGTTATTCCGGGATGTCCTGGAAGAGGTTATCCTGGAGTTTCCTGGTTGGGGTTATCCCAGGATGTCCTGGGTTGGGTTATCCCGGGATGTCCTGGGAGAGCTTGTCCTGGGATGTCCTGGGTTGGGTTATCCCGGGATATCCTGGGTTGGGTTATCCTGGGATGTCCTGGGTTGGGGTTATCCCGGGATATCCTGGGAGGGGTTATCCTGGGATATCCTGGGTTGGGTTATCCTGGGATGTCCTGGGTTGGGGTTATCCCGGGATATCCTGGGTTGGGTTATCCCGGGGTTTCCTGTGTGGAGTTATCCCGGGATGTCATTCGAGGGGTTATCCTGGCATTTCCTCCGGGGTTATCCCGGGATGTCTGGGGGGGAGTTATCCCAGGGTTTCCTCGAGGGGTTATCCCGGGGTGTCCTGGGTGGTTATCCCGGCCTTTCCTGGGGAGGTTATCCCTGGATGTCCTGGGAAAGGTTACCCTGGGGTTTCCAGCCAGGGCTTATCCTGGGATGGCTGGGTTGGGTTATCCCAGGATGTCCTGGAATGCTCAGCAGTGCCAGACTCGCTGTGGGCCGTGCTGCTGGGGGCAGGGCAGGGCTCAGGGTGGGTTTCCCTCCCCCTTCCCACGGGGAATCCCCCTCCCTGCGGGATGAAGCTGCTCCTCCATCTCCGTTTCCTTTCCCAGTGAAGTTCCGAGTGGTCTCTTTGGACAAGGACCTGACCCCCAGCAGCCAGAAGGTGAGAGCAGGGCTGGGACACGGGGAGGTGACTCAAAATCCATCCTAGAGCCAGGTTCAAAATCCTTCCTAGGGCCAAGCTCAAAATCCATCCCGAAGCCAGGCTCAAAATCCATCCCAGGGCCAGGCTCCAAATCCATCCCAGGGCCAGGCCAAAACCATCCCAGAGCCAGGCTGAAAATCCATCCAGGGCCAGGCTCAAAATCCATCCCAAAACCAGGCTCAAAATCCATCCCAGGGCCAGGCTGAAAATCCAACCCAAAGCCAGGCTCAAAATCCTTCCCAGAGCCAGGCTCAAACTCCATCCAGGGCCAGGTTCAAAATCCATTCAGGGCCAGGCTCAATCTCCATCCAGAGCCCCTTGAGGGCTCACAGCATCCCACCCTCCCTCTGCCAACCCTGCTGAGCCCCCAAGGACTGGAACTGCTCCTCTGACGATTCTCTCTTTGCCTTCCAGCTGCCCCTGGTGTTCCTGCAGGTGAGTTTGGGACCCCCATGGGGTGGCAGAGGGGGCCCAGGGCACAGCCACGTCTCTCTGTCACCTCCCTGGCACTGATCCCGGTGTCCCCCAGGATCCCAGCGGGAACCGCATCGCGCAGTGGCGGGAGCTGAGCCCTCGGCAGGGAATCGTGGATTTGTCTCTCCCGCTGGCCTCGGAGCCGGCGCTGGGCACCTACACCATCAGCGTGGAGGGGAAGAGCCACTCCTTCAGTGTGGAGGAATACGGTACTGTGCCACACTGTGTCACCTGTCCTGGCCAGATGGTGACAGTCCCCCAGGCAATGAGTCGGGGACGAGCGACAGCTTATACAGGGGGGCATGTCTCAAGGGAGGATGCAATGTTCAGCTAATCAGGAGAACTGGGGGTGGAACACAAGGGCAAAGGATACAAGGGAGGAAAACTGCTTGGGACAGAAGGGGTTAACAGCTGGATGTGGGAGGAAAGGGTTTGAAACTTGGCAGAAAAGCAGGTAAGTAGCAAAGAGATAAACGGACACCTGGCGAAATTGAATAACAAAGACAAGTCTGTGTCGCTCCAAAATCAGGGGGAAAAAAGCCCAAAAAAACTAACAAACAACAAATCAAACAATAACCTATAAAATAAAAACACACCACAACAGTACTGGGCTCTGAGAAAGGGGACCCCATCACGGGCAGCAGGTCCTGACCCCTGCAGCCACCCAGGAGATGTTGTCACTGTCCTGGGAGTAACCCCCCTCCCCCGTGTCTGTTTTGCGGAGATAATCAAAACTCCACAACTTTGTGAAAGTTGTAAAGCCGGTATGGTTGTTACAGCGCTGGACACATGTGGGAATTGTTCCCCTCAAGATGACATGTGTACCTCTGGGAACTTCAGGTCCTTTTTTATCCCCCTCTCAGATACATATGCATGCAGTATCACCATAGGTTCATACATATCCATTTTTACGAATTTCGCGTGACATTTGTTGCTAGTTCTTCTTTATCAGAAACAATTCCTAGGTCAGGTTGAGCTGCTCTCACAGCAGTCTCTCTGTCACTCTCTATCACCCTCTGTCTCTCCCTCCCCTTGCTGCCCGATTGATAAATGACACAAAACTCGGATAAGTTTTGTGGGTGCTTTATTAAGGGCCCGGGGAACTGGAGGACTCACGTCCCAAAATCCGAGCCCCCAAATTCACGTATGGGTGCTTCCCTCTTATACATGCGATTCACAACAAAGTCTCCAAGGAACAGTTTCCCGTTCCCCTTGCCTGGTCACAGACCCCTTGTGATACATTCCTTGGTTCACAAACAAGATCATTAATCCTCTGCTTATCTTATTCTAAGAGCATTGTATGCTGCCTCCAGACAGGTTAGCATTCTTACTTTCCTGCACTAGTTTAATTATTTATTAAATCCCTAAGACTACCTGCTAGGTTACACACAAAACCCGACACACTTTCAACGGCTACAAAACTACTTTTTAACAAACCAGTTCACACACAACTCACCATAATTAAATATTTTGCTAAATTTCATTTCTTTTCCAACACCCTTTATCTCTGTTCTTCACTGAAGCAACTTCACTGAGCCTAGGCTTTGCAGTCTGGCTAAATAACTATGGTTTCCAACCACAGACTCAACTCAAAAATGCACATTTCACCTAAATCAAAATGCATTTCTACCCTGGAAAATTTTCACTTTGCCTCATGTCCTTGTGCCTGTCCACAGTGCTGCCCAAGTTTGAGGTGACCATTCACCTCCCCAGCGTGCTGTGGGAGCAGGACGAGAAGATCCCGGTGGAGATTTGCGGGCGGTGAGAGGGGAGCAGGGAATGGGGGAGATGGGGGGGATCCAGTGGGATGGGGTGTGACGGTGTTCACAGGGATCTTAGGATGAGGATCTGACTCCATGTTTCAGAAGGCTTGATTTATTATTTTATGACATATATTAAAACTATACTAAAAGAATAGAAGAAAGGATTTCATCAGAAGGCTGGCTAAGAATAGAAAAAGAAGGAATGATAACAAAGGTTTGTGGCTCAGACTTTCTGTCTGAGCCAGCTGACTGTGATTGGCCATTAATTAGAAACAACCACGTGAGACCAATCACAGATGGACCTGTTGCATTCCACAGCAGCAGATAACCATTGTTTACATTTTGTTTTTGAAGCTTCTCAGCTTCTCAAGAGGAAAAATCCTAAGGAAAGGATTTTTCATAAAAGATGTCTGTGACAGTGGGGGCTCCCAAGCACAGCCTCTCTCCTGTCTCCACACAGCTACACCTACGGGAAGCCCGTCCAAGGGAAGGTCCAGGTTGACCTGTGCCTCAGGCAGAACTTCTGGGCTCACGGGTTACAGAAGATCTGCACCCGGGTTATGGGGCAGGTGAGTGTGGTCAGGGCTGGGCTGTCCCTGCAGGTGCTCCTTCCTGGGAATGCTGCTGATGGGGTTGATTTTCCCTCCAGACGGAGAAGAATGGCTGCTTTTCCACAGAGGTTTCTCAGGCTGCCTTCAAGGAGGGGATTTCGTTTTCGAGGAAGAAACTCGAAGTCGAGGCATCGCTGGTGGAGGATGGCACAGGTGGGGATTGGGGGTGTGACCATCCCAAGGGATTGGTGCCCTCCAGGAACACCCAAAAGTGCTGCTGGGGTTTAGGGGTGCACATGCAGGGATGAGGTTTGGGTGGGGGTGTGAGTCAGGGCAGCCTGGCAAGGCTTGGAATTTCAGGTGTTGATAGCCACCAAGGCACCAGGCACCAGGAACAGCGGCAGGCTCAGCTTCTGGCAACCCTGAGCAACCCCTGGGGTCCCTGCAAGGGCAGGATGGCCCCGGATTAAAGGGGTGCTGGACCCTTCCTAAGGCACTGGGAGATGCCACCTCTCTGTGCCATGCTGGCAGTGCCCTCAGCTCAATCATGCCAGAGCCAGGCTCAAAATCCATCCCAGGGCCAGGCTCAAAATCCATCCCAGGGCCAGGCTCAAAATCCATCCCAAAGCCAGGCTCTAAATCCATCCCAGGGCCAGGCTCAAAATCCATCCAAAGCCAGGCTCAAAATCCATCCTGAGCCAGGCTGGGATCTGCCCCCAGCTGCACCTCAGCTTTAGGTCTGGAATACTCCACAGGGCTTGTGCTGCTCTTGTAGGAGATGCAATCTGTGCTGGAGGAAAGCCCAAATGTGGTGGTGTTCACAGGGCCCTGAGGAAGAGGGAAGAGATGAGGATTTGACTCCACGTTTCAGAATGATTTATTGATTTATGATATGATTTATTATTTTATGATATATATTATATTAAAACTATACTAAAAGAATAGAAGAAAAGATTTCATCAGAAGGCTGGCTAAGAATAGAAAAAGAAAGAATGATAACAAAGGCTTGTGTCTCAGACAGAGTCCAAGCCAGCTGACTGTGATTGGCCATTAATTAGAAACAACCACGTGAGACCAATCCCAGATGCACCTGTTGCATCCCACAGCAGCAGATAATCATTGTTTACATTTTGTTCCTGAGGCTTCTCAGCTTCTCAGGAGAAAAAAAAAATCCTAAGGAAAGGATTTTTCATAAAACATGTCTGTGACACCCAAATGCCCAGGGACCATTTCTGCAAGGGGACAGGGGCACTGGCCAGAGCTGAGCTGTGTCATGTGTCCTGCAACATCCTGAGCTCCCCACTGGCTCTCCACAGGGCTGGAGATGAAGAGCACCAAGACCTGCAAGTTTTTACGCAAATCTGTCACGGTCACCTTTGAGAACCCCGATCATGCCTACAAGCCAGGGCTCCCCTACAGCGGGACGGTAACGGGGGCTCCCCTCTGCCCTGGGGCTCCCCTGTCCCTGCTGCTCCCAGCCCTGTCCCTGCTGCTCCCATCCCTGTTCCTACTGCTTCCATCCCTGTTCCTGCTGCTCCCATCCCTGTTCCTGCTGCTTCCATCCCTGTTCCTACTGCTCCCATCCCTGTTTCTGCTGCTCCCATCCCTGTCCCTGCTGCTCCCATCCCTGCCCCTGCTGCTCCCATTGCTGCTCCTGCCCATCCCATCCCTGTCCCTGCTGCTCCCATTGCTGCTCCTGCCAATCCCATCCCTGTCCCTGCTGCTCCCATTCCTGTCCCTACTGCTTCCATCCCTGTTCCTGCTGCTCCCATCCCTGTTCCTGCTGCTCCCATCCCTGTCCCTACTGCTCCCAGCCCTGTTCCTGCTGCTCCCAGCCCTGTTCCTGCTGCTCCCAGCCCTGTCCCTGCTCTCCCAGCCCTGTTGTGCACCAGCTGCAGCCCCACACTGCATCATCCCCCCTTCCATCCCACCCAGATCCGGCTGGAGGAAGCCGACGGCTCTGGGCTGCCCCAGAGGCAGGTCCTGCTCTCCATCAGCAACAAGGGAGAAGAGAGGACACAAAGCCTCCTGACTGACAGCTCAGGGAGAGCCTCCTTCCAGCTGGACACCTCTGGCTGGGGGGACGGGGTCTCCTTGCGGGTAAGTGCCCACCCTTGTCCCTCCATCGGGGGTCCTGAGCTGCTTCCTCCACTGGAGCTGCACCAGCCTCGGGGGCTGCTGGTGGATTCACCCGCTGATTCCCACCTCAGGCTGAAGTCAATGGGACAGCTGAGAGCCAGGAGGACTCGCTCGGGCCCCAAGGTGCCTTCCTGACCCTCATGCCCTATTCGTCCAAGAGCAGGAGCTTCCTGCACATCCGCGCCCCGCGGGGCGAGCTGCCCTGCGGCCGCTCCCAGCTGCTCCACGTGGATTCCATCTTTGGCAAGGAGGCTTTGGGCACTGAGCTGAGGAGCCTGGATATGGTTTTCATGGTGAGCCCAGCAGCAGGAATCAGGGGGGTTCTGTGGGAAGGGCCACATTTCCACGTTGTTCGTGGTGGTGTCCCCAGGGACAGGACAATGAGCAACCTGTCCTGGAGGGACTGAGGGACCTGTCAGAGGAGGTGGCTGCTGCCACTGTGGGGCCTGCACCCCCATGGGAGCTGGTGGGGGGCTGGAGACTGGACATGGTCAGAAATCATCCCTGAACTCTCATCTGGGTCCATCCTCCACCAGGGCACTTTGATTCCATACTCAGCATCTGTTTTGTTTTCCCCCCTCCTCTGCAGGTCCTGGCCAAGGGCTCCATTACCAGCATCTTCAGGAAAGAGGTCTCTGCAGAGCCTGGTATGTCCCATGGCATGGAGGGGCTGTGCAGGGCTCTGCTCCTCACAGAGCCACGAATGCTTTGGGTTGGAAGGGGCCTCCAAGCCCATCCCATTGCATTCCCCTGCCCTGGGTAGGGACAACCTGCACTCTCCCAGGGTGCTCCAGGCTCTGTCCAACCTGGCCTTGGACACTTCCAGGGCTGGAGCAGGTGGAGTTTCTCTGGGTAACATCTCCTCCTTTCCATGGCCCAGGACAGAGATCCTCCCTCTCCCTGGAGCTGCCCATTGGGGTGGAGCTGGCGCCCATGGCCAGGATTCTGGTGTACGTGCTGCTGCCCAACGGTGACGTGGTGGCTGATAGCACTGAGCTCTCCGTGGCCAAGTGCTTCCCCAACCAGGTGAGAGGAGCTGGGCTGTCCATGGCTGCTGCCTTGGGATCCATCCCGCCCCAAGAGCATCGCAGTGTCAGGGTCTCCCAACCCATTCCTTGTTCCCAAACCCTCTGAGAAGAGCCTTCCCTATGTGTGGCTGTGTCACAGACATCCTTTATGAAAAATCCTTTCTTTAAGATTTTTCCTCCTGAGAAGCTGAGAGGACTCAGGAACAAAATGTAAACATTGATTATCTGCTGCTGTGGAATGCAACAGGTGCATCTGGGATTGGCCCATCTTGGATGTTTAGAATTAATGGCCAACCACAGCCCAGTTAGCTTGGACTCTCTGCCCGAGACACAAATCTTTATTATTCATTCCTTTCTACCCTTAGCTTAGCTAGCCTTCTGAGATGAAACTTTTCCTTCTATTCTTTTTACTATAGTTATAATGTAATATATATATCAGAAAATAATAAATCAGCCTTCTGAAACATGGAGTCAGATCCTTATCTCTTCCCTCATCCTAAGGGAATATGAACACTGTCACATGGCTGGGTCTGCCCTCCACGGTAGTGACTGCCCTGTGTCCCTGTGTCCCTGTGTCCCTGTGTCCCTGTGCAGGTGCAGATGGCATTTTCCGAGGCCAGGGCCCTGCCTGGGGCAGCGCTGACGCTGCAGCTGGGGGCTGCCCCGGGCTCCCTGTGCGCTGTGCGGGCCGTGGATCGCAGCTTGCTGGTCCTCAAGCCTGAGGCTGAGCTCAACGCCGAGGCTGTGAGTGCTGGCCCTGCCTGGGGTCCCCCTGCAGCCCCAGGAGCAGCCTGGGCTGGGGTGATATTGGTCCCTCTCGTGGATCCAGTGCTGCAGTGGGCAGAGCTCTGGAGATGAGGGTTTTGCATGTCTTTATTCCCAGGTCTACAAAGCACTGCCCGAATTCAGCAACCCCCACAGCATCCAGGAGGAACCATTCTGTGACTGGCTGGACTCCAAGAGGGACCCCTACATGTTATTCCAGGTGAAGCCCCTGGGCCTCCCAGAGCTGCCCCTGCTTCTCCCAAGTGCTGGGAAAGCCACACCTGTGGCACAGGACTTCCCTTTCCTGCCAAGCCCAGGCTCCTTCCCCACCTGTTTTCTGTAGCCCTGGGACTACTCACTGCTGGAATGGGGATCTTCCTCCTGCTGGCTGTGGGGGATGGACAATCTCTGCTTTTCCACAGGATGCAGCACTGAAGCTCTTCACCAAGAGCAGGCAGCCTTGCCGGCGCAGGCTCTACATGGTTGGAATGGCAGGTCCTGGAGGTGAGCACAGCCCTTGGGCTGAAAAGAGCAAAGAGCTGGTGGCCAGTCCTGGCTGTCATGTCCTCAGGGGGACTTGGAGCCATCCAGAAAACACCCTCGGCATCAAAGAGGATGGACAGGGATGGAAAAGGATTTTGGTCACCCTTGTGCTGGCTGCAGGCAAGGTCCAGCTGGGACCTAAGGCTCCCAAGTTCTGCTTTGCCTTTTCCAGGAGATGTGACACTACTCCGTGGGGAGGTGGGAAGCAATGTTCATGAAGGAATTATGCCAATGTTCACCTCAGTCAGCTCACCCCTCATTGAGGGCGGGGAAGAGCCCCCAGCACCCCGGACGTACTTCCCAGAGACGTGGCTGTGGGACCTGGTCCCTGTAGGGTGAGAGACAGCTCCCAAGGGGACCTGGGGACCTCAGGACTCCTTCCCCCTGTGCGCTGGCACCAGCAGTGTCACGGTGGTGCCACTCAGGCCATGCCACCAGCCCTGCTGGGGTGGCCTCATGGCGTTCTCCATGCAGGGAGAGTGGCTCTGCCGAGATGACGGTGACAGTGCCCGACACCATCACAGAGTGGGAGGCTGGGATGTTCTGTACAGCCCCACAGGGCCTGGGGCTGTCCCCTGCTGTCACCCTCACGGCCTTCCAGCCGTTCTTCGTGGAGCTGGCGCTGCCCTACGCTGTGGTGCGCCACGAGAGCTTCACCCTCAGGGCCACCGTCTTCAACTACCTGCGCCAGTGCCTGCGGGTGAGCGGGGACAGGGGCTGTGCCAGGGGCTGTGCCAGGGGCTGGGGGAGCTGTGCCAGGGGCTGGCAGGTTCAGGGGAGGTGACCCTGGCTCTGGGGTGTGATGGAGCTGTGCCCTGGTCTGGCAGGTTTGGGGGAGCCCATGGAGGTGACCCTGGCTCTGAGGGAGCTGTGCCATGCTCTGGCAGGTTTAGGATAGGACAGGGAGGTGACCCTGGCTCTGAGGGAGCTGTGCCATGCTCTGGCAGGTTTAGGATAGGACAGGGAGGTGACTCTGGCTCTGAGGGAGCTGTGCCATGCTCTGGCAGGTTTGGGGTAGGACAGGGAGGTGACTCTGGCTCTGAGGGAGCTGTGCCATGCTCTGGCAGGTTTGGGGGAGCCCATGGAGGTGACCCTGGCTCTGAGGGAGCTGTGCCATGCTCTGGCAGGTTTGGGGGAGCCCATGGAGGTGACCCTGGCTCTGGGGTGTGATGAAGCTGTGCCATGCTCTGGCAGGTTTGGGTGAGGTGACCCTGGCTCTGGGGTGTGATGAAGCTGTGCCATGCTCTGGCAGGTTTGGGTGAGGTGACCCTGGCTCTGGGGTGTGATGAAGCTGTGCCATGCTCTGGCAGGTTTGGGTGAGGTGACCCTGGCTCTGAGGGCTGATGGAGCCATGGCTGTGCCCTGCAGGTTCAGGTGACGCTGGCAGAGTCGGCGGAGCTGGAGGTGTCACCGAGGGCAGGGGACACCTACACGAGCTGTGTCTGTGCAGATGAAGCCAAGACCTTCCAGTGGGGCGTGCGAGCCACCAGCCTGGGTACAGAGCTGCCACCACCCCACCCTGCTGCCCGGGGACCCCTCAGGGGATGGGGTTGGGTGGGGAGGGAGGGCAGGAACCCCACGGGATCTGGGGAGCTCTCCATCGCTCCACTCCCACCCTCCCTGGGGACCCCCAGCCCAAGCCCAGGGGGCTGTGCTCAGGCTGGGGGCTCCCTGGGGACTGAGGGCCGTGTTTGCACCTTCAGGGGAGGTGAACATCACTGTGAGCACCGAGGCCCTCAGCTCCTCCGAGCCCTGTGGCAACGAGCTGCCCCTGGTGCCGACCCAGGGCCGCGTGGACACTGTGATAAAGCCCCTGCTGGTGCAGGTCAGAGGGCTGGGGAGGAGGAAAATGGGATGGATTTGGGTGCAAACAGCCCCTGGGGGGCAGTGGGAGAGCACCCAGACATGAAGGGGACTGGGGGACAGGCAGGTCCCTCCTCCTGACTGACTCTGGTGCTGCTTCCTCACAGCCCGGCGGGATCCTGGTGGAGAAGACTCACAGCTCTCTGCTCTGCCAGGAAGGTAGGACTGGCCAGGGGTGTTGGGCAGTGCCGTGGGACATGGCCAGGGGTGCTTGGCCACTGGTCACAAGGGCCACCAGTCCAGAGGAGCCAAGGGTCAGGGTGCTTGGGCAGGAACAGGGTGGGTGAGGCTGCCACGGGCCAGGCTGGGAAGAGCTGGGCATTCCCACTGTCACAGCCCCCTGTCCCCACAGGTGCTGAAGAAGTGTCCTTGGAGATTCCTGCAAACATCCTGGAGAGCTCCCAGAGGGCCCACATCAACGTGATGGGTAAGGGACAGGCTGGGGGGGCCTGGGGACCACAGGGGACAGGGTTGGTGCAGAGGTCCCCAGGCTCAGCAGGATGTGGGACCACCCAGAGCTGACACAGAAGGGGACACGGGTGACACAGCTGATGATGTGTCCCCCTGGCACAGGTGACATCCTGGGCAATGCCCTGCAGAACCTGGACGGACTCCTGGCCATGCCCTACGGCTGTGGGGAGCAGAACATGGTTCGCTTTGCCCCCAACATCTACATCCAGCAGTACCTGGAGAAGACGGGGCAGCTGCTGCCGGACATCCGCGCCAAGGCCCAGGGGTTCCTGCAGAGCGGTCAGTGAGAGCCTGGCAGGGACACCACAGTCCCACAGCCCCCTCCTCACCCCACCTGGCTCCTCTGGGCACTGAAACAGTGCCCTGTGCCCACGTCCCCCTGCAGGGTACCAGCGGGAGCTGCTGTACAAACACGATGACGGCTCCTACAGCGCCTTTGGCAAGAGCGATCCCTCGGGCAACACCTGGTGAGGGCTCTGCAGCTGCACCCAGGGCTCCTCCTGCCATCCAGGCAGCCCCAGTGCTGACTCAGCCCTCTGGTGTCTCCCTGGCTCCAGGCTGACAGCGTTTGTCCTCAAGTCCTTCGGGCAGGCCCGAGCCTACGTGGCCATCGAGGAGCGGCACATCACGGACGCGCTGCGCTGGCTGCAGCGGCGCCAGAGGAAGAGCGGCTGCTTCCGCAAAGTGGGCAAACTCTTCCACAACGCCCTGCAGGTGGGGCAGGGCTGGGCTGGGGACCCAGACCGTGCTCTGGGCGCGGGGGTGTCCCTGTGTTGGTGTCACAGCCTGGTCGGACCCATGTCCTCCTGTCCCCTTGCAGGGCGGTGTCTCGGATGAGCTCTCGCTCTCGGCGTACGTGACGGCAGCGATGCTGGAGCTGGGACTGCCCACGCTGGTGAGGATGGACCCTTCTTCCCACAGGGACTGGTGGGGTGGGGACAGCTGCTGCTGGGGACAGGCATTGGCCATTCCAGGCCACCAGCATGAACTGGGCACAGCTGGTCACACTGGGCAGCACTGAGCGAGTCCCATGCCCTGGGCTGGCTCCTGACTCCTCTGCCACGCTAGGAGCCGGTGCTGAGCTCAGCCCTCAAGTGCCTGGAGGCTTCTCCCACGGACGACCCCTACACACAAGCCCTGCTGGCCTACGTGTTCGGGCTGGCAGGGCTGAGGGAGCAGCAGCAGGCGCAGCTGCAGCGCCTGGCCCAGCACAGCATCAGTGCAGGTACTGCCTGGGCAGGGCCCTGTGGGCAGTGCCCCCCCAGAGGGACCCCAGCCCATGGCAGGGGCTGAGCTGCTGCCCCTCCTCCTGCAGATGGGCAGCTCTACTGGAAGAGGAAGGGGCAGGCTCAGGAGGACTTGGAGCTGTCCTGGGCCGCGGCCCCGTCGGCCGAGGTGGAGATGACAGCCTATGTCCTGCTGGCCTACCTGTCCCAGCCCTCGGTGTCCCCTGCTGACCTGGGGACAGCGTCCCGGATCGTCCGCTGGCTCTGCAAGCAGCAGAACCCCTACGGGGGCTTTGCCTCCACGCAGGTACCGGCCCTGGGCTCCAGGGGCTGCTCCAAACCGGCCCCTCCTGGGAGCAGCGCTCAGGGGTGACCCTGGCACTGTCCCCGTGCACAGGACACCGTGGTGGCCCTGCAAGCCCTGGCCAAATACGCCGCCCTGACCTACGGCAACAACGGGGACATGACGGTGACGGTGACATCGCCTACGGGGACGGCGCAGGACTTTGTGCTGGACAGCAGCAACCGGCTGGTGCTGCAGCGGGCGGCGCTGCCCGAGCTGCCGGGCACCTACGGGCTGCGAGCCCGCGGGCAGGGCTGTGCCCTGGCACAGGTGGGTACAGCCTGGGCTGCCTGTGCTGGGCGCTGTGCCCTCGCTGGGCTCACCCTGTGCTGTCCCCCAGGTGACCCTGCGCTATAACGTGCTGTCCCTGTCCCCTGTCCCCCAGGTGACCCTGCGCTATAACGTGCTGTCCCCTGTCCCCCAGGTGACCCTGTGCTATAACGTGCTGTCCCTGTCCCCTGTCCCCAGGTGACCCTGCGCTATAACGTGCTGTCCCTGTCCCCAGGTGACCCTGTGCTATAACGTGCTGTCCCTGTCCCCTGTCCCCAGGTGACCCTGCGCTATAACGTGCTGTCCCCTGTCCCTGTCCCCAGGTGACCCTGCGCTATAACGTGCCTCCCCCGCCCAGCACCGGGGCCTTTGAGCTGCGGGCGCAGACGGAGCCGCTGCCAGGCACGAAGAACCCGGGGTTCCTGCTCCGCCTCTGGGCACGGTAGGACTGGGGCTGGCCCGGGTTTGGGGGGGACAGCAGCAGCCAGGGAAGGAGGGAGGGAATCCCTGAGGCCACCCTGGGGCTCTGCCCTTGCAGGTACACTGGGGAGCGCCCTGCCACCAACATGGTTGTCATCGAGGCCAAGCTGCCATCGGGATACAGCCCCGATAAGAAATCCACAGTGGAGGTGAGGAGCCCCTGCCCCCCTTTGGGATACCCCATGCCACAGGCCCCTGCCTGGGGGCTGTAGGACATGGAGGGACACCTGCTTGGGGCCCCTCCTGAGCCGTGTCCCTGCAGCTGAAGAGGCAGAACCTGGTGAAGAAGGTGGAGGTGCAGCCTGACCAGGTGACCATTTACCTGGATGAGGTGAGATGGGGACAGCAGTAGCAGCCCTGGGATGTGGGGGGTTTTCCCATGGTGCGTGGTTACACGTCCCTCCTGGGCTGTCTCCACAGCTGACCAAGGAGGAGAAGACCTTTTCCTTCCAAGCCCAGCAGGACTTCGTGGTGAGCAACCTCCAGCCGGCCACCGTGTCCCTGTACGACTACTACGAGACAGGTGAGCCCTGCAGGGCCGTGTCCCCTGGCCCTGCTGCCAGCCCTGCAGCCCCAGGGGCTCCGTGGGGTCTGCCTGATCTCCCAGCTCCCACTGATGAGCTCTGGCTCCTTAAGGGAGCAGCTCCTCCCAGGCCCATGGTCACCACCCCTCCCATTGCAGGTGACCGTGTGGATGTGGCTTACACTGCACCCCCCAGCTCAGGTAGGGGCTGAACCTGCCAGGCCAGGGGTCCCCCCACCCTTGGGACCCTGATGGGGACCTGGAGGGCACCAGGGGAAGGAGGGCAGGGAGTGGGGACAGGGGCTTTGGGGTCACACAGGGGATGGGACACTGAGCTCCAAGGGATGGGGCTCAGCCAGAGGGTCAGGGCCAAGCAAGGGTGGTGGTGGTGATGGGGGGGTGGTTCTGGGGACTCGCCTCTCACAGCACCCCCATATTCCCTTTTGAAGAGAAGGAAAACGTCTAACTCAGCCTGGAGCCTGGCAGCCCATCCCTGTTCCTGCCCCAGCTCCTGCAGCCACCAGGGACAGGGACAGCTGAGGGTCTCTGCTCCCACCCTGGCCTGGTCCTGACCCTCCATGGGGGCAGGAGGTGGCCCAGAGACCCTCCCAGCAGCACTGGCCCCCAGCAGGGCCCCTCTGGATGGAGCCCCAGCTCCCCCCCAGGATCTGCAGCCGAGGGGCTCCTGCAGGCCCAAGGACACACATGGACTTGGCTGAGCAGCCACAGTGGGCACTGCACAGGGACACCCCCAGGTCACCTCCTGCCAGCCCTGCACAGGGCTCTGGGGTGCCAGCTCTGGCCTCTCCCCTCCCCATAGCACCTGAAGGGGACCCAGAGCTCCTCCCTTGTGCCAGAGCTTGCCTGGCAGGTCCCCACCACCCCTCACTCCCCCTGGGATCCACAGTGCCACCCCAGCCCCCTCCCCAGCACTGACACAGTGCCAGCGTCACCCCCAGGGACTTGGGGACACTGCAACCCCCGCACAAAGCAGTCAGGGTGGGTGGAGCCCAGCCCCTGCCCTGGGTGTAAATAAAGCAATGCAGTCAAACACTTTTTTACTCTTGGTCTTTCTTCTCCTTGAGGGAGAAAGGGGGTGGGGACAGAGGGGACAGGGTGGCTGCTGTGGTCAGGAGAGTCAATCCCTGTCAGACAAAGCTGGGAGGGCTCTGGAGGCATGAGCAGCTGCACAGAACACAGCCAGCAGTGACATGGCACAAGGGGACATGTGCAGCAGGGTCCCTCACCTCACCCAGGCACGTGACACAGCCCTGGGCAGCCTCAGACGGGTCAAACTCTGCTGTCCTGAGCAGCTGCTCTGGGCAGAGCCACCACTGTTCTGCCACCTCAGTGACAAATCTGGCCCAGGGGTGTCCCCAGAGCCACACCCTCCCTGGGGACAGCTGGGGATGCTCCTGTGATGTCCCCAGGGGAGTCACCCAGCAGAGCCAGCCTGGTGACACCTGGAGCTGTGACCAGGGGCTGGGGCCACAGCACTGGGGCCAAATGACCCCTCAGTGCCCAGGGGAGGGCACGAGGCACTGTCACAGCAAGGCACGGACTAAGCAAGGTGTGGCCAAGCCCCAGGCTGTCCCCAGGGCTCCTGAGGTGGCAGTGGGACACAGGAGCCAGCCCTGTGCCCCGAGCAGAGTCCCTTGCTCGGGATGGAGCCACTCCCACCTCACTTGTGGTGCTTCTTCTTCTGCTCTTTGCGCTTCTGAGCCCTCACGTCCTTCTTGAGGCGGCTGTCCACCACCTTGAACTGGCCCTTGACACCAGGGGGACGCCTCACCCGACGTCCCACGCCCTTCTTGGCCACCAGGTAGGTGACCTGGCGCTTCTCCTTGGCCAGCCCAGCCTTCTTGTAGATGCTGCAGCACAAGCACAAAGGTCAGAGTGAGTTTGGGTGGCACAAAAACCAAACCCAGTGTTGGGACAACATCAAGTCCCACCCCTCCTGTGGCTCTGCCAGCCCCAGATGAGCCTGGCTGGGGACACAGATCTGTCCCAGGGGCTGCAGGGACACGGCCCAGCCACAAAGGGACGAGCTGGATCCTGGCTTGGCCACTCACCGGCGCAGCTGGGCCACCTTCTCCCGCTCCGAGATGTCCACGGTGCTCACCACAGCCTCGGCCTTCTTCTTCATCTGCTCCAGCTTCTTCAGCATCTGGGGGACAGCCGGGGGGACAGAGGGTCACAGGAGGGACAGGGGAGTCAGAGGAGGGACAGGGGATCAGAGGGGGTGGTCACAGGAGAGAGGGGAATTGGAAGAGGAATGGGGGGGAGGTCAGAGGTGGAACAGGGGGGTTCAAGGTGGGACAAGAAGGGGTCAGAAAAGGATGGGGAATCAGAGATGGGACAGGGGCATTGAAGCAGTGACAGGGGGGTCAGAAAAGGATGGAGAATCAGAGATGGGACAAGGGGGTCAGAAAAGGATGGAGTATCAAGAGATGGGACAAGGGGGTCAGAGATGGGATAAGGGGGTCAGAAAAGGACGGTGAATCAGAAATGGGACAGGGGCATTGGAAAAGGGACAGGGGCATTGAGGGAGGGACAGGGGGTCAGAAAAGGATGGGGTATCAGAGATGGGACAGGGGTTCAAGGATGGGACAATGCGGGTCAGAAAAGGATAGGGAGGGAATCAGAGATGGGATGGGGGATCAGAAAAGGATGGGGTGTCAGAGATGAGACACAGGGTCAGAGATGGGACAAGGGGGGGTCAGAAAAGGATGGGATATCAGAGATGGCACAGGGGCATTGAAAAAGGGACATGGGGGTCAGGAAACAATGGGGTATCAGAGATGAGACAGGGGAGGAGGGACAGGGGGTTCAGAAAAGGATGGGGAATCAGAAATGGGACAGGGGCATTGGAGGAGGGACAGGGTGTTCAGAAAAGGAGGGGGAATCAGAGATGGGATGGGGGGGGTCAGAGACGGGATAGAGGGTTAGAAAAGGATGGGGTATCAGACATGGGACAGGATGTCAGAAAAGGATGGGGTATCAGAGATGGGGCAGGAGCATCAGAGGAAGAACAGGGGGCTCAGAGGGAGGACTGAGGCCCTGGGAGAGGAGCCAGGGCACCCCTGGGAGCCCACCCCCACTCACCCTCTTCTTCTTGCGGGCCTTGGCCTCTGCCACCTTCTTGATGGGCCGGGCATTGATCTCCTTCCAGCGCTGCCGGTAGGCCTCCACCGTCTGCCTGTCCACG
The DNA here is from genome assembly GCF_035770615.1 of Melospiza melodia melodia. Lineage (NCBI taxonomy): Eukaryota > Metazoa > Chordata > Aves > Passeriformes > Passerellidae > Melospiza > Melospiza melodia. The sequence continues at coordinate 5,187,524 of NC_086223.1, forward strand.
GGCAGCTGCCGGCGCCGGTGCTGCCGCTCCTCCTCCGTGAACCACTCGGGCAGCTCCCCCTCCTCCTCGTTGTACGAATACCTGGGGGGCCAGGAGACCTGTGAGCAGGACAGGGGGACCCACCACACCTGTCCCTGCCAGGGAGCAAGCCCTGCAGAGCTCCTGCAGCCCCCAGCTGGTACCTGTTGAAGGAGTCGTCGATGAGGTCCCGCCGGGCCTTTTTGGAGCTGGCAATGACAGAGCCGAGGGCCAGGCCCTCTGCATCCAGGACTCTTTTCACTGTGGGACATGGCAAAGTTGGCCTGGCTGCAGCCCAAGAGGCAGGGAGCAGCCCTGGGGAGCATGGACTGTCCCTGCCCCCATCTGCTGTCCATCCCAGGGACCCCCAGGTCTCTCCGTCCCCATCTCCTGTCCTTCCCGAGGGACCTCCAGGTCTGTCCATCCCCATCTCCTGTCCTTCCTAAAGGACCCCCAGGTCTGCCCCTGCCTCCTGTTCTTCCCAAGGGACCCCCAGGTCTGTCCCTGCCTCCATCTCCTGTCCATCCCAAGGGACCCCCAGGTCTGTCCCTGCCTCCATCTCCTGCCCATCCCAAGGGACCCCCAGGTCTGTCCCTGTCCCCATCTCCTGTCCTTCCTAAAGAACCCCCAGGTCTGTCCCTGCCTCCATCCCGAGGGTCCCCCAGATCTGTCCCTGCTCCATCTCCTGTCCCTCCTGAGGGACCCCTGGGTCTGTCCCTGCCTCCTGTCCCTCCCAAGACACCCCATGGCCCCCCACTCACCTGGCTTCTCAATAGGCACCACCTCGAAGCCGCAGGGCTCGACACGGCCCCGCTTCCTCCCCACTGGTGCCAGTGGCCTGTGGAGAGCAGTGGGCAGGGCTGGGGTCCCTCAGCTCTCCAGGACTGTGGAGCTGAAGGACACCTAGACCCCCTCAGCCCTCACCTCTCATCCTCACTGCTGCTGTCATCATCATCATCATCACTGCTCTGCTCCTCTTTAGCTTCTTCATTGGCATTGGGAGCTGGGGCTGCTGCAGGGCTGGGCTCGGCTGGAGCCTCCTCCTGGGCCTCCTCCTTCTTCTTCTTCTGCCCTTTCTTTGTTGTTTTGTCTGGGAATGGGAAGCACTGCGTGAGACAGAGCCAAGGCAGATCCTCCTCTAGAGATCCTGCTCATTAGCACAGCACTAATGACAGCTCATTAGTGACACAGGCTGGGACCACCCTCTGGTCTAGTGGCAGTGTTCCTGCCCATGGCCAGACTTGGGGCTCTTTGAGATCCTTTCCAACCCAAACCACTCCTGCTCAGGGCAGCATCCCCACTGAGGCTGGACCCACTGTCCCACGGTGAGCTGTGGCTGTCCCTCTGTGTCCCCTCACCTCTCTGAGCCTCACGCTGCTTCTCAGCCAACATCTGAGCCTGGCCCAGCTCCAGCTCCTCGTCTGCATCATCCTCAATGCCAGCGAAGGCATCCTGGCATGGGGAACAGTGGAGTCAGACCCAGGACAGGCCTGGGGAGGGGGATCAGCCCCAGGGATGGGGGGGGATCAGCCCCAGGGATGGGAGGGATCAGCCCCAGGGATGGAGGGGGATCAGCCCCAGGGATGGAGGGGGATCAGCCCCAGGGATGGGAGGGATCAGCCCCAGGGATGGAGGGGGATCAGCCCCAGGGATGGGAGTCAGCCCCAGGGCAGAGGAGGAAGGAGTCAGTCCCAGAGCAGTCCAGGGAAGCTGCTGGGGCTGAGGCTGCTCCATCACTCCTGCCCCACAAGTGGGACTCACCTTCCCAAACCACAGGCTGGTCTGTCGCTCCTCCAGCACCGACTTCTCCTCCAGGGGCACCAGCAGGGGATTCTCTATTTCCTGCCCTTCCTCCTCCTTCTGCTTAAACTTTGTCCTGTGACCCAGAGCAGCAGGATCAGTGTCCCCAGCCCTGGCTGGCTCCTGCAGCAGTCCCAGAGCAGCCCCAGCCCCAGGAGGTCTCTCCCCTCTCACCTCTTCCCTCGCTGCTCCCGCTGCAGCTTCCGCTGCCGGGCCTCGATCTCCAGCAGCTCCTCGGGGTCCAGGTCGCTGGCCAGGGACACATCATCATCCTCTTCCTCGTGATCTGACACGTAAATGTCATCGTCCCCAGGGCTGATCTCCAGCAGAGCGTCAGCAGAGGCCATGTCCCCCCGGGACAGCTCATCCAGCAGCTGCAGCACAGCACACAGAGTCACTCAAGTGACACAGGCGACAAGGCAGGCCCTGCCTCACCCCACTGTGCCCAGGAGCCCCCACCCACCGGGGTCCTGTGGATGCTCTTCAGGGAGAACATGCTGGTGTCACCATCATCAGCGATGGACACTCCAGGCAGGTCCATCTTCAGCTCCACACGTTCCCGCTGCTTCCTCTGCTCCTTCAGGATCTTCTTCTTCTTCCTGCAGGAGGCAAAGGAATGAGGCCACACTGTCCCCATCACACACAAACACCCCACTGCCAGTGCTGAGGCAGCCTGGAACACCTGCCTGGAGGAGCAGAGGAGCCCAAGGAGCCCAAACCCACAAATCCCCCCAGCAAAGGGACAGACTGACACTGCCACCCTTTGTCTCCATGGCTGCAACCCCATCCCTATTCCTCTTTGTACCTCTTCAGTTCTGCCAGCTCCTTGGCCTTCATCTCTGCCAAAGCCAGCTCCACCTCCTCTTGCTCCTTTTCCTCCTCAGCAGCTGCAGCTTTGGCCTCCATCTTCTCCTTCTTGTCCTCCTCCCTGCCCTCCTCCTCCTCACCGGAGCTCAGGCTGCCAAAAGGAAGGAGCTCAGAGGAGCTGTGCTGGGGACAGGCCACTCCAGCCTGGGGACAGTCCACCCCAGCCTGGGGACAGCCCTGCTCCCTGGACCTACTTGATATCCATCTCCTTGGCCTGCTCCTTCAGCTTCTTGGCCAGGAAGCGCCGCAGCTTCGTCCTCCAGTTCAGCAGGGCCCTGGGTGGGGTGGCAGCTGTTAGGGACAGCCAGCAGGGCCAGCTGGGGGGTGTGGCTGTCCCCCAGGCCCAGCTGGGGCTGTGGCTGTCCCAGTGTCCCCCAGCACCTGAGCTCCTTGCGGCCCAGCACTCGGATGTCCCTGCAGCACTGGCGCAGCTCCTCCGTGGTGGAGCTGTGATTCTCCAGCTCCCCATCCCCCAGGGTGATCTGGCACAGGAAAAAAGATTGAAATTTAAATCCCAGCCTCCCCTCCACAGCACAGGGACAGGGACAGGAGTCCTTGCAGGCACTCACCTCGTTGGCCTTGGAGAGGAAGTCCACGGGGTTGGCAGCCTTGAGGAAGTCCATGAGGGTGAAGCGGTGGTACAGGGTGGTGTCACCCTCGGCGTAGCCCTCGGCCTGGGGGGAAAGGGGCTGTGACAGGAAGGGCAGGGGACAGACAGACAGCCAGCACCAGCCCTGAATGGTGCATGGGGTCACCTAACCCGTGTCTTGCTGCAGTGGCCACCTAAATGTGCCTGTGGGTTGTTCTTGAGGACTTTAGAAATCGTTTCCAACCTCAGCCTGAGCTAGAAGAAGTCACTAGCTCCAGCCCAGCAGCAGCTTCCAGCCCCAGCCCAGACACAGGAGCTGACAATGGCAGGTTTGTGTCAGCTCTATGCTCAGCTGAGAGCACCTGACACAAATTTACTGTCCTAAAGCCACCTCAGAGAGACACAAACCCTGTGCTCAACCCCTGCAGGGTTTAACTGACCCAGCCCCAGCCTCACAATCTCCACTTTAGGGCTCCAAACTGGCTTTTCCAACACTTGCCATCCCAAAATCTTGCATTCTCCTGAACAATTTTAATTCTCACACCCTCTTCAGGCCCAGTCCCATCTGTGTCTGGTCTTGCTCATACCTTGGGCTTCTTTTTGCTGACCAGCTCACTGACAGACTTGGTGACAACCTCCACGTCCTTGAAGGCGTATTTGGGGTCAAAAAACTTGCTGTCAATTTTGTCTGGAGCCTGATAACCTGGGATGGAGGGATGAGAGCCATGAGAGACATTGCTCTGGGATAGAGGGATCAGAACCACCCAGAATGGAGGGATCAGAGCCATTCCTGCTGGGATAGAGGCATCAGAAACACCCAGAATGGAGGGATCAGAGCCATTCCTGCTGGGATAGAGGCATCAGAAACACCCAGAATGGAGGGATCAGAGCCATTCTTCCTGGGATGGAGGGATCAGAACCATCCAGAAGGGAGAGATCAGAGTCACTCCTGCTGCGATGGAGGGATCAGAACCAACCAGAATGAAGGAATCAGAGCCATTCCTGCTGGGATGGAGGGATCAGAGCTGCTTTTCTGGGGAGAGCCATTCCTCAGAGCCATTTCACTGTCCCAGGAGGAATTAAAACCATCAAAACCATTCCTCCTAGGATGGAAGAATCCCAGCCAGGAGAACCATTCCTTCTAGGATGGAGGTATCAGAGCCATTCCTGCTGGGTTGGAGGGATCAGAGCTGCTTCTCTGGGGAGAGAGGGCTCAGAGCCATTCCACTGTCCCAGGAGGAATCAGAGCCATCAAAACCATTCCTCCCAAGATGGCATCAAAACCATTCCTGCTGGGATGGAGGGATAGAGTCACTCCTGCTGGGATGGAGGCATCAGAAACACCCAGAATGGAGATATCAGAGCAACTTCTCTGGGGAGAAAGGGCTCAAAGCCATTCCACCATCCCAAGAGGAATCAGAACCATCAAAATCATTCATCCTAGGAGGAATTAAAACCATCAAAACCATTCCTTCTAGGATGGAGGCATCAGAATGAATGCCTGCTGGAATGGAGGGATCAGAGCCACCCAGAATGGAAGGATCAGAACCATTCCTGTTGGGATGGAGATATCAGAGGAACTTCTCTGGGGAGAGAGGGCTCAGACACATTCCATTGTCCCAGGAGGAATCAGAACCATCAAAACCATTCCTCCTGGGATGGAGGAATCCCAGCCAGCAGAGCGATTCCTCCCAGGATAAAGGTATCAAAACCATTCCTGCTGGTATGGAGGGACCAGAGCCACCCAGAATGGAGGGATCAGAGCTGCTTCTCTGGGGAGAGAGGGCTCAGAGCCATTCCACCATCCCAAGAGGAATCAGAACCATCAAAATCATTCCTCCTAGGAGGAATTAAAACCATCAAAACCATTCCTTCTAGGATGGAGGCATCAGAATGGATGCCTGCTGGAATGGAGGGATCAGAGCCACCCAGAATGGAAGGATCAGAACCATTCCTGTTGGGATGGAGATATCAGAGCAACTTCTCTGGGGAGAGAGGGCTCAGACGCATTCCACTGTCCCAGGAGGACTCAGAACCATCAAAACCATTCCTCCTGGGATGGAGGAATCAGAACCATTCCTATTGGGATGGAGGGATCAGAGCCACCCAGAATGGAGGGATAAGAGCTACTTCTCTGGGGAGAGAGGGCTCAGAGCCATTCCACCATCCCAAGAGGAATCAGAACCATCAAAACCATCCCTCCTAGGAGGAATTAAAACCATTAAAACCATTCCTTCTAGGATGGAGGCATCAGAACCACTCCTGCTGGGATGGAGGGATCAGAGCCACCCAGAATGGAGGGATCAGAGCCACTCCTGCTGGGATGGAGGGATCAGAACCATTCCATCAGGGATGCAGGGATCAGAACCACCCAGAATGGAGGGATCAGAGCCATTCTTCCTGGGATGGAGGGATCAGAACCATCCAGAAGGGAGAGATCAGAGTCACTCCTGCTGGGATGGAGGGATCAGAGCTACTTCTCTGGGGAGAGAGGGCTCAGAGCCATTCCACTGTCCCAGAATGAATTAAAACCATCAAAACCATTCCTCCTAGGATGAAAGAATCAGAGCTATTCCTGCTAGGATGGAGGGATCAGAGCCACCAGCAGGTTCTCCCAGCCCCATCCCAGCCCCTCCAGGCCCCCCTGGCTGCTCACCCTGGCACACCACAAAGATCTCAGCAGACTCGTTGCGGGAGGCCTGGGGCTTGGTGGCCTGGACCTTCTGGAAGAACTGCTGGAAGATCCACATGAGGGGCTGGTAATCCCGGGAGCGGAACACCTTGGTGATGAACCAGCCTCCCTTGCACAGGAACTCACAGGCCAGCTTCAGGGCCATGAGGGTCAGGTTGGCTGCAGCAGAAGAGAACAGGGAGTGAGTGAGGGAGGGAATTACCCTTCCCTGGGAGGGTAGAGACAAGCTGGAGTGGGTTTCCCAGAGACGCTGTGGCTGCCCCATCCCCAAGGCCAAGTCGGACTGGGTGTGGAGCACCCTGTGACAGGGGAAGATGTCCCTGCCATGACAAGGGTGGCCCTGGATGGGCTTTAAGGTCCCTCCCAAGCCACAGCAGCCCAGAACCCTCTAGCAGCAGTGAGCTGTCCCTGTGTGCCCACCCTGGGAGTAGGCATCGTGCACCCAGCTGGCTCCCACGTTGGGCGCTCCATCGTTCAGCACCACGTCCACCTTCCACGTCTGCAGCTCCTTGCGCAGGGCCTGTGGGACAAGGACACCTGTTCGTCCCTCAGAAGGACCCCAGCCCACCCCCTGTGACCCCCCTGCCACCACAAGGACCTGCAGGGCCCCAGGTGACCATGGGCAGTACCTGGCGGCACTTCTCAGTGGTGATGTCCTCCTGCAGGGTCACCACGTTGGGAATGGGCTTGATGGGCACCAGATCCACCCCTGGGTGAGGACACACAGCAAAGCCCCTCAGAAGGGGCTTCAGACCATCCCAAGGGGCTTCCCCACCCAGCCCCACTCCTGCCAGGATCCCCTCTGTCTGTCACAGCCAGGGACTGTCCCCAAAACTCACCAATGATCAGGCTGGACACTGGCATGAACTTGGAAGCCACCTGGAGCCTGGCAAGAACAGAGGGGAGCAGAGCTGAGCAGGGCCCCAGGAGAGCTCTCAGCCTGGCACTGTGCCCCCAGGAGCCCAGGAGAGCTCTCAGCCTGGCACTGTGCTCCCAGCAGAGCTCCCAGCCTGGCACTGTGCCCCCAGGGTTAGGCAAAGAGCACAGGGACACTGCCAGGTCAGCTGGTGGCACTGTGGTGGTGAGACAAACTTAAAAGAATTTAGGGATCTTAGAGAAGCTGAGGTATTAGATAGAAATCAGCTTTATTGGAGTTAATTAAAATAAATGGGCAGGCCTTGATGAAGTAAAAAGTCAGGAGTTAACTAATAATTGATTGCTTGTCAATACAATGTTTCATTAGCTAGGTTTATAACGAGGAATGCAGAAACTGATAAATAGCTTTTAGGAACATAAAACAATTGTTTGTAGGAACATAAGCCAATTGCAGCCTCTTTGTTCTGAAACCAATTGAAGATGGGGAATGGGAGTTCTACCAAGGGTTCATTTGTCAGATTTGCATTGAAAAGGTGGAAAGGTCAGAACGAGGAAGACTTCATTTACTTCCTCATTTTGGGACCCCTCCCCATGAAAGGGACCAGAGACTCATTTCAAGGAACAAACTGTGCATGCTTAATGGCTTTTGAACTAATTACAATGCTTAATGGCTTTGGAACCAATTACCATGGGAAGTGGGGAATGGGATTTACCAGAGTTACGAATACGCATTTGTATTTTGGGTATTCAATACCTATATAAATAAAAGGACTCTGTAATCACCTGTAAATCACAGTGTGTATTTAGGAATTATCCCACAATAAAAATCCACTTTCTAACTTTAAACTGTTAGAGACTCTTTGGATATTGGTACTAGATCAATATCTATACTCAGAATGAGATGTACCAAAGTTATGAATGTGCATTTGTATTTTGAGTATTCAATACTTGTATAGGTAAAAGGGCTCTATAATCACCTGTAAATCACAGTGTGCATTTGGGAGTTATCCCACAATAAACGTGCACATTTTAACTCCAAACTGTTAGAGTTTTTGTCCATCACAGCTGGATATCAGTACTAGATCAATATCCATATTGGGAATGGAATGTACCAAAGTTATGAATATGCATGTGTATTTTGAGTATTCAATATTTGTATAAATAAAAGGGCTCTGTAATCACCTGTAAATCACAGTATGTACTTGGGAGCTACCTCACAATAAACATTCACTTTCTAACTTTAAACTGTTAAAGTCTTTGAATATTGGTACTAAATCAATATCCATTTTGAGAATGGGATGTAACAAAGTTATGAATATGCATTTATATTTTGGGTATTCAATATTTGTATACATAAAAGGACTCTGTAAACACCTGTAAACTAATACTTGTATAGATAAGAGGGCTCTATGATCACCTGTAAATTGCAGTGTGTATTTGGGAGCTATCTCACAATAAACACACTTTAACTGTAAACTCTTAGAGATTCTTTGGATATTAGTACTAAATCAATATTCCATATTGGGAATGAGATGTACCAAAGTTATGAATATGTATTAGTATTTTATTTGTATAGATAAAAGGAGTTGTGGCATGTATTTGGGAGTTATCCCACAATAAACATCCACTTTTTAACTCCAAACTGTTAGAGGGTTTTGTCCATCACAGTTGGATATCAGGATATCCATACCAGGAATGGGATGTACCAAAGTTATGAATATGCATTTCTATTCTGGATATTCAATACTTGTATTGAATTGATATCTATGGATATCAAAATCTGTAGATCAATACCCATATTGGGAATGGAATATACCAAAGTTATGAATATGCATTTGTATTTTGGGTATTCAATATTTGTATAGATAAAAGGACTCTGATCACCTGTAAATCACAGTGTGTATTTGGGAGCTATCCCACAATAAACATTCACTTTCTAACTTTAAAGTGTCAGAGAGTTTTTGGATATTGGTACTAGATCAACATCCATATTGGGAATGAGATGTATCAAAGTTATGAATGTGCACTTGTATTTTGGGTATTCAATATTTGTATTGATAAAAGAGCTCGGTAATCACCTGTAAATTAATACTTGTACAGATAAAAGGGCTCTGTAATCACCTGTAAATCACAGTGTGTATTTGGGAGTTATGTCACAATAAACATTCACTTTTTAACTCTAAACTGTCAGAGAGCTTTTGTCCATCACAGTTGGCTATCAGCACCAGATCAACATCCATATTTTTAGTAAATCTGTGGCCTGTCCCACTCACCAGCCACCAGGGGCCGCACACAGGTCCAGCAGGGCCCGGGCTTTCTGCAGGAACTGAAATTTCCGATTGAGCTGCAGCAGTTTGAAGGAGGAGCGGGAGCGGAAGCCTGGGGGCAGCAGGAGGGAGGTTCAGGGGGTGCCCGGGGCTGCAGCCCCCCCATCCCCATCCCCAGCGCCGGGCACGGCCCTCACCTGTCTCCTTGGCCAGGTGGTAGAACTTGTCCCGCCGGCTCTTGCCCAGTTTGCTTTTCTTGCCCATGGTGGTGGCGGGGCGGCCCCTGGGGGGGGCTGGGATGTGCAGTCAGCCGAGGGCTCGGGCCTGGGGGGACACGGGGATGAGGGGGGGCCTGGGGTCCCTGAGGAGCCCCGGCCTCTCTAGGTGTTCCCTCAGTGTCGTCCAGTGGCCCCTGTGTCTCTGCAGCTCTGTCTCAGTGGTCCCCATGATATCCCTCAGTGCCCCTCCAGTTCTGCTCCCACTGCCCTCCCAGTGCCCCTCCAGTACCTACCTCCCCCAGTACCTCCCCAGTGCCCCTGCAGTTCCTGTCAGTGCCCTCCCAGTACCCCCAACACCCTCCCAGTGCCCCTCCAGTTTTCCCCCCAGTGCCCTCCCAGTTCTTCTCCCACTGCCCTCCCAGTACCCCTCCAGTTCCTCCCCCAGCACCCCTCCAGTTCCTCCCTCGCTGCCCTCCCAGTGCCCCTCCAGCTCCTCCCTCCCAGTACCCCCCTCTAGTGCCCTCCCAGTTCCTCCCTCACTGCCCCCAGCGCCCCTCACCGCTCCCGCCATTGCCCCCTCAGGCCGACCCGCACCCGCTGCCCCCGAGGCGCATTCCGGCCCCGCCGCTCTCCTGAACCCTCCGAACACCCGGGCTCGACATTCCGCCGGCCCTGACACCCCCGTACCCCCTACCCCGATCCAGACCCTGCCCCTGATCCAAACCCCGATCCCGGTCCCGGTCCTGATCCCGGTCCCGCCGCGTGCCCGCACCGCCTTCCCGGCGTGCCCTGCGTGCGCACTCAGCTTCCGCTTCCTCCTGCTCTGGCCGCCATTTTAGGAGTGGCGGGCCCCTCCTCCGCCGCCTGTGGGTGGAAGATGGAGTAGGATAACGGGTCCCTCGGAGGTGCGGTGAACAATAACGGGCCCGCTCGGTGCCGCCATCACAGCCCCGTCCGTTCCCTCGGTGCTTCACCCACGGTCACATCACCTTTGACCGCTCCAAGATGGCAGCGCAGTCCCGACATGAGTGATTGCGCATGCGCACTTTGCCTCCCGTAGGTGCTTTTCCGGAACAGGAAGTGACGCCATCAAGGCGGGCGGCAGAGCCGGGCAGCGGAAAGCGGCGGCCGCCATCTTTGTTGGGGCCCGATGCCGGCCGAGAAGATGGCGCTGGACGGGCCCGAGCAGGTGCGGCGGGCTGGGCCGGGCTGGGGGCACCGGCGGAGCTCGGGGAGGCCCTCGGGGCGCTTCGGGCTGCCCCGGGATGTGCTGCGGTTGGGGCTGCTCGGGGCCTGGCAGCGGCATGACTCGGCGGGTCTGGGGAAGGCGGAGGAGCCTGAGGGACGGGACCGGGACCTGGACTGAGAGCGGGACCGGGATGCGATCGGGACCGGGACCGGAACCGGGATGGGATCGGGATCAGAATCAGGATCGGGACGGGATCGAGATTGGGACGGGGAGCGGGATCGGGGAGCTCGCAGGGAAACGGGAGCTGGGGCTGCTGTGGGCACCGGGGGGATGCAGGACTCGGCTCGGGGGTGTCGGGCAGGGGTGAGGGGTGGGAAGGGACACTCGGGACGGGGAACCGCGGACTGGGACCAGGATGAAAGAGGGGAAAAGAGGAGCCAGGAGCCGGCCCGGTGGTGGTGATGGGGGAACCGGGGCCCGGCGGGGTGCCGGGGGGTGTCGGTGGCGCTGAGCTCTGCTGTCCCAGATGGAGATGGACGACGGGAAGGGCGGCTCGGGACTCCGGCAGTATTACCTGTCCAAGATCGAGGAGCTGCAGGTGAGCACAGCTGCGGGGGACACCGGGATGGGTGGTGTGCCCGTGTCCCTGCCCGTGTCCCAGGGCTGTGGGCAGGCAGGACCCTCCCTGGGGGCGCTGGGAACACGAGCTGGGGCTGTGCTCTGAGCTGGGTGTGCTCCTGCCCCTGTCCCAGCTGCCAGAGGGCAGGGCTGGATGGGATATTGGGAATTAGGAATTGTTCCCTGGGAGGGTGGGCAGGCCCTGGCACAGCTGGGGCTGCCCCTGGATCCCTGGCAGTGCCCAAGGCCAGGTTGGACACTGGGGCTGGAGCAGCCTGGGACAGTGGAAGGTGTCCCTGCCGTGGCAGGGCTGGGATGAGATGAGCTTTGAGATCTTTTCCAACCCAAACCATTCCACCATTCCCTGTGCTGGGTGTCCCTGAGCCCGAGGTTGCTCAGCAGAGCCTTTCCCTGCAGCTCATTGTGAACGAGAAGAGCCAGAACCTGCGGCGGCTGCAGGCACAGAGGAACGAGCTCAACGCCAAGGGTAGGGGCTGCAGCGCCTCCTGCTGCTCTGGGCTGGGCCTGGGGGGCTCTGGGCTGGGTCTGGGTGCTCTGAGCTGGGTTTTGGGGGCTCTGGGCTGGGCCTGAGGAGTTCTGAGCTGGGCTTCAGGGGTCTGGGCTGGGCCGAGGGTCTTTGGGAGGCTGTGGGCTGGGCTTTGGGGGTTCTGAGCTCGGCCTGAGGGGTTCTGAGCTCAGCCTGAGGGGTTCTGGGCTTAGTTTGAGGGGCTCTGGGCTGGGTCTGGGAGCTCTGGAATGGGCCTGTGGGCCTCTAGGTTGGGCTTTGGGGGGCTCTGGGCTGGGCTTTGGGGGGTGTTCTGGGCTGGGTCTGAGGGCTCTGGGCTGGGCCTGAGGGGTTCTGAGCTGGGCCTTGGGGCCCCTGGGCTGGGCTTTGGGAGGATTCTGGGCTGGGCTTTGGGAGGATTCTGGGCTGGGCTTTGGGGGGCTCTGGGCTAGGTCTGAGGGGTTCTGGACTGGACTTTGGGGGCTTTGGACTGGGCCTGGGGGTTCTGGGCTGGGCCTAGGGGTCTGGGGGGGCTCTGGGCTGGGCCTAGGGGTCTTTGGGGGCTTTGGGGGCTCTGGGGGCTCTGGGCTGGGCCTGAAGGTTTCTGAGCTGGGCCTGGGGCTCTGGGCTGAGCCAGGGGGCCTCTAGGCCAGGCCTGAGGCGTTCTGGGCTGGGCTTTGGGGGCCTCTGGGCTGGGCATGGGGGCTCTGGATTGGGCCTGAGGGCCTCTAGGCCAGGCTTTGGGGCCTCTAGGCTGGCTTTGGGGGCTCTGGGCTGGCTTTGGGGGCTCTGGGGGCTCTGGAGCTGAGCTGTCCCTCCGCAGTGCGGCTGCTGCGGGAGGAGCTGCAGCTGCTGCAGGAGCAGGGATCCTACGTGGGAGAGGTGGTGAGAGCCATGGACAAGAAGAAGGTGCTGGTCAAGGTACGAGGTGACAGGGCTGGGCTGGGGGACAGCCCCGTGTCCCCATGGGGATGGGACAGCTCAGGGACGTGGGGTGGGAGCTCCTGGTGCAGGGGCCCTTGTTGGGATGGCTCTGCTGGGCCTGGGGCTGCCCCAGTGGGGTTGGAGCTCCTGGTTCCTCCCAGGCCATGGGAGTGTAGCTCAGCAGGGAATTCCCAGGGAAATGAATCCCAGGGCTCTTTCCTCCTTTCCAGGTGCACCCAGAGGGCAAGTTCGTGGTGGATGTCGACAAGAACATCGACATCAATGATGTGAGTGCTGGGGGGCCGGCAGGGACACCCCAGGCTCTGGCAGGGACACCCCAGAGCGGGCAGGGACACCCCAGGCTCTGGCAGGGACACCCCAGAGCGGGCAGGGACACCCCAGGCTCTGGCAGGGACACCCCAGAGCGGGCAGGGACAGCCCAAGGTGGGCAGGGACAGCCCAAGGCGGGCAGGGACACCCCAGAGCAGGCAGGGACACCCCAGAGTGGGCAGGGACACCCCAGGCTGGCAGGGACACCCCAGAGCGGGCAGGGACTCCCCAGGGACACCCCAGGGATGGCAGGGACACCCTGGGGCCAGCAGGGACACCCCAGGCTCTGGCAGGGACACCCTAGGGATGGCAGGGACAGCCCAAGGTGGGCAGGGACACCCCAGTCTGGCAGGGACACCTCTCTGAGTGCTGTCCCCACAGGTGACCCCCAACTGCCGCGTGGCGCTGCGCAATGACAGCTACACCCTGCACAAGATCCTGCCCAACAAGGTGGACCCGCTGGTGTCCCTCATGATGGTGGAGAAGGTCCCAGACTCCACCTACGAGATGATCGGGGGCCTGGACAAGCAGATCAAGGAGATCAAGGAGGTCATCGAGCTGCCCGTGAAGCACCCGGAGCTCTTTGAGGCTCTGGGCATCGCCCAGCCCAAGGCAAGTGCTGCCCTGGGGGGCCTGGGCTGGGCTGGGCTGTGCCCCGGGCAGGCTCTGAGGGGCTCTGTGCCCGTTCCAGGGGGTGCTGCTCTACGGCCCCCCCGGCACGGGGAAGACGCTGCTGGCGCGGGCTGTGGCCCATCACACCGACTGCACCTTCATCCGCGTGTCCGGCTCCGAGCTCGTGCAGAAGTTCATCGGGGAAGGTACCGTGTCCCTGTCCTGGGAGCCCCTCAGGGATGGCACCATGTCCCTGTCCTTCTGGGAGTCTCAGGGATGGCACCATGTCCCTGTCCCTCTGTGAGCCCCTCAGGGATGGCACTGTGTCCCTGTCCCTCTGGGAGCCCCTCAGGGATGGCACTGTGTCCCTGTCCTGGGAGCCCCTCAGGGATGGCACTGTGTCCCTGTCCCCCTGTGAGCCCCTCAGGGATGGCACTGTGTCCCTGTCCCCCTGTGAGCCTCTCAAGGATGGCACCATGTCCCTGTCCCTCTGGGAGCCCCTCAGGGATGGCACCGTGTCTGTGTCCCTCTGGGAGCCCCTCAGGGATGCACTGTGTCCCTGTCCCTCTGGGAGCCCCTCAGGGATGGCACCGTGTCTGTGTCCCTCTGGGAGCCCCTCAGGGATGCACTGTGTCCCTGTCCCTCTGGGAGCCCCTCAGGGATGGCACCATGTCCCTGTCCTTCTGGGAGCCTCAGGGATGGCACTGCGTCCCTGTCCTGGGAGCCCCTCAGGGATGGCACTGTGTCCCTGTCTCCCTGTGAGCCTCTCAGGGATGGCACCGTGTCCCTGTTCCTGTGTGAGCTTCAGGGATGGCACCGTGTCCCTGTCCCTGTGGGAGCCTCTCAGGGATGGCACTGTGTCTGTGTCCCTCTGGGAGCCTCTCAGGGATGGCACCGTGTCCCTGTCCCTCTGGGAGCCCCTCAGGGATGGCACTGTGTCCCTGTTCCTGTGTGAGCTTCAGGGATGGCACCGTGTCCCTGTCCCTCTGGGAGCCTCTCAGGGATGGCACTGTGTCTGTGTCCCTCTGGGAGCCCCTCAGGGATGGCACTGTGTCCCTGTCCCTGTGGGAGCCCCTCAGGGATGGCACTGTGTCTGTGTCCCTCTGGGAGCCCCTCAGGGATGGCACTGTGTCTGTGTCCCTCTGGGAGCCCCTCAGGGATGGCACTGTGTCTGTGTCCCTCTGGGAGCCTCTCAGGGACCCTTGACCAGCCCCAACTCAGCAGACACCAGGGGGCAACGCTGACTCCCCTCTCCTGTGCCCCAAGGGTACTGAGGGCAGCCAGGCTGGCCACCTTTGCAGCAGAATAAGCACCAGAGACACTGGTAGAAGATAAAGGGATGACTCTTAGCAGGGGTCAATCCAAGGTTTTATTCCAGGAGTCCCAAAGCAGCCCCTACACCTCAGGGGGTTCTGCTGAGAGCCCTGGAAGATGTGCCATGGTTCCATTTAAAGGGAGGTGGAAACCCAAAGTAGAGAACATTTACTGACCAATGAGTGACCCTTAGGGATGGGTACTGGGGGATGGACATTCAGGACAGCGTTAATTCTGCTCTTTAAATATAGGTTAGCCTGTTAATGGGGAGGGAGTCATAAAGTTCTTGTATTTTTGTAGGGTAGAGCTTTAACACACTCTTTGTAAGGCTTGGGGGGCTGAGCCCTGGCCTCTGGCTGATCACTCCAGGACCTGGACTGAAGCTTCCAGATGGAGGGGATGGGATGCTGAGTGATGGACAGAGAGCCAGGGTGGGGGTTTGGGGGTGATCTCATCCAGGGATTACACAGGTAAAGGGAGCGGGGTACAGTCTGGGGAACCGTTGGGAAAAACCATTTGGGAAAAATACAGGGATACAAAACAAAACTACTTTGAAGTATTACAAATAATAAAACCACACTACAGCAGTACCTGGGTGGCTGTGGGGCTCCTGGGGCAGCGTGGGCTCGGTGCCAGCTGTGCCAGGCTGAGCCCGTGCCCGCAGGGGCCCGCATGGTGCGGGAGCTGTTCGTGATGGCGCGGGAGCACGCGCCCTCCATCATCTTCATGGACGAGATCGACTCCATCGGCTCCTCCCGCCTGGAGGGCGGCTCCGGCGGCGACAGCGAGGTGCAGCGCACCATGCTCGAGCTCCTCAACCAGCTCGACGGCTTCGAGGCCACCAAAAACATCAAGGTAGAGGGGCTGGCCCTGCCTGGGGTCCTGCCGGCCCTGCGGTGCCCGGGCTGGTGACAGCTGTCCCCTGTCCCCTGTGCAGGTGATCATGGCCACCAACAGGATCGACATCCTGGACTCGGCCCTGCTGCGCCCCGGCCGCATCGACAGGAAAATCGAATTCCCCCCTCCCAACGAGGAGGTACCAGAGCCACCCCCTGCTGTCCCTGCTGTCCCCACCCTGTCCCTGGGAGCCATTCCCAGGCTCCAACCCTCCCTGTGCCCTGCTCCAGGCCCGCCTGGACATCCTCAAGATCCACTCGCGGAAGATGAACCTGACCCGGGGCATCAACCTGCGCAAAATCGCGGAGCTGATGCCGGGGGCCTCGGGGGCTGAGGTCAAGGTGAGCTGGGGACTCTGGGGACACGGGGCTGCCATGGGGGGCACTGGCTGATGCTCCCTTCTGTCCCCTCAGGGTGTGTGCACAGAGGCAGGGATGTATGCACTGAGGGAGAGGAGAGTGCACGTCACACAGGAGGACTTCGAGATGGCCGTGGCCAAGGTGGGTGCCAGGGGAGAGGTGGCACTGGGGGCACAAAGTGTGCTGGGTGGTATTTGCCAGCAGCACAGACAGGGGGGTTGTCACCACAGGAGTGACATGGGAGAGGCTGCTCAGCCCTCCCTATGGTCTTGGGGTGTTTTTGGGGTAATTAACACCCAATTTGGGCACTGAATGGACCCAGCCCCGTTCCCTCCCCCAGGTGATGCAGAAGGACAGTGAGAAGAACATGTCCATCAAGAAGCTGTGGAAGTAACGGTGAGGCTGGAGCTGCTCCCTCTGTGCTGTCAATAAAGAGCTGCTGTGGCCAGGCCTGGGTGCTGAGTTGGGGACTGATTTGGGGACGGGGTGGGGGCTGCAGGACACAGCACACACCCCACAGAGCTGCTGCTAACTGCTTTTATTAGAAAAGATCCAAAATAGACAAAAACTGGTTACACAAGAGGCAGAGCAGGAACCCCTGAGCCCAACCCTGGGAATCTGTAAACGCCCCCCCACCCGGAGCCTGCAGGGGGGCAAAGGCACTTCAGTGGGGTGGCAGTGGTGGCACTGCCCCCTGGTCCCCTCCCTCCAACCCAGCATCTCCAGTTCTTGGTGCCCCTGTGCCCCCACAGGCTCCTGGGGCAGAGCCAGCCCCTCTGTCCCCAAACCTCATCAAGTCAAGTGGTTAATTATGGAATTATGTAAAACAGCGGGAGGGGGGGGAAATAAACTGATTGTCACAAAATGAGCCCCAGCCCTCGGTTCCATATCCCCAGAGCAGCCCTGGGAGCCTCGCTGAGCCCCTGCAGAGCCCAGTGCAGGGAGAGGAACTCAATCAATATATTAATTAATTCATCAAATACAAACCCACTGTACAAAACGCTGCCTTTTTTTTTCTTTTTTCGTCGTTTTTTTTTTTTTTGCTTTTTATATAAAACCTGTTCACAAAAATAGTGCAAAACGTCGGGGTAGGGGAGCTGGCGTTTGGAATGACAAACTTTGGTTGGTAGAAGAGGGGCAGGGCAGGGCCTGCGGGGCTCGGCTGGGGCTGGCAGCTCCTCCCCTGGGCTCGGGCAGCGCTTCCCGGCTCCGGGGGGGTTTTGGGGAGGGAAGGGACGCGATGCAAAGCGGAGGAGGCGCTGCGGGGGCCTGGGGGGAGCGGGGGCTCCGCAGCGCTCCAGCCCCGGGGCGTTCCCGCCCCTCCCTCCAGGCACTCGGGGCTTTGTGCAAGTGCTGTGGCTTCCAGTCGCTACCGTCGGCTCGGGCAGCCCTAGGTCAGGCGGATCCCGAGCACTTGTTCCAGTTCCTGCCGGCGCTGCTGGACCTGGGGACACCACGGTGGTCAGGGAGGGACAGGGGACACCGGCCGGGCTCCCGGGGCGCTGTCACCGCCATCCCGACCCCGTCCCCACCCCCGAGCTCACCTTGGCAAAGATGTGTCTGCCCACGGCCTCCTGCGCCCACGGCTGCTGGTAGAACTCGGCCCGCCGCTCCTCCTCGGGGTTCCCGATCACGTCCGTGATGATCTGACCCGGACGGGGCGGGGCAGCGGGAGTGAGGGACCCAGAGGGACCCACGGGGGACCCAGAACCCTCCCTGAACTCTGGGACGGACCCAGACCCCTCCCTGAGCTCCATGAGGGATCCATGAGAGACCCAGACCCCTCCCTGAGCTCTGGGATGGACACAAACCCCTCCCTGAGCTCCAGGATGGAGCCAGACCCCTTCCCGAGCTCCATGAGGGATCCATGAGGGACCCACACCCCTCCCTGAGCTCCGGGACAGACCCAGACCCCTCCTCGAGCTCCATGAGGAACCCAGACACCTCTCTGAGCTCCGGGATGGACCCAGACCCCTCCCTGAGCTCCGGGACAGACCCAGACCCCTCCCCGAGCTCCAGGATGGACCCAGAGCCCTCTCTGAGCTCCGGGATGGACACAAACCCCTCCCTGAGCTCCAGGATGGAGCCAGACCCCTCCCCGAGCTCCATGAGGGATCCACGAGGGACCCAGACCCCTCCCTGAGCTCCGGGACAGACCCAGACCCCTCCCCGAGCTCCACGAGGGACCCACAGCCCTCTCTGAGCTCCAGGATGGACCCAGAGCCCTCCCTGAGCTCCAGAATGGAGCCAGACCCCTCTCTGAGCCCCGTGAGGGATCCATGAGAGACCCAGGTCCCTCCCTGAGCCCCAAAATGGACCCACAGCCCTTCCTGAGCTCCAAGATGGACACAAACCCCTCCCTGAGCTCCAGGATGGACCCAGACCCCTTTCTGAGATCCATGAGGGACCCAGAGCCCTCCCTGAACTCCAGGATGGACACACACCCCTCCCTGAGCTCCATGAGGAACCCTGATCCCTCCCAGCCCCCCATTCTGCCCAGCCCCAGGTCTTCAGAATCACGGAATTGTTAGGGTTGGAAAAAACCTTCCACCCTTAGCCCAACACCACCACCACGTTCACCAGTGCCCCATGTTCCCAAGGGCCACATCCATGGTTCTGAACCCTCCAAGGACGGGACTCCACCACTGCCCTTGGCTGGACAACCCCTTCCAGAAGACGTTTCTCCCAATATCCAACCTAAACCCCCCCAGAACTGTTCCCCTCTACCTTGAGGTCCCTCCTCTGGGATTTGATCCACTCCTGGATGAAATCCTGGGGGTTGTTGCTGAAGCTCAGCATGAAATCCCTCTGTGTCTTCAGCTGGTTGATGGACTCGATGGTCTCGTGGATCTGGGCAGGTGACAGGGGTCAGAGGAGCTGTGTCCCCCCCCAGGACACAGCTGTCCCCTGGCAGTGTCCCCTCCCACCTTGGCATCCAGGGAGGCGATTTCCTGCTGGTTGGTGGTGGAGGCCAGGAAATTGCTCATCTGGGCCTTGAGGGGATCGTCCACCTCCACGTCGATGTCGTAGCAGGCTGTCTTCTTCTGGTCATTGGGGTCCACGCTGGGGGAATGGGGTTGGGGGGGGTCCTGCTGAGCTGGGGGTGCATGGACCCCCAACAGCAACACCAGTGCCCCAGGAAGCCACAAATTTGGGGGTTCTTCCCCTCCCAGGTGACTTTTGCTGGTCCTTCAGGCTGGAGACCTCAAAGCCTCCTGTGCCCTCAGCTTATGGAGCCCCCCAAACCTGGGGACACTGCTTGGCCCATGGAGGCCACAGCTCTGGGGACACAACCTGGCCCATGGGGTCACCCAGCCCTGGGGACAGTGCTGGGCTTACAGAGCCCTCCAGCCCTGGGGACACTGCTGGGCTTACAGAGCCCTCCAGCCCTGGGGACAGTTCTGGGCTCACTCCCCACCCTCCTGAGCACCCCCAGCCCTGGGGACACCTCCTGGCCCACAGAGACCCCCAGCCCTGGGGACAGTGCTGGTCTCACAGACTCACCCAGCCCTGGGGACACCTCCTGGCCTGTGGAGCCCCCCAGTCCTGGGGTCACTGCCCCTCTCCATCCCATGGGGCACCCCAGTCCTGCAGACACTCCCCATCCCATGGAGCCCCTTCAGCCCCCTCCAGTGCCCACCCAGTGCCAGCCCAGGGCTGTGCCCTCACCTGATGGTGTGGTTGATGATGATGGGGTCTGGGTGCTGCAGGAGCCCTGCCAGCTTCATGGGGATCTCGGAGAAGCGCATGCGGACGCAGTTGAAGATCTGGGGGGCAAAGCAGAGCCTTGGGCACCCATGGCAGGGGCTCCCCTCACCTGTGCCCAGGGCAGGGGCACAGCCAGAGCCTGGAGGGGCTGTGGGAGCTGTGAGGGGCTCCTCCCAGCTGGATGAGGGGGGAATGTGCAGGTACCTGGCGGAAGTAGCGGTTGCAGTTGATGAACTCCTTCTCGTGGCTGTCCTGCAGTTTGTTGTGTTTGATGTAGAGCCACAGGGCCTGCATGATGCTGGCCCTGGTCTGGGTGTGCACCCCCAGCAGCCGGGCCAGCCGTGGGTCCAGCTTGTACTGGGGGGGCTGTGGGGACAGCAGGGGTCAGCCAGGATGGAAAAACCCCCCAGAGCAGAGCCCAGCCTGACCCATCCATCTTGTCCCCAGCCCATCCTGCCCCCAGCCCAGAGCACTGAGTGTCCAGGGACAGCTCAAGGGATGGGTCACTCTCTGGGCAGCTGGTCCCATTTTTTAACTCTCTATGGAGAAATTCCTGCTGCTGCCCAAAGAGGCACTCAGGAGGGTCCCCCACAGCCCCTGTGGGTCCATGCCCAGAACCCCCTGTGCTCCTTTCAATCCCTGCATGCCCCAAACCCTCACCCAAAGCCCCGTCCCAGCTTTTAACTCCCTTTCTAAGGAGAAATTCCTCCTGCTGCCCAAAGAAAAGGCACTCAGGAGTGACCCCCAGCCCCTGTGTCACTGCAGCTCCATGCTGGGAGCTCCCTGTGCTCCTTTTGATCTCTGCATCCCCAAACCCTCACCCAAGGTCCTGTCCCACTTTTTAACTCCCTTTCCATGGAGAAATTCCTGTTGCTGCCCAGAGAAGGAGGAGTCCCCCACAGCCCCTGTGTCACTGTGGCTCCATGCCTGGAGCTCCTTGCGCACCTTTCCATCCCTGCACCCCAAAGTCTCATCCAAGGCCCTGTCCCACTTTTTAACTCCCTTTCCATAAAGAAAATTCCTCCTGCTGCCCAAAGAAAAGGCTCTCGGGAGTGACCCCACAGCCCCTGTGTCACTGCAGCTCCATGCTGGGAGCTCCCTGTGCTCCTTTTGATCCCTGCATCCCCCAAACCCTCACCCAAGGTCCTGTCCCAGTTTTTAATTCTCTTTCCATGAAGAAAATTCCTCCTGCTGCCCAAAGAAAAGGCACTCAGGAGTGACCCCCCAGCCCCTGTGTCACTGTGGCTCCATGCTGGGAGCTCCCTGTGCTCCTTTCAATCCCTGCACCCCAAACCCTCACCCAAGGTCCTGTCCCACTTTTTAACTCCCTTTCTATTAAGAAATTCCTCCTGCTGCCCAAAGAAGAAGGGGGGGGTCCTCAGGAGTCCCCCACAGCCCCTGTGTCACTGCAGCTCCATTCCTGGAGTTCCCTGAGCTCCTTCCAATCCCTGCACCCCAAACCCTCACCCAAGGCCCTGTCCCAGCCCATGCCCACCCCTGGGTGCCCCCCAGGCCGTACCTGGTGGTCCAACATGAGCAGCAGGGTGCACTTCACATTGACATCCCCGGGGCGCTTCACCTGGAAGCCGTCGGTCTCCTGGGTCGTGGGCATCCGGTGCCACTGCCGGGGACAACGGGGACACAGCTCAGGCAGGGCCATGCAACAACCCTGCCAGCTGGGCTGGGGCTCTGGGCAGGGCTGGCACAGCCTGGGGCACCCCTGGCAGCTCCTGGTCCCAGGGGGGGCAGCTCAGAGCTCTCCCAGTCCCTCTCAGCCAGGCTGTGCCCCAGCACTGGGATGGGCTGGGGCAGTCCCAGCACTGGGATTGAACTGGGGCAGTGCCAGCACTGGGGCAGTTCCAGCACTGGGGCAGTTCCAGCACTGGGGCAGTTCCAGCACTGGGATTGAACTGGGGCAGTCCCAGCACTGGGATGGGCTGGGGCAGCTCCAGCACTGGGGCAGTTCCAGCACTGGGGCAGTTCCAGCACTGGGGCAGTCCCAGCACTGGGACAGTTCCAGCACTGGGATTGAACTGGGGCAGTGCCAGCACTGGGGCAGTTCCAGCACTGGGATTGAACTGGGGCAGTTCCAGCACTGGGGCAGTTCCAGCACTGGGATGGGGCAGTTCCAGCACTGGGATGGGCTGGGGCAGTTCCAGCACTGGGGCAGTTTCAGCACTGGGGCAGTTCTAGCACTGGGATGGAACTGGGGCAGTTTCAGCACTGGGATGGGGCAGTTCCAGCACTGGGATTGAACTGGGGCAGTCCCAGCACTGGGGCAGTTCTAGCACTGGGATGGGGCAGCTCCAGCACTGGGATGGGCTGGGGCAGCTCCAGCCCTGAGTGCTCAGAGTGCAAGGCTCCCACAGCTTCTGGATCAATTCTGGAAGGGGATTCAGCCTCTCCACAGCATCTCCCAGGGCAAAAGCAAAAGCTGGGTGCAAGGAGAGCTCCAGGCAGGAGCACCCAAAGAAGCTCTGATCCCTCTCCCAGGCATGGATTAAACCTCCCCAGCTCAGGGACAGGCAGGAGGGCAAACCCTCCTTCCCGTGGAGGGTGGGGTCTGTGGGATCAGCACCCTGTAGGGACAGCTGCCCCTAGGGTCACATCCCTGTCCCCACACAGCCCCAGCTCTAGCTCAGACCTGGGCTGGGAGGGGGCACAGCTGAGTTTTGCCAGGGACAAAAGGCATCCCTAAAGCTGAGCTGGGAATGCAGCAGTGTGGTCCCCATGGAAAGCCTGGCACTGCCCCAGCCCCAAAAACCTCCTCAGGCCCCTCTCCCAGCAGGACAGGCCCTGGGCTGGGAGCTGGGCACCCAGAGGGGCGGCACAGGGCCCCAGTTCCCACTCCCAGCTCACCTCCACCAGGTGATTGTCCGGCCCGTAGAGCTCCTTGTCCAGCTCGATCACGAGGCTCTTGAAGAAGGAGGAGAACTTCCTCTTCTGCTTGCTGGGCTGCAGACAGGGCAGCAGAGGTTCCTGATCTCAAATCCAGCTCCAAAGTGGGGCAGGTGCTGCCCCAGCTGAGCTCTCAGCACAGCACCAGTGCTACCAGTGCTCCCAGCACCTCCTCATCCCTCCTGGATGCTCCTGATGGACCAGAGCTCCTCTTCCCACCTCATCCCTCCTGGATGATCCCCATGGACCAGAGTTCTTCCCACCACCATCACTCCATCCCTCCTGGATCCCAGCCAGCACCTCCCTCCAGACCCTTCGATGCTCCTGATGGACCAGAGCTCCTCCCATCACCATCACTCCATCCCTCCTGGATCCTGACCAGCTCCTCCCTCCCCCTGGATGCTCCCAATGGACCAGAGCTCCTCCCACCAGCACCTCATCCCTATCTCAGCTCCTCCTACCACCAGTCCATCCCTCCTGGATCCTGACCAGCTCCTCCCTCCCTCCCTCCTCCCCCTTGGATGCTCCTGATGGGCCAGTGCTCCTCCTCCCACCTCATCCCTCCTGGATGCTCCTGATGGACCAGTGCTCCTCCTACCAGCACCTGATCCTTCCTGGACGATCCCCATGGACCAGAGTTCTTCCCACCAGCACCTCATCCCCATCCCAGCTCCTCCCACCACCACCTCCTCGTCCCTCCCGGATCCTGACAGACCAGCTCCTCCCTCCCTCTGGTTGCTCCTGATGGACCAGAGCTCCTCCTCCCACCTCATCCCTCCTGGATCCTGATGGATCAGTGCTCTCAACACCTCCTCATCCATCTTGGATTGTTATGGACCAATGCTTCTCTTCCCACCATCATTTATCCCTCCTGGATGATCCCTATGGACCAGAGCTCCTCCCACCATCCCCACTCCATCCCTCCTGGATCCTGACCAGCTCCTCCCTCCCTCCTCTGCATGCTCGTGATGGACCAGTGCTCCTCCCACCACCTGATCCCTCCTGGATGATCCCCATGGACCTGCTCTTCCCACCTCCACCTCCTCATCCCTCCTGGATCCTGACAGACCAGCTCCTCCCTCCCTCTCGTTGCTCCTGATGGACCAGAGCTCCTCCCACCACCTCCTCATCCCTCCTGGATGCTCCCAATGGAGCAGAGCTCCTCCTACCAGCACCTTCTCCCTATCTCAGCTCCTCCTACCATCACTTCATCCCTCCTGGATCCTGACCAGCTCCTCCCTCCCTGCCCTGGATGCTCCCAATGCACCACCAGAGCTCCTCCCTCCATCCCTGTGGCTCCTCACATCCTCCAGCAGCTTCCCCTCCACACGGAGCTCCCAGGAGGCCACACGTTCTCCCCCCTCTCCCTCCTCCTTGGCCGGGGTGAAGGTGTTGGAGATGTAAATCCTGAGCTTCCTCTTTTGCTGTGGAACGGGAACAGAGAGAGGCAGGATGGGGTGAGAGGGGCTGCAGCACCACCTCCAGCTCAGCATCACAGGAAAGGCCTCAGGGGGGGTTTAGGTTGGATATCAGGGAACATTTATCCATGGAAAGGGTTGGAAAACACTGGAACGGGCTGCCCTGGGCAGAGGTGGAATCCCCCATCCCAGAAACCCATGGATATTCCACATAGGAACACAGCTTAGGGTGATGGTTGGACTGGATGACCTCAAGGGATTTTTCCAACCCTAATTTTCCCACATTCCATGATTTCCAGCCCCTGCCAGGCCCAGCTCACCGTCAGGGGTTTCTTGATGGCCTCCTGGATCTCCATCCTCTTGCGGGCAATGGTTTGGTCCAGCTTGCGCTCGAAGGCCAGCAGGTCCATGTAGGCCTGGGACTCTGGGACCAGCTCCCTGATCTGGACATGGCAATGCTCAATCCCAGCCTGCTGCCATGGGCTGGGCCCCCCACAGCCAGGGAGACACCAGGGGACGAGTCCAGCATCCAGTTTTTATTTTAAACCCAGCCTGGAGCCCTGCAAAGCCCTGCCCAAACCAGTCTGGAGCCTGTTGCTGCTCCCAGCAGCGTTCCTGCATGGAATGGAAGCCTGGGATCTTGAGAAGGACTCTTGGGGACCTCCTGAGATCTCCATGCCACCCCATTCCTGCTCCTTGCTTGCTCAGATCCAACCCCACAGACAGAAATACTCCAGGGTGGTTTGGGATTGCACAGGAACTCCCAGGGGGCAGGAGGGAACTCACGGAGATCCTCCCTTTATGGGGACCCCCCAGCCCTGCAGCAGCTCAGCTCTGTGCCCCAGGCTGAGGTGACACTCACCCTCTGTGGCAGCACCTTGTCAGCCATCTTCCTCCTCTTCACCCTGGCAAACAGGAGAAATGAGAGCTCCCACAGGAGGGACACTGGGAAAGGCTCTTCACCACCCCAGAGGTGCTGGCACTGCCCAGGCTCCCCAGGAATGGCCCCAGAGCTCCAGGAGGGTTTGGGGCAGCCAGGGGTGCCCAGGGTGGGAGTGTTGGGGGGTCTGGGCAGGGTCAGGGGTGGGACTGGATGAGCCTTGGGGGTCCATTCCCACTCAGGATATTCCTGGGGGAAGGTGCTGGATGTTGCAGCCTGACCCTGGGGAAGGAAATCCAGGTGATACCAAGGCAAAGGCAGGGCTGCAGGACAGAATTCCCAAATCTCCCCTCTCAAAGCAGCCATCCCATTCTCCCAGTGCTCCAACCTAAGGAACTCCCTTAAACACAGCTCAAACCAAGCCCTGAAATCCTGGGGAAATCCAGCTTGGCTGGATCCAACCCTGCCCTCTGCAGGTTCCCATCACCCTGAGCCCATCCCAGTGCCCAGGCAGCTCCTGCTCAGCCTGGGCACAGCAGGGAATTCCCAATCCTCCAGCTGCACCTGGAGCAGTCCAGGAGAACTCTCCAGAAGAGGTCAGAGCCCTGCTCTGGAGCAACTCCTGCCCCATCCAACCCCTCCTCCTGCAGGATCTGGACACCCAGGGCAGCTGGAAGCTCCTAATCCCTTGATGCAGCCCAGATGTGAGCCTGGCTGATCCCTGATCCCAGCCAGGATGTCCCTCTGGGTGCCAGGCTGCTCCTGTCCCCAACCCCAGCTGACATCCAGCTGGGATGGCCCAGGAGGGATCAGAAAGCCAAAGGAGCTGCCAGGGAAGGGAATGGGAGCTGAGCACGAAGGGATCCTGCCTGGAGATTCCAGGAACCAGAGAGGGATCAGCAGGGCTGGGAACCAGCGAGGAGCTGCTGGCAGAGCCCAAACAAAGAGTCCTGCCCTGACTGCAGCTCCAGGGAGCATCCCCAAAATCTGCCAGCCCCATCCCACACTTCCTAAAATCTTTCAGCCCCATCCCACACTTCCTAAAATCTTTCAGCCCCATCCCACACTTCCTAAAATCTGCCACCTCATCCCACACTTCCTAAAATCTTTCAGCCCCATCCCACACTTCCCAAAATCTTTCAGCCCCATCCCACACTTCCTAAAATCTTTCAGCCTCATCCCACACTTCCTAAAATCTGCCACCTCATCCCACACTTCCTAAAATCTGCCACCTCATCCCACACTTCCCAAAATCTTTTAGCCCCATCCCACACTTCCTAAAATCTGCCAGCCCCATCCCACACTTCCTAAAATCTTTCAGCCCCATCCCACACTTCCTAAAACCTTTCAGCCCCATCCCACACTTCCTAAAATCTTTCAGCCCCATCCCACACTTCCCAAAATCTTTCAGCCCCATCCCACACTTCCCAAAATCTTTCAGCCCCATCCCACACTTCCTAGAATCTTTCAGCCCCATCCCACACTTCCTAAAATCTTTCAGCCCCATCCCACACTTCCTAAAATCTTTCAGCCTCATCCCACACTTCCTAAAATCTGCCAGTCCCACCCCACACTTGCAGCCACATCTGTGCCTGCCAGAGGCACCAGGCAGCCCTGGGAGGATGAAGAAGACCCCCAGGAGCTGCTGCTGGGGACCTCACGAGGTTCTTTGGTTCCTGGTGTGGAGATCAGAGTGAGAGGAAGCTGCAAAGTGAGGAATCTCTGCCTCCAACCCAGAACATCCCGCTCCCAAGCTCTGGCAGGTGCCAGGCTGGAGGAAAACCCTGCTGGTGTGCCCTCTGCAGCAGGACAGGAGCTGTGGCACTCTGCATGATGTGACACTTGAGTGGGGACCTGGAGAGGCTTTGGGGTCTCAAAGAGAGTCAAACTCTGACTGCACCCAGCCCTGGGATCCCTGTCCTGAACGGAATCACATCCATTTATACAGCTCTGTGTCTGCAGTGACATCTCATTGATATCTACATTGATATTAAATAATATTTATATTTATACAGGTATTTCCTGAACAGGGCTCTCCTGTGCTCTGGGGAAGTTTCCCTGCAGAGGATCCTGTTGGGAATGAATTATTGTACCTGCTCCTGGCACAGATTATTACTATTACTATTACTATTATTATTATTATTATTATTATTATTATTATTATTATTATTAATAATAATAATAATAACAACAACAACAACAACAACAATAATAATATATGGATAATATAATTATATTATTATTATTTTATTAATTATTAGCAGTTCAGGAGGAAAATAGGAGGTGAAACACAGCCTGGCTGCACTGAGAAGCAGGGAGGCAGCTCCCACGGATTAGTGTGGTAGTGTGAGCTGTACCTGCTCCTGGCACAGCTTATTATTATTATATTATACTATATCCTATATTATATATCGTATATTGTATATCGTATAATATGTAATATGTAATATGTAATATATAATATATATTATATAATATATAATATATATCCTATACTATATATGATTATGAGATATGAGATATGATATATGATATATGAGATATGATATATCCTATATCCTATATCCTATATCATATATATTATATATTATATATTATATATTATATATTATATATTATTAGCTGCTCCTGGCTCAGTTCAGGTGGAAAACAGGAGCTGAAACACAGCCTGGCTGCACTGAGAAGCAGGGATGCAGCTCCCACGGATTAGTGTGGTAGTGTGAGCTGTACCTGCTCCTGGCACAGCTTATTATTATTATATTATACTATATACTATATCCTATGCTATATATAATATATAATATATAATATATAATATATCCTATATAATATATAATATATATTATATACTATATATTATGTATTATATATCGTCTATTATATATTATATATCCTATACTATATATGATTATGATATATGATATATGATATATGATGTAGTATATATTATTAGCTGCTCCTGGCTCAGTTCAGGTGGAAAACAGGAGCTGAAACACAGCCTGGCTGCATTGAGAAGCAGGGATGCAGCTCCCATGGATTACTGTGGTAGTGTGAGCTGTACATGATCCTGGCATAGATGATGATGATGATTATTATTATTGATTATTTAATTATATTAATTATTAGCAGCTCCTGGCTCAGTTCAGATGGAAAACAGGAGGTGAAACACAATGCATGGAATGGAACCTGGCTGCACCGAGAAGCAGGGATGCAGCTGCCATGGATTAGTGTGGTAGTCTGGGAATGTTCAGAAGCTTGGAGCACCCTGGGAGAGTGGAAGGAGCTCTGGGGTGGGCCTGGGTGGGCCCTGGGATGGGAATGGATGGGCTCTGGGGTGGGACTGGGTGGGCTCTGGGATGGGAGTGGATGGGCCCTGGGGTGGGAATGGATGGGCCCTGGGGTGGGTCTAGGTGGGCCCTGGGATGGGAATGGATGGGTCCTGGGGTGGGAATGGATGGGCTCTGGGGTGGGACTGGGTGGGCCCTGGGGTGGGACTGGGTGGGCCCTGGGGTGGGACTGGGTGGGCCCTGGGGTGGAATGGGAATGTTCAGGAGCTTGGAGCACCCTGGGAGAGTGGAAGGAGCCCTGGGGTGGGAATGGATGGGCTCAGGGATGGGAATGGATGGGCCCTGGGGTGGGAATGGATGGGCCCTGGGGTGGGAATGGATGGGCCCTGGGGTGGGCCTGGGAATGCTCAGGAGCTTGGAGCACCCTGGGAGTGGAAGGAGCCCTGGGGTGGGCCGGGATGGGCTCTGAGGTCCCTCCACCCCCCACCCCTGATTTCCCAAAGCGCAGCAGGGCCCAGCAGGACCCAGCAGTTCCCCCCCACCCCGGGGTGGGACACTCCAGCCTTACCCTCTCCGGGGGGTGGCCATGGGGGGCTGTGCCTGGGGGGTCAGCAGGCGCTTCCTGAAGGGATCCATCATGGCCTGGGGCAGGCCGGGCCGCAGCGGGGTCCCTGCTCCGTACGGGGGCGCCCCCGGGGGTCCCACCTGCAGCCCTGCCATGGGCATCCTGCCCCCGGGGGGCATCCCGGGGCGCTGCTGCAAATGGGGACGGGTCAAACGGGATCCTGGCTGTGGTGGCACCTGCCTCTGTGCCACCCGCCTCTGTGCCACCCGCCTCTGTGTCATCCAACTCTGTGCCACCCGCCTCTGTGCCACCCGCCTCTGTGCCACCCACCTCTGTGCCACCCACCTCTGTGCCATCCAACTCTGTGTCACCCACCTCTGTGCCACCCACCCTGGGTGCCACCACTCTTAGTTCCATCCACCCTTGATGCCACCCGCCCTGGGTGCCATCCACCCTCAGTGCTACCCACCTCTGTGCCACCCAGCTTGGTGCCAACCCCTCTATGCCATCCTGCCATCCACTTCTGTGCCACCCACCTCCGTGCCACAAACCCTGGGTGTTACCCACCCTCGGTACCACCCACCCTAGGTGCCATCCCCTTAGTGCCACTCACCCTGGGTGCCACCCACCCTCAGTGCCACCCTCCCTGGCTGCCATCCACCTCTGTGCCACAAACCCTGGGTGTTACCCACCCTCGGTGCCACCCACCCTTGGTGCCATCCACCTCTTTGCCATCCACCCTTGGTGACATCTACCCTGGGTGCCACCCATCTCTGTGCCACCCACCCTGGGTGCCACCCATCTCTGTGCCACCTACCCTAGGTGCCATCCCCTTAGTGCCATCCACCTCTGTGCCACCCATTCTTGGTGCCACCCACCCCGGGTGCCATCCCCTTGGTGCCGCCCACCCCAGGTCTGTGCCATCCACCCTCGATGCCATCCACCTTCGTCCTACCCCCTTGGTGCCATCCACCCTCAGTGCCACCCCCTTGGTGCCACCCCTTGCCCCCAGGGAATGCCAGCAGGAGCTGCAGGAAGCTCTGGGAAAGCAGGACCAGGAGAGGCCAAGGAGAGCAGGGGAGCCTGGCCTGGCAGCACTGGAGCCAAAGCCAGGCGCTGTGCCACCCCCAGAGCAGCACCAGGGCACTGCCAGCAGTGTCCCCACCCTGGGGACCCCGTGGGTTCCTCTCTGGGCAGCAGGGCACTGCCAATGCCAGTTCCTCCCACAGGGATGGAGGAGGCAGCAGCTCCCCCCTGGCAGCACCAGCCGCCTCCTGCCCCTTCCAGGGACACGCAGAGGGAATTTGGGAGCCACAAAAGGGGTCCCAGCCCTGGCAGCCCCTCTGCACCCTCAGAGCATGATTGGGCAGCACCCACTGGTGCCCTAGGACACACCAGGCATCCCTCCTGCATCTCCCTGCTCCACCGGGGGATCCTCAGATCCTCAGCTCCCCCTGCCAAGCGGGGAGGCTGCGAGAGCCACCGAGCCAGCAGAGCAACATTTCTGCCCTGCCCCAGGCTCCCGACGTGCCAGGACATCCCCACAGCCCAGCAGGGCAGGGAGCCAAGGAACAACCTCACTCCTCCCTGCACACAGGGATACATGTGGGGCTGGGAGTGTGGGATGCAGCCAGCCTGCCCTGCACTGCTCACAGCTGTACAGGGGTTGGTTTGATGGAGCTGCAGCCAAAAAAAAAAGCCCAAAAATCACCCCCAGCTCTGTGAAAAGCTGATGGACACAAAGCCAAGAGCTGCCCCTGGAGCCTGTGGCAGATCCCGAGAGGAGAAATGTTGCAGGCAGGATCAGGGCAGCAGCAGGGCCCCAGGATTAGGGCTGCACGTGGAAGCTCAAACCCCCCAGGCCAGGCTGAGCCTGTTACACAACAAACAGCACAAGCAGCAGCACACAGCCTGCACAGCCTTGGAACAGCCAGGGCTCTGACCCTCCCTCCCCCAGGGCAGGAGGCTCCTTGTTCCTGCTCCCAGATGTTCCTGCTCAGCCCCGTTTGTGCAGCTCCTCGTGACTCTGGCACCTCTCTGTGCCAAAACCACGAGGCCAGGCCCAGTTTCTCGGGGTTTTATCAAGAAATCCGTTGTGGCAGGGCCGGGTGGACCCACAGCCTGTACAGCCCCACAAACCACAGTGGATGTTGTTCTGCAGCTCAGCTCCAGCAGCACTGGGGAACCCAAACCTGTGCTGACACCTGCCAGGACTTCTGAAAAGCAGAGAAACCCCCAGAAGGAGCTGGGAAACTTTGTATTTGAAATTCTGGGCCCCCAGAGCAGCTGAGTGCAGAGCCTGGGCTGGAAGCAGAGCCTGGAGGCAGCAGGAGCAGGAAATGGCTCCCAGGGAAAGCCTGCCCCGGGGTTCATCAGTGCCTGGAGGGCCAGGGAGGCTCCACAGCCCCAGAGACATTCCCTGTCCTGGGAATGCTGTCAGGAGCCTGCCTGGAGCTGCCCCAGCTCCTGTCCTTCAGTCAGAGCAGCCCTGAGGTCTCTCCTCCCTCCCTCTGCCCCTCCATGGAGCACATTTTGGATCTACCCCTGAAGGGAGAGATCTGGAGGCTTCAGAGAGTCTCTGACAGCTCCACATCCTGGGCAAGGTCTCTTGTGAGTCCAGCTGCTCCACTGAGGCAATTCCATTGGCAGGGAGAGGTTCAGCACAAGGACACACAGATTTGTCACACTTTAACTTCACCAAACCATCTGAGAAGCATCAGCCACAGCTCAGCTGCCAGGGAGCGACTTCCAGCCCACCAAGGACCCACCCTGGACTGCCTGGAAGAGCAATAAGGGGAGGGCAGAACCCTCCACGTGGAATTTTCCTCTCAGTTTACTCTCAGGATTTTCAAATTTGCACCAGAGAAGCCTCTTGGCTCAGTCATCAGTGCCTGGGGCAGATCTGCTCCCAAATCCTTCTCACACAAGCCCAGCCAGGAAGCAGCACCACAGCCTGGGGGTGAAGCCTGTCTGGAAATTCAAAGGGTGCAGAGGGCTTAAACTCAGGAAATTCGATTAAACCAGCCCTGAGCAGGAGCTCATTCCTGCCCAGCACCCCCAGTGCCTGTGGCACCCCCAGGCCCGCCCTGTCCCCGCCCCTCCGAGGGGCAGACAAAGGGCAAACCCTGCAGGCTCAGCGGGAGGAAGAGCCTGGATCCCATCCAGAGCTCCCTGCAGAGCCTCTGCAAATGGGACAGTGAGCAGCTCGTGTTTGCTCCCTGCCAGGGACGGGGCTGTGCCCGGGGTTCATGCCAGGGCACTGCTCTGCCCACGGGCCTGGGGCAGCTCTGCCCAGAACCGGCCCTGGCTGAACCCACGGAGCTGGGAGGGCTCCTGAGGGATGTTTGCTGGCATGGCAGGAGCCTCTGAGCCTGCCAAAGGTCCCTGCTTGAGGAGGGACAGCCCAGAAATCGGGGGCTGGCAGCAGGAAGGAGGAGCAATAAATCCCAGCATGGATCTGCAGGAAGAGAGAGAGCTTGAGGCAAGGCAGGAATTCTGCAAACAGCTCCAGAGCTTGTTCATGGCCCCTCCAGCACCCTGGCTCTGCCTGCACCTCCCCAGCCCCTCCTGTGCTGCTGCAGGACCCAGCTGTGCACAGGGACAGGAACCAGAGCTCACATCCATCCTCGCCCTGGGCTCTGGAGCACAGCCTGGCCCAGCACCAACAGCTCTTTGCAAGTTCCTCCCCTCGTGCCCAGGCAGCACAACTTCCCACAGGGACACAGAAACAATCCCTGCTCCAACACGGCTCCAGCTCCACGCTGGGCTGGGCTCCAGGAGAGCTCTGCTGCCCAGGGCTTGGTGTGGATTGGGATCATGAGCCCCCTGCACACCCCAAAAGAGTGGTTTTCCCCTTAGTTCCTCCTTATCTGTGAGCAAATCCCTCATGGGAGGGTGCCAGGGAGAGCCTGGGCTGGTGCTGGCACAGACCTTGAGCTGGGAGGTGCTGCTGGGATGGAGATGCTGCAAACCCTGCTGCAGCTCCCTGCAAACCCCAAACCCCTCACACTTGGAAAAGCTCCGTGTTGGACACAGGAGGAGCTCCAGGAGCCAGATCTGAGCTGTAAAGCTGACATGAGGAAGTGGTAAATCAAAAGGAGAAGGGCACAGCACAGGCACAGCCCCCAGCAGAGCCAGGACACATCCTGGAATGTCTCCAGCAGCAGCAGAGCTGGGCTGGCCAAACCTGCCTGTCCACAGCCCTGCAGCTGGAGCCCTGAATGTCCCAAGGAGAGGGCACAGGGACTCAGGAACAGCAGCAGGAACAAGGAACAAAGGTGCTGGGGAGGAGCAGCCACGGCCTGGCACAAACCCTGCCCGTGGTGCTCCTGCAGGGCCAAAGCTCCTGGGGGGCTCCTGTGGAAGCAGAGGGAGCAGCAGGGCTGGAGGAGCTGCTGCTCCCCCTGCCCTGTCACGTTTCCCAGAGCAGCAGAGCGTGCCTGGGCTCTGCCCTGCCCTCCTCCCCCTGCTCCAGAGGACACTGTCCATCTGCTTTGGATCAGGCTGGAAGCAGCTCCGGGCTGGGGCTCTGATGAAACCTGCCTTGGAAAGCCTGTCCCTGGGGAAGGGTGGGGTTCTCCAGCCCCAGCAGCCTTCTGGAACAGCTCCAGCCCTGCCTGCTGGCCCCAGGTCCCCGCCACGAGCAGGAACACAGCTCTCCCTGCTCCCCAAGGGGGCATTTCTCCCACACTGCACCCTCTCCAGCACGTCCAGGCCTCCCCAGTTTCACCTGGCACAACATCCCACACTTGTTCAGCTCCTCCATGGATTTCTCCATGAAGCACAGTATCTCCTTCCCACTGCCCAGGGACAGGATCACAGAGCTGCTTCCAGCCTTGGGAATGCTCAGGCTGCAGCAGCCTCCTGGCCAGGGAATCCAGGCCCCGTCCTCCCAACATGTGCCAATAAAATCCATTTAACGGGCACCTAATTCTGCATCAGCTGAGGGTAACTGCAAGGTCAGAGTGCTGAGTTCCAAGGTCTCATCCCACGCTGTTCCAGGCCATGGTGTTAACCCCAAAACTTGGGAAAAACTCTTCTAAACCTGAAACCAGCACCTGAAAAAACCAGGAAAGCTCCTTCCCGCTGAACTCCCATGGAACCTGGCTGCTGGGGCTCAGCCTCGTGGCTCCAGGGGCAGGGAGAGGGATCAGGATGGGCCCCACCAGCCCTGATGTTCCTGCTGCAGGCATGGCACGGGCCCCTGGCTGCTCTGGAAACATCAGCTCCCTCCAAAGCTGCCGCCTGGATTGCCTGCCTGGGCAGCCAGGAAATCCCCAGCAGGCACACAAGGATGTCCAAAGGACGAGCATATGTTTAATAATCCCAAGATTAGAGCTCCTAAGCCCTCACTGCCCTGGCCCGGGCCTCTTCTGTCTCCTGGAGCCCAAACAACGCAGCTCTTCCTAAAACTGGGACAGACCCAAGCCCTGGGGGGATGGCAGGGAAGGGAGGGGCTGTTTTGCTCAGCCTGGGAACTGCAAAACAAAAGGCAGAGACCCTCGGGATCCTCTCCTTTCCCAGGCTCAGCCAGAGGCCACGGGGGCTGATCCTGCTGCGCCAGCGGTGCCGGACACCGCGGGGACATCAGCATGGGGACAGCACATCACATCACCGAGGGGACATCGCCCCCTGCCCCCGACACCTGCTGCCAGCCCAGCAGCATCTGCCAGCCCTGTTTACTCCCAGCTGGATTTTGCACCCTGCACATGGAAGGTCAGGCGGTGCCCCCGCCTCGAGTTACCAGCGGCTCACGCTCGGCCAGCTCAGCTTCCAACAGCATTTCTGAAGGCTGCAGGAGGAAGTTGTTTCCTTCTCCTGTGTTAAGGAGCCGGAATTTCCCTGCGCTCGGTTTATTTCCTGAGTTTTAAATCATGTAAATCAGGCGCAGCTCTGGAGGAGGCAGCGGTGGCCCAGGAGAACGTGTTGCACAACGGGGCTCCTCCATTTCCAGCCTGCCTGGAAAACTGAGCTTCACATCTGAAAACTCAGCCCAAAGTACTCAGCATAAGCTTGGGAGTGAACTGGGAAGCCGGGTGTGCGAGGGGGAGCAGGAATGTGTGTCAGGATACACTTCTTACTGCTGGAATAGCATAGAAACACGGAATTGTGTGGGAAGGGACCTTAAACCCACTCAGTGACACCATTGCCATGGCAGGGACACCTTCCACTATCCCAGGCTGCTCCAACCCCATCCAGCCTGGCCTTGGGCACTGCCAGGGGATCCAGGGGCAGCCCCAGCTGCTCTGGGCACCCTGTGCCAGGGCCTGCCCACCCTCCCAGGGAACAATTCCCAATTCCCAATCTTCCATCCATCCCTGCCCTCTCGCACTGGGAGCCATTCCCTGTGCCCTGTCCCTGCAGGCGCTTGTAAACACAGATCTTACTTCCTGAATTTACTTGTAAAAGATGCCAGGCTGAAAACTGAGTGATTTCACGTGCTCTCGGAGGGCTGCTCGTTGTTTTGATTTACTTTCCCCAACATTATTTGATTTACTTTCCCCAACATCACCGAGCGCCCGCTCCCCTCTCCCACCGCCAACCCAGCCCGCTCTTCCGGAGCGCACACCGAGGATACTCCGAGGTTACACCGAGTTACATCTGCACACCACGCGTTCCCTCCGCCTTTGGCAAGGACACGAACGCGCCCCCGGCTCGGTGCCGGGGGTGGGAAGGGCCGGGCAGGGCCGGGGGGGCTGCGGAGCCGGATCGGGCCCGGGCCCCACGGCAGCGACCCCGGCCGGGCCCGGCTCACCCGCTGCGGGACGGGACGGGCCCGGCCCAACTTTGAGCGGGCTCTGAGGGTGCAAAGTGAGAGCAGGGAGCAGAGAGGTGTCCTGGCTAACAGGGAGCTGTCCCGGCTAACGGGGGCAGCAGAACGGCCGCACCGGGGGTGCCGGGCCCGCTCCGGGCGATGCCGGCCAGGCCCGGCCGCGCTGCCCCGGGAAGGCCCCGCCGGCCCGCCCGGCCACCCCAGCGCTGTCCCGGTGTCCCCCGCAGCCCTCCCGGCGGCCCGGGGCTCTCACCTGGTACTGCGCGGCGGCCGGGCCCATGGCGCGGTAGCCCGGGGCGGCGGCGGGCGCGGGGCTGGGGCCGCGCAGCAGGGCGGTGCCGGGCCCCGGGGCCGGCGGGGCGGCCGAGGGGGGCAGCGGGCTCAGCGGGAAGGCGCCGCGCCCGGCCATGGCGGGGCCGCAGCGGACGGGACGGGGCGGGGCGGGGAGGCCCCGGCGGCGGTGGCGGCTCCGAGCGGCGGCGGCGCCGGAACGGGAACGGGAACAGCTCCGCGCCCGCCGCCTCAGGCCCCGCCCCTCGGCATAGCCCCGCCCCGGCAGAGTCCCGCCCCCGCATAACCCCGCCCACCGCGGGAGCCCCGCCCATCTCCCCCTCAGGCCCCGCCCCCGCAGTGCAACGCCCGCGGCGCCGCGCGCGCACACGGAAGCTCCGCCCACCTCCGCAAAGGCTCCACCCCCAGCCCGCCTGTGTGACGTCAGCGTGTGGCGTGTCTCATGTGCACGTGTGTGCAGCTGCGTGCACGTGAGTGTGTGTGTGAACAGGTGTGGGTGTGTGTATGTGCACATCAACATGTGTGTGTGTGTGTGTGTGTGTGTGTGTGTATGCATGAACGTGTGTGTGTGCATGGACACTTGTGTGTGCATGAACATGTGCGTGTGTGTGTGTGTGCATGAACATGTGTGTGTGTCTGTGCCTGAACACCTTGT
Source organism: Melospiza melodia melodia (assembly GCF_035770615.1). Taxonomy (NCBI): domain Eukaryota; kingdom Metazoa; phylum Chordata; class Aves; order Passeriformes; family Passerellidae; genus Melospiza; species Melospiza melodia. The sequence continues at coordinate 5,224,073 of NC_086223.1, forward strand.
GTGTGTGTGCACATGAACATGTGTGTGTGTGTGTGCATGAATGTGTGTGTGCATGAACACCTCTGTGTGTGTGTGTGTGCATGAACACCTGTGTGTGTGTGTGCACGTGAACATGTGTGTGTGCATGAACACGTGTGTGTGTGTGTGTGTGCACATGAACATGTGTGTATGTGTGCATGAACACGTGTGTGTGCATGTGTGTGCGTGAACACGTGTGTGTGTACACATGAACATGTATGTGTGCATGAACATGTGTGTGTGCATGTGTGTGTGCATGAACACCTGTGTGTGTGTGTGTGTACACATGAACATGTGTGTATGTGTGCATGAACACGTGTGTGTGTGTACACATGAACGTGTGTGTGTGCATGAACACGTGTGTGTGTACATATGAACACGTGTGTGTGTGTGTACACATGAACGTGTGTGTGTGCATGAACACGTGTGTGTGTGTACATATGAACACGTGTGTGTGCATGAACACGTGTGTGTGTGTGCATGAACACCTGTATGTTTGTGTGTGTCTGTGTGTGCGTGAATGTATGTGTGCATGAACATGTGTGTGTATGTGTGTGCACGAACATGCGTGTGTATGATCACCTGTGTTTATATGTGCTTCAACACATGTGTGTATGTATGAACACCTATGTGTGTGTGTGCGTGAACACGTGTGTGTGTGTCTCTGTGTGTGTGCGTGCAGCATGGGCCCGAGAGGGTGTGCAGGTGCACACGTGTGTGGATGTGTGTGAGTGACACAGGTGTGTCTGTGCAGGTGTGTATGACACAGGTGTCGGTCTGTCGGTGTGTGTGTGGCACAGGTGCGTGTGACCCATGTGTGTGACACAGGTTCCTGCTTGCACACCTAACAGGGTGAGCACTCGTGCGTTTGCACCTCAAGTGTTTGCACACGTGTGTGCACGGGCAGGACACGGGGGGGTGACACGGGGTCACCGCAGGACGGGCAGAGCTCGGCTGGGGCTGTGTGCAGTCGGGGGTGACACAACACCCGGGGGCACCTGCGGGAACCTTGGGGGTGCCAGGGGTCCCGGGAGGCTCGGTGACCACGGGTGTCTCGGGGGTCGCGGTGGTCCCGGGAGTCAGGAGGTCCCGGGGGTCTCGGTGTTCTCTGGGGTCCCGGGGGTCTCTGAGTCCCTGTGGTCCCGTTGTTTTCTGAGGTTCCGGTGGTCCCGGTTTTCTCAGCGGTCCCGGTGGTCCTGGTGGTCTCAGAGATCCTGATGGTCCCGTGTCCTCAGCGGTCCCGGTGGTCCCGGGTTTCTCGGTGTTCTCTGGGGTCCCGCTGGTCCCGGGTGTCTCGGATGTCCCGTTGTTCTCAGCGGTCCCGGTGGTGTCTGGGTCCCGGCGGTCCCGGTGATCTCGGTGTCTCGGTGTTCTCAGCGGTCCCGGTGTTCTCTGGGTCCCGTTGATCCCGGTGTCCCGTTGTTTTCAGCGGTCCCGGTGTCCCGGTGTTCTCGGCGGTCTCGGTGTTCTCGGGGTCCCGGTCGTCCCGGGGGTCGCGGTTGTTCCGCGATGCAGCCGCCAGGGGGCGCTACAGGGCCGCGCTCCGTGGTTGGGTCGGCGCAAAAGCCCCGAAATGCCCCAAAATCCCGTTAAATGCCCCAAATTCCCGTTAAATGCCCCAGACTCCCATTAAATGCCCCAAAATCCCGTTAAATGCCCCAAAATCCCGTTAAATGCCCCAAATTCCCGTTAAATGCCCCAGACTCCCATTAAATGCCCCAAAATCCTGTTAAATGCCTCAGTCCTGGCCGGTACTGCCCCGGCCCTGCACGGAACGGGGGTTCAGGGCTGTGTCTCCGAACCCTCCTGCCCTGCAGCCGCACCTGGATGCTCCCCCAGCGCTCTTGAACCATCACTAAAACCCTTCGGGAGGGCTGACACCTCCATAAACGCAACCAAACCCTGTCCCGGGGCCATGTGAGCTGCTGGAAACCCGCAGGGAAATCCTGGGAAGGGCTGGAATTTCTGGGTGCTGCCACAGAGATGCTCAGAGCCCGCTCCGTGCCCAGGAATTCCTCACTGCTGAGCCCATCCCAGGCTGGCATCACACCCTCACTGCAGGTATAGTTGCTGTCTCTCATCCCAGAGAGTTTTCCCGTGGTTTTGGGGAGGTTTCCAGGATTTCTGTGTGCTGCCTAGTCCCTGTCTGCCCAGGGACAAGGATGGGCAGGAAAAGTGACAGTGACATTCTTGTGCTGTGGCTTCACCACAACAGCCCAGGCACAGGGCACAGGTGACAGCTGAGGCTCCTCACACCGTGGGTGTCACTGAAAATCCTCCCCTGAGCAGAACTCCTGTGCATTAAAGGTTGGAAAAGGCTCCTTCTTCCCTTACAGTGAGATTTGTCACAGTGTCGTTCCTGGTGGCATTTGGGACAGCAGTGGGGACAAGTGTTCATTCCCTGGGTGGCACCCAGGGCTCTGCTCTTCAGTTATTGAGATGATTTTCCTGCTTCTTTCAGAGAGGGCTCTCTTTCCCTTTCCCATAGAAAACAATTTTCCAGGATCCAGAGCTCTTTTTCCCACTTGTAGGTAAGACAAAAAATCTGAACTGGAGAAGCCTCTCCTCGTGGATTTTTTGCTTTTACTGAGATGGAAGCAATGCTTCCAAAGCAAAATAAACTGGAAACCAGGTGGGCAAGGACAAGGCTTGAGTTGAGCCTGATTTCTCTCTCTGGGATGGAGAAGGGATGGGATTGCAGGGAAATCAGGCAGAGATTGTGGGGATTAGGGCTTTGTTGCTTTTTCAGTTTTGTTGTCATGGAATGTCCCTGGGCTTGGGGACAGCCCAGGACATCAGTTCCTCCTCCCATCCCTGCCTGGCTGAATGACCTTCAGGAAGTTGCTTTTTTCCTTTTTTCCTTTTTTCCCTCTTTTCCCTCTCTCCTCAGTGTTCCTGCCCCTGCTGGAGTGGGAACTGCTCCATCCCAAAGCCTCCTCCCTGTTTTCCCTTCCTGCAGCCCCTGGAGCTCCCAGGATCACCAGGCTCCGTCCTCTCCCTCCCTCAGGTGCTGGTTTCAGTCTCCTCCTCCTGGGACATTTTCCAAGATGTGGAGACCCCAGCAGTGAATGGCTTTGCTGGAATTCCTCTGGAAATGAGGAACTTTCCCAGCCAGTTCAGGATAAACCCAGAAGATGCTGATTAAAGGATCATTTCTGTGTGGTTAAAGGTGATTACTCTGCCTTCTTCTCTATCATTAGGCTGAAACCAAATTAACCAGACCCTGGTAATCAACCTAGGTGAGGCTCAGTACTTCCCTGGGAAGGTGCTTGTTCCTGGCTCTCTGCAGGGACCAGGGAATCTTTTGTTGAGTTTGTGAGGTCCCCAGGACAAAGGAGGAATTGGGAATCTGACTCCGTGTTCTCAGAAGGCCATTATATTATATTATATTATATTATATTATATTATATTATATTATATTATATTATATTATATTATATTATATTATATTATATTATATTATATTATATTATATTATATTATATTATATTATATTATGCTATACTAAAGAATAGAGAAAGCATATAGACAGAAGGCTACAAAAAATGATAATGAATCTTGTGACTGCTTCCAGAGTCCTGACACAGCTGGGCTGTAATTGGTCATTAAATCAAAACAATTCACATGAAACCAATCAAACAATCACCTGTTGGATAAACAATCTCCAACCACATTCCAAAGCAGCAAAACACAGGAGAAGCAAATGAGATAATATTGTTTTCATTTTTCTCTGAGGCCTCTCAGCTTCCCAGGAGAAGACTCCTGGGCAAAGAGGATTGGGAATTGGGAGCTGGAGCCTTTGGGAATCAGGGGCTGGAACCATTTGGAATCAGGAGATGGAGCCACTGGGAATCAGGGGTTGATTCCATTGGGAATGAGGAACTGGAGCCCTTGGGAATCAGGGGCTGGAGCCCTTGGGAATCAGGAACTGGAGCCACTGGGAATCAGGGGTTGATTCCATTGGGAATGAGGAACTGGAGCCATTGGGAATCAGGGGCTGGAACCATTTGGAATGAGGAACTGGGGCCAGTGGGAATGAGGGGCTGGAGCCATTGGGAATCAGGAGATGGAGCCATTGGGAATCAGGGGCTGGAGCCACTGGGAATCAGGAGATGGAGCCACTGGGAATCAGGGGTTGATTCCATTGGGAATGAGGAACTGGAGCCATTGGGAATGAGGAACTGGAGCCATTGGGAATCAGGAACTGGAGCCATTGGGAATCAGGGGCTGGAACCAGTGGGAATCAGGGGCTGGAACCATTGGGAATGAGGAGCTGGAGCCACTGGGACTCAGGGGTTGATTCCATTGGGAATGAGGAACTGGAGCCATTGGGAATGAGGGGCTGGAGCCATTGGGAACCAGGGGTTGCAGCCATTGGAATCAGGCCTCAGCTGCACTCCACAAACCTGGCATCTGTTAATTGATATTAATCCCAACAATGCAAATCATATTAAGCTCCCTGGACCCTTCCCAATGGCAGCGCTGATAATTCCCTATAAATCAAATTTAGCGGCCCATAAACATTGGAACATCCCTCGGCCATTTTCACCCTCCTAAAAACCCATCAATTGCTGCCTGCCTGGATTAGAGGGAATAAATTCCAGAATTTATCTTCCTGCCACGATCATGGACAAAACCACATTAAAGAGACACTTGGAAGCTGCTTTGTGTTGATTGTTACAGAGCTGCTGCTCCTCAGCTCCTTCAATCCACTCAGAACTGGGGATAATTGAGGGATTTGAAATCCTTCAATGCTTAAATGATAAAGTTGTTGCTTTTCCGAGCCCTCAAACACCTGTGGGAACAATTTTCGTGCAGGTGAGGAATAAAAAACAACTTTATAAGGATCAGGGCTTGGGAAGAAGGAGAATAAATCCCTTTATTTTCTATTTTTAGGGATGGGGGGAAAGGAGAAAGGATTTGATAGGGGGAAAAAAAGAGTTTGAGCTGTTCAGCTGCTCAGAAAGAAGACTGGGAGCTGTTCTTATTCCAGTGGGTGCATCCCTGGAAGAGCTGAACATCCAGGGGATAAGGAGCAAGGGGGAGTGGTGGCTGGGAGGGAATGGGGGGAGGAACGAGGTGATTCCAGCAGGGAGAGTTCAACACATCTGAAAAAAGAGATGGATTTCCTGCTGAGCCCAGAGGATTTGGGAACTGCTTCATTCCTACAGGATTTATGGGAAGGTCTCGAGGCTGAACATCCCTGGGGATGTGTGTGCCTGCCATGATTGTCCTCACACCAGGACAGGCCTGACCTTCCTCCAGGATGCCCCTGGATCTCAATCCATTCTTCCCTGCTCACACTGATGGGCTGGTGGGGTTTGCTCTGCAGGAGAGGAGCGTGGGGGCATCTGTTGGGGAAGATGAAACAGGAAAGCCTTATAAATATGATTGCCTGGCAAAAGATTGTGAGAATATGGAAACTATAAGCGAGATTGAAATGAAAGCAAGCTTTGAGATCCCTCAGTTACTGAACAACTGGAAAACAATGGTGTGGCCAGCTGAAGGTGATCCCCTTTTGATGGAACAACACCCTCTGCTTGCAGACAGGCCCAAGGGTCAGAGCAGACCCTACAGCTTGGCAGAAGGGCCCAAAGAGGAGTTTTTAGGGTTTAAAATGTAACACAGGATGGTAATGCAATGATTCTTATAGGCTGTATGGAAATGCTGTAGGATTTGTATCTTGTACTGGATTGGTTAGTGAGAATCAGAATATTCAGCACAGAAGAAGATTTATGGTATTGGAACGGGAACCTCGCTCTCTTACCTCCTGTCTCTTAGCTCTTACCCTTTTACTCTCTCACCCTCTCATCCTCTCTCCCCGTCTCTCCTCTCAGCCTGCTCTGAGCTGTGTTTGGCAGCTCCCAGCAGGGCCCTGCACCCAGGCCCTTTGCAATAAACCCCAAGTTCCAGCCCTGGCTGCAGAGATCTCTCATCTCCATCTGTCCCAGCCATCCTACCCCCATCAATCCTACAGACATCACCTCCTCAGTGACAGCCACTTGTCTCTTTCCCAGCCATGAAGTCACACAGGAGCTGCAGGTGGCCCCATGTCCCTCCCAGCAGAGCTCTCCTCCCTCTCCCATCTCCTTTGTTTCCTCTCTTCCCGGTTTTCCTCCCTCCTCCTCCTGCCTGGCCGAGGTTGGAGCATCTCCCCTGTTCTCCTGCCCCTCTCTGCTCCCTCCAGGGCTGCTCAGGTGCTGAGCTCCTGTTTCCATGGCAATGCCTCACCAGCTCCAGACTCATTCCTGGAATGTCCCTGCACAGGAGCACTGCTGTCCCCTCCTCCTCGGGACAGAAACCCCAAGAGAAGTGGCCACCGGAACCCCCTGACAGCCCCAAACCTCGGTGTGCCCACCCTGGCTGGGGACAGAAGCTCAGGGCAGGGTGTCCATGGCTGGTGGCTCATCCCTGCTCAGCCCCAGCTGGGTTCCATGGGGATGTCACCATGGCTGGTGACACCTCATCCCTGCTCCCTGGCACAGAGTGCCCAGGGCAGCTGTGGCTGCCCCTGGATCATGGGAATTGTTCAAGGGACAGTGGAAGGTGTCCCTGCCCATGGCAGGGGTGGCACTGGGTGGGCTTTGAGGTCCCTTCGCAACCATCCTGGAATTCTGGGATGATTCACTTGGGGACAGGGAAGGATTGAGATGTTCCCAATTTGGATTTATCCTTTGTTTCTGTTCCAGGAGCACTGAGGTGGCTCCAGGGGGATTATGGCTCAGGAGAAATACCCAGGGATGCTTCCCTTGGCACATCCCCGGGTGGGACAATGAGTTCCAAGGGCAGCACGTGGCCCCAGGGTTCAGCAGGATGGGCTCCATGTGGAGTTCCCAGTGGTTTGCAGGGAATTTGGGATTTTCCTGGGATGTCTCAATGCTGTGTCTGGAAATTGTGGATGGAAAAGTAAGGGGTCCTGCCCTGCCACAGAGCACAGGAGGGGCTGGAGGGCAGCACTTCCAGGGGGGTGGGGAGCTCAGCATCCAGCAGAGATCAGGATCCAGCAGGAATGAGGAGCCAGCAGTAATGAGGATCCAGCAGGGATCAGGATCTAGTAGGGATCAGCATCCAGCAGAAGCCAGGATCGAGCAAGGATCAGCATCCAGCAGGGATCAGCATCTAGCAGGAATGAGGATCCAGCAGGAATCAGGATCCAGCAGGGATCAAAATCCAGCAGGAATGAGGATCCAGCAGAATTCAGCATCCAGCAGGGATCAGGATCTAGCAGGGATCAACATCCATCAGAGATCAGGATCAAGCAGGAATGAGGATCCAGAAGGGATCAACATCCATCAGAGATCAGGATCCAGCAGAATTCAGGATCCAGCAGAATTCAGGATCTAGGCTTGGTAACCAGGGAAGAGCCCTCCATGGGAATGGAGCTGCAGGAATCCACAGCAGGGATCCTGTGGATTCCACAGGATCTGACCCCACTGGCCCCTCCCTGGATCCCTGGAAGGTGTCCCTGCCCATGGAACTGGGTGATCTCTAAGGTCCCTTCCAACCAAACCATTCCATCTGAGATTCCATGCGTGGCCAGCCTGGAGCACAGTGCCTCCAGGGGGGTGGGAGCTCAGCATCCAGCAGGGGTCAGGATCCACCAGGGGTCAGGATCCAGCAGGGATCAGGATCCAGCAGGGATCTGGATCCAGCAGAAGCCAGGATCCAACAGGGATCAGCATACAGCAGGAATGAGGATCCAGCAGGGGTCAGGATCCTGCAGGAATCCACATCCAGCAGGGATCAGCATCCAGCAGGGATCAGCATCCAGCAGGGGTCAGGATCCAGCAGAATTCAGGATACAGCAGAATTCAGGATGCAGCAGGAATGAGCATCCAGCAGGGATCAGCATCCATCAGGGATCAGGATCTAGCAGGAATGAGGATCCAGCAGAAGCCAGGATACGTCAGGGATCAGCATCCAGCAGGGGTCAGGATCCAGCAGAAATCAGGATCCAGCAGAATTCAGGATACAGCAGAATTCAGGATGCAGCAGGAATGAGCATCCAGCAGGGATCAGGATCCGTCAGGGATCCAGGATCCTGTGGCTTTTCCCGCAGCCGAATTCTGCTTTTTCCATGATGAGATAAACCCTCCTGGAGAGCACAGATGGAGCCGGGACGCTGCTGGATCCTGATCCCTGCTCCAACACTTCCCGCAGCGCTCGGGGCTCTGGCACTGACTGATCACAGGCTCCTCAATCCTTGTGTTTAATCCCAATTTTATGTGGGAATCCATAAAATCAAAGGATTTTGCGAAAGCTGTCTGAAATGTAAGCTAATAAGATCTTCCCATTGTCATAACAACGTAATGAGAGAAATTCTGGAAAATAAAACAGCTCAAGATGCGTTCCTAGCAGTCCTGTCCCATTCAAAATTTGTGCATAGACCCCTGGTCAACAATACTTTAAACTGTGAAAACCAGGAATGACCCCGTGGCGGGGTGTCCCGGCTGTCACCTCCTGCAGGAAGCCTTGCTTTGAAGCTTGCCTGATGTCCCCTCAACTCTGATTGATTGATTGATTGATTGATTGCTCTTAATGAACGTTCAGAGCCGAGCGAGCGCTAATTGCCCCGCTAATGACCCTGCGGGTGTCCCGGAGCCTTGGCCTGTCCCCACGGCCAGGCTGGGAATGTCTGGAGCCCAAAGGTTGAGAACGGGACCATCGTGGTTGTCGGGATCTCTGGCTTCTCAGAGTGACCTCGACAAAACCTGGAAAGTCTCTTTTCCCAGCCTGGCGCTTGAAGAAGGAGTCAGAGCTCTTCATTTCTTGGTCTCAAGGTTGTTTACTGTGTCTTATCTATAAAAAATTTTCTCCTGCCCTGCGGAGGTCAGCTCAGCAAGACAGTCCAGGCACTCTGCCTCCCCTGGGGCAGTGTTATGTCTTTATACTAAAAACTACCTGTACGATGTCTACAATTACTTCCCAATACCTATCACCTATGTTGGACAGTGAGCTTCTACTCTAAACCAATCCAAAAGTGCCACCATCACAGCAGGAGATGGAGGCCAAGAAGAAGAAGGAGAAAGGCTGGACATGCCCAGTTCCCTCCATCTTGCCTCTTGAACCCCCATACCAAAAACCCTAAAATCTGCTTTTCCACCCGGTGATAACTTCACTATTATTCTATCTAAACTATTGTGCTTTCCAATGCTTTCCAGGGGCTATTCCTGCATCCCAGCAGCTCCTGCTCCATCCTGCAGCACCTCTGTGACCGTGTTCACAGGGGTCTGAGGATGAGGGAAGAGATGAAGATCTGACTCCATGTTTCAGAAGGCTGATTTATTATTTTATGATATATATTATATTAAAACTATACTAATAGAATAGGAGAAAGGATTTCATCAGAAGGATGGCTAAGAATAGAAAAAGAAAGAATGATAACAAAGGTTTGTGACTCTGAGCCAGCTGACTGTGATTGGCCATTAATTAGAAACAACCACATGAGACCAATCCCAGATGCACCTGTTGCATTCCACAGCAGCAGATAACCATTGTCTACATTTTGTTCCTGAGGCCTCCCAGCTTCTCAGGAGGAAAAAAACCCAAGGAAAGGATTTTTCATAAAAGATGTCTGTGACACACCTTCTGTCTGGATACGGGCTGGGCCCTTCCCATGGGCTTGGAATTCCAGCGAGTCCTGGAGCAGCACATGGAAGGAATGATTCTGTTCCTGCTGTGTGATCATTGCAAGGATGGGGGAGAAAATGAGAGGGAACTTGGTCTCCGTGGATTTAATATTTTTCAGGAATGGGAAATGTTCAACATGGAATGGTTTGGGTTGGAAGGGAACTTAAAGCCCACCGAGTCCCACGCACTGGCACACCTGCCGCTATCCCAGGCTGCCCCAAGCCCCATCCAGCCTGGCCTTGGGCACTTCCAGGAATGGGACAGGTAAATATTCCTCAGAAATTGCCAAAGAGCCTTTAGTTGGACACACCCATGTTTTCTGTGTGTTGGTGGCTGCTTTGGCTCCTCACCAGGAGCCACCTGGACCTGTTGGAGCTGCTCCTCCCAGGCCAGCTCGGAGCCAAAGCATTTCCTGGCAGATCCTGGGGCTTTGGGGACTTGGATTTGTCACCTCCCAGCGTGAATTCCCTCTCAGAGCTGAGCCAAGGAAGAACTTGGCCATGGCAACTTAAAACATCACCTGGGATTTTGGGATCCCCTGGGATATGGGATGCAAGGACAGCAGGGCCTGGTCCCTGTCCATGGCTGGTGGAGATCCTTCAAATCCTGATGGGATCATGGAGATCCTACAGACCCCAATGGGCTGGTGGAGATCCTGCAGATCCTGATCCATGGCTGGTGGAGATCCTATAGATCCTGATGGGCTGCTGGACATTCTACAGACCCCAGTGAGCTGCTGGAGATCCTGCAGATCCTGATGGGCTGCTGGAGATCCTGCAGATCCTGATCCATGGCTGGTGGAGATCCTACAGATCCTGATGGGCTGCTGGACATTCTACAGACCCCAGTGAGCTGCTGGAGATCCTGCAGACCCTGATGGGCTGGTGGAGATCCTGTAGACCCCAATGGGGTCATGGAGATCCTGTAGACCCCAATGGGCTGAAGGAAGTCCTCCAGCTTTGTGGATGTTCTTGGCTGGATAAAGAGGGCCTCAAATTCCTGCCTTGTCCAAGGCTTTGGTGGTGGCTTGGAGAGAATTTGAAGCAAACTGTGGCTTTCCTCTCCTTATGGAGGACACCAGGAAGAGCTGGAATTGCTGTGGGATGTTTTAAGGGCACAGCAGTGAATGAGAAACCAGGCTGTGATTTCCACTCCTCACAGAATGTCTCCGTTTTCTTTTCCCTTATTTCCTATAAATATGGATTTTCCCGTTATCCCCATAAAAGGGAGATCCCTCCTCAGACCCTGCCAGGAGACAGATGATGGCAGTGACTCCCAGAGCTCTGTCCTGCTGTTAGGAATTTCTCCAGTGGATTTTATTTCCCTCCTGCTTCCTTCAGCAGAGCGTTCCTCCCACGGGCTGGGAAGGAAGGCAGGGATGGGGCTGGATCAGGGAGCTGCACTCCAGGTGGTCCCGAGCCTTCCTTCATCCCCTGACACATCCCCAGCTCCCTCCAGCCTTTAAACCTCCATCATTAAAGCCTCTCCTCAAGACAAACAGTGCCTGGGAAGATTTATCATTTCTGCTGCTGTAATTACCTGTCAGGATGAAAAGAATGGCCCTTTCCAGGGAACGCCGGGCTTGTTCTTTAATTAATTAATATGCAGCTTGTCATGCAAAATCAAGGTCATCAAGATGGAGATGGAGATGATGTCCCAGCACTGCTGCTCTTCTACAGCCTGGCAGAGCCCTGGGGGGAGAGACTGGAGGAGAGTGGGGAGGGTTTATTTGGGAATCTTGCTCCTCATGGGCCCTATTGAGCCAAAAAAGTCTTTTTAATATAAATTACATCCTTCAAATTGAGACACTGAGGGTTTGGATGGGATATTGGGAGGGAATTCCTGGCTGTGAGGGTGGGCAGGCCCTGGCACAGGGTGCCCAGAGCAGCTGGGGCTGCCCCTGGATCCTGGGATTCAGATTTGGGCAGAGTTTGGGGCACCCTGGGGCACTGGAAGGGGTCCCTGGCCATGGCACTGGGTGGGCTTTGAGGTCCCTTCCCAACCATCCTGGAATTCTGGGGTGATTCACTGTCCCTTCAAGCTGGGAATGTTCAGAGGAGTTGCCATGGATTGGTTTGTGCAGGGACACATCAGGACAAGGTTTCTACTCCCAAAATGTTCCTGAGATCTGCTGCCTTTGGAATTCCTCTCCTGGGACTCTGCAGGAGGAGCTGGGACACCTGGGCTCATCCAGCCTGGAAAAGGCACCCGGGGCAGATCTGAATTTTGGGTGTCCTAAAAGCCACCAGGCCCCATGTCCAAGTCGCTGCTGGGCTGGTTCCCCTTGGAGAAACAGCCTGGAGAAAACTGGGCTGTCAGAGGGGCATGGACCCATCCCCAAATTCAGATATTCCGAGAGGAAGGGAAGGGATTTTCCAAGAGGAGGGATTTTCCAAGAGGAGGGATTTTCCCCATTCTCCTGGTGGGACGTGGATGTCCCTGCTCATCCTCCCACTTCAGTCCTGGTGTATCCCAGATGTTTTTGCAGCCTGTTGCCTTCAGCTCCAGCCCTCTGGATCCCTGGGGACGCTGCTGTCCCTGGGTTTTCTACTTGCACCATGGGCAGGTTTGTTTGTCTGTGCTATTTTTCTGCTTGGTAAAAACATCTTGTTTGAGGTGGGTTTATCCTTTGCTCTAAGCCATAAAACCCCTTCTAACTAACACACCCTTTGCCTCCTTGGTCATCCAGTAAGATTGGCTCAGCAATTCTTTTCTCATATATCAAAACTTGCTTCCATTGCTATTCCTTCTTCAGATTCTACATTCCAAAATCTTTGTGCTAAGCCCAGATATCTGTGAGACTTTCTTGTCAAACTTTCATCCCTCCCAGCACCTGGGCAGGATTATTTCCCTGGGATCACAGACTCTATTAGCATGAGGAATTGCTGCTGGGGCTCTGGAGACAAATGTTCCTGTTCCTGCTGAGAGGGATCCCTGGGGTTGGGATTGCACTGCCCATAAATTCTGGAGACAGGCTCCATTCCAGCTGCTGCCCCAGCCTGTAATTGGAACGCCATTAGAAACTGTAAACATGGACTTTGGGATATAAATGCTCCTTTAAATTCATTGGAGTGGGCAGGGATGGGAGGGGGAGAGCAGGGAGCAGGGAAAACAGGCAGGGAACAGGGAATAGTGACAGGAACAGGGAACAGGGACAGGGACTGGGAACAGGGAATAGGCACAGGGACTGGGAACAGGGAATAGGCACAGGGACTGGGAACAGGGAATAGGCACAGGGACAGGGACTGGGAACAGGGAATAGGCACAGGGACAGGGACTGGGAACAGGAACAGGGAACAGGGACAGGGACTGGGAACAGGGAATAGGCACAGGGACAGGGACTGGGAACAGGAACAGGGAACAGGGACAGGGACTGGGAACAGGGAATAGGCACAGGGAACAGGGACAGGGAATAGGGAACAGGGACAGGGACAGGGAATAGGGGCAGGGACAGAGAACAGGGAATAGGGAACAGGGACAGGGAATAGGGGCAGGGACAGGGAACAGGGAATAGGCACAGGGACAGGGAATAGGGAACAGGGACAGGGACAGGGAATAGGGGCAGGGACAGGGAACAGGGACAGGGACTGGGAACAGGGACAGGGAATAGGGGCAGGGAATAGGGATCAGGGAACGGGGACAGGGAATAGGGAACAGGGAATAGAGACAGGGAACAGGGGACATGGAAGAGGAGACAGGGAATAGGGAACAGGCACAGGGAATAGGGAATAGGGAATAGAGAATAGGGAACAGGGACAGGGACCAGGGACAGGGACCAGGGATCAAATCCTCCAGCACCAGCTCCAGGAGATGAGGAAGGGGATGTGGAGCAGCTGTGGGGGAATTTTGGGGCAGATCCCCAAAATATGTGAATTTTGCTCCATTTGTGGAGCAGCTCACAGAATCCCAGGATCAGTGAGGTTGGAAAAGCCCTCCAAGGTCATTGAGTCCCAGCTGTGCCTGATCCCCACCCTGTCCCCAGCCCAGAGACTGAGTGCCACATCCAGGTGTTCCTGGGACACCTCCAGGGATGGGCACTCCAACCCTCCCTGGGCAGTGCCAAGCCCTGAGCCCCCTTTCCACGGGGAAATTCCTGCTGTGCCCACCCTGAGCTGCCCTGGCCCACCCTGAGCTGTTCCCTCTGCTCCTGTCCCTGTTCCCTGAGCACAGCCCGGCCCCTGGGCTGTCCCCTCCTGTCAGGAGCTGTGCAGAGCCACAAGGGCCCCCTGAGCCTCCTTTGCTCCAGGCTGAGCCCCTGCCCAGCTCCCTCAGGGATTCTCCAGCCCCTTCCCAGCTCTGTTCTCTTCTCTGGTCATTCTCCAGTCCCTCAGTGTCCAGGATGGATCCTCCTGGTCCCTCACTGGGATCATCTCACTCCTGGAGCTGCTCATCCATGAACCAATCCCTAAATTCAGATATTCCATGGACACAGGCGAAGAAGAGGGATTTTCCCCATTCTCCTGGTGGGACATGGATGTCCCTGCTCATCCTCCCACTTCAATCCTGGTGTATCCCAGAAGTTCTTGCAGCCTGTTGCCCTCTGGATCCCTTGGGATCCCAGACTGGCTCTGGGGCCGTCCCTTGTTCCCTCCATCTGGAGCCACCCCTGATCCCAGGCTGGGCTCAACATCTCCTTCCTATCCCAGGCTGGAATGTCTGGAGTATCTGGGCAGCACCAGGCTGGAGCTGCAGGGTTTCTTCAGGAAATGTGGGCTGTGATCTGGAAAAAGAAATAAAATAACTTCCAAAACCCCACAACCTTCTCCTGGATTTGTAATTGGATTCTTATTCTTATTCTTATTCTTATTCTTATTCTTATTCTTATTCTTATTCTTATTCTTATTCTTATTCTTATTCTTATTCTTATTCTTATTCTTATTCTTATTCTTATTCTTATTCTTTCTTATTCTTATGCTTATGCTTATGCTTATTCTTATGCTTATGCTTATGCTTATTCTTACTCTCTTATTCTTATTCTTATTCTTATTCTTATTCTTATTCTTATTCTTATTCTTATTCTTATTCTTATTCTTATTCTTATCCTTCTATTCTCATTCTTTGCTGTTTCTGTGCATGTTTTCCTCCTGCTGAAATGCCAAATTCCCATCAAAAACTTAATTTGTAGCCCTCCTTTGCCTTGATTTCTATTTCCAGCCATCCCTGCCTGTGTTTCCCTGGAGATTTCCCAAGGTGTGATCAGAGCTGTGCAGAGGTGATAGGGGCAGCTGGCTCGTGTCCCTTGCTCTCCCAGCACGCCGTGACCTGGGTGACATTTGTTTAATCTGTTATTGAGCCGTGCTTTGCATGGACAAATGAGCCATCCATGGGCTGAGTTCCTGGGAAATCCATCTCCAAAGGAGCTGGGAACCTTCTGTATTGGTATTACCAATATTGGGGATGGGATGTGCCTGAGCTTGTCTGGCCCTTGGTGCTGAACCCAGCAGTGGCAACTGTGGTGTTTCGCCCCACAGACGCTTCTGGCTGGCTGGATATTGCAGCAAAAGTGAGGGTGTCCCCTCACAGGGATCTCTTCCCTGACTGATCCGTCCCCAGGATGGAGCTGCCCCACGTTGGGTGCCAATATATTGGAATTAAATACCAATATAGCTGGGTGGGACGTGCCTGGGCTCGTCTGGCCCTTGCTGCTTGACCTAGGGTGGCAGCTGTGGTGGTTTCACCCCAGACACACTTTGGGCTGGCTGGGTGTGTGGTGTTTCACTCACAGACACTTTTGGCTGTGGGTGTGTGGTGTTTCACCCCACAGACACTTTGGGCTGGCTGGGTGTGTGGTGTTTCACCCCACAGACACTTTGGGCCGGCTGGGTGTGTGGTGTTTCACCCCACAGACACTTTGGGCTGGCTGGGTGTGTGGTGTTTCACTCACAGACACTTTTGGCTGTGGGTGTGTGGTGTTTCACCCCACAGACACTTTGGGCTGGCTGGGTGTGTGGTGTTTCACTCACAGACACTTTGGGCTGGCTGGGTGTGTGGTGTTTCACCCCACAGACACTTTGGGCTGGCTGGGTGTGTGGTGTTTCACCCCACAGACACTTTTGGCTGGCTGGGTGTGTGGTGTTTCACTCACAGACACTTTTGGCTGGCTGGGTGTGTGGTGTTTCACTCACAGACACTTTGGGCTGGCTGGGTGTGTGGTGTTTCACTCACAGACACTTTGGGCTGGCTGGGTGTGTGGTGTTTCACTCACAAACACTTTTGGCCGGCTGGATGCTGCAGCTGGACACGTGGGGACAAGTCCAGGCCTGCAGGAGCTCTGGTGGTGCTGGGATGGAGCTTCCCCCCATAACAGGGGCTGCTCCTCAGGTTTGCCTCTGGTGGAGAAGCTTTAAGGCAATGGTGAAGGAAAGGAGTCGGTTTCTGATGGAGGGTTTGGACCCAGAGCTTTATTCTGGCCCACAGAATCCTGTGTGAGGGAGGAGATGGAGGGACCTGGATGTTCTGGGTGGGACCTGGAAGTTCTGGATGTGCAGGAGAAAACTTGGACATGCAGGATATGAGATCAAGGTCCAGTGTGAGATGTGGGGTAGAAAGCACAGGATCCACAAGACATGTGGGTTCCTGGAGTTCTCCCAAAGAGCACTCGGGCCTGTTTGGTGTCCCCAAGTGTTTAATAATCCCATGGAGGTGTTAATTCCCTTCCAGGGAAGCAGAGGGATGAGGAGGGGCTAGAATCCAGCAGGGAGAGGAGCAGGAACACTCCTGGTCCAAGCAGGAGATGGGTTCTGGGTGGAACTTGGAAGTTCTGGATGTGCAGGAGAAAAGCTGCAGATGCAGGATATGAGATCAAGGTCCAGTGTGGGATAGGGATAGAAAACATACGGATCCACAGGACATTTGGGTTCCTGGAGCTCTCCCAGAAAGCACTCAGGGCTGTTTGGTGTCCCCAAATGTTTAATCATCCCATGGAGGTGTTAATTCCCTTCCAGGGAAGCAGAGGGATGAGGAGGGGATGGAACCCAGCAGGGAGAGGAGCAGGAGCACTTCTGGTCCAAGCAGGAGATGGGGTCTGGGAGCAGGACAAGGTGGCAGGGGGCTCGGGATGTCCCCAGAGCACCAACAGCCACAGGAGACAGCAGGAGATAGGAGGGGACAGCTGGGGACATCTCCATCTGCTCCTCTTCTCCAGGCAAACATGGACCATGGGGACACAGGAATATGGGGACACGGGGATATGGGGACATGGGAACAGAGGGACATGGGGACAGGGGGACACAGGGATATGGAGACATGGGGACATGGGGAACATGGGGGACATGGGGACAAGGGGACTTAGGGACAGAGGGGCACAGGGACATGGGATTATGGGGACATGGGCATATGGGGATGGGGGACACGGGGACATGGGGACACAAGGACATAGGGACATGGGGACATGGGGACAGAGGGGCACAGGGCCACAGGGACACAAGTACATTCATCTGAGGTGCCTCTGGTGTGAGGGTCTCAGGGAATGGTCCCAGCCCAAGGCAGGAATATTTGGACAGTGCTGCTTCTGGGATTGTTGGGGTATGTGCAGAGCCAGAGTGGCACTGGAGGATCCCGGTAGGTCACTTCCACCTCAGGATATCCCATTTTTCCATGATTTTCCATCCCTTCTTGGCTCCAGGACTGAGCCTGAGCCTCCCTGCCAGCATTCCCATGGAACTGGAGGGAGAGGCAGGGATTGAAATTAATTCCCTGCAAACACCAGGCACTGCTCACTGGATTAGTGCTGTTTGTTAATTGGATAATGGATAAGAGTTCCTGGGAATCTTTGTTCAAATCCCAGCAAATTTGCTGGGCTAATATTGATGGCTCTGAACACCAGGAGCAGAACAGAGCTTGGGTTTATTAGGAATAAATCAGGCTGGACAAAGTTAATTACATTTCTGATGGAATTGTTAAATTAGGGGCTGGAGGTGTTCATAGATCCTGATTTTTGTCAAGTGCTCATCTGGGCTAGGTGCAAATCCCTGGGAAGTGTCACAGCAGGGCGGGTTCTGATCTTCCTGCTCCAACTCTCAGTTAAACAAAATCCTTCCTTCCATCATCCTAATATTCCTTTGTTCTGGAAAAATGTATCCCAGGCAGCTGCAGACAGGATTTTGCCTCTTGGGGTAAACCTGCCTGAAGGAAAAAGTGATCCAAGAGCAAAAACTGTGGGTTTGGTTTGATAATAAACAAATTAAACAACTCAGTGTGGATTTAATTCCTGCCACGTCAATAGAAAGAAGGAGAAGAAAGGGGTGGGAATATTGTGGAATGAGCTTTCCTGGAGCTCTTAGAGGGAAAATAAAAATGTTGTATGTTTTTATTTTATTATAGGGTGTTTGCAGGCATGGTTGGAACAACCTCCCGTGGGGAGCTGAAGGTGGTGGCTGTGGGATTGCAGGTTTGGAACACAGAGGCAATGTTCTCAAAAGGCAGAATTTGTCTGGGAATGGGAATTCAGAGAATTCCAGAATTATTTGTGTTGGGAGGGACCTTAAAGCCACCCAGTTTCACCCCCGCCATGGCAGGGACACCTTCCACTATCCCAGGCTGCTGCAACCCGGCCTTGGACACTGCCAGGGATCCAGGCGCAGCCCCAGCTGCTCTGGGCACCCTGTGCCAGGGCCTGCCCACCCTCCCAGGGAGCAATTCCCAATTCCCAATATCCCACATAACCCAAACCCTTCCCTTGGGCTCTCCTGTCACCATGATATTTTATGAAAAATCCCTTTGCCAAGATTTCTTCTCATGGGAAGCTTCAGCTTCTCCATGTTTTGCTCCTCTGGAATGTGATTTGGAGAATTGTTTACCCAGCATGTGAATTGTTTTTAATTAATGACCAATCCCAGCCAGCTGTGTCAGACTCTCTGAGTCAGTCACGGGTTTTTATTATTCATTCTTTTCTAGCTTTCTGATGTCTCCTTTCTCTTTCTTTAGTATAGTTTTAGCATAGCATATAATAATATAATGCTATACTAAAATATGATATGATATATGATATGATATAACATAACATAACATAACATAATATAATATAATATAATATAATATAATATAATATAATATAATATAATATAATATAATATAATATAATATAATATAATATAATATAATATAATATAATATAATATAATATAATATAATATAATATAATATAATATATAAATCAGCCTTCTGAGAACTTGGAGTCAGATTCTCATCTCTCACCTCATCCTGGGGACCTCACAACACCACAGCCTTCTCCCCCTTCCCTTTTATGGCCACTTCCACCACTCTGTGCTGTCCCACCTTTCTGTGGGATCGTTTCCCTCCCATCCTATCCTGGGGGATGCTGAGGCCCTGCACAGATCCCAGAGCAGCTCTGGCTGTCCCCAGATCCCTGGCAGTGTCCAAGCAATGACCCAGGACCCTCCATTCCCATAGACCCCAGGATCTCTGCTGGGCCCCTCCAAAACCCCAGAAGGAAAGGTGTTCCTTTATTGCATCCTTGTTCCTTTATTGCATCTCTGTTCCTTTATTGCATCCTTCAGGGTTTCCTGAGAGCTCTAAGAACCACAAAGGAATTAATCCAAATTTTAGGGTGATCCTTAAGGCCCTTCCAACCCAAACCCATTCTAATCTGGACGTTTCCATGAAGGAAAAGCTGGAATTGTGGCTCCTGGGACAGTTTGCGTGCCATCCTCTGCTTGCTGCAGCCCAGCCCATCCATGGCTAGAGGGCTAGAGACCTTGTCCACTGAATTTGGAGGGAGTTTGGGATGAAACCATTCCCTGGTGGGATTCCAACAGAGCTGAGGGCAGGGGAGCTCCTGCAGCTCCTGCTGGATTCTTCCCAGCCTTTCTCAGCACAGGAAATTATCCCTGAGGGTGCTTCTCCAGCAGTTTTAGTGGCAAAAGGGAAAGCGAAGGAAATGTTAAAGGCAGTAAAAAATAGGTGGGAAAGGGTTTTTAGGGAGCTGTGAGCTGAGGATGAGGCCTCATTTCAGCATGAGCACAGGAGAAATGGAACTGAAGCTGCGTTTTATGGGAAAAACAGCAGAGGATGAGCTGTGAATCACCAGTTACTGCTTCCCTAGAAATAGTGCTGGGGGTTGGGAAGGAATGGGAGCTGCAGGGGTTTGTATTTCCCGGAGAGGGCTTTGAGTGGGTTTTAACTTCGGGAAGAGCATCCCTTCATTTCTTTGTGAATTCTCCTCATTCCCTTCAGCTCTTGGAGGTGAGTCCCCAGCAAAGACTCCCCCATCAGAGCCTCATTAACACCCTGAGCTAATTGTATTCATTAACAAAGCTCTGGCAGCCCTGTAGGTCCTCGGAATTCCTGCATATCCCGGGACAAAAACTGCCCCAGGTTTACAGGAGCTCCCTCAGTGATGTCCCAGCAGGAATTCTCCAGGCCTGGCTGGCCTTGCTTGGAGGGAATTCTGATCTGGAAGAGGTTCCTACTGGGATTGGGGTGGGACCAGCAGTTCCAGGTGGAGCAGAGGGGATTCGGGATGCCCTGGGAGGGGAACAGGGGGATTTATCCCCTGCCCTGGGTTTTGTAGGGTCTTCCCAAGCCAAGGAGGTGCTCTGGGTGAGGAAGATGAGGAGGAGCTGAGGCTTGGCAGAGCTGTCGCCAGTGGCACTGGTGGCACTGGTGACATCTGGATCAGGTGGCCTTGGCTGTGGAATGTTTGGAGCCTCCCTGGCCACGGGAGCAGGGCTGGGATCCCAAACCTGGCCCAGGGTTTCACTCTGTGCCCCAGCTGTGCCTCTGCTTTGGGAACCCTGGGAAAGCTCAGGGGGTTTCCTGTCCCCAGATAGTGCCAGAAGTCACCTCCACCAGGAGATGAAACCTGGTTGTCCTCAGGGAGCCTCTTTCTCCTTCCCAGCACTCCCAAGCCTTCACTTGCCTTTGCAGCCCTTTTTGCAGATAAAATCCTTTCCCTCCTCCTGTGCCCTGGACCATCCATGGAGAGACCTTCTCCAGAGGCAAATCCCTCCCAAAATCCCAAATCCCTCCCAAAACACGTGGGAACGTTTGTGGACCCTCAGCATGTCTGGTTAGTGTCAAACTGACCATGGAAATCTCAGACATGGATCTGTGCTTTCCACCAAAGCTCAGGGATGAGCTCCACTGAGAGGGGCTGGAAGAGGATCAGGGAATATCCTGGGCTGTGAGGGACCCACAGGGATCAACCATTCCCAACCTGGCCCTGCCCAGACACCCCAACAATCCCACCCTGGCCTGGGAATGTTGTCCAAGTCTTGGGGCCATGACCATCCCCTGGTAATGATGATCCCTAAGGCATGAATTAGGATTTGGGTTTCCTGGTGAGACTTTCCATGTGTGAGATGAGTGTTGGGACCCAGGGATGAACAAGGCAGCCCTTGCTCAGGTGTTCGAGCTCCTTGGAATTTTCTCCTTTGTGCCCCAGTTGGGTTTGCCCTAATTTGCAAATTTCTTATCTCTTTAGAGGCTTCAATAATTCACATTCCATATGGGGAGAGCTCTGGGATGGTTCTGCTCCTGTTAAATAAAGCAGATAAAGTTGGGATTCAGCCATGTGAAAAACAGATGGATGGATTGAGGTGGGATTTTTGGAAGGAATTGTTCCCTGGTAGGGTGGGGAGGGACTGGGATGGAATTCCCAGAGCAGCTGGGACTGCCCCTGGATACCTGGAATGTCCAAGGCCGGGTTGGACACTGGGGCTTGGAGCACCTGGGACAGTGGAAGGTGTCCCTGCCATGGCAGAGGTGAAACTGGGTGGGGTTTGTCCTTCCCACCCCAAACCATTCCAGGATTTTAATTCAAACCATTCTAGGACTGGAACCTCTGCAATAACAAACCAAAAGCCCCACGTTGGTCCTTGGCTCTCCCTGTCTGGTGATTCCCCTCCCCAGGGAGGCACTGCAGGAATTCCTGGAGCTAATCCCAGGAAATCTCCAGGATTTGCCCCCCTGGAGCATCCAGAGGAGTGAGGGGTGCCCAGTGCCCCCCAGCTCCTGCAGCCCCAGGTGAGTTCCAGCTGCTGTTTGTTTATTCCAGCTGGAGGCAGCACAGGAACATTGCCTGGTTCCATCCCTATTTCCACACGGATTCCTGGGAGCTGCCAATTTCACTCCTGATTTTGGTTTGCTCAGTGAGCAGTAATGGGAAAAATGGATTTTTCTTTAATGAGGCCTTTTTGTTATTTATTTGTTAAATTCCCAATAAAACAAACAGCTGGGAGCTCTGCCAGGCTGGAATTGGTTTTCCAGTGGATCTCCAGCTTTGCTTGGGCTCCTGGAGGTCATGGAAAAGTGGGAGCTGCAGTTCTGTATCCTGGATATCTTTATTGTGTGGATAATGGGAGGATTTATGGTGAAGGAACATTTTGGCCTCCAGGTGAGAGTGGGGGAACATCTCCCACATTTCCAAACTCTGACCCAGAGCACACAAACCAAACCCACCCTGGATTTTCCACTCCAGCAGATCCTTCCTGGAGTGAATGTGGATCCTCCAAGGCTCCAATAAACCTTTAAAAGCCTTTAATTAAAACTCCATCAAGCCTGGGAGGGTCAATCATATTTATAATCCCCAGTGGTGCATGTGGGGCTTGTTCCCATTGACCTGTGAGGGGACAAGGGACAATTCCAGGTGAGCCCCAGGTCAGCCTCTCCAGGGCTGTCCCAACATGAGGGAGAAATGGGAGCTTCCTGCTCTTATTTGCATTCAGAAATCTGATTAAAATTAATATTTTACATAAATAATGCTTAGTTTGAAGGCCACAAGAGCTGCGGGGCTGACAGCAAATTCTCTCTGGCCTCCATCTCCCTGGAATGAGGCTTTTTTGGGGTGGAAAATTTGGAAAACTGGAAGTTGTGTGTGAAAAAATGCTCCTTTTACTTTGTGGAAATCAACTTTGTGCACAAAGGCACAACCCCAAAGTTTGAAGGCAGAGAGGATCCTTTGATTCCTCAAAAAAGTTGGATGCAAGGAAAACAAAGGGAAGCAGTTCAAAAACTGGGACGGGGAAGGGCTGGGGAGGGAGATGGGAGCTGTCACCAAATGTCCCCAAATCAGCTCTGATGCCACTCCCTGAGGAATGGCTTTGGAAAGACAAGGAGGGGGAAGAAACAGCTCCTTTTATTCCATCCAAACCCCTCCTTTGGTCCTGAATGAAGGGAAACCATTTTATGTGTCCAGAGAGATGTGAGGAATGTTTGTGTCAGAAAAATCCTTCATCCTCCAGCAGGAGTGAGCAGGCAATTGGGAATAAACTGGGCCTGGAGAAAGAATTGAGGTTAAACTGGGCCTGGAAAGGGAACTGGGGCTAAACCAGGCCTGGAAAGGGAACTGGGATTAAACTAGGCCTGGAAAGGGAATTGGTGCTAAACTGGGCCTGGAAAGGGAACTGGGATTAAACTGGGCCTGGAGAGGGAATTGGGGCTAAACCAGGCCTGGAAAGGGAACTGGAGTTAAACTGGGCCTGGAGAGAGAACTGGAGTTAAACTGGGCCTGGAGAGGGAATTGGCTCTAAACCAGGCCTCAAAGGGACAGAGATGAGGGCAAAGCTCCCACTTTAGACCAAATCCTTTGGCAAAATGGAAGGGAAGAACATTTCAAAGCCAGAGCACAGAGAAATGGGAACGTTTTGCTCAGAGTGAGAGATCCAGGGAAAAGCAGCTGAGAGGAAGAGAGGGAGAGATCTCTCCCCAATCCCATCACAGACAGAACTTGGGAATATTATCTGAATTTATTCCCAGCAAAATCAGAGCAGGAAAAAGAGAAGCAGAATGGATCTCAACAGCATCTCCCCACCAGGCTCCTTTTCACAGAACGGATCTCAACAGCCTTCCCTCCTTCCCAGGCTCTCTTTCACCCCTCTGGCAGCACAGGGAGATGGGAATGGGGCTCACAGTGAGCTCATCTCATTGTCAGCTCACCCCATGGTCAGCTCACCCCATGGTCAGCTCATCCCACACTGTTCCTGCTGCTGCTGCTCAGGGACTGTGCTCAGAGTCCTCTCCTCTCTGCCCAGCCCCCTCTTCCTTTCTCCCCAGTGTCTGTCTTCCCATTCCCTAGGTCCCTCTCCCCCTTTCCCCTTTTCCAAGTCCCTTTTCCCTCTCCCCTTGTCCCTCTTTCCTTCTTCCCATGTCCTGTTTCCACAAGCTCCTAACTAGTACTGGAATTGGGAGGGGACTGGAATTGGGACTGGGATTGGGACTGGAATTGGGACTGGGACTGGAATTGGGAGTGGGACTGGAATTGGGACGGGGATTGGGACTGGAATTGGGAGTGGGACTGCAATTGGGAGTGTGACTGCAATTGGGAGTGGGACTGGAATTGGGAGTGGGACTGGAATTGGGACGGGGATTGGGACTGGGACTGGGACTGGGACTGGGACTGGGATTGGGACTGGGACTGGGACTGGGACTGGAATTTGGACTGGGACTGAGACTGGGATTGGGACTGGGACTGGGATTGGGACTGGGATTGGGACTGGGACTGGGATTGGGACTGGGACTGGGATTAGGACTGGGACTGGGATTGGGACTGCGACTGGGACTGAGACTGGGATTGGGACTGGAATTGGGATTGGGATTGGGACTGGGACTGGGATTGGGACTGGGATTGGGACTGGGACTGGGACTGAGACTGGGACTGGGACTGGGACAGAGACTGGGACTGGGATTGGGACTGGGACTGGGACAGGGACTGGGACTGGGACTGGGACTGGGACAGGGACAGAGACTGGGACTGGGATCCAGCAGCACTGAGCATTGTGACCCCCAATCTTCTTCCCAGTTTTTTCCACAACCCTTTCTGAATTTTTCACCCTAGAGTTTGAGGGGATTTTACACATTCACAGCTCTCATTCCCTCTGAAATTATGGATGGGGATCTACAACCTCTGTTCCAGCCTAACAATTCCTGGTTTATTACCAGGATCAATCAAATCAAACCCTGATGTCTTCCAAATGTTCTCCCTCCTCGCTCCCGTTGTTATTTCCTTGTTTTTTATTAGGAGAGACAAGTTCTGGCTCCGGGAGATTTCCCTGCCAGTAAACAATGCCATTAAAAACACATCAGCGGCCTCATTGTCCGTGGATCTGGCAAATTCCTGCGCTCAGCTCTGTGTTTGCTGCCTCAGGGTGGGGACAGGGCTGAGGGTGGCACCTCCAGGTTGTGTCCAGCTGCTGCTCCTGTTGCCTTTGGGGCTTTTCCCTGGATTTGTGTCCCTGAAACCTGGCCTTGCTGCACCAATGTGACTGTTCTGGGCAGGATGTGCAGGATCAGGAGGTGGCTCAGGACTTGGGGATGTCACTGTCACCCAGGGGGGCTGGACCCATCCTTGTCCTGACCCATCCTTGTCCTGACCTCCCCACATTTTGGGGATCCAGGCTCTTCCCTTGAGATTCATTCCCCTCTTTTCCACAGGGCTGTTTTCCTCATGTTTTGGGGATCCAGGCTCTTCCCTTGGGATTCATTCCCCCTTTCCATGCAGATGATCTCCCCACATTTTGGGGATCCAGGATTTCCTGTGGGGATTCACCCCTTCCTTTTGATGGGGATGATCTTCTCACATTTTGGGGATCCAGGCTTTTCTCTTGGGGTTAATTCCCTCCTTTCATAGATCTGATCTCACGTTTTGGGGATCCAGGCCAGATTCCTCTGCTCCAAAGTGCTGCTGATCCCCGTTTAGGGATCTTAAAACTCCTTACAGCTAGGAGGGATGAGGAGCCCAGGATGCTCTTCCCACTCTGTGTTTGGAGTGTCAGGCACTGGGTGGGGCTGGGACACTGGGAAAGGATCCTTGTCCTCTTCCCAGTCCCTGCTTTTGTGCCTCTCTGCTTCTCCAGCCTTTGGGATCTGTCTGATCCCTGTCCCCTTTCCTAGTGTCTGATCCCTGACCCTTTCCCAGTGTCTGCTCCTTGTTCCCTTTCCCAATGTCTGATCCCTGTCCCTTTTCCTGTGTCTGATCTTTGCTCCCTTTCCCAGTGTCTGCTCCTTGTTCTCTTTCCCAGTATCTGATCCCTGTCCTGTTCCCAGTGTCTGCTCCTTGTTCCCTTTCCCAGTGTCTGATCCTTTTCCTTTTCCCAGTGTCTGATCCTTGTTCCCTTTCCCAGTGTCTGATCCCCGTCCCCTTCCCAGTGTCTGATCCCTGTCCCTTTCCCAGTGTCTGATCCTTGTTCCCTTTCCCAGTGTCTGATCCCTGTCCCTTTCCCAGTATCTGATCCTTGTTCCCTTTCCCAGTGTCTGATCCTTGTTCCCTTTCCCAGTGTCTGATCCCTGTCCCTTTCCCAGTGTCTGATCCCTGTCCCTTTCCCAGTGTCTGATCCTTGTTCCCTTTCCCAGTGTCTGATCCCTGTCCCTTTCCCAGTGTCTGATCCTTGTTCCCTTTCCCAGTGTCTGATCCTTGTTCCCTTTCCCAATGTCTGATCCCTGTCCCTTTTCCTGCGTCTGATCCCTGTCCCTTTTCCTGTGTCTGATCCCTGTCCTGTTCCCAGTGTCTGATCCCTGTCCCTTTCCCTGTGTCTGATCCCTGTCCCCTTCCCCTCTGGATCCCTGTCCTTTTCCCAGTGTCTGATCCCTGTTCCTTTCCTGTGTTTTATCCTTATTCCCTTCCCCCCTGGATCCCTGCACACAATTCCCTCCTCCCAGGCCTCATTCCCATCTCCATGTAGGAGTTCTCTCCCACAAGGAACCAGGCACAAATTTGGAATATTTAATGTACAGTTTAGCTACAAACCGGGAGCCTCTTAGGAATGTTGTTTCCAGGTCCTGGCACAGCGTTTTCCAGCCTGGCTGTGAGGGGAGGGCTGGGAATTCTGTGCAGGGAAAAAAGCTCTTCCCGAGCTCCTGAATTTTTCATGGGTGCCCTACATGACAAAGTGCTGCTTGTAAATCCATCCATTATCCCTTATTTTCTCATCCATAATTAAACAGCCAAATCCTGTTCTCAGCCCACAAACGGGGAATTTACAGGGATGCTTCCTCCCAGCCCCTGGAGCAGCTCCTTCCTCCTCAGGCTGCTGCTGGGTGCTGGCAGAGCCCCTTTGGGAATGGTTTTCCATGGCTGCAGATGGAGAAATCCCTGTTGGAAGTGGCTGAAGGTGTTCCCAAGGCTCTGCCCTTCTCCCAGATCCTGTTCCCACTGTTTCTGCTTTCTGCCTCCAATCCTGGCCTGGGACTGCTCTTGGACTTTGTTTTTTGTGGATTTTTCCTGCTCCAGGAGCAGCCCTGGCTCAGCTCTGTCCAGCCAAGGCAGCCCAGGGTGCTGCCACATTCCTGTCACTGCTGTGCCATGGGAAGGGGAATTGGGCACTCCTGGGGTCCCCAAGCCTGGAGTTTGGGTGGGAGTTATGAATGAACTGGAAGGTGACAAATTCCAGTGCTCCCATTCCTGATTTAGAGAATTCTGATGGAAAAAAGGCTCTGGGGAGCTTGGGAAGCCCCTTGGCAAGAAGGGGGATGGAAAATGGAATTCAAGATGAATTTGTTTCAGCTGGAATGGCACTTCTGGGATATCCAAATTCAAACAGATTCCCAGAATTTCAGCCAAGGGTATAACTGGGAAAATCCAACTGGGAAAATCCAGCTGTGCCTTAAATCCCAATGCCCTTGAAGGGCTTGGAACTGTTCCTGGGGGCTCAGGGATTTGGAGAGGTAGGATCCAGTCAGGGTCAGTCCAGAGGGGACTGAGGAGCAGAGCAATGCCATGAGGTGTTCCCCAGAGGGCTCCTCTCCAGATCCTTCATCCCACATTTATTTTGGGATCATGTTGCTGGGATTTTCTCCGTGGTTGTTTCCCTTCTTCTGGACATTCCTGTGCCAAACCCTGCCAGGTTATTCCTGCAGATCCTGCTCATGGAAGCAGTGCTCCTGCACCCACAGCAATGATTTGTGGTTGGACGGTGAAATTACCAGTTGGGAATTCAAGAATTCCAGCCATTAATTACCCTAAGGAGCAAAATCCCCTCAGGGAGCCTCTGGATGACCAATGTTCTCAAAGGAATGTGGGAAACCAGGACAAAGCTGCACCCCTGGAGTTGGGAATAATCACTGGGATATTTCCAGCAAGAGCCAAAGGTGGGATCTCCCCACCTGGTCCTGCTCCACTTTGCTCCTCTCCTGTCACATCTTCCTGCAGGAGATTGATGGAAAAAAGGGATTTTTGCTCTTCCCTGGGTGTGTTCTGGGGCTGCTCCTGAGCTCGGGAAGAGCAGGAACCCTGCAGAGTGTGGAGATGATTCCTTAAGGAGGCTGGGGGATGTTCCTACCTGGAATAACAATGGAGATGCTGAGAAACACAGGGAGGAGGGGAGGGGAAACTTCTGAGGGCTTAAAACTGGAGTCAGACATGAAGCACATCAACATGGATGTGTTCAGAGCCAGCCAAGGAAACAGCGACCATGGCTGCCAGAAATTCCATGGGCTCATGGATCATCAGTGAGCTCTGGCAGGGGAGAAGGCAACAAAACCTCCAGAAACCACCACAGGGTGGGAGAGGAACCATCACAAGGATTCCCATCAGGATGGGATTGGGATTGGGGTTGGGACTGGGGTTGGGACTGGGGTTGGGATTGGGGTTTGGATAGGGGTTGGGATTGGGGATGGGATAGCAGTTGGGGTTGGGATTGGAGTTGGGATTAGGGTTGGGATTGGGACTGGGGCTGGCTTTGGGGTTTGGATTGGGGTTGGAGTTAGGTTGGGATTGGGGTTGGGATTGGGGTTTGGATACGGGTGGGGACTGGGGTTGGGATTGCAGTTGGGGTTGGGATTGTGGTTGGGTTGGGGTTGGTCTTGGGGTTGGGATTGGGATTTGGATTGGAGTTAAGGTTGGGCTTGGGGCTGGGATTTGGCTCTTCCCACCCAAACTAACACAAAACAAGGACAATTTTCCTGCTAAAAATTCCCATTAATTGTCTCTAATTTCTGTCCTTGCTGCAGGCTCGGGGGAGGAGCAGGGAGAATGGAGCATGGAATGTCCTTCACAGTTGGTGATTCCCAGGATTGATGAAGTACTGGTCCTTGGAGCATCCTGTGGGATCGAGGAGCCTCTGAATCTGGGAATGAAGGAGGAATAGGGAGACGTGCGTGGGTGACCTTGAGCAAATGGAGGAGACTCCAAGAGCATTTCCTGGGTGTTTTCCTGCTCCTTGTGGGAACACAGCTGTGGGAGCTGCTCAGGGATGTGGTGGCTGGGCCACAAATCCCAGGAATGTGCTCTGGCCTGGGCTCCAGCCCTCTCCACGCCAAGCTGAGCTCTCCCATTCCCCAGAAACGCAGCTGCACTTCAGAAATCCCTTCTCAGAGCTGCTTCTGCTCCTGCTTTTCCTCCTGAAGCATTCCCATGGGATTTTCCTCATTGTCCAGCCCTGGGGCCCTGCTGCCCAGCAGGGCTGACCCAGTGCTCCATCCCCGTGGAGCTCCAAGGGAGATTATCCCTTGGGATGGCAATTCCAGCTTTGTTGGATGGATTTGTGGTTGAAGTTGAATTTCCTGAGCTGCAGCTCAGCCAAACCCCCTGGTCAATCCCACTCTGGATTTTCCCACCTTGTCCACAGGATTTTCATCTCCCACGGGGATTCTTTATTAATTTTTTTCCATCAGGATTTTGGGGTTTTTGGGAGCTGATGGTTGGCTCCAATCTCTGCTCCCATCCCTGCTCCCTCCTCCATCCCTGGGCAGATCCATCCAGCACCAAACAGGGCTGGGATGAACCTACCTGTGCCTTTTCCACTCCCTTCCCTTTTCCTTGGAATGTGCTCCAAGCCAGCTTGGGGTTAATTACTGCCAATAATGGAGCTTCCCTTTTCCCTGGAAAATCCTGGAGCACTCAGCAGAGCTGGGGCTGTGCCGGGAGTTTGAACTTTGCTTGTTTCTTCTCCTGAATCTCCAAATAATCCTCACAGTTTTCCCTGATCTTTATTGTCTTTTTTTTCTGGAAAAGGAACCCTTAATCCTGATGAAGTTTGGAATCAAAAATGAAATCTTCTTGCATCCCTGGAATCAAAAATGAAATCTTCTTGCATCCCTCTCCATCAGGGCTCAGGGCCCTTTTCCAGGCCCCTCAGACATCCTCATCTCTCCCTGAGGGTGTTTCCTAAAATCCCCAGGTCTCTCTCAGTGCTGGAGAGGCAGCAGAGCAGCCCCTCAGTGCCTGGATCCAGGCGTGGAGCCACTGCTGATGCATTTTGGGATGCACTTGGATGGAAATGGATTTTCTTGTTACGCTTTGGGGCCAGTTAAAGTGGACCAGTAAAGTTGGAATCCCAGAATCCTGGATCAGTTTGGGTGGAAGTAGCCCAAAGATCATTGAATTCCCACCCCTGACATGGCAGGGACACCTTCCACTGTCCCAGGTAGCCCCAATGTCCAGCCTGGCCTTGGGCACTGCCAGGGATCCAGGGGCAGCCCCAGCTGCTCTGGGCACCCTGTGCCAGGGCCTGCCCACCCTCCCAGGGAACAATTCCCAATTCCCAATCTCCCATCCATCCCTGCCCTCTGGCAGTGGGAGCCATTCCCTGTGTCCTGTCCCTCCATCCCTTGTCCCCAGTCCCTGTCCATGTTTTTCCAGGCTCCCTTCAGGCACTGGAAGGCCTCAGTGAGGTCACCCCAAAGCTGCTCCTCTCCAGGCTGAACAATCCCAAAACATCACAGAGAGGTTTCCATCACCTCTGTCAGCAAAGAGATCCCACAACATCCCAGAGATCCCAGCACGTCCTGGAGATCCGCATCCCAGGGGAGACAGGGATGCAGCTGGGCAGGGCCATGGCACCACTCCCATCCTGAGCTGTGTGAGGACGTGGTGGGAGAGGAAAAGGAGGGATAAGGGATGAGGAAGAGGCTTTTCCTGGGATCTGCCCTCCAATGAGGGCAGTGAGGGCAAGGCAGGAATGACACAGCCTGGCCATTTCCACAAGACCAGCTTTAATATCAGTCAGGAGAACGAGGAGAAAGCACAGAATCCATGAACGGGAGAAGAAGGAAATTGCAAAAATTCCCCCCAAAAAATTAAAGAAATGAACGAACCCAACCCCACTTGCTGCTCCTGGCCTCTGCAGGCACAGCAGGGCTGAGATGATCCATAGGGATCCCTGTGGCTCCTCTCCAGGGATGCTCACCTTGGGCTGAGCTCGGGATTCAGCCCAAGCTCACGCGGAGGACGCGGCCGGGGGAAGAATCCGAGAGCGCCGACTTTGGGATCTCTTTATTGGAAAACTCTCAGCCTACGGCGCTGGGAATGGAGAATTCTGGGATGCTCCTTCTGCCACTGAAACCCAGGGACTGCAAAGAGGAACAGAGCTGAGAGAGGCAGCTGAGGAATCCCAGGGCCAGGAGAAGCCCTGGCATGCAGTGCTCGGGGTATTTGGGATGCTTCCTTTGGGATTTACTGCTGCTGCTGCTGCTGCTCAGGCTTGGACAATCCCAAAAAGTGTCCTGTCCCTCCATCCCGTGTGCCAAGTCCCTCTCCAGCTCTCCTGGAGCCCCTTTAGGCACTGGAAGGGGCTCTGAGGTTTCTCTTCTCTGAGCTTCCCTTTTCCAGGTGAACATTCCCAGCTCTCCCAGCCTGGGAGCTGCTTCCCAGGCTGGAGCCAAACCCCCAGGAGGAAAGGACAACAGGAGTCAGGTCCAAGGCGCCTCTTACTTTGGGCAGAGTATATTTAGAATTTATATTTTTATATTATTTTTATATTCTTTTAATGCATAGCGAGTTTTTCTTCTTCTTTTTTTTTTTTTTTTATTTTTTAATAGATTTTTTTAATAATTTTTTTTCCAGTTTATTTTTTTTTTCTCCAGTATTTTTTTTCCCAGTATATTTTTTTTTTCCATCTTTTTTTTTTTTTTTTTTAATTTCTTTTTCCCCCCAGTGCAAACCTGAGCTGGGTCCCTGTTTTCCCTGTGCAGTTTTCCTTCCTCGGGGTGGGCACTGTGGTGGGGAGGGGTCAGCAGGCGATTTCCTCCAGCGTCCCCAGCGGGGCCTGCAGGGGCACGGTCACAGTGTGGCTCAGGCTCTCCGAGTGGTTTGGCACTGGATCACAGGTGCTCTGCCATGGAAAAGCAGGAATTGCGTTATCCCACTGATAGCACAGGGGTAAAATGGTTCTAAAACCACGGGGTGTTCAGGGGAGTTGGAAAAAGTTGGGCCTGGTAAGTGTCATCATCACATTTTCTAGAAAAATCCCTTTGCCCAGGATTATTCTGCTGGGAAGCTGAGAAGCCTTAGAGAAAAGGAAAATAATAATTATCTCATTTGCTTCTCCCGTGTTTTGTTGCTTTGGAATGTGTTTGGAGATGGTTATCCACGAGTGATTTTTTTCATTGGGTTTCTGTGAATTGTTTACATTCTTTGGCCAATCATGGCCCCACTGTGTCAGGACTCTGGAAAGAGTCACGAGTTTTCATTACCTTATATAATATTAATATAATATTATATTAATAGCATTAATATATCATTAATATAATAATATATATTATATATTATATATATTATATATATTATAATAATATATTAATATATTATTATAATATTATAATAATGCTATATTTTTAGCATTCTGTAAGTATCCTTTCTGTATTCCTTAGTAGTTTAGATTACTATTCTTTTACATAATATGGCATCATAAAATAATAAATTAGCCTTCAAGAACATGGAGTCAGATTCATCATTCCTCCATTTGTCTGGGAACTCCGCAAATACAAGAGGTAGGCCCTGGGACAATGTCAGGCTTTACTGGATCATGCAAAACTGCACCTGTATAATTATTTAATGACCATGATAAATTATGATTGTTAAATGCCATGATTGTTTGGTAATTGTGTCTTCCTGTTCTTCTAAAGTTCTTCTAAACCCCAGACTGTTGTCACTGGCATCTGGTCCTATTTGATTGGGGCAGAGGCATCTCTAATGATGGTTTTAATAACCTGACACAGGTGGGAAGAGCTCCAGTGTCCCCAGGGCATTTCCCCTTTGTAGGAATGTGTCCCCTGTTGGCAGTGTGACCAAATTATCCTTTGTCTCCTTAAAAAGGAAAAAAAGCCCAGAAGTTTCTCTCCTCAATTAGGTAAAAAAACACCTTGGGGACTTCACCTCAAACTTAAGGATACCCAATTGGACAGAGGCCAAAAGGTCCCACCTGAGCAATTTACTAGAAAAAGAGGAGAATAAAGAAACTAATGGCTTTTGTAAGGTGTTTTACCAGGAGCAAGAACCTCTTGCCCTGGCTCTGTTTTTCCCTGTAAAGAACTTTGTTATTTTGCCTTTTATTAAAACCTTTTTGTTTCCAACACTGCCACAGAAGCCATCCTGCTGATGTGATGCCATCTGAGGTGGCTGAGCTATCTCGGGTGTGATACAAATCTCCAAGAGCTCATTGGCCCCAGCTGGAGGAGACCCCTGTGTCCCCCTTCCCTCCTTACCACGTTCTCCTCATGGCTCCCGTCCTCTTCCTCTTTTCCAAGAAGGTCCAATAACTTCTCCTTGATCAGCTGCAAGAGGAGGGAGCAGGGTTAGGCTGGGAAGAGGCTGCAGGGGGATGGGGAGCACTGGGGTGGGTTTGGGGCTGCATTCCAAAGGGCTGGGGGGAAGGAGGAAGCTCCGAGGGCTGGACCAGGGAAAGGCTGGGAGAGCTGGGGGTGCTCACCTGGAGAGGAGAAGCTCCAGGGAGGGCTCAGAGCCCCTGGCAGGGCCTGAAGGGGCTCCAGGAGAGCTGGAGAGGGACTGGGGACAAGGGATGGAGGGACAGGACACAGGGAATGGCTCCCACTGCCAGAGGGCAGGGATGGATGGGAGATTGGGAAGCAATTGTTCCCTGGGAAGGTGGGTCTCATGTTTTGTGTTGCTCGAATGGCTCCTGAGGTATTAAAAAGTCTCTTTTTCCCAGCCCTGTGACCGAAGAAGTCAAGATTCCTCAGCTCTGGTTCTCAAGGTTGTTTATTCTCTGTTATCTATTACATACTTTCTGTGACCTGCTGAGATCTGTCCAGCACGTTGGTTCATGGCACACTGACCACCTTGGGGTGCTCTTATCTTTTTATACTAAAAACTACATGTACTTTATTTACAATAATTTTCCAATACCTATCACCTATGTTAGACAGTCTGTCTCTACTCTAAACCAATCCAAAAGTGCCACCAGCACAGCAGAAGATGGAGGACAAGAAGAAGAAGGAGAAGGACAGGACACGCCCAGATTCCTCCATCTTGCTTCTTGAA
Organism: Melospiza melodia melodia; assembly: GCF_035770615.1. NCBI lineage: Eukaryota > Metazoa > Chordata > Aves > Passeriformes > Passerellidae > Melospiza > Melospiza melodia. The sequence continues at coordinate 5,257,893 of NC_086223.1, forward strand.
CCCCCATTCTAAAAACCCCCAAAATTCTACTTTTCCACCCTGTGATAAATTCACTGTCATTCTACTCAAACCCTTGTGGCTTGTAACTCCTCACACAAGGTTGGTAGTTGTTTCCATGGACTAAAATCAAAGGCACAGGTGTCTTTGACTCCGTGCCAAGGTCTCTGAGCCCCCTGCCAGTGTCTTGAGTCCTCCAGGGCAGCCAGAGCAATGTCCTGGGTTCTGACAGGGTGGGCAGGCCCTGGCACAGGGTGCCCAGAGCAGCTGGGGCTGCCCCTGGATCCCTGGCAGTGCCCAAGGCCAGGTTGGAGCAGCGTGGGATAGTGGAAGGTGTCCCTGCCATGGCAGGGGTGGGAATTCAATGATCCTTAAGGTCCCTTCCATCCAAACCATTCCAGCATTCTCTTACAAGGAATAAACACCACAAAAGTTCCATTTTTGGGACCCTTTTGGGGTTCAGGGAAAGCTCCCAGCTCTGTGAGCTCCATTTCCCTTCCCAGCCCTCTCATCTTCCTGCTGCTGCTGCAGGATTTGGCTTCCAGGGAAAGCCCATAAAACTTGGGAAGTGTTTTACTGGAAAGCTCCCACTGGGAGAAAAGAGAAATAAAGCCAACAAGAAGAAAGCTGAAATCCTGAAATCCCCCAAAAATGGGTCAGTTCCTAAGGAATGTGGATCCTGGTTGGTGCAGGGGAGTGTGGTGGGAATTTGGGACCAGCAGGACAGAGCTCAGCAGAAGATCACAGTAAAGCCTCTTTATGGTCAATATTTCCTCCAAATTTGGCCAATCTATGAAAAAAAAAAATTGTATCTGGTTGCTTTCATTCTCAGAATGTCTAAATATTTTGGCTGAAAACTCAAATTTTTGAGGTGCTGACCCCCACTTTGTGAAACTCCAAACAGAGGGGAAAAACGGTGTGGATTTTTATTAATTTTAAGGTATTTTATTCCTTTTTTTCCTGGCTGGTGGGGTTAAATATCTGGGATTGTGAAGATTCCCCTGATGGGGCATTTCCAGGGAGCTTCTCTGAGGGGACAAAATGAATTTTAAGACCAAATAGGAAGAAAAAAATAAAAAGCGCAGCAAACCCCCCCACATTTGACATATTTTATCAGCAGATGTCAAAGAAAGAAGGAAAACAGAGAGGAAAAACCCAAATTTGTGAGGTTTCTTATGGCCTACTTAGGAAAAATCCCCAAGAAATCCAGGAAAAGGCAAATGTAATGAAATATTTGGGTATCCAGGCCGAGCTCTAAATTCAGGCTCAGCTTTTGTTGATCTCTGAGCTTTAGGCCTGGAATTTTTCCATGTTTTTAATTCCTGGTTAATGGCACCGATGCTGGAGCTGCCCAGGAGGGATTGGGATGGAGGCAATTGTCTGAAAATATAAAAATATTAAAAAAGAAAAGAAAATGAGAGGATTTGAAGTGAGTTCAGAGCTGGGATTGTGGGGGTTCCCTGGAATGGGATGTGTCCCCAGTCTGGATTGGGACACATTAAATCAAATGGACAACAATGAATAAAATGGAAAACTGGCATATATATATATGGCAATTAAACTCCCTGTTCCCACCCTGAGCTGGATGAGGCAGGTTGGAAATTTGTGGGGGGGCTCTGGGATCCCCAGGGAACAGAAAATCCAGGGATGAGGGGCACCAGGATGGGAAACCCAGGCATGAAGGGCAGCAGGATGGCAAATAAAGGGATGAGGAGCAGCAGGATGGGAAATCTTGGGCTCCAGGGTGGGAAATCCAGGGATGAAGGGCAAATCCAGGGATGAGGGGGCATCAGGAATGGAAAATCTGGGGACAAGGGGGTACCAGGAGCGGCAAAAACAGGGCTGAGGGGCTCCAGGATGGGAAATCTGGACATGAGAGACAACAGAAATCCAGGCATGAGGGGCTTGAGGATGGGAAATCCAGGGATGAGGAGCACCAAGAGTGGCAGATCTGGGGATGAAGGGCACCAGGAGTGGCAAAAACAGGGATAAGGGGCTCCAGGATAGGAAATCCTGGGATATCCTGGGCTTGGAGGCACCAGGAGTGACAAATCTGGAGATGAGGGGCAGGAAAGTCAAATCTGGGGATGAGGGGCACCAGGATGGGAAATCCTGGTCTGAGGGACTCGAGGTGGCAAATCCAGGGATGAGGGGTGTCAGAAATGGCAAATCCAGGGATGAGGGGCAAATCCAGGGTTGAGGAGCACCAGGAGCAGGAAATCTGGGGATGAGGGGCAGAAAAGTCAAATCTGGGGATGAGGGGCAAATCCAGGGATGAGGAGCACCAGGATGGGAAATCCAGGGATGAAGGGCACCTGGAGTGGCAAAAACAGGGACAAGGGGCCCCTGGGTGGGAAATCCTGGGCTAAGGGGCTTCAGGAGTGGCAAATCTGGGCATGAGAGACATCAGAAATCCAGGGATGAGGGGCACCAGGATGGGCAAATCTGGGCTGGGGGTCTCCAGGAATGGCAAATCTGGAGATGAGGGGGACCAGGAGGGTCAAAACCAGGGTTGAGGGGCTCCAGGATGGGAAATCCCGGGATGAGGGGACACCAGGAATGGCAAATCTGGGGATGAGGGGCTCCAGGAGTGGCAAATCTTGGGATGAAGGACAAATCCAGGGATGAGGGGGCATCAGGAGTGACAAAAACAGGGCTGAGGAGCTTCAGGGTGGGAAATCCTGGGCTAAGGGGCTCCAGGAGTGGCAAATCTGGGGATGAGGGGCAGGAAAGTCAAATCTGGCGATGAGGGGCAAATTCAGGGATGAGGAGCACCAGGATGGGAAATCCTGGGATATCCTGGGCTGAGGGGCTCCAGGGTGGGATACCCTGGGCTATCCTGGGCTGGGAAGGCCTTACCTCGTACAGGTAATCGAAGAGCTCGAGGATGGTGAGGATGCTGGCCCCGATGAACAGCCCCATCTGGCCACCAATGTCACCTGCAGGGGACAGCACCGTGAGGGCTCCCAGGCACTGCTGGGCCCTGCCTGGGCCCGGCCATCCTCCCAAACTGGGAACGATCCCCCTGGAGCAGCAGGGCCTGCAATGGCATCTAGGGTGTGCCGGGAACGGGCCTGACCCCAAATGGACACCCCCAGAATGGTTTTCCTGCTAATGGAGCATGGAATCCTTCAGGAACCCCAATTCCCACTCTGGGCAAGGTGCTGGGAAGAATGAATGTCCCTGGAGCCAAGGAGAAACCCCAGCCTGGCCAAAAGTGGGAAGGGATTCCCACGTCCCCTGGGATGGGATGGGACATGTTCCCAGCCTGGGTTGGTGTCACAGACATCTTTTATGGAAAATTCTTTCTTTAAGATTTTTCCTCCTGAGAATCTGGGAGGCCTCAGGAACAAAATGTAAACAATGGTTATCTGCTGCTGTGGGATGCAACAGGTGCATCTGTGATTGGTCTCATGTGCTTGTTTTTAATTAATGGCCAATCCCAGGTCCAGCTGTGTCGGGGCTCTGGTCAGTCACAAAATTTTATTATTCATTCCTTTCAAGCCTTCTGATGTCTTCTTTCTATTCTTTTAGTGTAGTTTTAGCATAGCATTTTCTTTTAATATAATATAACATAAATAAATCACAAATAAACATAAATATAACATAAATAAAATAATAAATCAGCCTTCTGAAACATGGAGTCAAGATTCTCATCTCTCCCCTCATCCTGGGGACCCTCAAACACCACCCCCGTTCCCTCCCACCCTGGAGGTGACAGAGCTGTCCCCAGGCTCTGGCCAGGCTGGAGGTGCCCCAGTTTGACCAGTAACCCCGGGGTTACGTCCAGCAGGGCTGTTGCAATGCCCATTGCTTCACCCTCCCATTCCTCTCATTATTCTCATGTTAAAGCAAAGATTGGGTCACATCCCGAGCCCACCCTTCCTGCCCTGCCCATTCCAGGTGACTCCTCACTCCTCCTCCCCATTCTGTGTCCTTGGGGGATCCTTTGGGCACCATCTGCTCTCCCATCCATCCCAGCCTTGCTTCTGGATGCCTCCTTCAGTCCCCCCTTGTCACAGACATATTTTATGGAAAATCCTTTCCTTAGGATTTTTCCTCCTGAGAAGCTGAGAGGGCTCAGGAACAAAATGTGAACAATGGTTATCTGCTGCTGTGGAATGCAACAGGTGCATCTGGTATTGGTCTCACGTGGTTGTTTCTAATTAATGGCCAATCACAGTCAGCTGGCTCAGACTCACTGTCCCAGCCACAAGCCTTTGTTATCATTCCTTCTTTTTCTATTCTTAGCCAGCCTTCTGCTGAAATTCTTTCTTCCATTCTTTTAATATAGTTTTAATATAATATATATCATAAAATAATAAATCAAGCCTTCTGAAACATAAAGTCAAATCCTTCGTCTCTTCCCTAATCCAAGAACCCCTGTAAACACGGTCACAGAAGGTGACTGGCATGTGGTGCTCAGGGAAGACAAATCCCATGGATTTTGCTGGAAAACAGCCCTGGGTTGACCCCCAGGGCAAAGGCACCCATGGGTGAGGGGAAGGGGCCTTTTCCAGGGGTGTCCATGAGACACGGAGAGGGGAAAAGGGGGAAAAGTTTGGGATCAAGGTGAGAGCCCTGTATGATCCCAGGAGGTGTCCTGGGTTTACACCAGGGGGATTCACCTGGAGAAAAAGATTCTGGGATTGAGGCTGTTCCTGAAGTTCCAGAGCCCTGGGAATGAGGGTTCTATCATGTGCAGACAGGGTTGGGGTCAGAGAGGCTCCAGCAGCCTCCTGTTCCTGCCTGGAATTCCTGGAATAGCCCCAGGATGTGCAGAAGGGCTCCTGAGGGGGCTTTTGGCAGGGCCACCCTGTGGGGTGACACGGGGACACCTCTGTGCCCAGCCCCAGCTTCCCAAGGAGCTGAGCACCCCCAGCATTGCAGAGGGATCCAGGGAGGCTGCAGGGCTGGGGGAGGGCTCAGCCCAACCCCAAACCCCAAATCTGCAGCTGGGACCCCAAAGCTGGAGCTGATCTGGGGCTGAGCTCTCAGTCAGGGTCTCCTGCAGCTCCTCCATGAGGCATCCAAAGGCTGGAAAAGGTGGATTTGGAGCAGGGAAGAGGTGATTGAGACGTGATTTTGGGATGTTCTTCCCACACTGCCCAGAGAGCACCCAGCCCCAAAATCTCCCGAAAATGGGAGCAGGCAGGGATGGAGCCGAACCTTCCATGGGGCTCCTCCTCCTCCATGGAGCAGCTGAAGGCCAAGAGCTCAAGCCTGGCTTGGAAACTTGGATTTGGAACAAGGAAGAGGTGATGGGGAGATGGTTTTGGGATGTCTCCCACACTCTGCACCACAGAGAGCACCCAGCACCCACCCAACCCCAAATCTCCAAAACTGGGGGAGCTGGGAGCAAGCAGGGATGGAGCAGCTCCAGAACCTTCCATGGGTCTCCTGCACCTCCTGCTGGAAAGGATGGATTGGAGCAGGGAAGAGGTGTGATGGAAGATGGAGATGTGATTTTGGGGTGTCCTTCCCACACTGCCCAGAGAGCACTCAGCCCCAAAATCTCCCAAAAATGGGAGCAGGCAGGGATGGAGCAGAACCTTCCACGGGTCCCCTTCAGCTCCTTCATGAGGATGAGCCAAGAGCTCAGGCCCAGCTGGAAAAGGTGGATTTGGAGCAGGGAAGAGGTGATGTGAGATGGTTTTGGGGTGTCCTCCCCCACACACTGCCAGGGGAGCGGAATCCCCAAAAATGGGTGCTGGGAGCAGGCAGGGATGGAGCCGAACCTTCCATGGGTCTCCTCCTCCTCCATGGAGCAGCTGAAGGCCAAGAGCTCAAGCCTGGCTTGGAAACTCGGATTTGGAGCAGGGAAGAGGTGATGGGGAGATGGTTTTGGGATGCCCTCCACGTCCTGCATCACAGAGAGCACCCAGCACCCACCCAACACCAAATCTCCAAAAAAGGAACAGGCAGGGATGGAGCAGCTCCAGAATCTTCCATGAGCACCCAGAGTATCCATGGGGACATCCCTGGGATGAGGTGGGGTGAGGAGAGCAGCCATGGGGCTTTGCTGGGGGTTTCAAGGCTGTGGACCCCTCCCTGTCTCTCTCTCTCCCCCCCGGACCAGCAGAGACCCCAAACTGGTCCCAGTGCCCCCTTACCAAGTAAGGCTGCCACTTCATAGGCTTTCTTCTGCTCAATGGTCTCGTAGTTGAGTGCTTCAAAAAAAATGTCCAGCACGAGAATGTTCTCTCTGTGGGAACAGGAGAAACATCAGCCCAGGAGCCACCGGTGGCTCAGTCCTCTGGGATAAGGGAAAAATGGGATTTTGGGCTTTATTCCCCTTTTTGTATGGATTGTTCCTCTCTCTGGGGTCCTCAGAGCCCACAGAACCTGGAGCTGGTGCCGACCAGGAGCTCTGGGAGCTTTTGGAGCACCTGGGAAAGGTTTGCCCAGAACTCCTCAGGATCCTGGAGCTCACTTTGCTGGGAACTCTTCTCTTGGATGGTAATTCCTGGCTGTGAGGGTGGGCAGGCCCTGGCACAGGGTGCCCAGAGCAGCTGGGGCAGCCCCTGGATCCCTGGCAGTGTCCAAGGCCAGGCTGGACATGGGGGCTTGGAGCAGCCTGGGACAGTGGGAGGTGTCCCTGCCATGGCAGGGGTGAAACTGGGTGGGTTTAAGGTCCCTTCCCACCCAAACCATTCCATGATTCCATAATTCTGGGAAAAGAATCCAAGGGATCTGGAACAACTCTCACTTCCCACACACAGCAATCAAATGCCCAGGGCTGGGAGATCTCCATGGCCTGAGGAGCTCAGCCCAAGACACAAATCTCCAACAGGACCAGCAGAGTGGCACATTTTGGACTTTTTTTTGGTGGGACTGGAGGATTCCCATGAGGACAATCCTTGGAAAGGAACTCAGAGAAGAAATCAACCTCATCTCTGCCAGGTTTTCACTCTGCTCATCCCTGTGCTGGGGATGGATTGGCCAGGACTGGGCATTTCCCAGACATTTCCCACCCAAAACCCAAAGGAATCCAGGCCCTCCCCCACTCACGAGATGTATTTTTCCGACTTGTTGAACTTCTTCTCCAGGTACTTGGCCGAGGTCTTGCTGGGGATCTTGACCATGGAGAGCTCCTTGTTGTACCTGGTGAGGTTACAGGGGGTCCTGCAGATGCAGTAATTGCTGTCCTTCTCTGCCAGGAGACCTGCAGGGGGGCAGCCATGGAGCACACGGGGTCCCCATAGGGCAGGGAGGGACCCCAAGGAGCGGAGACATGGAACAGGGACCCCAGGAGCAGGGAGGGACCCCAGGGAGCAGGGACATGGAACAGGGGCATGGAGCAAGCAGGGAGGAACCCCATGGAGCACACAGGGTCCCATGGAGAGACCTCGTGGAGCAGGGAGGAACCCCATGGAGCAGGGAGGGACTCCACAGAGCAGGAAAGGACCCCATGGAGCACACGGGGTCCCATGGAGAGACCCCATGGAGCAGGGAGGGACCCCATGGAGCAAGGAGGGACCCCATGGAGCAAGGAGGGACTCCACAGAGCAGGAAAGGACCCCATGGAGCAGGGACATGGAGCAGGACAGGAGCAGAGATCATCCCTCCCACAAAGGGGCCAAGGTTCTGGGATGAGGCTGTTGCTGAAGTTCCTCTGGAACTTTTGGACTCTGGACATTTCTCTCCCAGTTCATCCCAGTTCTCACCCCCCTTGGAGGGGCCTCTTGCTGCAGGTGACACTCTGTCATCAACAACAGCTCGGAGAACCCGTGGCTGAGTCCCTGAATCCAGGCTGGGCATGGGTCCCTCCACCCCAAACCCTCTCCCCTGATCCCGAGGGTTTCTGTGCTCATGGAGAACCAGGAGAAACTCCATCCCAGCCTGCATCCAGCACTTCCCAGCAGCCTGGGGCTAATCCCAGCCCCTCTGCAGGCTGCAGACCCCCTGTTCCTGCCCAGCCAGGAGCACCCAGGCTGCTGAATTCCATGAACATTCCATCCCTGCACCCAGGGCTCCCCGGTACTCACTGAGCGCGGGCTCCGCGCACTCCTTGTACTGCTCCGGGGTGCAGAAGGGAGCATCCCCTGCAGGGACAGGACAAATCCATCTCAGGGGGACACCCAGGGACCCCCCTGCAGCCAGGTGAGCCCGGCTGTGCCCAGCTATGCCCGCCATAGGGGCCTTAGCATGCAGGAGCTGCTGGGAGCAGCAGCCAGGGGGGATCTGATCACCACAGAAGGCATTTCCAGCCTTCACCACACCCAAGTCTCTCTTCTCTGGTTTGGCCATTTCACAGGGAGTTATGGAATATCCTGGGCTGGAAGGGACCCCCAGGAGCATCCAGTCCCACCCCCCGCCTTGCCCAGATGCCCCAACACTCCCACCCTGGGCATCCCTGGCAGCGTTGTCCAAACCCTCCTGGAGCTCTGGGGCCATTCCCTGGGGAGCCTGGGCAGTGCCAGCACCTCTGGGGGAAGAACCTTTCCCTGATCTCCATCCCAACCCCACTGTGGCACAGCCCCAGGCCATTCCCAGGGTCCTGTCCCTGTCACAGGGAGCAGAGATGGGAGCTGCCCCTTCTGTGCCCCTCCTGAGGACTTTGAGCTCAGCCCTCAGCTGCTCCTCGTGTGGCCCCTCCAGACCCTTCCCCATCCTCGTGTCCCTCCTTTGGACCCTCTCGAGTTGCTCGATGTCATTTTTATTTTGTGGTGCCCAAAGTTGCCCCAGAATTCTCGGTGAGGCTGCCCCAACCCAGAGCGGGGCTGGACAATCCCTCCCTGCCCCTCTGCTGTCCCTGATCCCCCAGGACAGGGATGGCCCTGCTGGCTCAGATCCAGCCTTTCCCAAAGGCCACGGGCACCTTCTTCCCTCAGGTACCCCCAGCCCCTCCAGCCCAGGCCAGGTGTCCTTGTGCCTGATCTGGCACATGGCCTGTCCCTCCAGCCCGTCCCCAAATGTCCTTGTCCATAACGATCCCTCCAGCCCATCCCTACGTGTCCCCAGCTGTCCCCAGTGTCTCTGCTCCTGACCTGGCATGTGAATTGTCCCTCCAGCCCATCCCCAGCTGTGCCCAGCTGTCTCCCCTGTCCCTGACCTGGCACATGGCCTGTCCCTCCACTCTGTGCTCCAGCTGTCCCTGGAGGTGTCCCTATCCTTGACCTGGCATGTGAACGATCCCTCCAACCCATTGTGAGGTGTCCCAGGTGTCCTTGTCCCTGATCTGGCACATGGCCTGTCCCTCCAGCCCACCCCCAGGTGTCCCCAGCTGTCCCCTGCTGTCCTTGCTCTCCCCGCTGTCACTGTCCCTGATCTGACATGTGAATTGTCCCTCCAGCCCATCCCCAGGTGTCCTTGTCACTGATCTGGCACGTGGTCTCTCCTTCCAGTCCATGCCCCAACTGTCCCCCAAGGTGTCCTTGACTGTCCTTGACCATCCCTCCAGCCCATCCCCAGCTGTCCCTGCTGTCCCCAGGTGTTCCCACAGTCCCCAGGTGTCCTTGTCCCTGACCTGCCATGTGAATTGTCCCTCCAGCCCATCCCCAGCTGTCCCCCCTGTCCCCCCTGTCCCTGACCTGGCATGTGCACCATCCTGCAGTTGCAGTTCTCCACGATGTAGCGCGTCTCGCAGTCGATCCTGCACGCTGTCACGCTGTACACCGGGAAGAACGCCAGGCCCAGCTCCGGGGAGCGGCACTCGCCCCACGGCGGGGGCAGGTACGTCAGCTGGGGACACAGGGACAGGGACATCAGCTGGGGACAGGGACATCAGCTGGGGACACAGGGACAGGGACATCAGATGGGGACACAGGGACAGGGACATCAGCTGGGGACAGGGACATCAGATGGGGACAGGGACAGGGACATCAGCTGGGGACAGGGACAGGAGTCAGCTGGGGACAGGGACATCAGCTGGGGACACAGGGACAGGGACATCAGCTGGGGACACAGGGGGACAGGGACATCAGCTGGGGACACAGGGACATCAGCTGGGGACACAGGGACAGGGACATCAGCTGGGGACAGGGACAGGGACATCAGCTGGGGACACGGGGACATCAGCTGGGGACAGGGACAGGGACATCAGCTGGGGACACAGGGGGACAGGGACATCAGCTGGGGACACAGGGACATCAGCTGGGGACACGGGGACATCAGCTGGGGACACGGGGACATCAGCTGGGGACACAGGGACAGGGACATCAGCTGGGGACACAGGGACATCAGCTGGGGACACAGGGACAGGGACATCAGCTGGGGACACGGGGACATCAGCTGGGGACAGGGACAGGAGTCAGCTGGGGACACAGGGGGACAGGTACGTCAGCTGGGGACACAGGGACAGGGACATCAGCTGGGGACATCAGATGGGGACAGGAGTCAGCTGGGGACACAGGGACAGGGACATCAGCTGGGGACATCAGATGGGGACAGGAGTCAGCTGGGGACACAGGGGGACAGGGACATCAGCAGGGGACAGGGACAGCACAGGGGGCAGGTACATCAGCTGAGGACACACAGGGACATCAGATGGGGAGACATGGGTACAGGGACAGGGGTCAGATGGGTACAGGGACAGGGCTGTCAGATGGGGACACAGGGGGACATCAGATGGGGACACAGGGACAGGGGTCAGCTGGGGACAGGGACATTAGCTGGGGACAGGGCAGCACAGGGGTCAGCTGGGGACACAGGGGGACAGGGACAGGGCTGTCAGATGGGGATGGGGACATCAGATGGGGACAGGGGTCAGCTGGGGACACATGGGGACAGGGACATTAAATGGGGACTCATGGGGGCAGGGGTCAGCGGGGGACAGCACAGGGACAGGGACATCAGATGGGGACAGGGACAGCAACATCAGCTGGGGACACACAGGGACATCAGATGGGGACAGGACAGTACAGGGGTCAGCTGGGGACAGGGACATCAGCTGTGGACAGGGACAGGGGTAGCTACATCAGCTGGGAGACAGGGACATGAGCTGGGAGACAGGGACAGGGCCAGCAAGAGGGACAGGGCAGGGCAGGACATGTCCCCTGTCACCGGGCAGCCCCTGCAGCCCCTCAGGGCATCCCCCCTCCCAGGAGCTCCCTGACTCCTGGGATAACTCACTGGGACAAGCTGTCCCAGTGCCACTGGGTGACACTCCCAGGTGACAGTGAACATCCTGGAGGTGACACTCCCAGTGTGAGGTGACACTCCTAGGTGACAATGAATGTCCTGGTGCTGACACTCTCAGGTGACAAAGAATGTTCTCGTGGTGACAATGAACATCCTGGAGGTGACACTCCCAAGTGACAATGGATGTCCTGGAGGTGACACTACCAGTGTGAGGCGACAGTAGATGTCCTGGTGGTGACACTCTTAGGTGACAATGAACACCTTGGAGGTGACACTCCATCCTGGAGGTGACACTCCCAGGTGATAATGAACATCTCATGAGTGGCAGCAGCAGTGGAGGGATCAGCTGGAATTTCTGCCTGCCAGACTCTGCTTTACAAACTGGAAGAGCTCCACCAAACCCTCCCAAAGCAGGAGGATCTGCACATTCCCTGGAAATGCCTGGAGTTTTCCCCCTGCTGCTGCTCCCAGCCTGGCACAGGAATCCCTGGGCTTAAATCCAGGGGGAATCCATCCCTGAGGGCTCCCCTGAAGCCCTGCCTGGCCAAATCAGGGCTGAAACCTCAGGAAAAGCCTTTCCAAGCAAAGCCTCAATCCCGTGGAGCTGCTGAACTCCCTTCAGAGCTGGATTCCTGCTCCTGTGGCCCTGGAGCTGCTGGGAAAGGCACCCAAGGAGCTGGAGCAGGATGGAGGGAGCAATCCCAGCCCTCAGAATTAATGGGACAGACTTCATTGGGCTTGATCCCTCTCCCTGCAGCCCCTCCTGATCCAGATCCTGATCCTCCTCCTGAGGGGTTCCCTCAGGAATTCCTTTCCTTTCTGTCAGATTATCCCAGCTGGAGTGAGAGGGATTTGGGCTGGATCAGCCTCGGGATGTGGAGCTGCTCCCTCCACCTGTGGAATGCAGGGTGACCCCAACACCTGGCAATGGTTGGTGATGCTGGCAGCTCCCATCCCAGGCAGCACACCAGCAACTCAATGTAACAACTTATTTTATAATCTTTTTGACCAATCACACAAAGCAAAAGCACATGGACAGTAGTTCTATCTAATCACTATAAACACACGTACTTTTGGTTAAAACAATGCTTGCTTATTTTAAATACAATACCTGCTTGTGAGCCTTAAAACACAATGCACAGAGCTCCATTGTTAAGCTTTAACCTCCCTAATATCGTGCTAGATAAACTTTTCTGCAGCTTAGAGAGTTATTCTAGACAAGCGTTAATCCACAGACCATTGTTCTATTTGTCCTTGCTTTTCTACAATTTAAATAATTTTTCTGCTGACCAATCTCATGGCTGCTGCTTAGCTCCAATCACAGTTCTGCTGTCTCTGGGGCCTGCCTTTGCAGCTTTCCCAAAACTCTCTAATTTTATGGATTCCCACAACTGGCATCTGATCCATGATTGGCATCTGATCCATGATTCAGAATGCTGAACAATTGCTTTATTAACACTATATTACATTAATAATATATCATAACTATACTAAAGAGATACTAAAGAAAAACCCATGACTCTCTGAGGCAGCCCGGACACAGCTTTGACCCAACTGGCCAAGGAAACAAAACAACCCTCAGAAGAACCCAATCCACAAATCACTTTGGGTAAACAATCTCCACAACACATTCCACACCTGCAAAAACAACAGGAGCAGAGAATAGAGATAAGAATTTTTTCCTCTTCTTCTCTCTGTGCTTCTCCAGGAAAAATCCTGTGAGAGAGAATGATGTCTCTCTCTGTTGAATGTGAATGCCACATCCACCCTCCCCTGCTGCCCCCAAAGTGGCAACAAACCCCAGCAAAGCAGCAGGAAAAGCAGGGAAAGGCAGCAGGAACATCCCTGCCCTCGGATCCTGCAGGATTTGTGCTCCCTGGAAGCTTCCCCAGGCTCCTCCTTCTGTTCCTGTACAAGAAATCCAGCTCCAGCCTCTAACTGAGGGTGACAAACTCCCAGCCTGGCCCTTTTGCAGTCATTAATAATTAATTAATGAATTAAACGCTTTTCCTGCCCTTCTGATCCCGGCTTTCTCCAGGATTACTGGGATCAGTTCCCAGCTGGCAGGTGCTAAAAGGGGAAGGAAAAAATGGATTTGACTCCTTGGAAGCTGCATGGATTCTGCTTGTCCCAAATGCCAGGAAAAGAGGGGATGAGCTTGGAAAACCTGGAGGGAAGAGATCCCAGGGCAGGGGAGGATCAGCTCCTGCCACAGCCCTTCCCTGGCCACATTCCTGCCTTTCCACACTGCTCCTGGCACGGAGCATCTGCCCACAGCCAGAGGTCACTCCTTCAGTTAACTGGAACTGCTATCCCTGATTTCCCTGCCTGTTTCATTTTCTCAAACAGGGAAACGTGTGGAGATGATCGGAGCAGTTTGATAAAATCCTAGAATATCTCAGGTTGGGAGGGGTCCCACAAGGATTGAGTCCAGTCCCTGTTCCTGACCAGGATCCCAACAATCCCCCAGGATCCCAACACTCCTACCCTGGGCATCCCTGGCAGCGCTGTCCAAACCCTCCTGGAGCTCTGGGACCGTTCCTGGGGAGCCTGGGCAGTGCCAGCACCTCTGGGGGAAGAACCTTTCACTGCCCCATTTCCCTCTGGCTCTGGTGTGGAGAGCCTGGTTCAAGCATGGCTTAAAGAAAGAGGCCATGAAGGTATACAGCTGATGGGAAGGTGAAGGGCAGCTGTGAAGCAGCAGTTCCCAGGCTTGATTTTGTAAATAACTAGGATCTCAGACACCTTTTCTATAAACAGCAGGATTCTCAGACAGTCTTCTCATAACAGTCCTTGGCTGCTCTGGGAACAGATATGAAGGTTTTGAGAACTTTTCATATCACAGTGAGAACACTAATTTTGGTCTCAATAAACAACCACGGGTATTGTAAACAAAAGGAGGGGTTGGAGTTTTCTCTGTAACCTATCGTGAGCTCGAATTTTGCAATATGCATGAAGTTTATTAACACTGTTATATAAAGTGGCTGATTTAATCAATAAATCGGAGTCGATGCTGATCAACAACAAGATGGGTTGGCTCCCTTCGCTTTCAACACTCTGGGATGGATCTGGCACCAATCCCTGCCCAGACCTCCTCACCAAATTCCAGTGATCCCAAGGAAGGATCCAAGCCCTCCCTGAACGTCCCCACCTGGGCTGGGTTCCCAATGAAACCAGAACCAGAACCCTCTGCTCCTTAAGGAGACCTCCAGCAGCAGCAGCAGCAGCAGCTTCTTGAATTTCCATCCCAGGCAGCTCCAGCCCTTGTGGAAAGCTGAGAAACCCAGAGCAGGCACGGCTGGCTGATCCCAGCTCCCAGTTAATGATGCTGGAACTGCTGCCAGTTAATGGTGCTGGAACTGCTCCCAGTTAATGGTGCTGGAATTGTCTGTTTGCATCTCCAGCTCCTTTCCCATCCTGCCTGTTCCTTCCCATTTGCTCGTTTCCTGAGGAATTGGTTATCAGGGATGAATTTGACCCTTCCAGCCCCTTGGGGCAGAGCTTGGGGGTGGTACAGGGCTCATGAGTGCCCAGGGAATTTGGGATTTTGGAGCTCCAGGATCCTTCTTTGCAAATCCAACAGGAACAGCAGCACTGAGACCTCCTGCAGATCCATGAAAAGTCCAGGGCAGCCCCTCCCAGGTTTGTTCCCATTCCCGCTCCCCCTGGATGGGCTCAGGTGCAAAATCAGCCTTAAATTCCCAATAAAATGGAATTATGGAATTGTAAAGGTTGGAAAAGCCCTCTGAGATTGAGCCCAGCTGTTCCCTCTAGGCCACCACTGCCCCATGTCCCCAAATGTCACATCCACATGGATGAAACCCCTCAGGGATGGGGATTCGCCCCAGGAATCTCTGCCTCTCCCCCTGCTCATTCCCTGGCACACCCAGAGGTAGCCAGGCCATTCCCCCTCGTTCTCCCAGAACAATCTGCCTGGATTTGTTGGAGCCAATTCCCAAGCTCTGGCAGAGGTGCCAGTTTGGGGGCTGGGAGGAATTGGACTCTGAAGTTTTCCTGTCCTCACTTTTCCACCTTTTTATAAAATCCTCTCTTCCACAGGGCACAGGGGGAGCAGGAAACCCAAACCATTCCCTCATCCTCGGATCTGATGGCTCTTCCCAACCTCCCTTCCCACCCTCTGCCTCTTCCAGGCTCTGCCTCATCTCCACCCATTGCCTAAGAGAATCCTGGAATGGTTTGGATGGAAGGGACCTTAAGAATCATTGAATTCCCACCCCTGCCATGGCAGGGACACCTTCCACTGTCCCAGGCTGCTCCAAGCCCCGTCCAACCCGGCCTTGGGCACTGCCAGGGATCCAGGGGCTGCCCCAGCTGCTCTGGGCACCCTGTGCCAGGGCCTGCCCACCCTCCCAGGGAACAATTCCTGATTCCCAATCTCCCATCCAGCCCTGCCCTCTGGCACTGGGAGCCATTCCCTGTCCCTCCATCCCTCTCCATGGAAATATTGGAAATATTCCCTCTCCATTTTTCCTGCAGCCCCTTCAGGTCCTGGAAGGTCTCAGTTTGGTCACCCCTGGTGGCCCCTCCAGGATGAAAATCCCACGTTTATTTAACCAGGAAACATCTCCCTTGGCCACGTGTCCAGAAGCAGCTTGGGCTCTTTAACCCATCCACCACATTTTATGGACAATTCCTGTTGGAATTGCTTCCTCAGCAGTTTTTGCTGCTGACTCAGCATTTCCACCCTGCCACTGCCAGGTCCCTCCCAAGGTCACTCCTGCAGTAACTCCCAAGGTGGGAAATGCATCCCAGGAGTGTCTCCTTGCAGGAACCACGGGGCTCAGCCTCTGCAGGAGGAGGAGCAAAGCTGATTTAATTCCCATTTTTCCAGCCTTAAAGCTCCTTGTGAAGGGAGATTTTTAATGAGATGCCAACCATGGAGCAGAGCTGGCTCTGGACAGGGGGATTTTGGGAAGCACTGGGTGGAAAGCCAGGATTTATGGTCCCAAGATGTGAATCCTCACTGGTGCTGAGCAGCTGCAGCCCTGGGAAGGCAGAGAATCAGGGAGCAAATCCCAGGGAATGCTCTGATTTGCACAGTGGGATGGGGAAAGAAGGGAGGGATTTGAGCAGGGCCACAGGGAACAATTCCACAGCCAGGAATGAACCCCCAACATCCCAAATTCTGACCCGTTCCTCATCATCCCAAATCTTCCCCACTCCACACCTTTTATCCCTGTAAAAAGAGATTTTAACTCCCTGAGGCTGCTATGAGCTGGAAGATGGGAAATCAGCTCCACTTTTTCTTTATTCCTGTTTCATTTTCCAGCTGCAGGATCATTTATTTTATGGCCCAGGGTGTAAAACTGCGGGTTCAGGACCCCAATAACTGCCTGGGCTCAGTCCCTGGGGGATTTACTGGAGCTCTTCCACCTTTGGCTCTGGTTTATTAAAGGAGCAGCACAGAAAGAGAGATTTAGTTGGAAAAACCCCAGTCTAAATCAGGGATTGGGATAAAAGCTGCACATTGGGAAGGCAGGGGAAGCCCAAGGTCCCTGAGGACTAATAATTAATTAGAGGAAGTTATTAATGGTTGTAATTAGGTTAAAAATTATTTCCTGGGAAGAGGGATTAGGGTAGGAGCTGAATGCTGGAGATCTCTCCAGCTCTCCTGAGAAAAGGCTTTGGAACCCTCAGATGATTTTAAACCAGTCAGAAAATCCCAGGAATGAGCCCTTCCCTCTCCCAAAACTCTGGCACAACCCCTGGAAAAGGGAGACCCTGGATCTGAGAGTGCCTAAATCTGTTCTTCTGTCCTCTACATCTCCCACGTGGAAGGGGGGATTTGGGGTGGAATGTTTTCCCCTCTCATCTGGATGATGTTCTGGTTGGAATTCTCATTTTTCAGTGGAAATATTGGACTAGGTAGTGCTGGCAGTGGGGTGGGGAAGGATTTCAGCAGCTGCAGCAAAGTCCTGGAATTTGCACCAATTTAACCCAAAGCCCTTGAGATCCTCTCTGCAGGCTCCAGCTCCCAGCCCTGCTCCCAAATCTTGTTCAAGATGGGATTTTTAAGGAAGGCAAATCTTTTCAATACTGCTGGAGCTGCCAGGTGGGTCTGACTTGAGGAGCAGTTCCCAAAATCTTTGAGCATCAGGAACGACATGATGCCCTGTCCAGCCCTTTCCACCCCTGCCCATCCATCCATCCGTGGATTCCATCCATGCATTCCATCCATGATCCATCCATCATCCATCATCCATCCATCCATCCATCATCCATCCATCCATCCATCCATCCATCCATCCATCCATCCATCCATCATCCATCCATCCATCCATCCATCCATCCATCCATCCATCATCCATCCATCCATCCATCCATCATCCATCCATCCATCCATCCATCCATCCATCCATCCATCCATCCATCCTCCATCCACCATCCATCCATCCATCCATCCATCCATCCATCCATCCATCCATCCATCCATCCATCCATCCATCATCCATCCATCCACCATCCATCCTCCATCCATCCATCCATCCATCCATCCATCCATCCATCCATCCATCCATCCATCCATCCATCCATCCATCATCCATCATCCATCCATCCATCCATCCATCCATCCTCCATCCATCCATCCATCATCCATCCATCCATCCATCCATCCATCCATCCATCCATCCATCCATCCATCCATCCATCATCCATCCATTCATCCATCCATCCATCCATCCATCCATCCATCCATCCATCCATCTGGATGTGTCACTGCTGGGATTCACAGAAGATGATGATTCCCAGGTATCCCAGGAGAGTTTGCTATCAATCATTTGGATGTTTTGGTGTCACCTGAAAGATTCCTGCTGTTCTCCTTCAGGAAACTCTGTCCTCCTGCCTCTTTTTATTTCCTTGGAATGTGTTTTTACCAGGAAAACTGCAGTGGGTTGGACAGGACCCAACACGTGGAGCATAGTTCAGCTCCAACCATGGAAGAGCAAGGGATGAAATCCATCCTGGAGATGGAATTACTGAGGGACTTTAAGGAACTGTGGGAATGCAGGACTCTGGAATAACCATGGGAGATAACCTGGAAAAGCTGCCCTCATCCCAAGAAATCTGAAACAAGGCATCAAAACCCTGTTAACGATGGAGCTGCATCTCAAGGGGCATCAATTACAGAAGCCCTGGAGGGATCCTGGGGTGGAACAGGAATTTGGGACTTACCCTTTGCTCCTGGGTGGCCACGAAGGTCTGGAATCCAGGGGCCACCCCAAATCCCAGCTCCTGGACAAAGGGAGGCTCGGACTGGCTGTGGATCTGCACCTTGACTCCGGCCTCGAACGTCGTCTCCTCTGCAAGGGAAGGGGGAGGTTAAGGAGCTCAGGAACAGCTGGAATGTTCCCACCTGGATGATCGGATCCCTGGTAACTGAGGGAGGAGATCCAGCAGCAGGGTTTGCCAGGAGCAGATCACTCCTGGGCCTCATCCCAAATCACCTCCCATGGGCACCAGGAGCATCCCCAGCTCCTGATCCCAGCTCCCCCTCCCTGGCACAGCGGCTCCAGCCTGCTCTGAACTTCCAAGGAAGAGAAACCAGGAGAAAACCTTCCCTTTCCAGCTGGAATTTGGTTCCAGGACACTTTGGTGACATTCCCACATCACCAAACCAAACCAGCTCCTCCCTCCCCAACCTGAGCTGTTCTCATTCTCCAGGAGGGCTCCAGCACTAAGGATTCATGAATTCATTGATGCTCCTCTGCTGTCCCATCCCTGGCACAGCCCAAGGCCACTTGGGAATGTTGGTCATGAAATGACATTAAAAATGTCCTAAATTTCAAGGAATTTTGGGTTTGGCAGCAGCTCCAAGCTGGAAAGGCCTTTTGGGCTGGGACACATCAGAGCTCGGAGTGATGGGGGGCTCCCACATCCCAAATCCATGTGGAGGAACTTGAGGTCAATCCCTTTGTTGCATTAAAACGAGTGGACCAAAGTCACAGAGTGGTTTTGGAAGCAGAATTGATGAGCTCAGATCAGCCCTGTGGGCTCCTGTCTCCTGTCCCCACATACCCGCGGTGTCACCTCCTCTCCTGGGGATTCCTGTGGCTCCCTCAGCAAACCCCAGATTCCATCTGGGAACAAGGACTGGCAGAGGAAGTTGTTAACGAGGCCCAATTTGACCTAAACCTGGAATATTCCTGGCTCTGGATCCCTGCTGGTGGCCAGCAGTGCCACCTCCACATCTGAGGAGTTTCTGTTGGGAGGATGAATCATTCCTCAGCCTCCCACTACCCCGTAGCATTTTCCTACAATTTCATTGTGCATTTCAATTTCTGACAGCTCTGGGAGAACCTTGGGAATCCCAGCCATCCACAGCTCTGGAGCTGCTTCTCCATGGTCTGCACAAAGAGGGGTGGGAGGACATGGTCAGGGGACAAGGGGACAGTGAGGGGACTCTGGATGAGGTTTTGTGGATCTCAGGAATTCAGGATTTAACTCTGCTGGCAAAGGGATCTGCTGCCTTCTCCCAACAGGATTTTCCCACAGGATCATCGAATCCTGGAATGGTTTGGGTGGGAAGGGACCTAAAACCCACCCAGTGCCACCCCTGCCATGGCAGGGACACCTCCCACTGTCCCAGGTACTCCAAATCCTGTCCAACCCGGCCTTGGACACTGCCAGGGATCCAGGGGCAGCCCCAGCTGCTCTGGGCATCCTGTGCCAGGGCCTGCCCACCCTCCCAGGGAGGAATTCCTTCCCAAAATTGCCCCTAAACAGACCCTGCTCACCCAGGAGCTGCCAAGGCAAACACAGTGAGACCCCACAGGTGGGATGGGTTTAGGTTGGGAATTGCCAGGACAAACAGGAGCATCCCAGTGCTCGGATCCCCTCCTTCACAGCCTCTCCAAAGTGTCACCTCCCAGCTCAGCAAAGCCATGGCCAAGGGCTGATCCAGGAGTTTGGAATTCTGCTGTCACCTCCTGGGAAAACGCCAGCCCCAAACCACACATTCCCACAGTTTTTGGGAACAAACCCCTACCAGCTCTTCCCAAATGATTTTGGTGATGGAGAACATCCCAACCCCATCCCATCCCAACCCAATCCCATACCCACCTCAATCCCACCTCAACCCCATCCCAATCCTATCCCAATCTCATCCAATCCCAATCCTATCCCAATCCCAACCCCATCCCAACACCATCTCAATCCCTTCCTAACCCCATCCCAACCCCATCCCCATCCTAACCCCATCCCAATCCCAGCCCCATCCCAATCCCAATCCTAATCTGTGGAGAATATTATTAATAGTTGGTTAGCTGAGAAAGGCCATGCTGACATACTGCCGCTGGTTAAGCTGAAAAGAGAAGTCAGCAGTCGGTGACCAATGACAGGCAAGGACAGAATGCCCTTGCCGCAACATGAGGATAGGGAAGAGAGATTCTTCCTGAGAATATGTAGAAAGTATCAAAAGTAGAACCACAGGAATGCAGAAGTAGGCGCAGTTGCTGATATGTAACTAACCAATCCTGAGCTCAACTTTTGCAATATGTATGAAGCTCATTATGAACTGTATTTAATCTGCTGTACTGATCAATAAAATTGGGCCTGTGATGATCTAATTGATGTCCTGGTCTCCTTCTGTCGACACTAATCCCAATCCCAATCCCACCCCATTCCCATCTCAATCCATCCCAATCCCATCCCATCCCAACATCATCCCAACCCCATCCCAACCCCATCCCAACACCATCCCAACCCCATCCCAATCCCATCTCAACCCCATCCCAATCCCATCCCAATCTCATCCTGACCCCATCTTGACCCCACCACAGTCCAATCTCAACCCCATCCCAATCCCATCCGATCCCATCCCAATCCTATCCCACCCCCATCCCAATCCCATCTGCACAGCCCCACAGCACCCCAGGCTCTGCCCCAGCTGCCCCAATCCCATTCCAGGCCAGGCTCAAGCCCTTCCCAAGCTCCCCCCAGGCCCCCCAGCCCCAATTCCCATCCCATTTTCCCGCTCCTGCTGGTCCCATCCCACCCCCACGGCTCTGCTGGGTGTTGATCCCCTTCCAGCACTCCGGAGGAGATTCCATCTGCTTCCCTCACTAATTCTCTGACACCTCAGATGAAAAAACTCCTGTTTCGTTTAATTTGTTGGGCAACAGGCATTTTCCCAAAATATTTTCCATCCACAACTCTTCTGCCCATTTCTGCACCTGCCCCAGCTTGAATTCCATGGATTTCCCATGCCCAGGGGTCTGTCCATGGGTAAATCCCTGTCCATCCATGCCAAAGTCCAGCCTGCAGGTATTCAAATTAATCTTAAAACCAGGAGGATTTGGAATTCTAAATGAGAAATTCTGGAATGAAGCCAGGGGTGCCCATGGAGAGGGAGGGAAGGGCCACAGCATGGAAAAAACTTTGGGATTAAACCCCAAAATTGCAGAATTCCATCAGTGATGATACCCAGGAAAACAAAATAAACAGGATTTTTTTAGCTTTCCTTGTTTCTCCTGCACAAGGATGAAACCAAAAACATGGGATTGGCTTGGAAAAATTGTCCCTTCTCATAAAAAAATCTATTCCTTCCAAAATTCCTGTTTGCTGCCAGGAGAGGCAAATTAAAAGCCCAGCTTGGATGGAAATGCCCGGATCAGAACTCATTAACTGCATCCTAAATATTCCACCAGGGATCCAGGAGCTTTAGTGGGGATTGAATATTTCTTGGAATTGTGGGGAAAGGGAGGAACCAGCAGCACCAAAAATCCGGGTTTGGGGCCACTCATTTCTGAAGGAATTTTCCCTGGACACACAAAAAATCCCAAAGGGCTCTGTGGCAACCCCTGGCACTGGAGAGGGCTCTGAATATCCCAGGGGAAAATTCCAGCCATGATTTTATTCATATTTCCAATTTTAGGAGTTTTTGACAATTTGACTTTTTTTTTTTTTTTTTCCAATTTGACTTTTTTTTTCCAATTTGACAATTTTTTTTTTTCATTTTTTTCCAATTTTAGCATTATTTAGAATGGCTTTTTCTGGGAATTTCTCCTGAACCTCTGGGGCTGAGCCACTCCTCTTCTCATGTTTTATAAACACCCATCACTCTGTGGAAAAATAATCCTGGAATCCTTGGATTTGCTCAGAGAAACTAAAACCAATCCAAATCCCTTGGGATTTGGGTTGCACCTCCCAGTTTTTATCATGCACCATCCCAAACAACATCCCCTTGTTTGGGATGTTGGGAATGCTTCATTTATCCCCAGCCCCACTCTCAGGGCTTGGAAATTCAGTTTATAGCCCATTCCAGGTGGGGAATAATAAAGAATTCCTTGGAAACTGCATTTATCCACACAGTAAATCCACTCCTGCACCCAGCAGAGTCTCCCAATGAATCCTGAGCCCATTTTATGGAATCACCCATCAATGTGGGGAAAAATAACGCTGAAATCTTTGGATTGGGTCAGATAAATTCGAAATCAATCCCAATCCCTTGGGATTTGGCACATCCCAGTTTTAAGCCTTATTTTGGGATGTGGGGAAGCCCAACCCCTTCCTTCATCTCCAGCTTGGAAATTCAGGTTTTAGAGCATCCCAGATTGGGAATAATCCAGAATTCCTTGAGAACTGCATTTTCCCACTCATTAAATCCAATCCTGCTCTCAGGGTGGGGTCTCCCAACAAATCCTGAGCTGCTCTTTCCCCTGCAGGATTAAAGGAGCTTGAATTAAAGCTGGGATTAATTCAGCACCTGCTCCCAGCTGGCTGCAGAGGGAAACTCAGCTCTTGCTCCTGCTGTTGTCCTTCCATGACTTTTTTGGGAAGAGCATCCCTGGAAAACTCTACAGGGAGCTCCAGCAGGGCTGGGACCAAGCTCATCCCTGAAAAGTCAGGAATTAAAATGCCAAGTGCTGCCAAAAGCAGGGAGCTTCCCTCTCACCCTGCCTGGCCCTGTGCAAACACATCCAATTCCCTCTGGGAATGAACAGCTGGAGCTGATCCTGGCACTGATTTATGGGGAAATGAGGATACAGCTGGAGCTGGGAGGTGCTTCTGGTGGAACTGTTATCAACAGCCCTGGAATTGCTATTCCTCACTTCTGAAATTGTTATCCCCCAGCTCTGGAACTGTTATCCTGTAGCCCTGGAATTGTGATCCTGTAGTTCTGGAATTGTTATCCCAAGTTACTGGAATTTTGATCCTGTAGTTCTGGAATTGTTATCTTCTGGAGTTGTTATCCCCAGCTCTGGAATTGTGATCATGTAGCTCTGGAACTGTTATCCCTAGCTCTGAAATTGTTATTCCTCAATTCTGGAACTGTTATCTCCAGCTCTGGAGTTGTTATCCCCAGCTCTGGAATTGTCATCCCTCAGCTCTGGAACTGCTATTCTCCATCTTTGGAATTGTTATCCTGAGTTCTGGAATTGGTATCCCCAGCTCTGAAATTGTCATCCCCAGGTCTGGAATTGTGATCCTGTAGCTCTGGAGTTGTGATTTGGTAGCTCTAGAATTGTAATTCTTCAGCTCTGGAATGGTTATCCCGAGTCCTGGAATTGTTATCCTCTGGAGTTGTTATCCCCAGCCCTGGAATTGTGGTCTTGTAGTTCTGGAATTGTCATCCCCAGCCAGCAGCTCCAGGGGGGATGTTCCTGCTTGGACAAAGCCAAAGCAGGTCCCACACGGCTCCATCTGAGAATTCCTCGCTTAATTCCTGCAAATCTCCTGCTCTGGACAGAGGGAACAGAGCTGGGAAAGGTTTCACTGTCCTAGGCCTCAGTCTCCCCTCCGTAAAACGGGAATGATATCTCAAGGAATTCCAAGGGCTCTTCCAATCCCCAGGTGCCCCCAAACCCCAGGAGGGGCCCAGGGGGAGCCCCAGGAACTGCATCTGGCAGGGGTCCCAGATGTGCATCCCTGGAAGGCACTCTGGGACCTGGAGCAGGGGCCTGACATGGCCCAGGAATGCTGTGGGATGCTGAGGTCATCCCGAGGTTTTCCAGCATCCTTTGCTTGGTATCACCATGGAAACAGTGAGCCAGGGCTCCCCCACCTTCCCAGGGATCTCCCAACCTTCCAGGGATCTCCAGCCTTTCAGGGATTCCCTCTTCCCAGGGATCTCCAACCTTCCCAGAGATCGCCAACCTTCTAGGGATTCCCTCTTCCAGGGCTCCCACAATTTCCAGGGATCCTCCATCTTCCAGGATCCCCCATTTTCCAGGGATCCCCTGCTTCCCAGGAACCTCCCCACCTCCTGTGTGACCCCTGGGAAGGGCAGGAATTCCCAGTGCTGTGAGGCTGCTCTGGGTGTGCTCCCTGTTCCCACCAACCCTGAGATTCCCCAAATCCTCCTGTAGGAATGTGCTGCCTGTTGATGGAGTGACCAAATTATTCTTTGTCTGCTTAAAAGGAAAAAAAGCCCAGAAGTTTCTCTCCTCAGTTTGTACAAAGACACCTCATAGGACCCTGGGGACTTCACCTCAGACCTGGGGCTGCCAATTGGACAGAGGCCAAAAGGTTCCACCCAAGTAATTAGCTAGAAAAAGAAGAGAACAAAGACAATAATTGCTTTTGTGGGTGTTTTGGTAGAAGCAAGGACCTCTTGCCCCTGGCTTGGTTTTTCTCTGTAAGAGCTTTGTTATTTTGCCTTTTATTAAAACCTTTTTTGTTTCCAACACTACCTCAGAAGCCATCCTGCTGATTTTATGCCATTTGGAGTGGCTGGGCTATCTCAGGTGTGAAAGATTCTCTGAGAGCTCATAAGACCTGAAGAGTAACATATTATTACACATTCCTCATTATTCTGGGAAGCAGGACTTGGATGTGTGTCCTCAGGTCACCCCCAGGCCCTGCTGGGCAGGGAATCCCTGAATGCTCCCTATGCTCCAAGGGAAGCTCCTGCACCTCCAACCCCTCCTTATCCATGCAGGACTCTTGACCAAACTCCCAACACTCACATTTTTCCCAAACAAAGATTTACACTGTCTTGGGTTGGAAATGCAAGGTGTGGCTGGGGTGTGTGTTCTGTTATCATCTGCCAGAGCTGGGGCAGTTATCTCTGTTCATTGGGCATTTTCTTGATCTCTCCCACAGCCAATCCTCCCTCCAGAAGATCTCTTCTGTTCATGGGTCATTAATTATTAATTATCTTCTACTCATGGCCAGTGAGTGTCCCTGCATGGCTGATCAAATTCCATCATCCCATGGGGAGATGCTCTGCCCAGGGGAGGAGCCAAGCATTCCTACCTGGATACAATCTGGGGTTTGGAACATTCCTACCTGGATCCAATCTGAGGTTTCAAACATTCCTACCTGGATGCAATCTGAGGTTTGGAACATTCCTACCTGGATACAATCTGAGATTTCAAGCATTCCTACCTGGATACAATCTGGGGTTTGGAACATTCCTACCTGGATACAATCTGAGGTTTGGAACATTCCTACCTGGATACAATCTGAGGTTTCAAACATTCCTACCTGGATACAATCTGAGGTTTGGAACATTCCTACCTGGATCCAATCTGAGGTTTGAAACATTCCTACCTGGATCCAATCTGAGATTTCAAACATTCCTATCTGGATCCAGTCTGAGCTTTGGGACACCCCAGCAGCCTTTGCCCACTGCATTCCCAGAGGAGCAGCTTTCTGCTGCCCTGCATGGCCAGAGGGAGCCCAGGCCCATCTCCAGCAGCCCTGGAGCTGCAGAGGAAAATTCTCCCCTTGTGCAGGATCCCTGCTGCAGCAGAGCCACAGCTGGCACTGCAGGAGGGCTGAGCCCCCATGGGATGGGGCTGTGCCACCACCCTGACACACAGTGTGCCAGCTCCTATTCTCACTCTGGCAGGGTTGTTGTGTATTACTGCATTGTAGGAATGTGTCCCCTGTTGACAGAGTGACAAAATTATCTTTTGTCCCCTAAAAAAGGAAAAAACCCCAGAAATCTCTCTCCTCAACTGGGTAAAAAGACACCTCATAGGACCTCAAACTTAAGCATAGCCAATTGGACAGGGGCCAAAAGGTCCCATCTAAGCAATTCACTAGAAAAAGAAGAGAACACAGGAATCAATTGCTTTTCTGGTGTGTTTTACCAGGAGCAAGAGCCTCTTGCACCTGGCTCGGTTTTTCTCTGTAAAGAGCTTTTTTATTTTGCCTTTTATTAAAACTTTTCTGTTTCCAACACTGCCACAGAAGCCATCCTGCTGATTTGATGCCTTCTGAGGTGGCTGCGCTATCTTGGGTGTGATACGGATCTCCAAGAGCTTATGAGACCTGGCTGGAGGAGACCCCTGTATCACTGCATTGTTTATTTTTAATTTCGTCCCTAATAAAGAATTTCTATTCCTGCTCCCATATCTCTGCCTGAGAGCCCCTTAATTTCAAATTTATAGCAATTAAAAGGGAGGGGGTTTCCATTTTCCATTTCAAGAGAGGCTCCTGCCTCCCTTGGCAGACACCTGGCCTTTCAAACCAAGGCATGTATATTAAAACAAAAAATCCAATTGCCATGGAAACATGGCTCCAAGGAAGCGGGAGCTGCAATCCCACCCTGGGAAAACGTGGAGTTGTGAAGGCACCAGTTTCACCAGTTTGGCTGCCCCGAGAGGGCTCTGATTTCCATGGAACTGGGGTTTCAGTTCCCTGGGAACGGGGAGGAGAAGCTGGAATCTGAGTGTTGATCCCCCCTGAGGCCACGCAGCTTTTCCAGGGAAAATCACTCACTCCAGATTTGTCCTGGGGGTGTTTTTGCTGTGGGCTGAGCTCTGGGAGCAATCAGGGACAAGAAATTTCCTGGTGGATAAAAGGGATCTGTCTGCCACATCCACCTGGGAAAAGGGGCTGCTCCCCTGGGATACAGCAGGAGTCAGTCCTGGGGGCTCTGTGGGGTCTGGGGAGCCCAGCCTGGCTGGATCCCAGGGAATAAATCCATCCTGGAGAAAAGGAGGCGCGGGAGAACTTCTGACTGCACAGCTTCCAGACAGGGTGAGGCAGCTGAGGGACTGGGATTTCTCCTGGGAAAAGGGACAGGATGAGAGGGAACAGCCCCAGGATGTGTCAGGGGAGACTCAGGCTGGGTTCAGGGAAAATTCCCTCATGGAAAGGGTGGTCAGGCCCTAGAAGGGGCTGCCCAGGGTGGTTTGGAGTCATCCCAGCTGCCACCACAGAATGTCACCTCTGCTGTCATTTCCCTTTGCTTTGGAGAGAGGGCACGGCAGGAATGGGAGAGAGGAGGGAAAATGGATTTGCCAGGAAAAGAGGGAGACAGAGGGAGTTTAGGATGGAGCAAAGGCTGGGAAAGAAGCAAAAGGGTATCTGCAGTCTGATCCCAAGGGATGAGGGCACGGAGCCAATGCTTCCTCTGGAATTCCAGCCTGGACGTGTCCCAGGCCAGGTTGGACAGGGCTTGGAGAACCTGGGACAGGGGGAGGTGTCCCTGCCCAGGGGATGCACTTTAAAGCCCCTCTCAACCTAAAGCATTCCACGGTTCTGGAATTCCTACAGCATCAACTGGGATAAATATCCAGGACAAACCCCAGCCCCCAACTGCCCTGGGCTGGGACTCAAAGCCTCCCTGCAGAAATTCCTGATTTGGGTTTATTTGGGTGCTTTCCACCCCATCCCTGGGTCACGGAGTGGGAAGGGGCAGGAACTGGGATCCAGAGCTCCTCCCCAGCCTGGAGAGGAGGCTTTTCCCTGCTCCCTCCTCTCCCAGCTCCCTCCCCTCCCGAGGAGCAGGAGGTGTTGTACAACCCCATGGAGCCGCTGTGCTATTTTTAGGGAACATATTGCATTTGCATCCCAAATCTGGGGCCAGATGGCTCCATGGATATTATTAAAAAGCTCCTTACATAATCCAGGAGCAGGAGAAAGCCTCAGGATTCCAGCCCAGGGCTGGGAAAGGTTTTGCTGGATGAGCAGGAGCCCGGAATTCAATATTCCAGCTCCTCACTCCTATTTAATCATTGAAAAGGGAATAAACTCTGGGAAGCTGCTCTCCTGGGGTCATCCCAGGGCAGGCAGGGATGCTCCTGCCAGGTGATGCTGCTTCCATGAGCAAGGAATACAAATCCCCTTCCCACCTCAGCATCCCTTGGGAATCACGTGTGGCAGGGAAAGGAGGAGGCAGGAGAGCCAGGAGATCCAGAGCTCCATGGATATTATTAAAAAGCTCCTTACATAATCCAGGAGCAGCAGAAAGCACCAGGACTCCAGCCCCAGGCTGGGAAAGGTTTTCCTGGATGAGCAGGAGCCAGGAATTCAATATTCCAGCTCCTTGCTCATGTTCTATTAATTAATTAAGTTATTAAGTTTAATTTTTAATCATTAAAAGGAGGGAACAAATGTCTGGGAAGATGCTCCCCTGGGGGTCATCCCAGGGCAGGCAGGGATGTACCTGGGATGCTGCTCCAGGAATAAAAATCCCTTCCCACCTCAGCATCCTTTGGGAATCAGGTGTGGCAGTGAAGTGTGACCACGGGAGGGACAAGAGTCAGAAGATCCAGAGCTCCATGGATTTTATTAAAAAGCTCCTTACATAATCCAGGAGCAGCAGAAATCACCAGGACTCCAGCCCCAGGCTGGGAAAGGTTTTGCTGGATGAGCAGGATCCAGGAATTCAATATTCAGCTCCTTGAATCCAATATTCAGCTCCTCAAATTCAATATTCAGCTCCTCAATTTTTAATCATGACAATGATGGAACAAGGGTCCCATAACCTGCTGTCCTGTGTGCGGCCACCCCAGGGCAGGCAGGGATGCTGCTTCTACAACTTCTCTGTGCTGGGGAAAGGATAAAACTCCCTTCCCACCTCAGCATCCCTTGGGAATCATGTGTGGCAATGAAGGGTGACCAGGAGAGGGACAAGAGCCAGAAGATCCAGAGCTCCATGGATTTTATTAAAAAGCTCCTTATATAATCCAGGAGCAGCAGAAAGCAACAGGATTCCAGCCCCAGGCTGGGAAAGGTTTTGTTGGATGAGCAGGAGCCAGGAATTCAATACTCAGATCCTTGCTCCTCCCTACTAAACTCAATTTTTAATCATGAACAGGAGGAAACAAGTGTCCTATAACCTGCTCTCCTGTGTGGGGCCATCCCAGGGCAGGCAGGGGATGCTACTTCCACAACTTCTCTGTGCTGGGGAAAGGGGGAAAGGACAAAATTCCCTTCCCACCTCAGCATCCCTTGGGAATCAGGAGTGGCAGTGAGGGAGCAGAGCCAGAATCCTGTAACACCTTGGGCAGCCTCAGGAGCTGCAGGCGGGAGCAGGGCTTGGGGAAGGAGAGAGATTCCCGGCAAGGAAGGAGGGAAGGATGCAGGGATGCTCCTGGCATCCAGAGCCGGGGGTGTCACCCATCTGCCAGTCTTGCTCAGCTGCTGCCCCCAGGGACTGGGATGATCCCAAATAAATCAAAATAAGGGAAAACAGCTCGAAAGGCACAGAAACAGATCCTGCTCATCCCCCACCCCCTCCAGGAGTGTCTCCTGGAACAGCCTGAAAAATTAAACAGGGAAAGGCTGCTGCTCGTTCTGGCTGCTGGAGGGAAGCAGAATTCCCAGGGATGAGGAGGGGTCCTGGCAGGGAGGCTGCCCCTTTGGGATGGATGGATGGATGGATGGATGGATGGATGGATGGATGGATGGATGGATGGATGGATGGATGGATGGATGGATGGATGGATGGATGGGATTGGGATGTTCAAGGGACCAGCAAGTTTTTGTTATGGATGAAAGGGAGATCACAGGATCATGGAATGGTTTGGGTTGGAAACGACCTTAAATCCCACCCAGTGCCCCCCCTGCCATGGCAGGGACACCTCCCACCATCCCAGGCTGCTCCAGCCCCAACGTCCAGCCTGGCCTTGGACACTGCCAGGGATCCAGGGGCAGCCCCAGCTGCTCTGGGCACCCTGTGCCAGGGCCTGCCCACCCTCCCAGGGAACAATTCCCAATTCCCAATCTCCCATCCATCCCTGCCCTCTGGCAGTGGGAGCCATTCCCTGGGTCCTGTCCCTCCATCCCTTGTCCCCAGTCCCTCTCCAGCTCTCCTGGAGCCCCTTCAGGCCCTGGCAGGGTCTCTGAGGTCTCCCTGGAGCTTCTCTCCAGGAAAGGATTTTCCCTCTCTGTATCCCTCGGCATTGCAGCACCTCCCTTCCTTTGTCCCTCAGTGTCCCCAGGTGTCCCCTCAGCCCTGTCCCCTCCTGCCACCCTCCCAATGGAGGATTTTATGGATAAATAAATGGAAATATGGAAAATTTGCCAGGCACAGGGCATTCCCAGCTCTGGGGCAGCAGGAGGGACAGGATTTCCCAACCAACCTGGGAAACCTCCAGGCAGCTCAGGCTGCTGGAACTGGGCTGGAGAGAGGGAAAATAAACCAAAATATCCATCAGTGCCAGGCTGATGGGAATTGGGGTAGGAAATGGTGGGGCTGGCACTGGAAGGTTTTCAAGGAATGGGGAGAAAAAGCAGGCGGTGAAATCCAGCAATAGATAAGAATGAGGCAGGGCTGAATCCAGATGGATTTCCCAAGGGAGACAAAAAGGGAATTCCTCATCTTGTGGCCACCTCAGAGCTGGCCATCAATCCCTGCCATCACCATGGTGATGATCCATCCACCCATCCCTCACTGAGATGGAAAATTCCTTTTTAAGGAGTTTTGGAGGGTGGGGTGGCTTCAATTTGGATTTCCTCCCATTCCTCTCCCAAATCCACCCTCCCTGGTGCTCACACCCCATGGTGGGCAGTGGAAATGCCACGCCAGCTCTGGTCACAGGGGGTGGGGATGGATGGGGACAGGGAAAGGAGCACCCAGAGGGACTGGGATGGGAAGAGGAGTAGGAAAGGAGGGATTTGGGAGGAGTCCAGCACAGCTTGGGTTGTGTCTGGCGAGGGGAAAGCTCCGGATCCTCTCTATAAATATTCCCAGGCAAACACCAGACGGGAGCAGAACATTCCACTGGCAGGAAAAACAGTGGGGAAAACAAAGGATGCAGACTGGAACAGGTTATCCCAGGATACCAACCCCAACCCCTCCATCTGGGGACGCTCCAGGCAGCCAGCCCCAGCTGAGGGTGCAAATAAAGAGGAGCTTGGAGATTTTCCCCTCAGAAGCAGCTCTGACATCCCTTGGGATGTGCACTGTGAGCTGCTCCAGCCTGGAATTCCAGAGAGTCTGCAGGACCTGCAGGATTGGGAGGAAAAGGTTGGAAAAATTATGGGGGAAGTGTTGGGGAAGATGGAACAGGAAAGCCTTATAAATAAGATTGTCTGGCAAAATATTTTGAGAATATAGAAAATATAAGCGAGATTGAAATGAAAGCAAGCTTTGAGATCCCTCAGTTACTGAACAACTGGAAAACAATGGTGTGGCCAGCTGAAGGTGATCCCCTTTTGATGGAACAACACCCTCTGCTTGCAGACAGGCCCAAGGGTCAGAGCAGACCTTACAGCTTGGCAGAAGGGCCCAAAGAGGAGTTTTTAGGGTTTAAAATGTAACACAGGATGGTAATGTAACGATTCTTATAGGCTGTATGGAAATGCTGTAGGATTTGTATGTTGTACTAGATTGGTTAGTGAGAATTAGAATATTCAACACAGAAGATGATTTATGGTATTGGAATGGGAACCTCACTCTCTTACCCTTTTGCTGTCTCACCCTCTCATCCTCTCTACCCCTCTCTCCTCTCAGCCTGCTCTGGGCTGTGTTTGGCAGCTCCCAGCAGGGCCCTGCACCCAGGCCCTTTGCAATAAACCCCAAGTTCCACAACCTGGCTGCAGAGATCTCTCATCTCCGTCCATCCTGACCGTCCTACCCCCCATAGTTCCAACAGGGAAGCCCTCAGGGAAACAATCTGGAGGCTGGAGGAGCAAACTGGGGGATCCCCACTGGGACCAGGCTGGGGCTGGCTCCAGACTTTGGGTTTGGGGAGATGTTGTATTTTGGCAGAACAGGGAAGATCCTTCCCTGGAAGGGACAATTCCAAGAGAGCTGAAGGTGCCCTGGTGGGTCAGAGGTGAGTAGAGCCCTAAGGTGTCACAGACATCTTTTATGGAAAATCCTTTCCTTAGGATTTTCCTCCTGAGAAGCTGGGAGGCCTCAGGAACAAAATGTAAGCAATGGTTATCTGCTGCTGTGGAATGCAACAGGTGCATCTGTGATTGGTCTCATGTGGTTGTTTCTAATTAATGGCCAATCACAGTCAGCTGGCTCGGACTCTCTGTCCCTGCCACAAGCCTTTGTTATCATTTCTTCCTATTCTATTCTTAGCTAGGCTTCAGATGGAATTCTTTCTTCTATTCTTATAGTGTAGTTTTAATGTAATACATATAATAAAATAATAAATCAGCCTTCTGAAACATGGAGCCAGATCCTCGTCTCTTTTCTCATCCTCAAACCCCTGTGAACACGGTCACACCAGGGAGGGCAGAGCTGGCTCAGAGCCATTTGCTCCAGGCATGGATTCCATGCAAGAGGAAACAGCCTCGGGCTGATATTGGAGAAATTCCAGTGGGGCAGTCCCTGACCTTGCAGGGATGTAAATCCAGGTGGATGTGGCACTTGGGGACAGGAGCCAGTGGTGGCCTTGGCAGTGCTGGGGGATGCTGGACTCATCTCAGAGGACTTTCCCAACCTGACCAATTCCATAACCCTGCATTCCAAGCCATCTTTCCTCACAAAACCAGGAATTCTCCCCCCCCCTGCCTGGCCCATTTTGGGATGGTTAACATCAAATCCCTCTCTCCTATCCCTCTCTGGACACCCCCATTTTCCTTCCCTCACCCTGAGCTTGCAGGGACAGAAAAGAGACTTTCCCACCCACAGAGCCCTTCCCTTCCTGCTGTCCCCACTCCAGAACTGTCCCCAGCTTGTCCCAGCTCAGTACTGTCCCCATCCCATCACAGGACTGTCCCCTCAACCCAGTCCCATCTCAGAACTGTCCCCAGTTCCATCTCTGGCCTGTCCCCAGCCCAGCCTCAGCCCAGGGCTGTCCCCAGCTCAGGACTGTCCCCAGTCTTGTCCCAGCCCAGGCCTGTCCCCATCCCATGTCAGGACTGTCCCCAGCCTGTCCCAGGCCCGTCCCCATCCTGCTGGGCCAGGACAGGAGGGAGGTTGGGCAATGTGGCCTGAGGGGGACACAGGGAGGGGCCCAGCTCAGCACAGGCCACCCGTGGCTCCTGTCACTGTCCCCAGGGTGCCAGGCCACCCGTGGCTCCTGTCACTGTCCCCAGGGTGCCAGGCCAGCTCTGGCTCCTGTCACTGTCCCCAGGGTGCCAGGCCAGCTGTGGCTCCTGTCACTGTCCCCAGGGTGCCAGGCCACCCGTGGCTCCTGTCACTGTCCCCAGGGTGCCAGGCCACCCGTGGCTCCTGTCACTGTCCCCAGGGTGCCAGGCCAGCTGTGGCTCCTGTCACTGTCCCCAGGGTGCCAGGCCAGCTGTGCCCACAGCCCCGGGGAGGCCCCAAGGCCACCAAGGCCCCTCTGAGGGGCTGTCCCCAGCTGTTCCCTCTCTCCATGGTGGGACACCAGGAAAAGCCTGAATCCCTGGATTTGGTGCCTTTCCCACACCAGACCCACCCCTGCCCCTGCCTTGTCCCTCTCTGTCCCCAGCTGGGTCCCCCCAACCCCATTGTCTCCCCTCCATCCTCCCCAAGCCCTGCCCAGCTCTGCCCCCTCCAGGGAGCCCAGCCGGAGCCCTCGGCCAGCTCAGATCTGCCCTCAGAGCAGAGAATTTCATATTCCAGAGCTGCTGATTCATCCCTCCAGAGCAGATTCTTTCCTCCTCCACAGCAGACTAATTATTCCTTTAGTGCAAATTATTTCATATTCCAGAGCAGATTATTTGTTCCTTCAGAGCAGATTCTTTCCTCCTCCAGAGCAGATTATTTATTCCTTCAGAGAAAATTATTTCATATTCCAGAGCAGATTATTTATCCCTTCAGAACAGATTATTTAATATTCCAGAGCAGATTATTTGTTCCTGCAGAGCATATTATTTCATATTCCAGAGCAGACTATCTATTCCTTCAGAGTAGATCCTTTATTCCTTTGGAGCTGTTTATTTGCTCCTACAAAGCTCATTTTTTTTACTCCTTCAAAGCAAATTATTTACTCCTCCAGAGCAGATTATTTATTCCTTCAGAGTAGATTCTTTCATATTCCAGAGCAGATTATTTATTCCTTCAGAGCAGATTATTTACTATTCCACAGCAGATTATTTATTCCTGTAGAGAAAATTATTTCATATTCCAGAGGAGATTTGTTCCTTCAGAGCAGATTATTGAATATTCCAGAGCAGATTATTTATTCCTTCAGGGCAAATTATTTCATATTCCAGAGCTGGTGATTTGTCCCTCCAGAGCAGATTCTTTCCTCCTTCACAGCAGATTATTTATTCCTTCAGAGCAAATTATTTAATATTCCAGAGCTGATTATTTCTTCCTTCAGAGCAGATGATTTAATATTGCAGAGCAGACTATTGAATGTTCCAGAGCAGATTATTTATTCCTTCAGAGAAGATAATTTAATATTCCAGAGCAGACTATTTATTCTTTCAGAGCAGATTATTTGTTCCTTCAGAGCAGATTTTTGAATATTCCAGAGCAGACTATCTATTCCTTCAGGGCAGATCCTTTATGCCTTTGGAGCTGTTTATTTGCTCCTCCAAACCTTTTTTTTTACTCCTTCAAAGCAAATTATTTACTCCTCCAGATCAGATTATTTAATATTTCAGACCAGATTATTTAATATTTCAGACCAGATTATTTTTTCCTCCAGACCAAATCTTTTTCGCCCTTTAGAGCAAATTTTTTGCTCTTCCAGCATATTTTATTTAGTATCCCAGAGCAGATTATTTATTGCTTCAGAGAAAATGATTTACTCCTTCAGAGCAGATGCTTTATCCTTCCAGAGCAGTGTGTTTGTCCTTCAGAGCAGATTCTTTGCTCTTTCCAAGCTGTTTATTTATTCCTCCAGAGCAGATTGTTTAATATTCCAGAACAGATTCTTTGCTCCTCCAGGGCAAATTATTTGTTCCTCCAGAGCAGATTCTTGGCTCCTCCTGAGGTGATTATTTAATATTCCAGAGCAGAGTCTTTGTCCTTTCAGAGCAGGGATTTTTTTCCCTTTCAGAGCAGATTATTCTGCTCCTCCAGAACAGATTGTTTCATATTCCAGATCAGATTATTCTGCTCCTCCAGAACAGATTATTTCATATTCCAGATCAGATTATTCTGCTCCTCCAGAACAGATTGTTTCATATTCCAGATCAGATTATTCTGCTCCTCCAGAACAGATTGTTTCATATTCCAGATCAGATTATTCTGCTCCTCCAGAGCTGCCCCAAGCAATGCCGGTTTAAGAGAGCACTGCCAGCTCCTGCTGCTGCTCAGCACAAGGAAAAATCTTCTAGAGCCTCTCCAGCAGGGAAAACCCATTCCCAGCAGGGAAAACCCATCCCCAGGAATGGAAAAACCTTTCCCAGGAGGAAAAATCCAATCCCAATGAAAAACTCATTCCCAGCAGAGAAAACGCATTCCCAAGAGGGAAAACTCATTCTCAGCAGAGAAAAACCCATTCCAGGAGTGACAAACCCATTCCCAGCAGAGAAAACCCGTTCCCAGGAAGGAAAATCCATTCCCAGCAGAGAAAGCCATTCCTAGCAGGAAAAACCCATTCACTAAAAGGAAAACCCTTCCCAGGAGTGGAAAATACATTCCCAAAAAGGAAAATCCATTCCCAGGAGGGAAAATCCCATTCCAGGCAGGGAAAGCCCTTTCCCAGGAATGAAAAACCCATTCCCAGGAAAGGAAAACCCATTCCCAGCAGGGAAAACCCTTCCCAGGAGAGAAAACCCATTCCCTAAAAGGAAAACCCCTCACAGGAGTGGAAAATCCATTTCCAGCAGGGAAAACCCATTCCAGGCAGGGAAACTCCATTCCCAGGAGGGAAAAACCCATTCCAAGCAAAGGAAAACACATTCCCAGAAGGGAAACCCATTCCCAATAGGGAAAATCCATTCCCAATAGGGAAAATCCATTCCCTAAAAGGAAAACCCCTCGCAGGAGTGGAAAATCCATTTCCAGCAGGGAAAACCCATTCTCAGGAGGGAAAGACCCATTTCCAAAAAGGAAAACCCCTTCCAGGAGTGACAAACCCATTCCCAGCAGGGAAAATCCATTCCCAAGATGGAAAACCCATTTCCAGGAGAGAAAACCCATTCCCAGCAGGGAAACCCATTCCTAGGAGAGAAAAGCCATTCCCAAGATGGAAAACCCATTCCCAGGAGTGGAAAACCCACTCCCAGGAGAGATAACCCATTTCCATCAGGGAAAAAATGCATTCCCAAGAGTGGAAAACTCATTCCCAAGAGAGAAAACCCATTTCCAGGAGGGAAAAACCCTTCCAGGCAGGGAAACCCCTTTTCCCAGGAATGAAAAACCCATTCCCAGGAAAGGAATACCTATTTTCAGGAGGGAAAAACCATTCCCAGGAGTGGAAACCCTATCCCACATCTCCTCAGCACCAGGAATTCAGGAATTGCCCTCGGGAAGCACCTGGGAGGTCTCAAGCACCAACTGGACAAAATGGGAGCAAAAGATTATCCCTGAGCTGAAGGGATTAATCCAATTAAATTTAATGAGCCTTTGGAAGAGACTTTAATCTCTAAAGCTTCTTCCAGCCCTGAGGTCTCCTGGGGGCTCCCTGAGATGGATTAATATGCTCCAAGTTTTCTCCAGGAAGGAAACTGAGCCCCCCAGGGAAGGGCTGGGATCAGAGAATGGCCTGGATGGTTCCCAAGGGAAACCAGAGCACCTCCAAACCTCACCTGGGGCTCTGAGACCTCATTCCCAGGACTTGGAAAAAGCAGGAATAAAAATCCCAAAGTTTGCAAACACCTTTAGAGCTCCTGGGGCAGGAAACAGCCCCAGATTTTGTCACCTTGCTGGCACCACCCCAAAATCCATGGTTTTTCCCATGTTTTCACTATGTTTTCCCCATATTTTCCCATGTTTCCCCATGTCTTCCCAATGTTTTCCCATATTTTCCCTCATTTTCCATGTTTTTCCCATATTTCCCCCACATTTTCCCATATTTTCCCATGTTTCTCCCATGTTTTCCCTTATTTTCCCATGTTTCCCCATATTTTCCCCATTTTCCTATATTTTCCCACGTTTCTCCCATGTTTCCCCATGTTTTCCCACGTTTTCCCACATTTTCCCATGTTTTCCACATTTTCCTGCTATTTTGAGGGTTCCTAATTCAGCTGTGGGCATTTGAGAACAACAAAGCTCCAAGGAAAGCTGGAAATGCAGATTTCATTTTAATGCTTCATCCCTTGATTTTCAGGGCCTTATCTCAGCTCTCCCAGATTTCCAAAGCCAGAGGGTTTGGATTCCTTCAGGTTTGCATTTCCTTGAATTTGGGGCTTTTTTCTCTTTTTCTCTTTCTTTTTTTGAAGGAGGCTTTTGAAGCATCCACAGCCCTGGAAGGATTTTCCTGTGTTTGATTTGTGGTCACAGCCTTTGGCTGAACAAAATTCTGGGACAATTCCAGAGAGCAGAAATTCCAGGGAAACTTCCAGGGCCTGAAGGGGCTCCAGGAGAGCTGGAGAGGGACTGGGGACAAGGGATGGAGGGACAGGACCCAGGGAATGGCTCCCACTGCCAGAGGGAAGGGCTGGATGGAAGATTGGGAATTGTTCCCTGGCAGGGTGGGGAGGGATGGAATTCCCAGAGAAGTTGTTTTGGAAAAATCCATCCCAGCTGGGGCTGTACAGGGACAATCCTGATTCCTGGAGAGGCTGGGCATTCCCAGGCAGCAAAAACTGGGAAAATCCCCCAAACCCAGGGGCTCAGTGTTGTTCATCCTCCTGAAAATGGGAATAAAAGGGGCCTGGGGCAGGAATGACCCAGAGGGGATCGGGCCAGGAGAAGCCGTTAGTTTTTATGGAATAGGAAAATCTGCTCTGGGATCAGCCCACCCAAGGCAAGGGGACCTTTAGAGGCTGCTTGGGGTCACCTAAAGTGTCCTGGCCCTTCTCCTGAGGAGAGCCAGAATTTCCTGAGTTACCCAGGATTCCCTGAGTTAGCCAGAATTGCTGAATGAGCCAGAATTCCCTGAGTTAACCAGAATTCCCTGAATTAACAAGGATTCTTGAATTAATTAGCCAGGATTTCCTGAATTAACCAGAATTCCCTGAATTAACCAGAATTCCTGAATTATTTAGCCAGAATTCCTGAATCAGCCAGAATTCCCATAATTAGCCAGAATTCCCTGAATTAGCCAGGATTCCTGAATTAGCTAAGATTCTTGAATTAGCTAGAATTCCTGAATTAGCCAAGATTTCTGAATAAGCCAGAATTCCTGAATTAACCAGAATTCCTGAATTAGCCAAGATTCCTGAATAAGCCAGAATTCCTGAATTAACCAGAATTCCTAGAATTAGCCAGAATTCCCTGAATTAGCCAGGATACCTGATCCTCCCTTCAGGAGATCTCTTCTGTCCATGGCCAGTGAGTGTCCCTGCACGGCTGATCAAATTCCATCATCCCATGGGGAGATGCTCTGCCCAGGGGAGGAGCCAAGCATTCCTACCTGGATACAATCTGAGGTTTGGGACACCACAGCAACTTTCTTCTCCACTGGATCTTCAGAGGAAGACTCCACCCTTTCTACAGGATTCCTGCTCCAGCAGAACCACCCCTGACACTGCAGGAGGGATGATCCACAATTCCAATGGCACTGCTGCCAACACCCTGACCCACAGGGTGTCAGGTTGGGTTCTATCAGTGTTGGTTTGTGTCCCCTGTTCACAGAGTGACCAAATTATTCTCTGTCTGCTTAAAAAGGAAAAAAGCTCAGAAGTTTCTCTCCTCAATTAGGTAAAAAGACACCTCATAGGACCTGGGGGACTTCACCTGAAACTTAAGGATAACCAATTGGACAGAAGCCAAAAGGTCCCACCTAAGCAATTCACTAGAAAAAGAGGAGAACAAAGGAACCAATTGCTTTTCTGGAGTGTTTTACCATGAACAAGAACTCCTTGAACCTGGATTGGTTTTTCTCTGTAAAGAGCTTTGTTATTTTACCTTTTATTAAAACCTTTTTGTTTCCAACACTGCCACAGAAGCCATCCTGCTGATTTGATGCCATCTGAGGTGGCTGAGCTATCTCGGGTGTGATACACATCTCCAAGAGCTCAAAGGACCTGCCTGGAGGAGACCTCTGTATCACTGCATTGTTTATTTTGTTTTTATTTTCCTCCCTAATAAAGAACTTTTATTCCTGCTCCCACATCTTTGCTGGAGAGCCCCTTTATTTCAAATTTATAAGAATTTGGAGGGAGGGGGTTTACATTTTCCATTTCCAGGGAGGCTCCTGCCTTCCTCAGCAGACACCTGGCTGTGCAAACCAGACACTCACAGCCTCTGAGACTGATGTTTATCTGAGCAATAAATCCTTTCTAGCCCAAAAGCAGTCCCATCCTTTCATTAAAAAGTGTGACAATAATACAGCCTGGCCTTGGGCACTGCCAGGGTTCCACAATTCCCTGTGCCACCCTCCCAGTGACAGAGAGCTCAGGGGAAGGGAAAACCCAACTCCTCCCATCCCATGGATCTCCCTCTGCCCACACCCCTTTGTCCCTGAAGACCAGGGACTGTTGGATAATACTTTTATTTTGATTTAGAGATGGGGTAACTGAGAGATGTTTAAAAAATTTTTATTCTTAGTTTTATTCTATGTTATTTATTTTAATTCTATTTTTATTTTAATAAAACAATTTTTTATTCAATTTTAGTCTCATGAGAACAGTGAGATAATATAGATGTTTTAATTTACGCTATTATAAATGGAAGTTGATTATTTCTTAATTATAATATACTATATGTATAATATAATATAATATAATATAATATAATATAATATAATATAATATAATATAATATAATATAATATAATATAATATAATATAATATAATATAATATAATATAATATAATATAATATAATATAATATAATATAATATGGTATATTTTAGTATATATAATATATATAGTATCTATAATATACTATATGTACTATACTATAGCATAATATAATATCCTATATGTATTTTTTTGTTTGTTTTGTTATATTATATTGTAGATATTTTAATAATCTAAAATTACTTTCTATGGGTCTTATTATAATGTATCTTTCATAGTTCTATTTCTTTAAAATATTTAGTCTTATTTGTAAGGCTATTTTTTGAAACTTTTTTTTGTTTTGTTTTTATCTTAGTAATATTTGTTTTATTTTATGGCATTTTTAAGTTAGTATTTCTTATTTCAAAGCTTGCATACGGATGCACACTGTGTGGGCCTTCTGTCAGTCCTGAGAACTTTCTAGAAATCCATTTCCCACCCTGTGTCTCCCTCCAGGGCTGGAATTCCCTTGGAGCTCCTTCCCTTGCAGAGCCCAGCCCGGAGGCAACACCGAGGGGATTGAATTCCAAGCACACTGAAATTATTATGCAAATATTTGGAAATAATCAACTCCCTCCCTCACCAGCGGAGCTGAGTGAGGCATTGCCATGGCAACAGCCACTCTCAACCAGCAGAACTCCCATTTGGGATTCTGAGGGTGTCCAGGGAGCCCCGGAGCATCCAGGACAGGCTGGATGGGAGAGGAGAAGGCTCCCGAGGAAAGGCCAAGATCCAAGTTTGGCAAAGATCAGAGTTCTCAGCTCTGAGGGCAAGCAGCTCTACCTGAGAACATGGCCAAGGCTCCTGGGAATGAGCCCAGGAGCTTCTCCTTCATCCCTTCAGTAAATCAGAGCCCTGTTCATGGAGTTTTTCCTTGAATTCTGTAAAATTCCAGGTTTAAAGAGACTTCAGTAACTCCCAATGCAATCTAAGCCCAGAAGGTCAGAGTCAGGTCCAGAGACAGGAGAATCCAAAATCAACCCAGAGACAGGAGAATCCAAAATCAACCCAAGGACATGAGAATCCAAAATGAACCCAGGTCCAGGGATATGAGAATCCAAAATCAACCCAGGGAGAGGGGAATCCAACACAGCTCATGTCCAGGAGAATCCAGAATCAACCCAGGGACATGAGAATCCAAAACCAACCCTGTGGCACCCTCCCAGTGACAGCAGACAGGAGCTCAGTGGGAAGGGAAACCCTCTGAATTGTAATAAATTGGAAATTAAGGTTCAGGAGAATCCAAAATCAACCCAGGGACAGGGATATGAGAATCAAAAATCAACCCAGAGACAGGAGAATCAAAAATCAACCCAGGGACAGGAGAATCAAAAATCAACCCAGGGACAGGAGAATCCAACATAACCCAGGGACAGGAGGCTCCAATACCAGCTCAGATCCTGGGACATGAGAATCCAGCTCTAAACCAGGTCCAGGCACATGAGACTTCCTCCTTGAGCCTCTGATCTTGAGCTGTTGTGCCTGGGTGGCCCTGGTGGCACTGTCCCCATCCTGTCCCCCACGCTCCTGCCCATCATTTCTGCAGCAGCACTGAAGGATCCATGATCCATGAAAGGATCCAGGATCCATTAAAGGATTCATGATCCATTGAAGGATCCATGTTAGGATCCATGATCCATGAAAGGATCCATGATGCATGAAAGGATCCACGATCCATTAAAGGATTCATGATCCATTGAAGGATCCATGTTCCATGAAAGGATCCACGATCCATGAAAGGATCCATGATCCATGAAAGGATCCACGATCCATTAAAGGATTCATGATCCATTGAAGGATCCATGTTAGGATCCATGATCCATGAAAGGATCCATGATCCATGAAAGGATCCACGATCCATTAAAGGATTCATGATCCATTGAAGGATCCATGTTCCATGAAAGGATCCACGATCCATTAAAGGATTCATGATCCATTGAAGGATCCATGTTAGGATCCATGATCCATGAAAGGATCCATGATCCATTAAAGGATCCACGATCCATTAAAGGATTCATGATCCATTGAAGGATCCATGTTCCATGAAAGAATCCATGATCCATTAAAGGATTCATGATCCACTGAAGGAACCAGTGCTCCCCACAACTCCACATCCACTC
This sequence comes from Melospiza melodia melodia, assembly GCF_035770615.1. Taxonomy (NCBI): domain Eukaryota; kingdom Metazoa; phylum Chordata; class Aves; order Passeriformes; family Passerellidae; genus Melospiza; species Melospiza melodia. Next base: position 5,300,022 of record NC_086223.1, read on the forward strand.
CAGGAGCTGTATCCCATCCACAGGCCCTGGGGACATTCCACAGCCCAGCTCTCCTGGTCAGCACCTCCTGCTCCAGGATGAGAGGGTTCCAGCTCCTCCAGAGATGCTCAGCCCAGCCCAGGTTCATTCCTGCTCAGATTCCATCCACCCCAAATGCTCCAAAGCCAAGGAGCCCAGTCCTTGCTCCACCCACACAGCACCAACCCAGCAAACACAACTCAGGGCAGCAAATATTCCCAAATTCCAAAGAGAAGGAAAACCCAGAGGGTCCACCTTGAACACAGCCTCCCAAAAATGCCTTTCCAGGGGAGAGGGATGTGCTGGAGCCCCTGAAGGTGTCCCCACACTCCTGTCACCCACAATGCCACCCTTGCCCAGGACAGGAAGTGCCATTCCTGCCTGGCATCCCAAACCTTGGGGCTGGGACACCCAAGCCCAGCACTCCCCAAAATGCTGCTCCCAAGGGGCCACCACAAACCCCGGGGAGAAAAGTGACACATCCTGGAGTGAGCAGGATCCTGCTCCCAGAGCTGGTTTGGGGATGGGATGGGATCCATGGGATGGGATGGGATGGGATGGGATGGGATCCATGGGATGGGATGGGATGGGATGGGATGGGATCCATGGGATGGGATCCATGGGATGGGATGGGATGGGATGGGATGGGATGGGATGGGATGGGATGGGATGGGATGGGATGGGATGGGATGGGATGGGATGGGATGGGATGGGATGGGATTGGGATAGGGATGAGATCCATGGGATGGGATGGGGATAGGGATGGGACCAATGGGATGGGATAGGATGGGGTGGGATGGGATGGTTTTTCCAAGGAAATCAACCAAGGAAGAGGAAGCTCTTACCTGTTTCTCCCCAGATGGGCAGATACTCGTCCTGCTGGATGTCCAGCATGATTTCCAGGCCGTTCCCTGTCCCCCCCTTCACCGTGGTGAGGAGAGGCCGCCCCTCCTCTCCTGAGTTAAACATGTAGCATTTCCCATATTTTGTAAACACCTGTGGGAAAAAAAAGAGACGAATTAGGGAATATTTCCCACAGAATTAACCCCCATTCCCAACTGGCAGAGGGAAACAGCCAGAAGCTGCATGTCAGGGAGAAATATCCACATAAATATCCTCATAAATATGCACATAAATATCCATAGAAATATCCTCAGAAATAGCCTCACAAATATCCCCAGAAATCCATCCAGGTTTAATCATTTGTTTAATCATTGTGGTTTCCTTATGGAAAGTAAAAGAGGGAAGGGAGGGAGGAAAAGCTGTTTGGAGGGAAAGCTCAAAAGCTCCTGGAGTCATTCCAGTCAGTCCAAACTCTGACAAACACACTCTGGCCTTAAGCTCCTGCTAAAAATTCACACAATTCCCTGGTTTTGGGTGGAGTCTCAGCCCATTTAGGCCATGGCAATGCTCTCCTGGCATTAAAAGTCCGATATCCCTTCATTCCTCTCTCTGCCACTGCTGGGAATATAGGAAGAGTCAAAAACACTTGGGGAAACAAGGAAAGATTTCCTCCATTACTTTGCTCTTCTTCACTCTTATTTGGGGAAGATTCCTGATAGAACCTCCTGGCAAAGCCCAGGTGGAACTTCCATCACCAGCACTGCAGAGCAGGGGGGACATCAGTGCAGGGTGGACATGGGGCTCCAGGAGGGATGTGTGGAATATGGGTTTTCCAGAGGGAAAACAGGAATTTTCTAGTGTTCTGGAAACCTACTGGAGAACACAGGTTTTCCAGAGGGAAAACGGGGGTTTTCCAGTGGGAGAAAACAGTTTTTCCAGTGGGAGAACATGGGTTTTCCAGTGTTCTGGAAACCCATTGGAGAACACAGGTTTTCCAGTGGGAGAACACAGGTTTTCCAGTGGCAAAACATGAGTTTTTCAGAAGGAGAACACAGTTTTTCCAGTGGAAGAACATGGATTTTCCAGTGGAAGAATATGGGTTTTCCAGTGGGAGAACATGAGTTTTCCAGGAGGATGGACACAGGGTTCCAGGTGCAGGACATGTGGGTTTCCAAGAGAGGGAACACAGCTTTTTCAGGGATCACACATGTTTCCAAGGGGAGCAAACACAGATTTCCATGTGGGATGGACACAGGATTCCAGGGGGGATGGACACATTTCCAAGTGGGGTGGACATGTGAAGAACACAGGTTACCCAACAGATTTCCCAATGGAGTAAAACAGAATTCCCAGTGGGATAACACAGATTTCCCAATGGGATAAAGCAGAATTCCCAGTGGGATAACACAGAATTCCCAGTGGGATAAACCACAGATTTCCCAGTGGGATAACACACAGGTTTCCAGTGGGAAAAAATGCAGATTTCCAGGTGGGATAACACAGAATTCCCAGTGGGGTAACACAGATTTCTCAGTGGGATAAAACACAGATTTCCCAGTGGGGTAAAACACAGATTTCCCAGCAGGATATAACACAGAATTCCCAGTGGGAACTCAAAGCTCCTGGTGGCAGCAGAGATGTCACCTTTGCTGCAGGCGCCACTCAGGGCCCGGGCTCAGCTCAGGATCCCCCTAGAATGGGAAAACTCCCAGAAATCCCAGATTTAACCCAAACCAATCCCCCCACCTTGCACTGACAGCCTGGGGACATCCAGAACTGTTCCTGGGATAAAGGCTCCAGAAAGCTCAGTAAGAACCAGTTAAACCAGTAACTACCAGTTAAACCAGTAATGACCATTTAAACCAGTAACGACCAGTTAAACCAATAACAATCATTTAAACCAGTAATGACCAGTTAAACCAGTAACAACCATTTAAACCAATAACAATCATTTAAACCAGTAATGACCAGTTAAACCAATAACAACTATTTAAACCAGTAACGACCAGTTAAACCAGTAATGACCAGTTAAACCAATAACAACCAGTTAAACCAATAACAACCAGTTACACCAATAACAACCATTTAAACCAGTAACAACCAGTTAAACCCATAACAACCATTTAAAACTGTAACAACCATTTAAACCAGTAACAACTGGTGAAGCCCAGTAACAACCAGTTTGGGAACCAGTAAGAACCAGTAAAGCCCAGCACAGAGCACTTGGAGCCTGGGAGCCAGAGCAGAGCTGCTCCAGTCCCTCCAGAATCTCTCCCACATTTGCTGAGCTCATTTGACCCCACGATGAGTCAGAAACCCAAACAGAAGCCGGAGCCAGCAGAGATTTATTCCCTCAAATATTGACATATCCTGAATAATCCAAGTGCCAGGGAAGCAGGTGGGATGGGAGAGAAAGGGAATAATATTTGAATTCAAATGGGAAGTGTTTGTGAGGGGAAAAAACAATACATCCTTTAAAAAGGATTTGATAGCCAAATAAAAATAATCCCGTTTGAATACTTGCCTGACTGATTAAACAGCTCAGGCTGGAAAGAGAAGCTCAGCCTCTGGAAGCAGCCCCATGGATGGGTTTTCCCAGATAGGCTCTGAAGGCAGAAGTCAAAAATTCCTAATGAGGGGAGTTTAAAACCCAGCAAGGAGAAAAAGCTGCAGTGGAGAAAATCAAGGGGGAAAGAACAAGGCTGGAATGGGAACAACAGCCCAGGGATTGATTTTGGAGTCTGCAGGCAAATAAATCCAGGCAACTTGATGGGGTGGTTTTATATGACTGTAAAAATTCCCTGTAAAAGCTCCTGTTAGGATGTGTTTATCCAAGGAAAAGATGGAACCTGACAGGGGCAGCAGGGCTGGAATCACAATCCCAGGGAAAGAGACCTCATGGGAACTGGGAAAGGACAACCATGGAACCTCTCGACCACAGGGATTTTGTCGTTCCCAGAGACACAAAACATTATTCCTAATGGCATTTAAAGGTATTTCCAAGTTCAAAAACCCACGTGCATTCATTCCAACTCCGAGTAAACAGGATTATGGTGTTCCAGGATCAATGAAATCATGGAATGTTTTGGGTTTGGACCCTAAGGATCACCCAGTGCTATGGGCAGGGACCCCTCCCACTGTCCCAGGGTGCTCCAGCCTGCCCTTGGGCACTGCCAGGGATCCAGGGGCAGCCCCAACTGCTCTGGGAATTCCATTCCATTCCATTCCATTCCATTCCATTCCATTCCATTCCATTCCCTCCCCTCTTGTATTTGTGGGACCCCTGACCAAGGGAGGAATGATGCACCTGATTCCATGTTCTCAGAAGGCTAATTTATAATTTTATGAGCTATATTATATTAAAGAATATTATACTAAACTATACTAAAGAATACAGAAAGGATACTCACAGAAGGCTAAAAAGATAATAATGAAAACTCGTGACTCTTTCCAGAGTCTGACACAGCTTGGCCCTGATTGGTCATTAAGTCAAAACAACTCACAGCAGAATCCAATGGAACAATCACCTGTGGGTAAACAATCTCCAAACACATTCCAAAGCAGCAAAACACAGGAGAAGCAATCAGATAATTATTGTTTTCATTTTTCTCTGAGGCTTCTAAGCTTCCCAGGAGAAAAATCCTGGATGAAGGAATTTTTCCAGAAAATATAATAGTGACACTATGTAGCCATGATATTTTCTGAAAAATCCTTTCCATAGGAGTTTTTCTCCTGAGAAGCTGAGAGGGCTCAGGAACAAAATGTGAACAATGGTTATCTGCTGCTGTGGAATGCAACAGGTGCATCTGGGATTGGTCTCATGTGGTTGTTTCTGATTAATGGCCAATCACAGTCAGCTGGCTCAGACTCTCTGTCCAAGCCACAAGCCTTTGTTATCATTCTTTCCTTTCTATTCTTAGCCAGCCTTGTGATGAAATCCTTTCTTCTATTCTTTTGGTATAGTTTTCATATATATCATAAAATAATAAATCAAGCCTTCTGAAACACGGAGTCAGATCCTCATCTCTTCCCTCATCCAAGAACCCCTGTGAACACGGTCACATTACTCCCCAACCTCCAGGGAGGAATTCCTCCAGGATTCCTCCCCATCCATCCCTGCCCTCTTGGAATCCATTCCCTGTCCTGCCCCTCTCCTGTTCCCTCAGCCCTTCCCGAGGATTTTCCTCCCCTCTCCCCTTTGCTGGGAGTGATTATCTGGGAAATCCAACATTGTTTTTCCAGAGTCTTCTCTTGTTTCCAGGCTGTCTGCCAACAGGAAAGGACTCATCATCAGATCATCAGGATAAACCCTGGAGCTGTTGGAAGGGCTGGGATTCACTGGAGGCAGCAAACACGAGCAGAGCAGGATGACTTAAGCTCAATTTGTGTGGCTGAGAGGGAAAAAATCCTTCTGGCTCTTAGAAATGCTTTAACTTCCAATAAAAAGGGCCAGAAGCAAAATTCCAGACACGTTCCCTGAGAGTAGTCCATAAAAATTCCAATTTGTTCCCTCTGAAGGAGCATGAGGGCCTTTGACAGCTCCTTGGGAAATCCCTGCTTGGGCATAAAGGGAAATAATTCTAAATCTGCGGAATGGGATTTGATGGGATCGTTTAGGTCAGGAAAAGCCTTTGAGAGGATGGAGTGCAACCCATGAACTGTCTTGGAGTGACTTCCTGAGCCCTCCTTATCCAAGGAAAATGTTCATTTTGGGAAGTTAAAACTCAGAGCAGGGGTATCCCAAACAGATTCCAGCACAAAGCAGACACCACCACCACCAAAGGCTCCAAGAAAGCCCTGGATAAACAAATCCTGCTGCCTGGTGTGAAAAATGCATGTATTTTATGATTGGCTTTTCGCAAATATTCAAATGAATATTATATGTGTTGTGTTGGAAAGTAATGCTGTAATAATTCTCTTAAGTACTGTGTTAAATATAGTTTTAAGTTATAAAAAATGTTAAAATAGAAATTATGATGTGTAGGATACTTTTTTTAAAGAAAGGACTCACAGTGAGATAGCAGCCACAGGACACCTGAATCTTTCAGAGAAAAGGAATTTATTGCTCCATTATCAGAAGAAATGAACTTCTTCCCACCTCGAAGGCGCTGCTAGGATTAGAGGGGAGAAGCTGAGGGTGACCAGACAGAATCCTGTGTTTGAATGGAATTTATGCATCATGTATGAAGTGTGTGAATATGCAACAGGCTGTTGCTTTTAAGGGTTAATCTTTTGTTAACGGGTGTCCTTTTTCAGGCTCGTGCTGCCCAGAAAAAGGTACCCGGACGTCCGTAACTCGTTGTATTTATTGTCTCAAATTGTCCGAATTCAAGTTGTCCAAATTATTGTTACTGTAATTGTATTACTATTTTATAAGCATTTTATTACTATTAAACATTTAAAATTTTAAAAACCAGTGATTGGCGTTTTTCACACTGTGAATCCATCAGGCCTGGGACTGGCATTCCAGAGGCCTGCCCAGAGTCATGGAAAATGAGGCATTGCAGCTTCTAGCAGGATGCACAGAAAAAAAAACCATTCCTCCTGAGAAATCTGCCCTTCAATCCAGAGAAAAATGATGGGAAAAGGAATTCATTGGAAGCCTGGGAATGACTTTTCCAAATGCAGAAGGAGATGCAGGTGAGGGTGCACTGGTAAGGCAGGAAGGAGGTGCCAGATGGAGGTAAAAGCAAGGAAAAAGAGGGAATTGGAATCCTGTGCAGTCATTTCTCACAATTGTGAGACACAAAGGCTCAGAGAGACATTTCCCAGCAAGCCACATCCAAGGTATTGATCAGAGTGGGGAAAAAAAAGAAAACAAAGCAATTTTCAAGATGGGTCCAGGAGAAGGGGAATGTGGAGCTGAAAAACTGGGATGTGTTTGTGCAAGAATATCCATGAGAGGATGGGGAAAAGATCCTGTTTAGGAGGAGAAAATACTTTATACCCCAGATTTTGCCAGAGGGATCCATTCCCAGGGCTCCCAGCTCTCCCACTGCGCCAAGATTTTAAGGGTAAAACCCCAAGATTTTGAGGGAAAACCCCAGGATTTTAAAGGGAAAATCCTCAAGATTTTGAGGCAAAATCCCCAAGATTTTGAGTGGAAAACCCCAAGATTTGCAGAGGAAAATTCCAAGATTTGAAAGGGGAAAAGCCCAGAATTTGGAGGGGAAAATCCCAAGGTCTTGAGGGAAAACTCCAAGATTTTAAGGGAAAACCCCAAGATTTTTCGGTGAAAACCCCAAAATCAAAATTTTAAGGGTGGCACCAAGCCCTGTCCTGATGGCACTTGGATTGAGGGATGGCTCCATCCCAGTCCATCACAGTCTCCATCCCAGTCTGTCCCAATCTCCATTCCAAGGCTCCATACCAGGCTCCATCCCAATCTCCATCCCAGGCTCCATCCCAAATTCCATCCCAGTCCATCCCAATCTCCATCCCAGTCCATCCCAATCTCCATCCCAATTTCCATCCCAGTCTCTATCCCAAATTCCATCCCAGTCCATCCCAATCTCCATCCCAATTTCTATCCCAATCTCCATCCCAGTCCATCCCAATCTCCATCCCAATCTCCATCCTAATTTCCATCCCAGTCTCTATCCCAAATTCCATCCCAGTCCATCCCAATCTCCATCCCAATCTCCATCCCAATTTCCATCCTGATTTCCATCCTAATTTCCATCCCAAATTCCATCCCAGCCAATCCCAGTCCATCCCAATGGTCCCTTTGTCCTTCCAGGCAGGGGGCAGTGGGACATTCTTTAAAAATGATGGAATAATGGGAACAAAACCCCAGCAGGTGCCCTGAGGGGTATGAGGGATCCCAAAGGAATCTCCTTCCAGAGGGGCTGACCTGGGCAAGGAGGGAGATCCTCGAATGGGATAAAGGATTTAATGTCCTTTCCCAACAAAGGGCAGAGGGAATGAATCCAAGGCCAATCCCAGCAGAGAGGGTGCAAGCCCGGCCCAGCCTTTAGGGCATCCTCTTCATGAATTCTCCACACCCCAACCCTACAAAACCACCGGAGAATGCAAAAATCCCAGAGCCGTGGATGCCAAAGGGGATTTGGGTCACCCTCACCCGACCATAAGGCAAACCTCTCCAAAAATGAACAAAATGCAGGAGGGGGAACTCCTGGAGAGGAGGAGTTTGGCATCTGCTCCCTGTTAAAGTCCCGTTTGTTGGTGCTGTCAGGAAGGCGATGTCAGACATGGAAACGCTCATCCCTCCCTCCCTGCAGCTCTGATCTCCCCGTGGAGCCCGGGAAGCACAGCCAGGGAACTTGTCAGGGCCGTGTTTACAAGCTGAGGCTTTTCCAAGGCTGAGATTCCCGCTGGGATTTGTCAGGCAGCGCTGCCAGGGAAGGCAGCCCGGGCTCCCCTGCAGCAGCTCCGGCTCTGCAGAGCCTCCCGTGCCGGGCTGCTGCCCCAAACCCACTGATCCCTGCCCCAAACCCACTGATCCCTGCCCCAAACCCACTGATCCCTGCCTCAAACCCCACTGATCCCTGCCCCAAACCCACTGATCCCTGCCTCAAACCCCACTGATCCCTGTCCCAAACCCCACCCATCCCTGCCCCAAACCCACTGATCCCTGTCCCAAACCCATTGATCCCTGCCCCAAACCCACTGATTCCTGCCCCAAACCTCACTGATCCCTGCCCCAAACCCATTGATCCCTGCCTCAAACCCACTGATCCCTGCCCCAAACCCACTGATCCCTGCCCCAAACCCACTGATCCCTGCCCCAAACCCACTGATCCCTGCCCCAAACCTCACTGATCCCTGCCCCAAACCCACTGATCCCTGCCCCAAACCTCACTGATTCCTGCCCCAAACCTCACTGATCCCTGCCCCAAACCCATTGATCCCTGTCCCAAACCCATTGATCCCTGCCCCAAACCCACTGAACCCTGCCCCAAACCCACTGATCCCTGATCCCGGCCAGGCTGCTGCCCCCAGCCCCACTGATTGTTGCAGATATCTTTTATGAAAAATCTTTTCTTTAAGATTTTTCCTCTTGAGAAGCTGGGAGGCCTCAGGAACAAAATGCAAACAATGGTTATCTGCTGCTGTGGAATGCAACAGGTGCATCTGGGATTGGCCCATGTTGGTTGTTTCTAATTAATGGCCAATCACAGTCAGCTGGCTCAGCCTGTCTGAGACACAAACCTTTGTTATCATTTCTTCCTATTCTATTCTTAGCCAGCCTTCTGATGGAATCCTTTCTTCTATTCTTTTAGTATAGTTTTAATGTAATTTATATCATAAAATAATAAATCAAGCCTTTTGAAACATGGAGTCAGATCCTCATCTCTTCCCTCATCCTGAGACCCCTGTGAGCACTGTCACAACTGATCCCTGATCCCTGCCAGGCTGCTGCCCCAGACCCCACTGATCCAGGTTCCAGGCAGGCCCTGAAGGTAGAACAACCCTGTTCCCAGCATTAATGGGAATGTTCTTCCCAAATGAGGAGTCCAAATCCAATAATTCACAGAATTCACAGAATCACTGGGTTGGAAGAAACCTTCAAGATCATCGAGTCCAACCCAGCCCCAACACCTGAACTAAACACTGTCACCCAGTGCCACACCCAGGCTTTGTTAAACAACCCCAGGGATGGGGACTCCACCACCTCCCCAGTACCTGACAATTCCCAAAATTCCCCCAAATTCACAGAATCACTGGACTGGAAGAGACCATCAAGATCGAGTCCAACCCAGCCCCAACATCTCAACCAAACCCTGGCATCCAGTGCCACATCCAGGCTTTGTTAAACACACCCAGAGATGGGGACTCCACCATCTCCCTGTGCAGCCATGCCAGAACTTTATCTCCTTTTCTGTAAAAACTTTTCCCTGATATCCAACCTGTATTTCCCTTGGTGCAGGTTAAGACTGTCCCCTCTGGTTGTGTCAGTTCCTGCAGACAGAGCCCAGCCCCAGCTGAGCACAGGAACCTTTCAGGAGCTGTGAGAGTGATGAGGGCACCCCTGAGCCTCCCTTTCTCCAGGCTGAGCACCCCCAGCTCCCTGAGGGGTTCTTTGTGTTCCCAGCCCCTCTCCAGCCTCACTGTCCCCTCTGGATGTGCTCAGTGTCCCAAGGTCCTTCCCAAACTGAGGGGCCAGAGCTGGACCCAGCACTCAGGGTGTGACCCCCACCAGCGCTGAGTACAGGGTGTCATGGTTTCTCATCTTATAAAAATCCATAAAAATCAATTTAAAATCAATTAAAAATCCATCAAAATAAATTTTACAATCCATAAAAATCCATTATAAATCCATTAAAATCAATTTTAAAATCCACAAAAACCCATAAAAATCCATAAAAAATCAATTTTAAATCAATTAAAACCCATAAAAATCAATTAAAAATCCATAAAAATCCAGGCCCCAGCACAAAGCTGAGATCACCTGGAATGTGCAAAGGGGTGGCCTGAGGTGGCTGGCCTGGGACACTCAGGCTGATGTCCCCACCTGGGGCTGGCTGGGTCACACGAGGCTACAGGCACCTGGAAAAGGCCCTTGGGAAGCAGCAGATGGAGCAGGAGGAGGAGTCAGGGAGGGTCAGGGTGGCTCCAGCCCTGCTGCATCCCAGCCCTGGAGCCCTGGGGCCGGTGCCAGGCACAGCTTCCAGTCTGGGATTAATTTGGATCCTAATTAAATTGTGCTCCCCCTCCATCCATCCCCACTGATTGCCTTAATTAGCTCCTGTCCATTCCCTCGGCTGAACTTCGTGCCCAGCTCTGGCACTGACAACATTCCAACAGTGCAGTGTCCCAAAAATCTCCTCCAACATTCCAACATTCCAGTGTCCCAATCTCCTCCAACATTCCAATGCCCCAAAACTCCTCCAACATTCCAACATTCTAACATTGCAGTGTCCCAAAACTCCTCCAACATTCCAGTATCTCAAAACTCCTCCAACATTCCAATATTCCAACATTGCAGTGTCCCCAGACTCCTCTAACATTCCAACACTGCAGTGTCCCAAAACTCCTCCAACATTGCAGTGTCCCAAAATTCCTCCAGCATTCCAACATTGCAGTGTCCCAAATCTCCTCCAACATTCCAACATTGCAGTGTCCCAAAACTCCTCAAACATTGCAGTGTCCCAAAAATCTCCTCCAACATTCCAACATTCCAGTGTCCCAATCTCCTTCAACATTCCAATGCTCCAAAACTCCTCCAACATTCCAACATTCTAACATTGCAGTGTCCCAAAACTCCTCCAACATTCCAGTATCTCAAAACTCCTCCAACATTCCAATATTCCAACATTGCAGTGTCCCAAAATTCCTCCAACATTCCAACATTGCAGTGTCCCAAAACTCCTCCAACATCCCAACATTGCTGTGTCCCAAATCTCCTCCAACATTGCAGTGCCCCAAAACTCCTCCAGCATTCCCACATTGCAGTGTCCCAAAATTCCTCCAACATTCCAACATTGCAGTGTCCCAAATCTCCTCCAACATTCCAACACTGCAGTGCCCCAAAACTCCTCCAACATTCCAACACTGCAGTGCCCCAAAACTCCTCCAACATTCCAACATTCTAACATTGCAGTGTCCCAAAACTCCTCCAACATTCCAGTATCTCAAAACTCCTCCAACATTCCAATATTCCAACATTTCAGTGTCCCAAATCTCCTCCAACATTCCAACATTGCTGTGTCCCAAAACTCCTCCAACATTCCAACATTCCAGTGTCCCAAAACTCCTCAAACATTGCAGTGTCCCAAATCTCCTCCAACATTCCAACACTGCAGTGCCCCAAAACTCCTCCAACATTCCAACATTGCAGTGCCCCAAACTCCTCCAACATTCCCACATTCCAGTGTCCCAAAACTCCTCTGAGTGTCCCAGAGCAGCCCCCAGGTGCCCTCAGTGCCCATCCCCTGCAGTGCCACAGAACCTGACGGAAAAAGGGGATAAAACACCTGCAGCTGGAGTGTCTGTGCCAATCCCAAACCCTTCAGCTGTGCAGGGATATCCTGCACCATGAGAATCCTCCAGAAAATAGGGATTGAGTGTTGTGTTGTGAGGATCTCCAGGACAAGGTGAGAGATGAGAATTGACTCCAAGTTCTCAGAAGGATGATATTATATTATTATAATATCAGTCTTCTGAGACCATGAAGTCAGATTCCTCATCTCTTCCCTCATCCCACAAACACCACACCACCCCATCCTGTAAATGCCTTAAATCCTATAATCTAAAATTACCCCTCATGGGTCCCACTACAATGCATCTTTCACAGCTCTATTTCTCCAAAGTATCTAATCTTATTTATAAAACCATCCTTTGAAACTTGTTTCCAGTTCCATTTCTCTCCCAGCAACGTCTGTCCTGTCCCATGGCATTTCTAAGCCAGCATTTCTCATCTCCAGGTTTGCACACAGATGCTCACACTGTGTGAGCCTTCTGCCAGGCTTGGAGAATTCCCTACAAATCCATTTCCCACAGGAAGGACCTTAAAACTCATCCCATTCCACCCCTGCCAATAGGCAGGGTCATCTCCCACTGTCCAGGCTGGACATTCCCAGGGCTGGAATTGTGATCCTTGGAGATCCCAGGGTTGGAATTTTGAGCAGATCCTTTGAGGCCATCCCAGCCTGGAAGGCAGGGGTGACAGGGATGGAATGTGGAATTCTGGAATTCCTTTTCATTCCTCAATGTGGAAATCTGGAATTCCTCCTGATTCCCCAGTGTGGAATTCTGGAATTCCTTCTCCTCATTCACCAGTGTGGAATTCTGGAATTCCTCCTCCTCCTCATTCCCCAGCGTGGAATTCTGGAATTCCTTTCCCCAGTATGGAATTCTGGACTTCCTCCTCCTCATTCCAGCAGGATTCAGCTCCCTCCCATCAGTGAGAACCCCAGAGTGTGGGAGGTGTGACCATGGCAGGGATGTCCCTGCTCCTCTCAGCATTCCAGCCCTTCCAGGACTCCCCTGGGAGTGCAGGAGTGCCCACAGCATTCCGTGGTGTGGGATCCTCTGGAAGAGGTTTTGCAGTGACTTCTGTGAGCAAGAGATGAGTTTGATCAGAGGATCCACGTTTACCCCTGAAAGAATTTGCTACCAAGGTCCTTGACACAGAAACCAAGAAAGGAAGAAGGATAAATAAGAAAATAATAATAAAAATAAGAAAATAAGAAAAACCCTGCAACTCCCTATTCCAACAAGCACTTTGTTTGTCTTTGCCTGTTCCAATGAGCACTTGGTTTGTCTCTGGTGACCAATGAGTAAAGTGTAAACTTATGAGTTTTGTAAGAATGTATAAAAAGCATGCATGCTATAATAAAAAAACCACTTGAATGAAGCCTTCTGAAAATGGAGTGTGTGGCTTTGTGCTGTCTCTGTGCCAGCTCTGACAGGGTCCCTCCCTGCTGGGAACCATGGGCAGGGATGGATGGGATGTTGGGCAGGAATTCTTGGCTGGGAGCCTCCAGAACTGGAGATTTAAGGTAAAGCTCCTTCCTTTGAAGTCCTTCTGTCCCCAAAGTTTGATTTGAGGTTCTACTTTAATTTTTGGAATTCCCAAGGCCAGGCAGAGCCTGTGGTGGTGCCACTGTCACCTCACCCTCCCTCTGCTCCTCTCTCTGTCCCTCTCACATTCCCATCACCCCAGGACATTTCCCAGCCCTGAAGATCCCAGGAGCTCTGTCACAGACATCTTTTATGGAAAATCCTTTCCTTAGGATTTTTTTCCTCCTGAGAAGCTGGGAGGCCTCAGGAACAAAATGTAAACAATGGTTATCTGCTGCTGTGGGATGCAATAGGTGCATCTGGGATTGGTCTCATGTGGTTGTTTCTAATTAATGGCCAATCACAGCCAGCTGGCTCAGACTCTCTGTCCCAGCCACAAACCTTTGTTATCATTCTTTCTTTTTCTATTCTTAGCCAGCCTTCTGATGAAATCCTTTCTTCTGTTCTTTTAGTATAGTTGTAATGTAATATATATCATAAAATAATAAATCAAGCCTTCTGAAACATGGAGTCAGATCCTCATCTCTTCCCTCATCCTCAGACCCCTGTGAACACGGTCACAAAGCTCCCTGATCCTGCTGTCCTGATCCTGCCATTCCTGATCCTGCTCATCCCAGGGAAAGCTGATTTGGGGTTGAGCACCTGCAGGTTTAAGAAGCTTCATCCTAATCCTCAGGTAAATCAAGTGAATCTGTACCCATGGGATCAAAAAGATTTTTTATTATAAGAACCAGCTCTGATCCAGAACCAGCTCTTACCCCTGGGCCTGGGAGCTCTCTGTGGCTCCTCCTGGGATTGGTGGCCACAAAAACCAATTCTTTTATCCAAAACATGGACTAGAAGGAAAGCAAACACGGAAAATCCCCCCAGAGAAGGTTTCCAGGTGTTTTGTAAATCTCCCAGAACAATGTGGGCTAATCAGCCAGAACAATCAATCTCAATTAATGCTGCCAGGTCCCGCAGATGCTGCAAGGACACAAAATCCCTTTCCTTCCTGCTGCACCTCGGGATAAACTGGATTAACCCCAACTCCAGAGCTGCACTGACTGCAAGTTCAAACTCCCAAAATTAATTCCAGGGGTCTGTCCCAAATTAACTCTAGGGGTCTGAGGCTCTTCCCTGATTCCAAGGAAAACCTGGGGCTGAGCTTCCCATCCTGCAATGCCCCAGGAGCAGCGCTTGGCTTTGAGCAGATTTTACAAATTTTATTTTGAAAAAACCAACAAAACCCCCCAGAATTCCTTGGAGGAATTAATCCCTTCCCTTGAGGAAGCAGCTGGGATCTGGGGCTGCCTTTGGTGCCCAGGATGCTCCAGTGCCTGTCCCTGAATCCTTCCCCATGGAGCCGCAGCTCCCTCAGATTTTCCTGCTGCCTTCTCCTTGGGGAGCCCTGGGGATGGAACCAAGCCCTGCCAGGAACTGGGAACCACCCAGGGAATTCCCAACACAATCCCTGCATCCCTGGGGCATCCATGGCCACCTCCTCTGGAAGGGATTTCTGCAAATCCTGCCCATGGAATGACCTCCGCACCAGCACTGAGCACAGAAACCTGTCAAGGTTGTTGTTGTTATATTATTATTATTATTATTATTATTATTATTATTATTATTATTATTACTGCTTCGGAGCCCAGGGAATTAATTCTGTGCAAGGAATTGCCATTTCTGGGAGGCAGGAAAATCCAAAGCCCAGCTCAGAGCTTGTGGTGGTGCCTGAGGATCCCCAGGACGAGGTGAGAGATGAGAATCTTGACTCCATGTTTCAGAAGGCTGATTTATTATTTTATTATATCTATTATGTTAAAAATGCTATACTAAAACTATACTATATAAAGTATATAAAGAGAGAGGAGACATCAGAAGGCCAGCAAAGGAATTATAAAATAATAAAATAATAAATAAATAATAAAATAAAATAATAAAATCTCATGACAGACTCAGAGAGTCTGACACAGCTGGCTGTGATTGGCCATTAATTAAAAACAATTCACATGCTGGGTAAACAATTCTCCAAATCACATTCCAAAGCAGCAAAACATGGAGAAGCCGAAGCTTCCCAGCTTCTCAGGAGAAGAGATCCTGGGAAAAGGATTTTTCATAAAATATGTCTGTGACAAGAGCTCTGCTAAACTGCTCTTGGAACTCGGGACAGGGAACTGAGGCAAGAGCTGAAACAGCTCCAGTTGTTCCCACATCTGGGGTTTGTGGGATGCTGCTCATCCCCTGCATGCCAGCTGGGAATGGAGCCCAGGGAATGCCCAGCCCCACTGCCAGGGAAGGGTTGTGGGGAATAAACCCATCCCTGCCTTCCCTGCAGGAAAAGGCTGGATGGGATGGAAGGACTCGGGAATGGAGTCTGCTCCAAGGTCCTGCTGCAGGGGGGAGAGGAAATGGGGTCAGGCATGGGAGAGGGATGGGAAGGGAATGGGGTCAGAGCTGGGGACTGGGAATAGGATCAGGGTTGGGAAGGGAATGGGAAAGGGAGGGAAAGGGAACAGGACCAGGGCTGGAAAAGAGATGGGAAAGGGAATGGGATCAGGGCTGGGAAGGGAATGGGAAAGGGAACGGGATCAGGGCTGGAAAAGGGAACAGGATCAGAGCTGGAAAAGGGAATGGGATTATAGCTGGGAAAGGGAAGGGGATCAGGGCTGGGAAAGGGGGGAAAGGGAATGGGATTGGGGCTGGGAAAGAGATGGGAAAGAGAAAGGGATCAGGGCTGGGAAAGGGAATGGGATCAGGGCTGAAAAAGGGAACGGGATAATGGCTGGGAAAGAGAATGGGATTATGGCTCAGGACAGGGCTGGGGAAGGGAACTAGATCAGGGCTCAGGACAGGGCTGGGGAAGGGAGTGGGATCAGGGCTGGAAGGGAACGGGATCAGGGCTCAGGACAGGGCTGGATGATGCCAAAGGAACAACAAGGAAAAGCTCCAGCATCCCAAAAGCCTGAGCTGGGAATGACAGCAAAATGAGAAGGGACAGAGCTCACGACATCCCCTGGGATGGGGGAATTGAGGGCACTGCAGGATGGGCTCAGCACAGGCACTGGACTCCCCCAGGGAGCTTCATCCCATTCCAGGATGTACAGGCAGGATTTTCAGCAAAAATCCCGCTTTTTCTGCCCTATTTTTTGCCAAAAAAGCTCCCAAAATGTGCATTTCCCCTCAGTGCAGGGGGCCTTTCAGGAGCCCTTGTTTTTCCCTGAGCTCCTGCCTGGATGAACTTGGTGCCTCAGCTGGAAAAAGCACCAGGAATTTCAAGTGATGGATAAAGTGCATTAACCTCAGAGTGAACCTTCCCTTGCAGGGCTGCCTGGCACACTCAGCTCGCAATTCTCACACAGTGAGGAGACAGCTTTAGGCTCCAGAGAGCCTCTAATGGGCTCTGAGGAGCTCCTGAGAACCCCACAGTGCTCCCCACTCCCAGCAGGAACGAGAATGCTGGGACCACAATAAAGCAGAGAGTTGGCTGTGGATGGGGAGAGAATTGGAGGTGAAAATGTAATAATAATAAAAATTAAAACAATAATACCAATATAATAATAATAATAATAATAATAATAATAATAATAATAATAATAATAATAATAATAATAGTAACAATTTTTTTTTCTGGGGTTCCCCGTGGCAGGAAGGAATATATCTGACTCCATGTTCTTAGAAGGTTGATATATATTATATTATATCATATTATATCATATCATTATTCTATTCTATTAATTATATCATATCATACCATATCATGCTATACTAAAACTACACTAAAGAAGAGAAAGGATACAGACAGAAGTCTCCAAAAAATGATAATGAATCTTGTGACTCTCTCTCCAGAGTCTGACACAGCCTGACCATGATTGGTCATTGAGTTAAAGCAATTCACATGAAACCAATCAAACAATTACCTGTTGGATAAACAACCTCCAACCACATTCCAAAGCAGCAAAACACAGGAGAAGCAAATGACATAATATTGTTTTCCTTTTGTCTGAGGCTTCTCAGCTTCCCAGGAGAAGAATCCTGGGCAAAGAGGATTTTTCAGAAAAAAAAAAAAAAAAAAAAATATAATAGCAATAACAATGCTATTGTCACCAGGCCCTGCAAAGTTCCCACAAGGAATGCATGTTTCAGGGAAGGGATTCCTGGCTGGGAGGGTGTCCCTGGGCTCCTCCTTTATCCAGGTCAGTGTGGAGCCATCCCTGTGTCTAATCCCAGTTTAAAACCAGGGAAACCATTGGAAAATGCAGTTCCTGAGGCCAGAGCTGGCAGGAGAAGAACATTCCATGGCAGCATTCCCAGCCTCTCCAAGGAGAAGGGCAGGGAGAGCACTCCTGGCTGCTTTACTGGCTTTTCCAGCAGGAGCAGAAGCTGGTGGAAAATCCAGGGATAATCTTTAATCATGTTTAATCCAGGCCAGGCACTGCAGAGTTTTCAGAGAGAAGTTTCCACAGATTTTCCTTTGTGCTCCGTGCAGAATCACAGCACAGATGCAGGCAGGTAATTCCCCACTTTTTTCTCTGATGGTTTGGACAAAATACAAGGAGCTGGTGGCCCAAGAAGAAAGGAGTCCGTGTGGTGGCTTTTTTTGGAAACTTGGTAAGAATTTGGATTAAAAACTCCTGAGGGTGGGGAGGGGCTGGCACAGCTTTTCCAGAAGAAGCAGGGTGCCCCATTCCTGGAGGAGTTTAGAGATCCAGGGCATCCTGGGGGGGATTTTTCCACTCTGACAGGGAGGGAGGACTCACAAAATTCTCTGCAGCCAGGACAGACCCAGGGCAGCCCTGGGGCTCTGACAGGGAGGGAGCAAAGCTGCAATGATCCCGCTGGAAAGGCTGAGCCAGGAGCTCCTGCCTGGTGCCCCCTGTGCCCAGCAGGGCTTGGGCATAGCTGGCACCGGGGCTGGGATGGAGCAGCTGCTCCAGGTGGGAATTGTGTGACTCACAGAGCTCTGGCTGGGCCGTTTTAATGAACCACAGCGAGCTCTGACAGAGCTGGAAGCAGGAAATGACACTCTGGGCAGCACAGGTGACACTGGCTCTGTCCCTTCCCTGTCCCCTTCCACAGCCTGGAGATCCAGGAGAGCACCTGGCACTGCCAGGGATGCAGGGCAGGGAGAGCAGCCCCCCATTGATGCAGGGCAACCCCATCAATGGGGTAGGGAATAATGTGGGGAATAATGTGGGGAATGTAGGGAATAATGTGCTCTGACTCCATGATTCAGGAGGTTGAACAATTGCTTTATTAAGCTATACTACATTACACTAAATTACATACTAAAGAGATATTACAGATATACACTAATATATACTGTTAGTATATATTATAGATATATAATATATAATATATAATATATAATATATTATATATTATATATAATATATAATATATAATATATATACAGATATTGTGTATAATATATAAATATAATATATATTATAGATATATAGTATATATACTATATACTATTATACTAAATTACATACTAAAGAGATACTATAGATATATACTAATATATACTATTATTATATATTATAGATATATAATACAACATATAATATAATATACATTATATATAATATATAAATATATAATATATACTATTAGTATATATTATAGATATATAGTATATATACTATATACTATTACACTAAATTACATGCTAAAGAGATATTATAGATATATACTAACATATCTAGTATCTATAATATCTAGATATTATAGATATATGCTAAAGAGATATTAAAGATATATACTAAAGAATACTAAAAAAAGATACTAAAGAAAAACCCGTGACTGTCCCCAGAGTCACAACACACGTGGATCCAACGGGTCAAGGAATTCAACAACAAGGAAAACAACCCTCACCGGTGTCCAATTAACAAATCACTTTGGGTAAACAATCCCCATAACACATTCCACCCGTGCCAAACAACAGGAGCAGTGAATTGTAGCATTCACATTCTCTGAGAAAATTCCTTCATCCAGGATTTTTCTCCTGGGAAGCTGAGAAGCCTCAGAGAAAAGGAAAACAATTCTTATCTCATTTGCTTCTCCTGTACTGTGCCCATGTGGGATGTGTTTGGAGATTGTTTACCCACAGGTGATTGTTCATTGGATTCTGCTGTGAGTTGTTTTCACTCTTTGGCCAATCAGGGCCAAGCTGTGTCAGACTCTGGAAAGAGTCACGAGTTTTCATTATTATTTCTTAGTAAGTATTTTATTTTTCAGTAAGTACCCCTTCTGTATTATATAGTATAGTATAGTATTCTTTAATATAATATAGTATCATAAAGTAATAAATGATCCTTCTGACAGCATGGAGTCAGATTCATCATTCCTGATTTTGTTGGGACATTTCCCAGCAAATAGAGATAAGAATTGTTTTCTCTTCTTCTCTGAGGTTCTCACTGCCTTCCCCAGGAGAAATCCTTGAAGAACTTTTGCCAGCTGCTCTCTGTGAAGAGAGCTGTGTCCACACTCCCCAGCAGCCCCAGGCCCTGGGGCTGAGCCTGGAGGTGGCACTTGGGGACAAGGCAGTGGCAGGTCATGGGCTGGCCTCTATGGTCTCACAGAGTTTTTCCCAGCTGGGTAATTCTGGGGAATTCTGAGAAGATTTTGGGAAGGATTTGAGGCAGTGCCTGGCTCGTGTCACACTGAACAGCAGTGATTCCCAGGCTGAACCCCCCAGCCCCAACACCTGCCCAGGTGAGCCCTCAGCAAACCCCAAACCTTCCTAGACCCCAACACCTGCCCAGGTGAGCCCTCAGCAAAGCCCAGCTCAGCTTCAACCATCCAGCCACAAAAACCAGGGCAGAGGCACAGCTCTGGAATAGCTCCAGGGGAAAACTGCAGGGAAAAGCTCAGGAATCTTCTCTGCCTGATGCCTTCAAAAATAATAACAACAGAAATGCACTGAAAGTCTTCTCCAGGGTTGGAGGTCATCACAAACTCCAAGATTCCAGGTCAGCCTTTCCTCTGTTCAGGGCTTTCAAACCTATCCCAGATTTATTTCCACCTGGACAGAACTAGGAAAAATCCAGGCTCTGAACCAATTACTAGGACAAGCAAAACCTCTCCTTTCTGCCCAAAAAACATCCCCAGCTCTGCCATGTGGTAGATAGGGACAGGCGATCGGAAGATCTCGCGATGTAATGGGAAGACAGGACCCCTGTTCCCCTTAGATAAGAAATTATCATAGGAATGTAGCCTCCCTAAACCGAGTGCCAGTAACTTTCCATTCCCTACCCAGTAACTTTCCACTCCTTACTAACCATAGATGGTAAAGACAGACCCCCCTCTGACGCAGAAGACCCCCTAGATTATAAAACCCCAGGAGATGAGATAATAAAGGCCTTTGGACCGTCCACCACATTGGTGTCTGCGTGCTCCTTGGCCCGAGCGACCCTGGAGAGTTTGGGTCGCTGTGCTGTTCCTCAGAACCAGGTCGCCTTGCCTTATATCAGAAGGCAACAACTGGTGCCGAAACCTGGGAGCCGATCAGCGCCCGGGGAACAGGGATTCTCCTGGACAGAGGACGGCGGCTGCACAGCTGGCCTTGTGCAGCGGAGGGGACGCCCTCGGACCAGCAACGAGCATGGATGCTATCACAAAGGTCGTATCAGAAATGCATGCACAATGGGGTATAGAATGTAAAATTAGAGATATGACTCTCGCATTGCCAAGATTGATTAAGCTTGGGGCTATAAAAAATCCTGTGGATATTTTACACCCAGGGGTGTGTGATAATTGTACAAAAGCTCTAGCGGAGGACACTATGTCCTCTGGGTCAGGGAAAGCCTTAAAATTGTAGGGCAGAGTTATCCAGGCTCTGCAAAAAGCCCAACAAATTCTTACAGTTCACCTGGGCACCCAGTGGCTGCAAAACACCCGTCTTCCTTCATGGAAGCTTCTATTGAAATCGCCATAAAGTCCCAAAAATTCGGAAATGTACTAGCTATACCATGACAGTCTTGCAGCCACATCACCCCAGTTGGGCCATAGGCAGAACGTGGACAGTAGTCCTTCAAGGGTCAAAAGAGAGGGTGAATGTGCGAATTACCAGGCTCCAACCGTCGGCGCCCCAAGCGGTCGGACCCAACAAAGTGATTAAAAGTGTGCCGAAAGGGAGAAACGCAACCTACCCTAAAACCTTACCCACAGGGGTCAGCAATGTCCCAATCGGCCATGTGGAAGCCTTTCAGACCGGCCGCTCAGCTGGGTCGGACTCAGACCCAATCCTTCGCATGTTAGAAGCTACCTTTGTATCCCTGAACGAATCCAACCCTAACCTAACCGAATCCTGCTGGCTTTATTACGATGTCAAACCCCCCTTTTACGAAGGAGTCGCTCTAAACACTCCCTTCAGTTATTCCTCAGCCAACGCCCTTCACCAGTGCAGATGGGATACCCCTCGCAAAGGAATCACCCTGAGTCAAGTCACAGGCCAGGGCAGATGCTTTGGCAATGCAACCCTAGCTAGGCGGAAAAGCAACGTCTGCACCAAAGTAGTCAGGCCCAACAGGAAAAACAATAAGTGGGTAGTCCCATCCGCACCTGGGATGTGGGTTTGCCAGCGATCTGGAGTGAGTCCGTGTGTGTTCCTTGCCAAATTCAATGACTCTAACGACTTTTGTGTCCAAGTTCTGATTGTTCCTAGGGTCCTGTACCACTCAGACAAAGAAGTGTACCACCTTTTCAAGGAACCCAGCCGGCTCCACAAAAGAGAAATAATAACAGGTGTAACTATCGCAATGCTGCTCGGCCTAGGAGCAGCAGGAACGGCAACGGGTGTCTCAGCCTTAGCGACCCAACACCAAGGACTGTCCCAGCTGCAAATGACCATCGATGAGGACTTGCAAAGGATCGAGAAATCCATCTCCTTTCTAGAGAAGTCAGTCTCCTCACTTTCGGAGGTCTTGCAGAACAGGCCAGGTCTGGACCTCCTGTTCATGCAGCAAGGAGGCCTGTGTGCCGCCTTGAAAGAGGAGTGCTGCTTCTATGCAGACCACACAGGAGTCGTAAGAGACTCCATGGCGGAACTTCGAAACAGACTGGCTCAGAGGCAGAAGGACAGGGAAGCCCAACAGGGTTGGTTCGAGTCCTGGTTCAATCAATCACCATGGCTAACCACTCTGATTTCTACCCTAATAGGTCCATTGGCATTGCTGCTTTTGGCAGTTACCTTCGGACCATGCCTGCTGAACAAGCTGGTCTCGTTCGTTCAGACACGCCTAGAACGGGCCAACATCCTGTTCACAGGCCGGCGACAAATGCTGTGAATTCAACCAGGGAACACTGCCAGTCACAAGTCCTAAACTTGTCTGGCAAAAACTTACTCAGGTTTACCAAACCCCTTTCCCTTGTCGAACTACAACCTTATACCTCATTTCAGTGCCCATGTGTATGACTACCTCATTCATTTGTGAAAAACGGGGGGGGAGATGTGGCAGATAGGGACAGGTGATCGGAAGATCTCGCGATGTAACGGGAAGGCAGGACCCCTGTTCCCCTTAGATAAGAAATTATCATAGGAATGTAGCCTCCCTAAACCGAGTGCCAGTAACTTTCCATTCCCTACCCAGTAACTTTCCACTCCTTACTAACCATAGATGGTAAAGACAGACCCCCTCTGACGTAGAAGACCCCCTAGATTATAAAACCCCAGGAGATGAGATAATAAAGGCCTTTGGACCATCCACCACATTGGTGTCTGCGTGCTCCTTGGCCCGAGCAACCCTGAAGAGTTTGGGTCGCCGTGCTGTTCCTCAGAACCAGGTTGCCTTGCCTTAAATCAGAAGGCAACACTGCCAGCTCTGCAGAAATTCCCTGCACATCCCATTCTCCCAGGGCTGGCTGTGCCATCCATGTTTCCTTAGGTATGGGTTAGAAAAAGACTTCACAGACCTAAAATCTTCAGTGAACTCCCCTCCTGCCTATGAGAAGGGAAAATTCCAGGTGAGAAATGTTGAAAATTTTTAAAAATCCCCAAAGGATTTCCCTATAAATCCCTACAGGATATCCTGATAAATCCCCACAGGATTTCCCTATAAATTCCCACAGGATATCCTCACAAATCCCCACAGGATTTCCTTAAAAATCCCCACAGGATATCCCCACAAAACCCCATAGGATTTCCCTATAAATTCCCACAGGATTTCCCTATAAATCCCCAAAGGATATCCTGATAAATTCCCACAGGATTTCCCTATAAATTCCAACACGATTTTCCTATAGATTCCCACAGGATTTCCCTGTAAATCCCCACAAGATATGGGTGAATTATAAACCCAAACTCAGCCACAGAATTGCCACCAAAGAATTGCCACCAAGCAGAGCACCGGTGCTTCCTGCCCATCAATCCTGGAACCACCCACGTCCCAGCCCTTTTCCCACCCAATCCCATTAAAAATGCAGCTTTTGGGCGCTGAGCTGTGGTGTTGTCACTCCCGTGGCCCTTCCAAGAGCTGCTAATTGCTGACAAGCTCATTACAAGATGAAAGCAGCAGGAGTGGAATGCTGGAATGTTTTCCTGCCTGTCTGCAGAGGGAACAGCTGGCCCCAAACCTCCAGCACTAATCCCATTAAACCGGAGCAAAAAATACCTCCAGCAATAAAAACAAGGCCCTTTGCACTCACAGATTGGATATTCCCTCCTCCAAATCCATCAGCACTCGGTGGATTTTCAGCTGTTTCCCTGCTGTGCTCACAGGAGATGGAGATTCAGGAGCTGAGCCCAGCAGGGAGGGAGGAGGAGGAGGAAAAATGGATGTAGGGAAGGTCACTCTGGTGTGGGATTGGAATTACTGGTGCCAGCTGCTGCTTTGAAGCCCTGCAATCCCAGCAAAACTGTTCCAGAAATCTGGGAGCTGGAGGAAGGCTGGGCTTCACCTTGGGAATCTTTTCCAGCCTCACTTGTTCTGTGGTTTGATTTCTTTTTTCTCAGTCCCTGCTCTTTGGTTTCCTCTGTCACAGGCAGGGGGTCCAGCCTGTCCCAAAGTCCCCGTGCCAAGGCCGGGGAGGGACAGGAGGCAGAAACCATCCAAGGACCACATCCAAACCCAAACATCACCTGAACCCATCCAGTTCCATCCAAATTCTACCCAAATATCACCCAAACCCATCCAAACCCTACCAAACCTCACCCAAACCCATTGAAACCCATCAAACTCCATCCAAATGCTACCCAAACGTCACCAAACCCCATCCAAATACATCAAAGCCCACTCAAAGCTCACCCAACCCCATCCAAACCTCACCCAAACCTATCAAACTACATCCAAATGCTACCCAAACATCACCCAACCACATCCAAACCCATCAAACTCCATCTCAACCCTCCTAAACCCCATCCAAATCCATCAAACTCCATCCAAACGCTACCCGAAAGTCACCCAAACCCGTCCAAAGCCACCCAAACCCCATCCAAACCCATCAAACTCCATCCAAATGCTACCCAAACGTCACCACACCCCACCCAAACCTCATCTAAACCTCACCCAAACCCATCAAACTCCATCCAAAACCATCAAACCCCATCCAAAGCCATCAAACCCCATCCAAACCTCACCAAACCCCATCCAAACCCACCCAAACCTCATCCAAACCCATCAAACTCAATCCAAACCCATCCAAACCCACCAAACCCCATCCAAACCCCATTCAAACACCATCCAAACCCCACCCAATCACCAGCCAAGCTCAGCCTGCTCCATCCAGCCTTGGGAAAGCCCTTGGAGCAGTTTCCCACCCCCTGTGCCCCTGATGCCCCTCAGTCCCAGGGCAGTGGGACCTTAAGCCAGGCTCACACACAAGAGGGGCCCAAGTCCAGGCTCCTCCATCCCAGGGTACAGCAGTAAATCCAGGCAGTGATAACAAAAATCCCACCAGCAAATCCCCACCTGGTCACCCCAGGTCAGGGCTGAAGCCTTTGTGGGATCCCTTCCCCTACCCCACCCCAAGAGACTCCAAACTCTGCTGAGCCAGAAACGGAATCCACAAAAACCCTTCTGTTCCATCACACCCTGAGCAATTTGGTGTTCAGGATCCTCCCTGCAAGGCTGGCTGTTGGGGAAGATGAAACAGGAAAGCCTTATCAATATGATTGCCTGGCAAAAGATTTTGAGAATATGGAAACTATCAGTGAGATTGAAATGAAAGCAAGCTTTGAGATCCCTCAGTTACTGAACAACTGGAAAACAATGGTGTGGCCAGCTGAAGGTGATCCCCTTTGGATGGAACAACACCCTCTGCTTGCAGACAGGCCCAAGGGTCAGAGCAGACCCTACAGCTTGGCAGAAGGGGCCCAAAGAGGAGTTTTTAGGGTTTAAAATGTAACACAGTATGGCAATGTAATGATTCTTATAGGCTGTATGTAAATGCTATAGGATTTGTATCTTGTACTAGTTTGGTTAGTGAGAATTAGAATATTCAGCACAGAAGAAGATTTATGGTATTGGAATGGGAACCTCACTCTCTTACCCTTTTACTCTCTCACCCTCTCACCCTCTCTCCCCCTCTCTTCTCTCAGCCTGCTCTGAGCTGTGTTTGGCAGCTCCCAGCAGGGCCCTGCACCCAGGCCCTTTGCAATAAACCCCAAGTTCCACAGCCTGGCTGCAGAGATCTCTCATCTCCGTCCATCCCCACTGTCCTGTCCCCATCACTCCTACAGCTGGCTCTGACAGGATCTGTTCCTGTCAGCTTTGAGCTGCGTTTGCCCCACTTTGAGCCAGGTCCTGCAGCCTCAAACCCTGCAGGGCAGGGACAGCCCAGCACCTCCCTCCCTGCCTTCCACGCTGCTGCAACGCTGCAAAAACCACCTGAAAGCACCAAACCTGCACCAATTCCCACAGCAAGGACACCCAGAGGAAATCCCAAACAATTCACCCCAGAGGCAGAGCACAAACCACCCCACAGTGTCACAGACATATTTTATGAAAAATCTTTTCATTAGGATCTTTTACTCCTGAGAAGCTGGGAAGTTTCAGCTTCTCCATGTTTTACTACTTCAGAACGTGATTTAGAGAACTGTTTACCCAGCATGTGAAATTGTTTTTTACTTGATGACCAATGACAGCCAGCTGTGTTGAGGCTGGGAGCAGCCACAAGATTTAATTATTCATTCCATTCCCTTCCTTTGCTAGCCTTCTGATGAAATCCTTTCTTCTATTCTTTTAGTGTAGTTTTAGTAGATCATTTTCATATGATATGATATGATATAATATGATATAATATAGTATATAATAGTATAAATATGATATGATATGATATGATATGATATGATATGATATAATATAATATAATATAATATAATATAATATAATATAATATAATATAATATAATATAATATAATATAATATAATATAATATAATATAATATAATATAATATAATATAATATAATATAATAATCAGCCTTCTGAAACACGGAGTCAAGATTCTCATTTCCCTCGTCCTGGGACCTCTGTGAACACCACCACCCCATAGCTCATCCCAAAACTCTCCCAAAGCTCTTGCCATCATTCCTCTGCTGCTTTTTGATTTTAAACAGGAGTCAGCAAAGGAGCCCTGGATGCCATCCCAGGAGCCTGGACTGAGGATTCTCCCAGCAGAAGGGAATTGCCTTTCGCAGCCCAGAGGAAGCAGGGTGAGAACCAAGTGTGCCCATCACTGATGAGCACTGATGGCTCCTGAAGCACTAACACCAGACATTGAGGATTCTATCGAGGATTTTCCCTGCTCCACTGAAACAGGGGTCTCCTCCAGCCAGGTCTCATGAGCTCTTGGAGATCTATTTCACAGCCAAGATAGCTCAGCTACCTTAGAAGGCATAAAACAAGCAGGATGGCTTCTGTGGTAGTGTTGGAAACAAAAAGGTTTTAATAAAAGGCAAAATAGCAAAGCTCTTTACAAAGAAAAACCAAGCCAGGTGCAAGAGGTTCTTGCTCCTGGTAAAACACTCCACAAAAGCCATTAGCTTCTTTATTCTCCTCTTTTTCTAGTAAATTGCTCAAGTGGGACTTTTTGGCTCCTGTCCAACTGGCTGTCCTTAAGTTTGAAGTAAAGTCCCCCAAGTCCTATAAGGTGTCTTTTTACCCAATTGAGAAGAGAAACTTTTAGTCTTTTAGTCTTTTTTAAGGAGACAAAAAATAGTTTATCACTCTGTCAACAGGGGACACATTCCTACACTCCTCTTCAGCTGGAGGAACTCAGCACCTGTGCTCAGCCCTGGTTCCCTGAGGAGCCAAAGCTCTGGGGCAAGTCCATCCAGCAGGGAGGGGACAGCAGAGCCTGACCCTTCAGATGGCAAAACTTCCAGAACCCAGGACATCCCTTTGGCTGCCCTGGAGGAATCGAGACCCTGGCAGGGGGCTCAGAGACCTTGGCACGGAGTCAAAGACACCTGTGCCTTGGATTTTAGTTCATGGAAACAATGACCAACTTTGTGTGAGGAGTGACAAGCCACAAGAGTCTGAGTGGAATGATAGTGAATTTATCACAGGGTGAAAAAGTAGAATTTCGGGGTTTTAGAATGGGGGCTCAGGAGCCAAGATGGAAGAATCTGGGTGTGTCGTCTCTTTCTCCTCCTTCTCGTCCTCCATCTTCTGCTGTGATGGTGGCACTTTTGGATTGGTTTAGAGTAGAGACAGACTGTCTAACATAGGTGATATGTTGAGAAGGATAAAAGTTTGACAAGAAAGTCTCACAGGTATTTGTGCTCAGCAGAAAGATTTTTAAATGTAGAATCTGAAGAAGGAATAGAGACGGAAGCAAGTTTTGATACAGAAGAAAAGAATTGCTGAGCCAGTCTTACTGGGTAACCAAGGAGGCAAAGGGCAAAGGGTGTGTTAGTTATAAGGGGTTTTTATGGCTTAGAGCAAAGGATAAACCCACCCCAAACAAGATGTTTTTACCAAGCAGAAAGAGAGCACAGGCAAACAAGTCAGCAAATGTGGCAAGTAGAAAAAAGGTCTCAGAATTTTCCACTGCAAGAAAACTGAAAAACAACTTCTAGCTTCAACTGTAATGTACTGACTTTGAGTGATTGGAGAACAGTAACATGAATATGGTAATTACAGTAGTTATGATAGGCTAGAGATAAAAGTTAAGGTATAGATTGGTTCTACTGTATGAAGATGCTCAGCAAAGAAAAGTCTATAATGCATTGTAACCTAAACTAAGGGTCTCCAGGCCTGCCTGCAGCTGGAGCTGACAGCTGTGGGCACAGCTCTGTCACCCACAGAGACCCTGGACTGCTAAAATATCTTGGATGGAATAAACTGCATTTTGTATACAATAAACTGCATGTTGTATATATATATATATATATATATATATATATATATATATATATATATATATGCACCACCCCAAGGGCAGTCAGTGTGCCTCAACCCAACGTGCTGGACAGATCTCAGCAGGTCAGAGAAAGAATGCTATAGATAAGAGAGAATAAACAACCCTGAGAACCAGAGCCAAGGAACCCTGTCTGCTTCTTCAGTGGGAAAAAGAGACTTTCCAACACCTGGGGGTCATCTCAACACCAGAGACCCCGTCACAAAACAAGAGGTGAGGACCCAACCACGGCTCTGCCACCCCAATCAGCTTTGAAATCCCAAAATGCCCTGTCCCAGTCATCACCTGAGTGGACACAGGGAGAGCTCCCAGGTCAGCACTGCTGTCCCTGCTGTCCCCTCAGCCCCACTGGAGCTCCCCTTGCCCAAGGCAGGGAGGGAATGGAGGCCAAAGGGGCAAAATCACTTCATAAAGGGGAGAAGAAGCAAAACAAAGCATGGGATTTTCCATGGGAAGGGGCTCCTGTGCTGGGATAACAAAGGATCAGAGGGGCTGGAGCCAGGCTGGGAGAGCTGGGGGTGCTCACCTGGAGAGGAGAAGCTCCAGGGAGAGCTCAGAGCCCCTAGCAGGGCCTGAAGGGGCTCCAGGAGAGCTGGAGAGGGACTGGGGACAAGGGATGGAGGGACAGGACACAGGGAATGGCTCCCAGTGCCAGAGGGCAGGGATGGATGGGAGATTGGGAATTGGGAATTGTTCCCTGGGAGGGTGGGCAGGCCCTGGCACAGGGTGCCCAGAGCAGCTGGGGCTGCCCCTGGATCCCTGGCAGTGCCTAAGCTCTTCACACCCACACAGCTTCCCTTCCCTTCCAGCTCCATTTCCCAACACAGAATCCCAGGATCTCTGAGGTTGGAAAACACCTCAAAAATCACTGGGTCCAACCCGTGCCCAATGCCCACCTTGTCCAGAGCCCTAAATGCCACCTCCAGCCCTTCCTTGGGTACCTCCAGGGATGGGCACTCCAACCCTCCCTGGGCAGTTCCAAGGCCTGACCCCCTTTCCATGGGGAAATTCCTGCTGTGCCCACCCTGAGCTGTTCCCTCTGCTCCTGTCCCTGTTCCCTGGAGCACAGCCTGACCCCTGGGCTGTCTCCATTGTAAAATCAGGATCCCCAATGAAGGAAATGATTGGCACCTGACTCCAAGGCTTTGGAATGCTGAACACTCACTTTATTAAAATTATATTATATTATATTATATTATATTATATTATATTATATTATATTATATTATATTATATTATATTATATTATATTATATTATATTATATTATATTATATTATATTATATTATATTATATTATATTATATTATATTTTTACTATACTACATCATACTTACTTCTAACTACTCAAAACTCCTGGCTGTCCACTGACAGTCCCAACACACACGTGGACCCAATTGGTCAGTGAATCAAATCACCATCACCAGAATCCAGCCAAGCAATCCCTTCAGGTAAATAATCTTCCATAACATTCCACACGTTCAAAAACACAGGAGTAGCAAATGAGATAAGAATTGTTTTGATCATTCTTTTCTCTGCTTCTCTCACAGCTTCTTTCAGGAGAACCTGAGAAAGTTAAATCTCTCTCTGTTCAGAGGGCATGTGAATACCACAGTCCCCTCCTGTCAGGAGCTGTGCAGAGCCACAAGGGCCCCCCCGATCCCCCTTTTCTCCAGGCTGAGCCCCTTCCCAGCTCCCTCAGCCCCTCCTGGGGCTCCAGACCCTTCCATGGACCTGCTCCAGCCCCTCCAGGTCCTTCTCCTTTAGAAGAACCCAAAACTGAACCAGGATTTGGGGTCTTTACAAGATTATCCTGGCACTCCATTCCCCCCTGGGCTTTTGTGGCAGCAGGCCTCTAGCTGGGTAATAATTAGCATTGACTCCATGATCCAGAAGGCATGAAAGTCACTTTATTGTCAGAAATCTACAGTTCTTACAGAAACAATGGTGGACCAAAGACCTGATTGGTCTCAAGGTGAAAACCTCTCACTCACTATTGGTGAATATCAATAGCACACTCTGGAGAACCATATCTATAAACAATGAAAGAGATAATAATTGTCTGGATTCTTTTCCTCTAAGTTTCTCACAGCTTTTACAGAGTTTCCCAGGATTTTTCTGGGAAGCTCTGTGCCTGTTCTTTGTGGTCAGAGAGCTGCTGCCACAGGCTCTGGCATCCCCCAGTGCTGGATGTTAAAAGCCAGCCCTAAGGGCATGTGAAAATCTCTGCTGTCCTTTTAATCTAAATCCATAATCCTCACACCATCAAGGAGAGCTTGGAAACTTCATCAGAAGCAGTGGCCAGGCCAGAGGCAAAACACAAACAGCTCAAAAAAATCTTAAAATCATATTTTTTATCAGACTTCAGCCAATCTTCATGATCTGGGGCTGCTGAACCCCTCGGTGTCACATCCCCCTCTCTGAGGTGTGCAGGTAATTCCACATGGAGCTGATCCCACATGGAGCTGATCCCACACGGAGCTGATCCCATAGGGAGCTGATCCCACACGGAGCTGATCCCACACAAAGCTGATCCCACAGGGAACTGATCCCACACGGAGCTGATCCCACAGGGAGCTAATCCTACATGGAGCTGATCCCACAGGGAGCGGATCCCACATGGAGCTGATCCCACAGGGAACTGATCCCACACAAAGCTGATCCCACACAAAGCTGATCCCACAGGGAGCTGATCCCACATGGAGCTGATCCCACACAGAGCTGATCCCACAGGGAGCTGATCCCACACGGAGCTGATCCCACATGGAGCTGATCCCACAGGGAACTGATCCCACAGGGAGCTGATCCCACACGGAGCTGATCCCACATGGAGCTGATCCCACAGGGAACTGATCCCACACGGAGCTGATCCCACAGGGAATTGATCCCACATGGAGCTGATCCCACACGGAGCTGATCTCACAGGGAGCTGATCCCACAGGGAGCTGATCCCACAGGGATCGGATCCCACACGGAGCTGATCCCACATGGAGCTGATCCCACAGGGAACTGATCCCACACCAAGTCCCAGTTCTGGAAAGCCCCCAAAGCTGTCTCTGATGTTGAGGCATCTCCTTCCCAAACTGGCTCACCCTTTGCAGGATGTGGCAGATCCCAATTGCAGGAATCATTCCAAATCAAACCTCCCCAGCCCCGAGGAGGGGAGGTGGGGCAGGGAAAAGGGAGCTGGAATTTCCCCCATCACCAATTAACTGCTAATGATGGTTTCATTGGGGGGATTAAATTCTGGTCAGCAGAAATTCCCTCCTGTGCCAAGGGAAAGCTGAACACTGACTCCATGAGGAAAAGGCCTTTGGAAAACCAGGAATGTTGATGTGAGTAGACAAACACCAGGGCTCCAAACAGCCAGAAAGCCCCCAAAACAGGAGACCCCAGGTGGATCCTGTCCAAGCAGCTGCCACTGAGAATTCAGGAATCTCCCTGCCCAGCCAGGAGCTTTATTCCTACCTAACCCAAATCAATGGTTTTATTCCCACCTCCCCCAATGGCCTCCTATCCAAGGGCCTTGGAGCCACTGGAATTATTTTAACACAACGAATTTGTTAAAATTTGTTAAAAAAGGCAAAGTCAGGTTAATGGGCATGAGCCAGAAAGGGATGGGAAGCGTCCAGTGCTTGGAAAAATCCAAGGCAGAGGAGATTCTGAGGAAAAGGAAAGAGAAAAGGGAAAGGGAAAATGAATTTCAGGTGGAAGGGACCTACAACAACCATCAAATCAATTCTGGGGAGAAGGAAAAGGAGAAGGAATTTCAGGTGGAAGGGACCTACAACAAGCATCAAACCCCAAAGGGCACACCCAGAGCTGGGAAACGCAGCCCAAGGAAAACCCATCCATGGGTCCCATTCCCCTCCTCACTCCTGTGGCACAAAGCCAAGGGAAGCCTCTGTCCTGCAGGGTCAGGAAAACAGGACTGGGGTCAGGAATGTCCCACTTTCACTGCCTGGAACTGGATTTCAGTGTTTCAGGAGAGAGCAGGGAGCAGAGAGTACGGCCCTGACACAGCTCCCCAGGCAGGGGAGGGGACAGCTGTGTCCCCAAATGTGGCACGACAGAGAGAGGCACAACTTCCCCAGTGAGATCAGAGAAAATTATAAATAATTCTTATCTTAACTTGCTGCACCTATTATTGTGAACATGTGGAATGTGTTATGGAGATCTGCTTACAAAAGGGTGATTTCTTAATTAGCCATTGGTGATTGGTTTGGACTGGAGCACCAAGTAAGTCCACTTGTATGATAACTGTCTATAAAAGCAATGGGTTTCTTATAGAGATGTAGATTATTGATCAGCTTTCTGTGAATCAGGGAATCAATACCAATTATTACCCAGCCAGGGGCCTGCTGCAAAGACACCCAAACCCACGCAGGGGGAGCAGGAGGGACCTTGGGTGACTCCAGCCCCTGGGAGAAGCCTGAGGGGAGGGAAGGGCTGGGCTGAACCCAGGGATGAAGACAAGGGGATGAAGTTTGTGAGGGTGAAAGGCAAGTGGACTTTGCAGAGGAAAGCAGGAGGGTGTGGGACTCCATAAAATTAGAGAGTTTTGGGAAAGCTGTAAAGGCAGGCCCCAAAGACAGCAGAAGTGTGATTAGAGCAGAGCAGCAGCCATGAGATTGGTCAGCAGAAAAATTATTTAAAAAGTAGAAAAGCAAGGACAAATAGAACAACAGTCTGTGTATTAACGCTTGCTTAGAATAGCTCTCTAAGTTACAGAAAGTTTATCTAGCAAGATATTAGGAAGTTTTAATCTTAATAATGGAGCTCTGTGCATTGTGTTTTAAGGCTTACAAGCTGGTATTGTATTCAAAATAAGCAAGCATTGTTTTAACCAAAGGTATCTGTAGTTATAGTGGTTGGATAGAGCTACTGTCAATGTGCTTTTGCTTTGTGTGATTGGTCAAGAAGCTTATAAAGTGAGTTGTAACATTAAATTCTGTGTCTGCTGCCTGAGATGTGAGCTGCTGGGATCTTCCCATTGTCATCACCATGTAATGAGAGTGATGCTGGAAAAAAAAACAGCTCAAGGCAGTTCCTCAGCAGCCCCGTCCCGTTCGTGTCTGTAAATAGTCAGAAGGATCCTTGGGGAAGATCCCTGCCTGATCCTCACTGCAATGTGCTGGTGAGGGGGGATCAAACACCAGGAGCAGACCCAGCTGGAGCACTGGGTGCCACAAACCACCTAGGACTGCAGGAGGCTTCCAGAGAGGGGAGATGTGGCTGCAGGCAGCACCAGAGCACAGGGACTGATGGCTCTGACATGCCAGTGTTTGCATAGTGTGGGAGGTTGGGATTGTGGGAACACTGCCAGGATCTGCCACCTCCAGTCAGGATTCTTGGGACTGTTTGCCAGGAATTACCTTTTTTTCTCTAGCACTCCCTGAAGGAAGAAATTCTGGCATTCAGCTGAGTTTGGAGAGCAGGAGATGCTGATGGAGCAGGGAACAAGCTGGAAAGCTGAACTGGAATGCTGAGAGCAGCTGTTCCAGCACAGGGAGCTGCTCCCAACCTTCCCATCCCTTATCCCAGGCATGGGAGGGGGAAGATCATTCCCTCCTCAGAGAATCCATTACTGTCCTGGATTGCCAAGCAAATTGTATTCTCTTTGCCATCTGCATGGCAGCTGGCTTCTGTTCATTGGGCAGTTTTCCTTTTCTTTTCCACAACCACTCCTCCCTCTGGGAGGAGGTGATACCTGCTGATAACAGCTATTGAATGTCCCTGCATGACTGATAAGAACTACAGCATCCCATTGGGAGATGTGAGCCCAGAGGGAGGAGCCAAGCATTCCTGCCTGGATATAATCTGGAGATTCTGGAACCAAAGCACGGCTTCTCCACTGGATTCCCAGAGGAACAGCAGCTGCCTCTGCCCCTGGATCTTCAGAGGAAGAGACTGCACCTTTCTCCAGGATCCCTGCTCCAGCAGAACCAGCCCTGACACTGCAGGAGGGCTGAGCCACAATTCCAATGGGACTGCTGCCAACACCCTGACCCACAGTGTCGCAGACATCTTTTTATAAAAATCCCTTCTTAGGATTTTTCTTCCTGAGAAGCTGAGAGGCCTCAGGAACAAAATGTAAACAATGGTTATCTGCTGCTGTGGAATGCAACAGGTGCATCTGTGATTGGCCCATCTTGGATGTTTACAATTAATGGCCAATCACTGCCCAGTTAGCTTGGACTCTCTGTCTGAGACACAAACCTTTATTATTCATTCCTTTCTATTCTTAGCTTAGCTAGCCTTCTGAGGAGAACTTTTTCTTCTATTCTCTTTAGTATAGTTTCAATGTAATATATATCATAAAATAATAAATCAAGCCTTCTGAACATGGAGTCAACATTCTCATCTCTTCCCTCACCTGAAAACCCCTGTGAACACCGTCACACACAGGGTGTCAGGTTGTGTTCTATGTCAGTGTTGTTTTAGTTTACTGCATTGTTTATTTTATCTTTTTATTTTCTTTCCTATTGAAGAACTGTTATTCCTGCTGCCGTATTTTTAGCTTGAGAGCCCCTTAATTTAAAATTTATAGCAATTCAGAGGGAAGGGTTAAACAGTTTCCAGTTCAGGGGAAGCTCCTGTCTTCTTAGCAGACACCTGGTTTTCCAAACCAAGACAATTGCTACTCCCAAATATTTCTTAGAAAGCTCTTTCCAGCAGTGGGAATGCTGTGTTGGTGCATTCCAGGGGTCTCCCAGGCTGTTTCCCTGCTGCACAGCTCATTTTCATTGGAAGCATTTGGGAATTGCTACAAAATTTAGCGAAGCAAGGAGGCCTAAGAGAGATGGAATTCCTGGCTGTGAGGGTGGGCAGGTGTGATGGTGTTTGCAGGGGTTTTCAGATTGGGGAAGAGACGTGGATCTGACTCCATGTTTCAGATGGCTTGATTTATTATTTTATGATATATATTATATCAAAACTATACTAAAAGAATAGAGGAAAGGATTTCCTCAGCAGGCTAGCTAAGAATAGAATAGCAAAGAATGGTAACAAAGGTTTGTGGCTCGGCTTTCTGTCTGAGCCAGCTGACTGTGATTGGCCATTAATTAGAAACATCTTACATGGGCCAATCACAGATGCACCTGTTGCACTCCACAGCAGCAGATAACCATTGTTTACATTTTGTTCCTGAGGCCTCTCAGCTTCTCAGGAGGAAAAATCCTAAGGAAAGGATTTTTCAGAAAATGTGTCTGTGACAGGCAGACATCCTGCCCCTGGATCCCTGGCAGTGCCCAAGGCCAGGTTAGAGCAGCCTGGGACAGTGGAAGGTGTCCCTGCCATGGCAGGGGTGGCACTGGGTGGGTTTAAGGTCCCTTAAGGTCCTTTCCAACCTAAACCTCTCCATGACCTCATTTCTCCACCTGCCTGCACCCCCCCCAGATCTCTCCAAGCTGTGCCAGGTTTTTTGGAGCTGCAGGAACAGAATTCCATGGACACGTTGCTGGTCCTTCTGTCCCTCATTTCCACACGAGTGCTGGGAGCACTGAGCTGTGAATTCCAGGAGAAAGATGGGATGAATCCTGGCAGGAACATGTGCTGGGAGCCCAGCAGGATCTCCATGCCCACAAGGAGCCACTTTGGAGCACTCCATAAATTTATTACAAAACCAGCAGCCAACTCCCCTCCATGGCTTTGCCCTGGTTTCAGCTGCTGACGGGTTTTTAAAGGGAAAAAGGAAAAAAAATCCCAAACCACACAATCCCAAGCCTTTTACAATCATTTTATCCAACTTTTCCCCCACCCTGGAGCCAGGAATTCCTGCCTGGGAATCACAGTTAATTGGATTATAATGGGCCATTCCTCCTGATTTAATAAAGCAGAGGAAAGTGGGGATGGCAGCAGTGTGCTCCCAGGATTGGGAACCGCTCCAGTTCCTAATTTACACTCCAACTTTATTATTGAAAAAATGTCAAGCTCCAGGGGTTAGGGGAGGAAGTTTGCCTGGAATTTGCTTTATTCCGGGAAGAAATGATAGAATTGGGAAAAGAAGATTGGAACAATTAATGAAAAAAAATTTAAAATTCCGGCTACCACTGCTTGAAATTACAGGAGGGAAAAGGAAGAAAACAGAATGAGAAGTCCCAGAAGTGCTGAGAGGGAAGTGAAGGAGCTGTGTCATCCCAGGGGTTTGGAGGGAGGGCACTCAGGGTTTCAGCAGGACAGAAATGCAGAGCCCTCACTCCCAAGCACACCAGGATGGAAGGGGGATCTGGGGAAAGGCAATCAGGGAAGGGTGGGGGTGCTGGAAAGGGCCAGAGAGTAGGAATGCAGGAAAAATGGGAATTCCAACATCAACCACCCCTGCTGGAAGCCCTGAGCACACCTGGGCAAGTTTTGGGGACAATTCCCACCTTGGGAGCTCAGGGTTCATTTTTAAAGCCTGGGATTTAGGCAGGATTTTCTCAACCAATCCCTGGCCCCACAGGAGTCCCTGTAACTGGACAGAGGGGGATGCCCATCCCAGAGAGCATCACACCATCCCAAAGGGCATCCCACCAACCCAAAGGACATCCCTGCATCCCAGAGAACATCCCTGCATCTCAAAGGGCATTTCCCCATCCCAAAGGGCATCCCTGCATCCCAGAGAACATCCCTGCATCCCAAAGGACATTTCTCCATCTCAAAGGACATCTCTGAATCCCAAAGGACATTTCCCCATCTCAAAGGGCATCCTTGCATCCCAAAGGACATCTCTGCATCCCAGAAGGCATCCCTACATTCCAAAGGGCATTCCCCCATCCCAAATGACATCTCTAGATCCTAAAGAACACCTGTGCATCCCAAAGGACATCCCCCCATCCCTGCATCCAGGCCAGTTCCAGCCTGGCCTCCTGCATGGACAAGGAATGGGAGATCAGCCCTTGGATGACATCCAGCTGCAAAACATCTGGTCAAGCAGCAGCTCCCAAGCAAGCTGAGCCATTTCCAGGGTAAATAACCCAGAGCAATCCCTGTCCCTGCCCTTTCCAGGGTAAATAACCCAGAGGAATCCCTGTCCATGCCCCTTTCCAGGATAAAAAGCCCAGAGGAATCCCTGTCCATGCCCTAAAACCATTTCCAGGATAAATAACCCAGAAGAATCCCTGTCCATGTCCCAGAGCCATTTCCAGGATAAATAACCCAGAGCAATCCCTGTCCCTGCCCCTTTCCAGGACAAACAACCCAGAGGAATCCCTGTCCATGCCCCTTTTGAGGATAAATAACCCAGAGCAATTCCTGTCCCTGCCCTTTCCAGGATAAATAACCCAGAGGAATCCCTGTCCCTGCCCCTTTTGAGGATAAATAACCCAGAGGAATCCCTGTCCCTGCCCTTTCCAGGATAAATAACCCAGAGCAATCCCTGTCCATGTCCCAGAGCCATCTGCAGGATAAATAACCCAGAGAAATCCCTGCCCATGCCCCTTTCCAGGATAAACAGCCCAGAGGAATCCCTGTCCATGCCCTAAAACCATTTCCAGGATAAATAACCCAGAAGAATCCCTGTCCATGTCCCAGAGCCATTTCCAGGATAAATAACCCAGAGCAATCCCTGTCCATGCCCCAGGATGGGAGCTGCTGCTCCAGACAAGAATCCAGCAGCTTCCCTCCATCCCAGCTCATGGAAAATCTGCAGCCAGGCTGGGAAAAGCAAACACAGGAGAGAAAGCTCATCCCAGTTCCAATTTTATCCCTCCTGCTGGGAAAAGGGATGGGTTCCAGAGCCAGCCTGGGATGCTGCAGGGCCCTGCTGGCACCACCAGTGCTCCCAGTGGGAACAGCCCCAGTGGCCCAGGGAATTCAGGATAAATACAGGATAAAAAACATGGCCAAAAGAGAGCTCCAGTGGGAACAAACTCCAGGGATTTCAGGATAAAGGGAATTCCCCTGAACTGCAGCAGAGGGAAGGGCAAACCCCACAGCCTCAGGCTCCCAAAGGAACAAACCCAGGGGCACTGGGAGCCCAAATCCCACTGATCCCCACCCTGCATCCCTGGGTTTCCTTCCCCTGCCCACAGCAGTGTCCCAGGGCACCCCCATTCCAGGAATTCCCACTCTTTGTGCGGTCCCATGCAGCTCCTGGAGCAATTTGCAAACATTAATTAAGCCCTGGCAGCATCCCAGAGTGGGCGGGGACTGTGAGTGTGTCTTTAATTACATTAATTCTGCTCAGGGTGGGCAGTAATTATTGGCAATCTATTCCAGGACTCAAACAAACCCAGGGTGATGATTGCACCTTCAGCACCTGGAATCCCATGGATGGATGGATGGATGGATGGATGGATGGATGGATGGATGGATGGATGGATGGAATAAATGGAAAAGGGAAAAAGCAGCAGGCAGGGGGAAAAAAAACACAGGAAAGTCCTGCTAAAAATCCTTCCTCTTCCTGCAGTTGAATGCTCCTCTCCAAAAAAAATCCTGTCCCTCCTCTCCCAATCACTCCCATCCCTCAATCCCCAAACAATCCCATCCCTCAATCCCCAATCACTCCCATCCCTCCTCTCCAGAAAAATCCCTGCTCAAGAAAAGGGGTTTGGTTTGTGCTCCAGCCCAGCCAAACAGGGAGCAGCTCCTGGAGGAAGTGGCCAAACTCAGCTGAACCCTTTCCTCACTGAAGTGATATTTTTCCTGTCCTGCCAGAAATCTCAGTTCCCACATTCATGGTGAAGTGAGGAGTTGGATTCATGGATCCTTGTGGATCCCTTCCAGCCCAGGAGATCTGTGAATGCAGGAGATTCCCATCCCAGAATCCTGCCCAGGCCTTGGTAAAACCACCAGGGGTGCAGCATTCCAACAGCTGCCTGCAGCTGGAGCTGAAACCTGGATCTAAAATCTGGAGCTGAAACCTGGAGCTGCACCTGGAGCTAAAACCTGGAGCTGTACCTGGATCTCAACTTGGAGCTGCTCTTGGATCCACACCTGGAGCTGCACCTGGAGCTAAAACCTGGAGCTACACCTGGAGCTGCTCTTGGATCTACACCTGGGGCTGCACCTGGAGCTGTACCTGGAGCTAAAACCTGGAGCTAAAACCTGGAGCTACACCTGGATCTACACCTGGGGCTGCACCTGGAGCTGCACCTGGAGCTGCACCTGGAGCTGTACCTGGATCTGAACCTGGAGCTGCTCTTGGATCCACACCTGGAGCTGCACCTGGAGCTAAAACCTGGAGCTAAAACCTGGAGCTGCTCTTGGATCTACACCTGGAGCTAAAACCTGGATCTGCAGCTGGATCCAGAGGCACTGGGACACACTGTGGGGTGCAAAGGAGCCCAGGCCAGCCCTGCTCTCCCCAGATCCATGGGATTTGCACTCCTGACTCCCTGCACAGCCACACGTCCCCAGCAGCTCTGTCCTGCTCCAGACCAGGCTCTGCTCCTGCTGCTGGCACACTCCTGGCACACCAGGACACTCAGGAAGTCACTCAGGATTCCAAGGACGTGGAGCTGCTGGAGCAGGTCCAGAGGAGCCTCAGAGCCACTCCAGAGCTGGAGCCAGGCTGGGGGTGTTCCTGGAGCAGGAATCTGTGTCCCAGAGCAGCCTTGGGGACAGATCCCATTACCTGGGCACCCTGAGCTGCCTGGCAGGGTTTGATTCCTTATTTCAGTTTGTTCTGTTGGGGGAAGAAGTCAGGCATGGGGTCACTGTCATGAGGGACATCACTGCAGGTTCTGAGGTGACACTGCCATGGTCCAGAAGGACCTGGAGCTGCTGGGATGAGTTCAGAAGAGGCCCCAGAGTTTCTCCATGTTAGGATACAAAACTGCCACAGAATGGCAGTGACTCATGTTCATGTTTTCTGTGCAAACAATAAATTGTCCATCCAGAGACAACAAATGCATGAAGTTTCAGAGACAACTAATAGATGTGGAACTAGTTAAAGCTGGAGTAACCAACAGTAGTAGTAATCACTTCCTGTCTAGCTGTTTCACTAGTGCTCTTCAATTCCAATTCTTTTCAAAAAGGTTACCAAAATACATGGTAACCCTTTTGTAAAGTCTCTTCTTATTTGGAGAGAGAGACCCCTGACTTACAGGAGCCCCTGTGAGCCAGGCTGGGAGAGCTGGGGGTGCTCACCTGGAGAGGAGAAGCTCCAGGGAGAGCTCAGAGCCCCTGCAGGGCCCAAAGGGGCTCCAGGAGAGCTGCAGAGGGACTGGGGACAAGGGATGGAGGGACAGGACACAGGGAATGGCTCCCACTGCCAGAGGGCAAGGATGGATGGGATATTGGGAATTGTTCCCTGTGAGGGTGGGCAGGCCCTGGCACAGGGTGCCCAGAGCAGCTGGGGCTGCCCCTGGATCCCTGGCAGTGCCCAAGGCCAGGCTGGACACTGGGACACCCTGGGATGGTGGGAGGTGTCTCTGCCATGTCAGGGGTGGCACTGGGTGGGTTTAAGCCCCCAGCAGCCCAGGCCCTGCTGCTTTCCTTGCTCCATGGACTCTTTTGGGACCCCTGCAGCTCTGGGACCCCTGGGCTTTGTCCTTCTCCTCCCACAGCTCCCAGCCCCTCTCAGCACCCACCAGTTCAGTGCCAAACTCATCCCTGCTTCCATTCCCCAGCCCAAGAGAAGCCCAAATCCCCTCAGCACCCAGCCCTGTAGGAGATGAGGAACCCCAAACCCCCAGGGAATCACCCCAAACCCTTCAGCCCATCCCTCACAGTCAGTATTGCTTGGGGAGCACCTGGCAGAGCCCACCCCAGATTCCTCCTTGGATTCTGCCTCCAGGAACCCCAAATCAGCAGGATTCCCCCAGGATGGGAGAACAGGCCTTGCTTTCACCCCAGGCAGGTCCCTGAAGTGGCACTGGGACAATCTGGGAGCACATTCCAGGCTCCAGCCCCACGTTCAACACCACCCACGGCCCTTCCAAAGGCAACACCACCCCCAAGGCACAGCTCTGTTTGGAAGTGAAGCCGAAAATAAAGAATTAAAATAAAAATATGAGAGAATAAAGGTGGAAAAGGGAATGGCATAAAACAGTTTGTGGGTGGGTGAGGAAAATCCCCAAATAAACAACCCCACATCCTGAAATTCCTCTGCAATCGATTGTGGTGGTGGTAATTAAGGTGCTTGCAGCTGTTCCAGAATTCCTCTCTGCCCTCCCATCAAGCCCAGGGCTAAAATGTCCCATTCTTGGTGGGACAAGGCTGAGCTTCACCCTGGGATTCACAGGGGATTCTCAACCACAATTACAGCCCCACCTGAGGGGGATGTCAGCAATACCCATCAGATTTTCAAGCAAACACACAGGAATATTTTTAAAAAGCAGCACGGAGGTATCTGCGCAGCTCCCACCCCATGTAATCCCTGCTCTGGGGAGAAATTAAATGGTTTAACAAGAAATAACTGAGCAAATCAATCCACGAGCAAGTATTGACTGCAGAGCCTTTGGAACAGCCCGGAAATCCAAGGATTTCATGAAGGATGGCACCAAACCCTGCCCCAGCTCCCCAGGCAGAGG
Source organism: Melospiza melodia melodia (assembly GCF_035770615.1). Taxonomy (NCBI): domain Eukaryota; kingdom Metazoa; phylum Chordata; class Aves; order Passeriformes; family Passerellidae; genus Melospiza; species Melospiza melodia. The sequence continues at coordinate 5,342,170 of NC_086223.1, forward strand.
CCCAGGTGACAATTGGCTTCGGGGAGTTATTAAATCAGGAGAGCATTAACCCCAAACCCCAGGCCATGAACACACCCCAGGATGTTGGATCCGCTCATTAATTTCTCAGGATGAAAAATCCCAGGAAGAAAGAAATCAATGAGCACAGGACAGGGCAAGCAAGATGAATATTCCGGAGACAAAGAGCTCAGAGGGATAAATCAACCCCAAACCCAGGGAACGCAGAGCAAAATCCAATTCATCCTGAGCCTCAGCTCCTCCCTGACAGGGCCACTCCAGGGAAAGCAGCTCCTCACTCACTGAGCTGCCCAGTCTGGCATTTGGATTTGGGTTTTGGGAGAAGTTTTGAAGGGCAGGAGGTGCTGGATGCTTCCTTTCCTTGCAATCAGCACGTGGGCAGTTGGGGAGGTTGGATTTATCCAGCTCCAAGCATTTCTGGATGGTTTTGCCCATCCCTAGCAGTGCCCAAGGCCAGGCTGGACAGGGCTTGGAGCACCCTGGGATGGTGGAAGTTGTCCCTGCCATGGCTTTAAGGTCCCTCCCAACCCAAACCATTCCAGGATTCTTAGATAACCACCCCAACAGCCCAGCTTCATGTCCAGCCTAAAATAAGTACAGCCACACCTTGACTGAGGACAGGAGACTCCACCTGATCCATTCACAAACCCTGATCCTTCTGGAAAACACTGACAGGCACAGCAAACCCCTCCTGGAGCAGGCCAGGAAATAACCCAGAGCTGAGCCCTCCTAAATGGAACAAATCTAACGGGATTTATCATCCCAAGCTCCAAAGATCACTGCAATCCTATATTTCCATTTCTTAAGGAATAAAAGCAACACTTCCCACACTGTTGGCATTGCTGGGCTCATTCCACAGTGTCCTCTTCCTTTTCCATGTCACCCACAAAACCCAACACCCTCTGCCCCCACGGTTTGGAGGGAATCTGCTGTGGGAGATGGGCTGGGAGGAGCAGGAATGTCCTGGGTAGAGGTGGAAGCACTCACAGGAGAGCAGCTCCCTCCCCCAGCCCTTTGCTCTGCTCGTCTCACACAGGACTCATTTGCTCCAAATCCCCTCTGCTTTGGGCTTTTGCACAATTTGGATTGTGCAAACCCCCAGGAAAGCCTCACCTCCCCCTGGTCTTTTGGCCCAGAAGATGCTCTTGGAGCACCTGAGCAGGGCTAAAACCTCTAAAAATTCTCTTTTCACCCCATTTATTCCATTTGCATTTATCTTTTCACACCTCCTGCCTCATTCCTCTGCCCAGCTCACACCACAGGATTTTCCTGTCTCTCCTTGGGGTTCTCCCTCCAAATCCAGGAAGAGAAGCAGAAGCTCCAAGTAGCCCAGACAGGAGGGGCTCAGCCCCAGGTGTGGCACCTCCATCCCACAGACACATCTCTTCCTTCCTTCCAGCTCTTCCTTAGTTGGATGCTCCTCTCCAAAAAAAAATCCCATCCCTCAATCCCCAAACACTCCCATCCCTCAATCCCCAAACATTCCCATCCCTACTCTCCAGACAAATCCCTGCTCAAGAAAAGGGGTTTGGTTTGTGCTCCAGCCCAGGCCAACACTGGGAGCAGCTCCTGGAGCAAGTCGCCAAACTCAACCGGGGCAAAATCATAAATAAAACGGGATTTTGGGACAGTGCCCTGTTCTGAGCTCTGGGGACACTCCCAACCCCAGGAATTGTTCCCAGCAGCTCCACAGGGAACAGCTCTCTTCACCTGTGGTGGAGAAGCTCCTCAGCATCCCCTCAAGGACAAGGCAGAGGTCACTCCCTCCCCTGTTCTGTCACACAGGAGGAGGAGGAGGAGGGACCAGACGTGCCAGGACACAGGGAGGTGGCACCGACCCCCCTCACCTGCAGAGCTGGGGCAGGGAAAGCAGATCCAGGTGGTTCCTGGCAGATCCAGGCGGTTCCTGGCACGGGGACTCCCCTCTCCCTCCACCCTGGAGCCACACAGCCCCTTTGGGATGGGAAGGATATTCTCCCTGTTTCCTCAGCTGAGCAATGCCCTCAGAGCTGTGAGCTCCAGGGATCACACCCCCAATTCCTCCCTCCCAGCCTCGGGGAGTAGCTTCTGGGACATTTCCAGGATGGCTGGAGGAGACCTCACTCTTTGGGCAGCCTGGTGGCTCCAGCAGCAGCTGCAGAGCCGAGAGTGCCCAATTCCATCCCTGAGGAACTCCTGCAGCCCTTGGGAGTGCCCAATTCCATCCCACAGGAGCTCCTGCATCCCCCCCAGAGCAGCTCCTGGGAGTGCCCAATTCCATCCCTGAAGAACTCCTGCATCCCCCCCAGAGCAGCTCCTGGGAGTGCCCAATTCCATCCCTGAGGATCTCCTGCAGCCCTTGGGAGTGCCCAATTCCATCCCACAGGAATTCCTGCATCCCCCCCAGAGCAGCTCCTGGGAGTGCCCAATTCCATCCCTGAGGAACTCCTGCAGCCCTTGGGAGTGCCCAATTCCATCCCACAGGAATTCCTGCATCCCCCCCAGAGCAGCTCCTGGGAGTGCCCAATTCCATCCCTGAGGAGCTCCTGCAGCACCCCCAGAGCAGCTTCGGACACAGCAGCGCTCCAGGATTTATCCTGGCCGGGACAGCGGGACACTGGCCAGGTTTGCTGCACCTTAGAGGAGTGAGGGCTCGGTGAAATTCGCAGTCAGCCCCTCCTGGCACCGGGAGATCCTGCCCTGGCACCCAGGAGGGGGAGACAGCTTTTCCCCACTGCCCACCGCCTGTCCCTGCTCTAATTCCCGAATTTCCTTGTCCCACGGTACCGGATTGTCCTGCTGGAAAGGTCCTGTCCCAAAATCCGTTTTATCTCGGATTTCCCCCCAGCTGTGCCGCTCCCGCTCGCAGCAGCAGCTGCTGCCTGCACGGCCGGGGCAGCTCCTCCATCCCTCCTCCCCTGCACAGTTTAGCAGCTGCCGTGACAAGCCCAGAGGGACAATTCCGTCTCATTTCCCGGCTGCATCCCTGGGATCCAGCTCGCAGGCAGAGCTTGCTCTGTCCCCACAGACCCCAGCCCCCGTTTAAGGATGCTCAGCCCCGCAGAGATCAGAGCACCGGAATATTCCAGCACCACCAGCATCCCGCTGCTCCCGGGCATCCTTCACGTGTGTCCAACACACCAGAGCTCCCAACAGTCCCACCGGGATCCTCCCAAGCACGGATCCCGCTCCTAGCGCTTTGTAAAGCCCTGCCCCGAGCTTTGGGGCTCAAACACCTTTGGGATCAGCTCGGCTCAGCACAGCTCCGCATCCCAAAGCGCTCCAGGGGTCCCAAAGGAGCGGATCCAGGGGATGCTCGGGGAGCCGAAGGAGCCCGGGCACGGCAAAGCCCGGCCGGATGGGCAGGGCTGGGTCGGGGGACCTCGGCTCGCACTGGGGAAAAATCTGAGTGCGACTACGCTGGGAGCAACGCGGAACGTGGGAAGGCAGCGGCGGGGATGGTGCGACATTAATTTAATTATTTCTCATTAAAACCCAAGGCAGCAGCCAGCACCTCACACGCCAGACAGTCACCCCTTAAACCAGAGAGCATCACTTGGAGCCGGTGCAAAAACCAGCGGGAGGGAAAGCGCTCGGTGGGCAGCGACCCGCAGGGAGCTCCCGGGCCGGGGGGAACCTCCCGGCCATGCGGGACCTGCCGGATGCTACCGGACACACCGAGACCTGCTGGACCCTCCGGAACCTGCCGGACACACCGGGACCTGCCGGACACACCGGGACCCACTGGACTCTCCAGAATTTGCCGGACATACCGAGACCTGACGGACACACGGGGACCCTCCGGGAACGCTGCGACCCCGGAGCGCTCCGGGCACGGCGGGCAAAGGCGCAGCGAGCGGCGGGGCCGGGAGGGGACACGGAGCGGAACCGGCACCAACCAAGAGTCCCTTAAAGCGACATCAGCCAGGGGTGCCCTTGGACCGACACGAACGGGGAACACGGACTGGGACCAATACGAGCCGGGGATACCTCGGAGCGAGAGGAGCCGCAGGCACGGAACAGAACCGACACCAACTGGGAGTCTCTTGGTCCGACACGAACCGGGAACAGAACCGACATGACCCAGGGGTCTCAGACCGACACGAACCGGGGACACGGACCAGAACAGACACGAGCCAGGGATCTCTTGGACCGACACGAACCGGGAACAGAACCAACACGACCAAGGGGTCTTGGACCGACACAAATCAGGGGCACGGACCACAACCGATACTACCCCAAGGCTCTTGGACCGACTCGAACCAAGGACACGGACAGAACCGACACTACCCAAGGCTTGGACCGACATGAACCGGGACCAGAATGGACACGAGCCAGGGCTCTTGGACCGACATGAACCGGGACCAGACCAACACGACCCAGGGGACCCCGGACAGGAGCCGAGAGCAGGGGATGCTCCCGGCGCGCACTCACCGCGGAGAAGTTGTGCGGGCCGCAGAGCTCGCCGCGGTACTTGCAGGACAGCAGCATGTCCTCCAGCTGGTGGCCCAGGCGGTCCATGAAGTCGGCGCTGATGCCCTCGTAGTGGCGGGGCGGCAGAAAGAGGCGGAAATCGGCCAGTTTGGCGAACCAGCGCAGCCGCGCCTCGTCGGCGCGCAGCAGCTCGGTGAGCAGCGGCCGCGCGGTGCGGTTGGGCAGCAGCAGCCCCAGCCAGTGCCCCGCGTAGTACAGGTCGCCCTTGGAGAGGCGAGGGAAGCGCAGCGGGTTGTTGTTGCACACCGTGACGGCGGGGAAGGGCAGCTGGCGGCTCCACTCGGTGCGCACGCGGGTGTGCGAGGGGAAGGCGAGCCAGTGCAGCAGGCGGTCGGAGGACCAGGCCAGCAGCAGCCCCAGCGCCGTGCAGAAGGCGAGCACCCAGAGCGCCCGGCGCGCCGGCGCCGCCCGCGCCGAGCACATGAGGCGCAGCCCGTGCAGCCGAGTGCGCAGCGCCGGCGCCCGGCGCCCCCGCGCCATGGGCGCTCCCCTCCTCCTCCTCCTCCTCCTCCTCCTGCCGCTCGTCCTCCTGCGGGCCGGGCTCAGGGCGAGCAGCGCCGCGCCATCCCCGGGCCCCCCGCCGGCTGCGGCCCCGAGCGGCGGGGGCAGCGCCCGCGGGCGGCCCGCGGCCCCGAGCTGCGCGGCGGGCGGCAGTTCCGGCAGCGCGGCATGCCGGGCCCGGGGCCACCGGGGCCACCGGCGCCGCCCGCACCGCCCGCCCCTGTCCCTGTGGCTGCCCCTGTCCCTGCCCGGCCGCGCCGCTCACATCCCGCGCTGCCGCGCCCCGCCCGACACCGGCACCGGCACCGACCGAGCCCCGCCGCGACCCTGCCGGGCTCCGAGCCCGCGGACCCCGGGACCCCGGCGGGGAGAGCGCTGCGGGACCCCCGCGCTACCCCCGGCCCGCGCCCGCCCGCCCCGCGCCGCGCCCGCCCCGCGCTGCCATCGCCGAGCGCTCCGCCGGGCGCGCCCCGGCCAAGGGCTGCGAGCAGCAGCAGGAGGAGGAGGATAAGGAGGAGGAAGAGCGGGACGAAGCTTGCCGAGGTGCCAGTCCCGGCCGCTCGGCGCTCGGGAGGCGGAGGGAGCGATGCTCGGCGCCGATCGCGCTGCTGCTTTCCCGGAGTAGCCCCCCGCTCCTCCTCCTCCTTCTCCTCCTCCTCCTCCGCCCCCCGTTATCCCCCGGCTGCCGCCGGCCCCGGCCCCCCCGCTGCCTCCTCCCTCCTCCGGCAGGAGTTTGTTTTTCTGCTTTTCAGCAGCCCCGGGGGAGAACATAATATCAAGGAAAGCCGGGGGTAACGGAGGCGAGGCTTGCAGCGGGCTCCGTGCGGCCGCTGCGATCCGGGGAGGGGGGATGGATTGCGGGGGGCTCCGGGCTCGCTGCTCCCCGCGCCTCGGCTCCATGGAGCGGACGGGAAAGGAACAAACGCGTTCCGGGAAGCATCGCCCCCGCCCCTCGCTGCCCCTCACCCCGAGCCTGAGGAGCCCTTCGGGGTCAGGGGCTCCTCCTGCTCTGATCGGACCACCAAAAGCCCCTTTCCCTTAACACCCCGTGCGACGGGAATAACTCGGGGTGTGGATTGGCATCTCCTCGGCATTGCTGAGCTCGGATCTCTGCAAGCGGCTGCCGTTACCTTCATTTTGCTTTCAAACAGTACAGAGAAACATTCCTCTAATTGTGTCCAATTAAGCCGTAAGTGCCGGTAACTGCTCCGAATCCCCTCTGATATATTTTTTTTTCTCCCTCGGAATTAATTTTCCCTGTGCATTTGGAGCCGTATATTTTTACCCAATAGATGGAGTCGTTACAGCCTGCTTCTCTCCAGCCTCTCCCGGCGAGTTGCTTTTTTTATTGTGCCAAAGCTGCGAACGTGCAGCAGCCGCGGCTTGGGGGGCAGCCGGCCCCAAATCCCGCTCCTTGTCCTAAAACACGGGGGGAAAACGGGACCGAGAGGCTGAGCCTGAGCCCTGCAGGGCGGGGGCGGCGGCAGCAGCACAAACATTGCCTGAGCTCAGCCAGGTGCCCTCAGATAACTCGGCTGCTTTTTCCCCAGCTCGTGTCCATGCTCGGGAGCATTTTCCTGTTTTTTAGCAGTGCTCGTGAGCAGCGAATCCTTCCCATCAGCCCAGCACCGGCCGTGACCTTTCAGAACCGAGTTCCCGTCTCCATGCCAGCAGCATCTCTGGCAGCTCCAGGGAGCCTCTCCTGCCGTTTTCCCGGCGGATCCCGGCTCGTTTTTCCCCGCCGCCTGTTGAAAGCACTGGGAGTTTTTCCCCTTGGCTCCCTCTCAGGATAACCAGCATCCCAAGTGCTTCCCCATCAGTTGGGCCGGGGCTGTTTTATTCATGATTTATTGCCACAAACGCAAGGAAATAAAAGGTGCTCGACCATGAACATCCTCCCGAGTTCCCTCCCTCTCCACGTTCAGCCCTGTGGCACAGCTTTCTCTGGCAGGCAAAGCCCAGCCCTGCACTGGCCTCACTTTCAGCTCTTTCTCTTTTCCAAAAGGTTTTTCTTTGGTTTTTTTTTTTTTTTTTGGTTTTTTTTTTTGGGTTTTTTTTTTGTTTTTTGCAGTTTTTTGCAGTTTTTTTGGGCAGATGCAGCCTGGCAAAAGCGGCTTGTGAAGGAAAGAGCAGCAGCTTTGCACGGGAAGCAGCTTTTCCTGAAATCCACTCCAAATGATCCACTCATATCTCCTTGATTTATTAGAGGGAAGCAATTTTTCTAAATTAGCTGGCAAAGGGCGGTGGGATGGCCAAGGCCAACTGGAGCTGGAATCCAAAAGGTTCCCCACAAAAACATTTCAAAGCTAAACTAAACCTGAGGATGAAATTCCCAGGTATCACCTGGTGGGACGTGGCCCAACCTCTGGAAATTCTCTCCATGTTTGCAGTTGTTTGGGAAAGCAGCTCATTCCCTGCATCTGAGCCCTGGGTGATTCCTCAGGCAGCCACAGCAGCTCAAAGGCTGATTGGACCTAATTAAGTCCAATAAGAAATAATTGAGCTGATCCAGAAATATTGCTAATTAACCAACAAGTCACTTGAAAATTATCCCTTGAGCTGGGTGAGTTTCCTCCTTCTGGAGGAGAACGGATTGGGGATTCTGTAGTTTGACAAATTCAGTGAATTATTTTGGGGAATCCCACCATTCCCCACCCAAAACATCCCCTGGGTGCCCCTGAAAGGGCACAGGAAGACAAATTTTGGAAGTTGTTCCAAACAAAACCTTTGGCTTCTTTTGAAACTTAATTTTCACCTCAAACATCGACCTGGATGAAGACAAAAAGGATTAAAGAAAAGCTTGAAATCCCCTGGAAAGGAAATTGGTTTTGTTCTGCTGGATAGTGTCAGTATTAGTATTAATATTTGTATTTATTAGTATTAGTATTTATCCTGGAAGGGATATTAGTGTTTATTATTATTAGTAGTATTTATTATTAGTAGTAGTATTTATTAGTATTTATCCTGGAAGGGAGCAAAGGGAGGCAGGATCCCCCTCCAAACTCCTCTCCCAGGTGATTTCAGCCCCCTTCCCTGGCCCTGTGTCCCTTGGAGCATCCCAGGGGATTTCTGGGATTTATTCCCTTGCTCTCCTGAGCAGTTCCTGCTGGAACTGAGCTCATGCTGAGTGAGCAGCAGATTTATCCTGGCTTTTATCCCTGTTTTTTTCCCCTGAGGTTGGCCCCAGGCATGGAGGAGCTCTGGGGCATCCTCTGCTCTGCTGAGCTTCTAGGGGCCAGAATCAGGGGGAGAAATTACAGGGCTGGGATCAAATGGGGCAGGATGGGGCTTGGATTTTGGGAAACAATTCCTCCCTGGGAGGGTGGGGAGGCCCTGGAATAGAATGCCCCTGGATCCCTGGAATGTCCCAGGCCAGGCTGGATGGAGCTTGGAGCAGCCTGGGCCAGTGGGAGGGGTCCCAGGGGTTGGGACTGGATGGGCTTTAAGGTCCCTCCCAACCCAACCATTCCAGGATTCCCTGATCAGCTTTCCTAGGCTGGATTTGGTGCTCCCAGAGCCTCTGGAATACAAAGATGGGGATTTTTGGCTCTCAGGTCCCCCTGGGCTGGGAATGGGATCCCATTGCCAGCACAGAGCCATCTCCAGGGGCAGGAGCAGAGCCTGGCCCCACTGGGCACAGCTGGATGTGAGCTGGATGTGCCCATCCTGCAGAGCCCTGCCTGGGCTGGACTTTTGGGACATGGGGATGGATGTCACCCCACAGCTCTTGGGGACAGGTGTGACCCCACAGCCCCTCCTGGGACAGGTGTGACCCCAGAGCCCCCCCAGAACAGATGTGACCCCACAGGATCTGGGGACAGGTGTGACCCCATATCCCAGGGTGTCGGGGCAAAATGAGCCTCAAACCTGTTCTGCAGCCCCCAAACCTTCGGGAAGAACTCCCTGCTCTGCCCAGCCCTGCAGAACCAATTCCTGCTGGAGGCACAAAGGCACAAAACATTGGAAATTGGGGTTTCCATGGAAGCCATGGCTCGGCCCTAAAGCCAGCCCTGCTGCCTCAGAGCCCAGAGATGTGACAGCCCCACCCTGGGCTGCAGAACTTGGGGAGCCCCACAAACATCCAAAGAGGGGGCTGCTGTTGTTTTCCTTGCCTTTGTTTCATTTTTCATGCAAATAAATTAAATAAATGCTTGGGCTTCCAGCTGGGAAGTTCTCCCAAGGAATGGAGGGGATTTTGGGGGCTGCAGGGGTTTGGGGCTGGTTTTTTTTGAGTGCAGGCAGGTGAAATATTCCATCCATCCCAAAATGTTGGGAGCACATAAATAGTGCCAGGATTTCTGCATCTGCTGCTTCACCCCAGCAGCACCAGAGGAGTAAAAACGTTGGGATTTCACAACCCTGCTCCAAAACAAAACAAAAGATAAAAAATAGGGAAATTTTGGATATTTCATTTTCTTGTGTGTGTTTAAAGGAAAAAACCTGGGAGAGATCAAACAAATGCCCAAGTGTGGTGTGGCTGCTCCTTTGGGAATTACACTGGGAATCCCAGCCTGGGTAAGGGAAATAAAGTGAGATTTTCCAGGCTTGCACAGAAGGATCCATTGGGAAGATTTCAGGAGCCAGATCTTGGCTGGGCTGTGGACCCTGCCTGTGGGGGTCCCTGATCCCAAAGGATCCCTGCACATCCCAAAGGATTTAATTCTCATTCCTCTCAGCTTTTGGAGGGGACATGGGGCTGATCCAGGGGTTTAATTTGGGATCAGCTGTGGATTGAAGGTCCTGTCCTGTGCCACACATGGACTGGTGTGACCCCACAGTCCTTGGGGACAGTTGTAACACTACAGGGCTGTTGAATTGCCTTTAATTAGCAGGGTCTGCTTTAATTGGTATTCCTGGCCTTCCTTAAAGCAATAAAAGGCTAATCCATAAATAAATGTGTTTATAGAGATAGATATTTAAATACCTCCTTCTTTTCCTTCTGCAGGTAGGGAAGAGGAAGGATTTGGATCTATTTTAAGCTCACAGCTGGCATCCTCCCAATTATCTCCTTTTCTCCCCCCCATTTTCCATTTCACTGCTGAAGAAGTGAGGGGAGGAGATGAAACAAATGGAAACACCTCTGGATTTGGGAAGGATGGATTTGTACAGGAATTCTTGGGAGCAAATGAAACACCCAAGTTCTCGTGGCCTCTTCCTATCAAATTCATCAGGAATGGGGCACCCTGGACCTGCCAGGGAACAGATGTTACCCCACAGGCTCTGGGGACAGATGGATTTTGGGAAACAATCTGGGCCCAGCCCGGCTCTGCTCCAGGGCTCTCTGTGGATTTTAGTGGCCCTAGGGCTGGCCAGCAGCCTCCCTCCATCTATGGGGACCCCCAAAACTCTGAGCAGAGATTAAAAAAATGTCATGGAATGGTTTGGGTTGGTTTGGGATCTTAATTCCCCCCCCCCCCCCCCCCCCAGTGGCACCCCTGGCCCGGGGCACTGCCAGGGGTACAGGGGCAGCCCCAGCTGCTCTGGGAATTCCATCCCAGCCCCTCCCCACCCTCACAGGGAAGGAGTTTTCCATATTTGCAACCAAAATCTCCCCTCTGTCAGTGGGATCCATTCCCCCTTACCCTGTCCAGGTCCCACCCACAGGCCCTGTGCAGCTTTTGGGGCCCAGGACAGGCCCAGGGCCCTCAGGATCCTGCAGGGCCTTTGGATGGGCTTGGCAAACCTACAAGAGGGACTGCAGGAGCGATGGGAACACCAAATCAGGGAATCCTGGAATGGTTTGGGTTGGGAGGGGACCTTAAACCCACCCAGTGCCCCCCCTGCCATGGCAGGGGCACCTTCCCCTGTCCCAGGGGCTTCAAACCCCAGTGTCCAACCTGGCCCGGGGCACTGCCAGGGGTGCAGGGGCAGCCCCAGCTGCTCTGGGAATTCCATCCCAGCCCCTCCCCACCCTCACAGGGAAGGATTTTTCCATATTTTCAACCAGAATCTCCCCTCTGTCAGTGGGATCCATTCCCCCTTGCTCTGTCACTGCAGGTCCCACCCACAGGCCCTGTGCAGCTTTTGGGGCCCAGGACAGGCCCAGGGCCCTCAGGATCCTGCAGGGCCTTTGGATGGGCCTTGCCTCCAGGAGGGACTGCAGCAGTGATGGTGACATCAAATATTAGCATCAAATCAATGTTAGCATCAAATCAGGGAATCCTGGAATGGTTTGGGTGGGAAGGGACCTTAAACCCACCCAGTGCCACCCCTGCCATGGCAGGGACACCTCCCACTGTCCCAGGTGCTCCAAGCCCCAATGTCCAACCTGGCCTTGGACACTGCCAGGGATCCAGGGACAGCCACAGCTGCTCTGGGAAATCCATTCCAGCCCTGGCCCACCCTCCCAGGGAGGAATTCCCTCCCAATATCCCATCTCTGCCATTCCCTGTGTCCTGTCTCTCAGTCCCAGGGGACAATGCAGGGACACAGCCACGTGAGGTGCTTGGTGTCCCGTCCCTGAGTTTTGGGGCACTTCCCCCCCCCTTCCCTGGCCCTGCTGGAATTATCCTGGATCCAGGCAGACCAAGGGGAAAGGGAAAAGAACAGCTTTGAAAGGAGCCCTGACATATGCAGGGAAAGGGAAATCCATGGGACACATCCAGAGGCTGGGAAATGAATCCAGCTTCAGGAAGACAATGAAGATTTGAGTATGGAATATTGAGTATTGAGTATTGACTATTGAATATTGACTATTGCCTATAGACTATTGAATATTGAATATTGAGTATTGAATATTGAATATTATATGTTTTCTGGCTCTCAGACACACGGATTATTCCAATTTTTCCCCTGAGCCTCTGAAGTTCAGAGCCTGGGGGTTTTCTGTTCCTGTTTATTCTCCTTTTCCTTTTCCCCAGTTTCTGAAGGGCTGGAATTGGCTGGCAGCTCCTGGCTGGGAGCTCCTCTTTTGGCTGCTGAGGGGCTGCAGGGAGGGGTGATGCTCTCCTGCTTCCCTTGGCACTTCAGTCACACTCCAAGGCTTCACGGCTGGCACCACTGGCGATGTTCTGCTTTAATTAAAGAGGAATCTCGGGATGGAAAAACTTCCTGAGCCCATTTTGCTGTTCAAACCTGGCTTGCTCAAGTCTTTGGTCCTGAGATGTGGATGGAGCTGATCCATATGGGATTGGGTACCTCCTACACATTTATATGGGATTGGGCATCACCTTCATTAGGATTGGGTATCACCTACACTTTTATTTGGGATTAGGCATCACCTACAGCTTCCTTTGGGATTTAGGCACCTCCTGCACCTTCATTTAGGATTAGGCAGGACCTACACCTGTACCATCACCTCTGGATGTGGCAGTGAGCTGTGACAGGGGGAAATGTGGGAGGGAATTCCCATCCTCCCTGTCTTGGGGAATTGTTCTGGATACCCCATGGGAATAAGCCTGGAGTGGGCTGGAGGCTCCTCTGCACCTGCCCTGACCCCAAATTTCACATTCCCAAGGGGAGCAGCACCTGGAAAGGAGGAGGCTGGAGCTTCCCAGCCCGTGGGTCACCTTGGGACACCCTGGAGGGCCATGCTCAATGTTCCATGTCCTGCCCTGTACCTGGAGAGACAATTCCCTGCTAATTCACCCCCCCCCTTCCAGAACCTTTTTCCCTTCCTTTAAATTCACTGGACCTGGCAAATCCAGAGGAATACTGCTCTGTGTTTGGAGAGGATGGAAAATTCTCTCTCTCAGGCAGTTTGGCCTCCAAACCAAGTTCAGGGAGAAATTCCTTAAGTTGAGGTTTGTTCCTTGTCATTCCAAGGGATTTGAGGGCTCTCCTGGCAGGAGAAGAAAAGGGGAAAAGCCCTTTCCAGGTAGGAAAAGGGAAAAAGCCCTTTCTTCTCAAACCTGGAGATGTTTCCAATCCAAGAGGCTGCCACATCCCTGCTCCTATGGCAGCAGGAGGGAAGTGGGAAAATGAGGTTTCAGATCCTGAAGGATTAAAGGAAGGGTCACCTCCACACCAGCCTCTGATCCCACAGCACCAGGATCATGCTTGGAAGTTCTTTTGTTCCCTGAATCTGCTGGAAAACAAATGTGGAACTCCTGGGCCGGACTGGAGTCTCCACTTGAAGGTTTGGGCTGGAATTTTTGGAATTGAACAGCCCTGGAGTGGTCCCTGGGTCAGCCCCAGAACTGCCACTGAAACCTCCTCATTCCCAAATCCTGGGATTTGTGGCACAGGAATTACAGGGAAATTTGCTGCTGCAGAAATTCCCATTTAGGGGTTGGAGTGATTGGCCCAGTGTCACAGATTGCAAGGCAAGATGGATTCTATTTACCATCTGTATGGCAGCTGTCTTCTGTTCAGTGGGCAGATTTCCTTATCTCTTCCACAGCTGGAGAGACACCTGCTGATAACTGATAACAGCTATTGAATGTCCCTGCATGGCTGATAAGAACTACAGCATCCCATTGGGAGATGTGAGCCCAGAGGGAGGAGCCAAGCATTGCTACCCGGATATAATCTGGAGATTCTGGAACACCAGCACAGCTTCTCCACTGGATTCCCCAGAGCAACAGCAGCTGCTTCTTTCACTGGATCTTCAGAGGAAGAGACTGCACCTTTCTCCAGGATCCCTGCTCCAGCAGAACCAGCCCTGACACTGCAGGAGGGCTGAGCCACAATTCCAATGGGACTGCTGCCAGCACCCTGACCCACAGGGTGTCAGGCTGGGTTCTGACTCTGGCAGTGTTGTTCTAGTGCACTGCATTGTTTATTTCATCCTCTTATTTTCTTCCCTAATAAAGAGCTGTTATTTCCTGCTCCCATATTTTTTGCCCTTAATTTGAAATTTATAGCAATTCAGAGGGATGGAGTTTGCATTTTCCATTTCAGGAGACACTCCTGCCTTCCTCAGCAGACACCTGGCTTTCCAAACCGAGACACCCCATGTGGGGAATGGTGGAATCCTGGAATGGTTTGGGTTGGGAGGGACCCTAAAGCCCCTCCTGTTCCCAGCCCGGGAACCCCTCCCACCATCCCAGGGTGCTCCAACCCCTCCAAGCTGGCCTGGGACATGGCCAGGGATGGAGCAGCAGGGCTGGAGATGATTCCAGAAGTGGCTCCCAGAGCTGAGGGCTGTTGGGACAGGAGGGGCCCTGTCACCATGATACATCCTGAAAAATCCTCTTTGCCCAGGATTTTCTCCTGGGAAGCTGAGAAGCCTCAGAGAGGAATGAAAACAATAATTATCTGATTGCTGCTCCTGTTTGCTGCTTTGAAATGTGGCTTGGACATTGTTACCAACAGGTGAATGTTTGATTGGTTCCATGTGAATTGTTTATAATTAATGACCAATCACAGTCCAGCTGTGTTGGACTCTGAGTCAGAGACGAGTTTTTTATTATTCATTCTTGTTAAACCTTCTGATGTATCCTTTCTCTTTCTTTATAATAGCATTTTTAAATATATCATAAAATTAAAATCAAATTAAATTAAATTAAAATAAATCAGCCTTCATAAAATTCATAAAATTAAATAAATCACCCTTCTGAGAATATGGGGTCAAATTCTCATCTCTTGCCTTGTCCTGGGGACCCTCACAACATCACAGGACCCCAAGGTTTGGGGTGTTCCCGTCCCAGCTCATCCTTGCCAAGCACGGGGCTCACCTTGGAGGAAATCAATTAATGCAATTACTGTAAAAACCCCTGCAGCACCTGTGGGATGAGGCTGGAAGCACAAACATGACCTGACGCTGCTCCCTGTGAGCTCCCAGACTCTGCAGAAACGGGGAAGAATCCAGAGCTCCTCCTGAGGGAAGCAGCCCCTTTCTGCTCACAGCAAAACCTCCCCCTCTCCGTCAAAAAAAGCTTCAATTCCTGTCAAAAATCCCTTCAAAGGATCCAATCTGACAGCCCCAAAGCTGCTCCAGTTCCTTGCAGATTCTGTGGGAATGCTGCCAGTGATCCCAGCAGGGCTCAGTCAGGCCACCTCCAGTGTGGGATCCCAGGTGGCTGCAAACTCCACACACCAGAGAATTTGGGAATTTTTACCCCCTTCCTGTGGATTCCCAGGGCTGGAGGCTGCAGGGTGGTTGCTGAAGGTCTGTCCCACTGCTGTCCCTGTCACCTCAGGCCCAGGGGCATCCACAGGGATCTGGGGAAGCAGGACAGGCTGGGAGCAGAGCAGGTAAGTGCCACCTGAGGAGCTGCCAAACTGAAAGGATCCAACAAATTTTCCTTTGGCAGCCTAATGGTGACAGCAGTTGTGTGGGAAGATTAATGGAGAAAAGGTTGGATAAAATAGAAGCTCCATCCTGAAGTTTTTCAGCTGCTTTTTTGCAGTTATGTAATTGTAAATGACATTGATTTTTATAAAAACCCACAAACAACAGCAGGAAACTTGGAATGTTTCGGGCTGGATTCTGCTCCTACTGCCAGCAGAGGAAATCTGGGGTTTTCTTGGATTTCAGGGCAGTTTCAGGCTGGTTTTTCAGGGATGAGGAGCAGGATTTGGCTCTCGGTAGCCTTGGAATGGCACTGGAGCTGTGCAGGGAGCAGAGCAGAGGCTGAGCTGGCACAGTCAGGGAATTGTCTGGGTTTGTATCTGGCCAAAGTTCCCTGTACAGGCTGTTCCTGGATAGCCAGCACCAGCAGGGACCAGGATTGCTCCTGGTGTGGGCTCTGTTCCAGCCTGGGTGATCCCTGTGACCTCCAGGTGCCTCTGGAAAGGCCCCCCTGCCCTTCCTGAGGAGCTTTGGGGGTTCCTGGCTCCCATCCCATGGATCCAGAGCTGGGACCAAGGTTAAACCCAGGGATGAGTTTTTAGGGGAACAGTGAGATTTGGTCCAAGGTTGGACTCTGTGACCTTTCCCAGCCTCAGTGACCCTGGGGTGGCACCTGCAGGAGCAGCAGGACATTCCCAGTCCCATTTCCATTTCCAGTCCCATTTCCATTTCCAGTCCCATTTCCATTCCCATTCCCAGTCCTATCCCCATTTCCATTCCCAGTTCCATTCCCAGTCCATCCAGCCTGGCGGGACCTGGGATCACCCTCAGGGCTCCTGGGCTCATAGGACTCTGCTCACTCTGCTCAATCCCTGTTGGATCTGACCCTGGGACACAGGGAAAGGGAAGACACTGGGAAAAATGGGAAATGATTCCTCAGTGTGCCTCAGTTTCCCCAGGTACAGCAGGAGCATTCCAGGCCCAGGCTGGGACAATGTTCAGGATCTGGCTCAGGTCAGTCCTGGCCTCTCTCCTGCCAGGACCCAGCCCCTGGGAGCTGCTCCCTCTCCCTTTCCAGTCCTCAGGACTTTCATAGAATCATGGAGTGGTTTGGGTGGAAGGGACCTCAAAGCCCACCCAGAGCCACCCCTGCCATGGCAGGGACACCTTTCCTGTCCCAGGCTGCTCCAACCCATCCAGTCTGGCCTTGGGCACTGCCAGGGATCCAGGGCACCTTTCCCATCTCAATTCCCTCCCAATACCACACCAAAATCTGCCCTTTTTACCCTTTTAATGCTTCCCTGCATTCTCCAGCCTTTGGCTCCTCTGATGCCTGGCAAAGATTTATTATTATTATTATTCCAAAACGCTGCTTTTTTCCTTCATGGAATCCCATGGGAAGGCAAAAGGAAGGGAGCTCCCGGGTGGGAAAAGCCCTGGAGGAACAAAACTGCAGCAAGAAAACATTCCTCCCTCCAGGAGGGATGTTTGGAGTGGCTCTGCCCTGGCACAAAGACCTTGTCAGGATTTGTTTCCTGAGTGTTCCTGGGGATGTTTGAATCCATTCCCTCCCCACTCTGAGGAAAAGGGCTTTGTTCCAGGTGTAGAAGGCACCAGGATGACATTTCCTGGTCTCTTTTGTTCCGTCTCTTTATTTTCCCCCAAAATATTGGATACACCAATAGTCAGAACTCTCTCCCCCTCTCTCCTCCTTTCCCAGCCCTTGGATGTGGCTGGGTGAGCACATGGAGCTTCCCTGAGCCGTGGGTAATGGGCTGGATGATTCTCCACGATTTTCTCCAAGAGTTTTCCCTTCCCAAGGCTATCTCCTCTCTGGAGTTGATATTTTAAAACAATTTCCCTGGAGGTGAAAAAGCTCCCTGGAGAATTGAGAAAGCTTGACTGGAAATGCTCCCATCAAACCCTTCCTGCTCCCTGCTTTTGGGCAGCTCCCTCCTGCTGGAATTTGAGGCTTTTAGCAACTTCTCAGTGTGGTTTTTTTTTTTTTTATTTTTATTTTTTTAATTTAGTCCTTTATTTTGGGAACAAGATGCTTTAAGGAAGGATTTGTTCCCATGCCCTGCTGTAAAATCTGGGAATGAAGGGAGAATTTCTGTACCAGCTGTAAATCTGGGAATGAAGGGAGGATTTGCTCCTGTGTTCATGTACCAGTGTAAAATCAGGGAATGAAGGGAGGATTTGATTCTATGATCTTGTACCAGGTGTAAAATCTGGGAATGGAGGATTTGGCCCCATGTTCCCATGCTCAGCTGTAAAATCTGGAATGAAGGGAGGATTTCTGTACCACCTGTAAAATCTGGGAATGAAGGGAGGATTTGTTCCCATACCCAGCTGTAAAATCTGGGAATGAAGGGAGGATTTGGCTCTGTGTTCCTGTACCAGCTGGAAAATGTGAGAATGAAGGGAGGATTTCTGTACCAGCTGTAAAATCTGGGAATGAAGGGAGGATTTGCCCCTGTGTTCCCATACCCATCTGTAACATCTGGGAATGAAGGGAGGATTTGCTCCCATGTTCCTGTACCTGGTGTAAAATCTGGGAATGGAGGATTTGGCCCTGTGTTCCCATGCCCAGCTGTAACATCTGGAATGAAGAGAGGATTTGCCCCCTGTTCTTGTACCAGTGTAAAATCTGGGAATGAAGGGAGGATTTGTTCCCATGCCCAGCTGTAAATCTGGGAATGAGGGAGGATTTATCCCTGTGTTCCTGTACCAGCTGGAAAATCTGGGAATGAAGGGAGGATTCCTGTACCACCTGTAAATCTGGGAATGAAGGGAGGATTTGCCCCTGGGTTCCTGTACCAGCTCTAAAATCTGAAATGAAGGGAGGATTTGCCCCCATGTTCCTGTACCACCTGTAAATCTGGGAATGAAGGGAGGATTCCTGTACCAGCTGTAAATCTGGGAATGAAGGGAGGATTTGCTCCATGCCCAGCTGTAAATCTGGGAATGAAGGGAGGATTTGCACCTGTGTTCTTGTATCAGCTGTAAAATCTGGGAATGAAGGGAGGATTGGTTCCCATGCCCAGCTGTAAAATCTGGGAATGAAGGGAGGATTCGCCCCTGTGTTCCTCTACTATAAAATTTGGGAATGAAGGGAGGATTCGTGTACCAGCTGTAAATCTGGGAATGAACATGTTCCCATCTCCCCTTTGCCACCATCAATTCCCCGGTGCCAGGAGCTGATGGGAGTCAGGAGGCTCCAGATAAGTGGGAATCAGAGCTGGGAATCTGCCAGGCCATGGATCACCCTCCAGAACTCCCCCTCAATGCTCCCACTGAAAGCAGAATCCTTTCTTTTCCCTGCAGCATCTCCTGCTCTCCCATCTGTCCCTTGGGACTGGGGACACCTGGGTGTGCCACAGCTGGGACAGGACACACAGGAAAGTTTTATTTTTATTATTTTCTAGTCTCCTTTGAGATACACAACCACCTTAGCCCTTCTTTTTAGGATTCTCCTGCTTGTGTTCCACTTCAATGAATGTCTCTAATTGTGGTATTTTCTGATAAATCCATTTGCCAGGATTTTTCTCCTGAGAAGCCTCAAAAAAGAAATGTAAACAATAATTATCTGATTGCTTGGAATGTGCTCTGGAGGTTGCTCACCAACAGGTGCATCTTTGATTGGTTCCATGTGAATTGTTTTTAAATAATGACCAATCCCAGTCCAGCTGTGTCAGGACTCTGGTCTGTCACGGGTTTTTATTATTCATTCTTGTTTAGCTTTCTGATGTACATGTATGCTTTCTTTTTTTTAGTATAGTTTTAGTATGATATGATATGATATGATATGATATGATATGATATGATGATATAATATAATAATCATCCTTTTGAGAACTTGGAGTCAATTCTCATCTCTCACCTCGTCCCAGGACCCACAACAACACCCCAATAATTAATAAACACATCTAATTGCATTCTATACCCTGCATATGATCTTAATTAATGAGAAATCATGGGATAGAGTATTCTTCTCTTTTTTCTAAAGTTCTTTTGCATAACATGATGCATCAAAAATCTCTGAGAAATGAAGACATTACTGTGATGCTTAACCTCATACTGAATGGAAACCTGGTTTGAAATCTCAGAATTTCCCACAATTTCCAGTGATTTCCAAACTCTTCATTAAAAGCTGAGTTTATACTCTTACTCATGTGTCTGACAACTTACATTATAATGTCTGGGTTTAAACCTTGTGCCTGTGGCCACTGAAATCCCCTCAATCCCCTCCTCCCTGGGGTGTTCTCCATGACAATGGAGCTCTTTCTCTCTTTGAGATCCCATCATGCACTGACTCCCCGGGGAGCTGTTCCTGCAATAATGGCACAGGACAAATAATCTGATATATTTCCCTGGAATAATGGCCCAGGACAAATAATGTGATTTATTTCCCTTTGCCATTCCTGCTGGGGATAACAGCAACACCTGGTGCTGAGCTTGGAAATAGGAGGAGGAATTCCACATTGATCCTGGAGCCAAACTGAGGGGAAAGTGGTACAGAAAGCTTTTATGGGACACATGGGTTTGTTCTCCACGAGGGCTTGTGCAGCTTTGGGGCTGGGATGTCACCAGTTCCTTGGGACCTTGAAGTTCCTTTGGGTTACAAATGATGGGGTCCCAGCCTGGTTTGGGTGGGAAGGGGCTTTAAGGACCCAGTGCCACCCCTGCCATGGCAGGGACACCTTCCACTGTCCCAGGGTGCCCCAAGCCCCACTGTCCAATCTGGCCTGGGACATTCCAGGGATCCAGGGGCAGCCCCAGCTGCTCTGGGAATTCCACCCCAGCCCCATCCTCAGCAGTCACTGAGTTCATTTAAATGAAATAAAATGGATAAAATTCCATCCTTCAGCTGGAACTTTGTGCTCTGGCAATGGGGACTGGGGCACTGAAGCACCTGAGTGCTGCAGAGCTGCCTCTGCTCTCCCTGCAGCAGCTGCTGGGGAGGGGGAGCTGTCAGCTCCAGCCCTTCCCTGCAGCCACTTCAGTTGGATAAATGACATTTTTAGTGGGAAAGCTGAATCCAAACATCCTCAGTTGGCAGGGGCTGGAATTTCATTTGCCAAATCTCACTCTGACTGTGGAAATTCTGTGTTTCAGGAGGGTTTTCCAATGGCCAGGCCTGCAGGGCTTTTGGGGTGGGGGAGTTTTGGGGGGTCAGGATTTGGGCTGAGGAGGAGAAATGGGGTGCAGATGTGAAGGTGAGGGCAGGCACAGCTGGATATGGGACCAGACACTCCTGGGATTGCAGGAGCCAGCATCTCATCCCAGCCTGGCCCAGGAGATCTCAGGGATGGGATGGGATGGGATGGGATGGGATGGGATGGGATGGGATGGGATGGGATGGGATGGGATGGGATGGGATGGGATGGGATGGGATGGGATGGGATGGGATGGGATGGGATGGGATGGGATGGGATGGGATGGGATGGGGGCTGTGGGGTGGAGTGAGTTTAATTCTGTCTGGATTGACCAAAATCTGACTTTATTGGGTAAATCCAGCCACACAAAGCCCCTGAGCTGGGTCTGCCAAGCTAAAATCCAGCAGGGAGTTCCAGGAGCCATCCCGAATCCTGCTGCAGCAGTGCAGGACTGGGGACTGGGATTTGCTGATGGTCTCAGATCAGGCTTGGGAAGTGACAGTGACATTTCAGGGGGACAGCTCAGCAGACAGGGACTGGGTGTGGGTGGCTCATCTCAGCTCTCCATCCACCACCTCTGGTCTCAACGCTTGGAACTGACCCTGAGGAGACCCAGCAGGAACAGGCACCCCTCAGATGGAGCTCAGGGATCACCCCCAGAGAGGAGGAATCAGCTCCTGACAGCCCAGATCCCACAGCACCCACTGGAACCCCCCTGTCACGCACTTCCCAGGCACTCAGCACCATCCTGATCCATGGGGATGGATCCCAAATCCTTTTTCCAAGATCAAGAGCATCTTTTGGCAACCTTGGAGCAGCTGGGGCTGCCCCTGGATCCCTGGCAGTGTCCAAGGCCAGGAGGGACACTGGGGCTTGGAGCACCCTGGGACAGTGGGAGGTGTCCCTGCCATGGCAGGGGTGGCACTGGGTGGGTTTAAGGTCCATCTAACCCAAACCATTCCATGATGTTCTCATCTCCCATTACCCACTACACAGAATCCTGGAATATCCTGAGCTGGAAAGGACCTCCAGGATCATCCAGCTCCTGTTCCTGCCCAGACTCCCCAACAATCTCACCCTGGGCATCCCTGGCAGTGCTGCCCCAACCCTCCTGGAGCTTTGGCACCATTCCCTGGGCAGTGCCAGCACCTCTGGGGAAGAACCTTTCCCTGATCTCCATCCCAAATCCCCTGGCCCAGTTCCAGCCATTCCTTGGGTCCTGTCCCTGCTCACAAGGACAAGGATGTCACCTCGTTATAGGGAATTTCTTTGTGGTTGTGAAATGTTGGACACAACCCATGTGAGAGCTGGAGGAAAAACTCAGGAGAAAAGGGACACTGAAATCAGGCAGAGAGAAACTCCTGGCACAGTTTTGGGTATGGAAAGCAGAAACTCCTTAGGACACCACCAGGACTTCCTGACCTCAGCAAGAACTGTCTGGGTCTTCCCCCTCTAACAAACACCCAAGGCCTGAGAACCAGCCCTGAGAAAAAGCAGAGCCAAGACAGCAAATCCTCTTTCCCTGAGCTGTGCCTGTGCCCACCTGGGGCAGGCAGGAATCTGAAATCAGAGTAAGATCTGAACAAAACTCCACCAGAACTCCCCAGAGCTGAGGAGTGGAAAGGATGGATGGAGACCCAAAGCCAACCTCCTCTTCCTATACCCAGAGCATTCACATGGCAGCTTCGTCCAGGGTTGTGAGATCACAGAATCACAGAATTTTCAAGACTGGAAGAGACCTATAAGATCATCTAGTCCAGCCGATGTTCTAACTGTTCAACTAGATCATGGCAGCAAGTGCCACATCCAGTCTTTTTTTAAATTCTTCAAGGGATGATGTGGCTGGGGTGTGTGTTCTGTTATCATCTGTCAGAGCTGGGGCAGTTCTCTGCTGTTCTTTGGGCATTTTCTTTACCTCTTTCACAGCCAATCCTCCCTCCAGGAGATCTCTCCTGTTCATGGGCCATTAATGATTAATTATCCTCTGTCCATGGCCAGTGAGTGTCCCTGCATGGCTGATCAAATTCCATCATCCCATGGGGAGATGCTCTGCCCAGGGGAGGAGCCAAGGATTCCTACCTGGATACAATCTGGGGTTTGGAACATTCCTACCTGGATACAATCTGAGGTTTGGAACATTCCTACCTGGATACAATCTGAGGTTTGGAACATTCCTACCTGGATACAATCTGAGATTTCAAGCATTCCTACCTGGATACAATCTGAGGTTTGGGACACCCCAGCAGCCTTTGCCCACTGCATTCCCAGAGGAGCAGCTTTCTGCTGCCCTGCATTGCCAGAGGGAGCCCAGGCCCATCTCCAGCAGCCCTGGAGCTGCAGAGGAAAACTCCCCCTTGTGCAGGATCCCTGCTGCAGCAGAGCCACAGCTGGCACTGCAGGAGGGCTGAGCCCCCATGGGATGGGGCTGTGCCACCACCCTGACACACAGGGTGACAGCTCCTATTCTCACTCTGGCAGTGTTGCTTCATATTGCTGAATTTTTATTTTATTTTTATTTCCCCTAATATAGAACTGTTATTATATGAATCTAATCTATGTTATATATATATATATATATATATATATATATATATATATATATATATATATATGTAATCTTATAATAGTATATATTATATATATACTATTATATATATGAAATGTCTAGGGCTACAGCGATGCCTAGGGCTGTTACGATCAGGGGAGTTATTTTAATGGAAAGTGGTATGGTTGTTGGAGGGGTTTTTTTGGGGATGATAAATGAGGTGATGAGGAATCCTGCCAGGATGCTTCCTAGTGCAAGGCGAGTAATTGGAGAGGTTACTGCGCTCCCATATCTTTGCCTGAGAGCCCCTTCATTTCACAATTATAATAATTCAGAAGTAGGGGGTTTACATTTTCTATTTCAAGGAAGGCTCCTGCCTTCCTCAGCAGACACCTGGCTTTTCAAACCAAGACAAGCTTCCAGGAAATTCTCCTGGTTTTCTTTAGCTCTGCACAGAAGCCCTGCTTAGGTCTGTCTTGAGCAGGATCCCAGGATTCCAGCAGCATTCCAGAGGTACTCCAGGCTTTGCAGTTCTGTTCCCCACTGCCCACGGGGGGATTTCCTGGGGATTTTCCAGGCAGGGCAGGATTCAAAGTCTGTACTCTGTAATTACTTTTAGTTGTTGCCTTCTCCTTTGTTGTAATTCGCCTGCTAATTATCGTCACCGGATTTTAACTCACTTGTTCCCATTAATCTTAAATTAATTACCAGGGAGTCCAGACTCCTTTAACACCAGGGTTGTTTTGCTTTTAATCACAGGTTTTGTGGCTCAGTGCTGCTGTGGCAGAAACAGCCATGAAAAGTCTCTGGAGAGGGGATTTTGGATGGACAGGAGCAGGGAATGCCTCCAGTGCCAGAGGGAAGGGATGGAGGGATGGATGGGATTTTGGGAGGGAATCCTTGCATGGGAGGGTGGGGAGGAATTCCCAGAGCAGCTGTGGTTGCCCCTGGATCCCTGGCAGTGCCCAAGGCCAGGCTGGAGCAGTCTGGAACAGTGGGAGGTGTCCCTGCCCATGGGTGGCACTGGGTGATTCCTGAGGCCCCTTCCAACCTGGCACATTCCAGGATTTTGGGATGGTGTTGGAAGAGCAGCCAGCCCTGAGGTGTCAGTGGGAGAAACCCCCAACATTTAATGGATCTGCAGCCCGGGGTGGGAATGATTCCCAAGGCTCCATGAGAAGCTTTCCCATTCCTGTCAGCTGTTCCTGCCAGTATTCCTGGAGAAGGGATTTCTGGAATCCCTGTTTGCCAGGGCTCTGAAGCTTTCAGGCTGCCGTGGTGCCCCTTTTGTTGTCACCTTTGGCTGAGCCTTCCCTCGGGAGATGATTTCACCAAACCCGTGTCAATCCCAGTGTCTTTGTCACTGTGTCACTGGGGCTGTCACTGTGGCTGTGTCACTGTGTCACTGTGTCACTGGAGCTGTGTCGCTGTATCACTGTGTCTGTCACTGTGTCACTGTGTGTGTGTCACTGTGTCACTGTGCCTGTCACTGTGTCACTGTGTCACTGTGTCACTGGAGCTGTGTCTCTGTATCACTGTGTCTGTCACTGTGTCACTGTGTGTGTGTCACTGTGTCACTGTGTCACTGTGCCTGTCACTGTGTCACTGTGTCACTGTCCCCAGGGTAGTCCAGGTCCTGCTGGCACTGCCCTGGCCAAGGCAGGGCTGGAGATGCTCCCCAGGAGCTGCAGCCTCTGGCTGAGCAGAGCCAGGGCAGGCACTGCAGTGACACAGGGACAGGCTCACCTTGTCCCTGGACTGTTCCCTCTATCCCAAGGGTTTCATGTCCCCAACCCTCCTCACTTGGGGTCACATCAGGTCCCACAACGTTTGCAAGGAAACCCAGGGTGGGCTTGGGTGACACTGAAACCCAGAGGGACACTTTGAGTGACATTGAGACCCCAGGGACATTTTGGGTGACACTGAAACCCAGAGGGACACTTTGGGTGACATTGAGACCCCAGGGACATTTTGGGTGACATTGAAACCCAGAGGGACACTTTGGGTGACATTGAGACCCCAGGGACATTTTGGGTGACATTGAAACCCAGAGGGACACTTTGGATGACATTGAGACCCCAGGGACATTTTGGGTGACACTGAAACCCAGGGTAGGGTGGATGACATTAAACCCTCCGGGTGAAATTGGGTGACATTGAAATCCAGGGACTCTTTGGGTGACATTGAAACCCAGGCTGAGGTTGGGTCACAGAGATTCCAGGGCCATGGGGCTTTCAGGGCCACAGAGATTTCAGGGTCACAGGTTTGGAGCTTCCAGCTCCCTCCCAACCTCACCCAGCCCAGGATTCTCAGCCTTCCCCTGCAGCTGCTTGGGGTTGGTTTTCCCAATCTCAGGGAAGGTTTTGGAGCTTCCCTTCCCGAGGACCAGCTCAGGTTCTGCCATCCCAGTCACTCCAAGCCCTGTCCCAGCCCTGTCTCCCCATCCCTGCTGTCCCCTGGTGGCTTTGGCAGCCCCTGGAGCTCTGTGCCCACCCCAGGGCCAGGCCCTGCCTCTGGGGGTGACCTTGGCTCAGGCAGAGGCTCTGCCTGCAGTTCCCAAGGAGGAATTAATAAATCCATCTCCACACTGAGCCAATTAGGGAGCAGGGCTGGCAGAGCCTGGCTGTCCTCATTCCCTGCAATGGGACCTTCCTCAGCTCCTGACTGTGATGGGAATATTCCAGCCTGGGAGCCTAAAAATAACCCTCAGGAACAATCCAGCATGCAGATATGGCTCCTTGTAAATCCAAGATTTAACCCCCTCAGTGCATCCAGGTCTCCAAGAAGGAGCAGACTGGGAGAAGGTTCCTTGTCACCATGACAATATATAATTGTATCCTTTACAATATATAATGTATCCTTTCTCTTTCTTTTGTACAGTTTTAGTATAGCATTAACACATGATATGATATGATATGATATGATGATATGATGATATGATATGATATGGTATGATATGGTATGATATGGTATGGTATGATATGATATGATATGATATGATATGATATGATATGATATGATATGATATAATATAATATAATATAATATAATATAATATAATATAATATAATAGGCTACTGAGAACATGGAGTCAAATTCTCATCTCTCACCTCATCCTGGGGACTCTCACAAACACCACAGTTGCTCCTCTCAGTCATGGAGGAACAGGATGGGTTTGGTTTGTTCTGTGTCCGCCAGGTCCCTCAAGGGGATCCACCCCAGGGGTGTCACAGACATCTTTTATGAAAAAGCTTTTCTTTAAGATTTTTACTCCCGAGAAGCTGAGAGGCCCAAGAACAAAATGTAGACAATGGTTATCTGCTGCTGTGGAATGCAACAGGTGCATCTGTGATTGATCTCATGTGGTTGTTTCTAATTAATGGCCAATCACAGTTAGCTGGCTCAGAGCCACAAGCCTTTGTTATCATTCTTTCTTTTTCTATTCTTAGCCAGCCTTCTGATGAAATCCTTTCTTCTATTCTTTTAGTATAGTTTTAATGTAATATATATCATAAAATAATAAATCAAGCCTTTTGAAACATGGAGTCAGATCCTCCTCTCTTCCCTCATCCTCAGTCCCCATGTTAACACCGTCACACCCAGGGGTTGATCCCAGCCTGGTTTACAGGAGAAAGGCTGGAGGCTGTGCTGGGACAATGCAGCAAAATTCCTTTGTGGGCCCTTGATCCCCAGTTTGTCTCTGAGACATTCCCTGCAGGAGCTCTCCAGGAGGGAGGGATGAGCTCTGAGGCCAAGAGAAGTGACAAAGGTGACACCTGGCTGGTTCCAGCAGTCTCTGTTGGTGACTCCTGCATCATCTGAGTTAAACAAGGATTCACCTCCCCCCAGCCTGTCCCGAGGCTGAAATTCCAGCTGCAGCACAGAGGGCACA
Source organism: Melospiza melodia melodia (assembly GCF_035770615.1). Classification (NCBI taxonomy): domain Eukaryota; kingdom Metazoa; phylum Chordata; class Aves; order Passeriformes; family Passerellidae; genus Melospiza; species Melospiza melodia. The sequence goes on from NC_086223.1 coordinate 5,368,932, forward strand.
GGAATCACCTTTTGCTGCTGTGCCCTCTGAGCAACCTGAGCTGCCTGGGGCCCTGCCAGGGCTGCTCTCACCCTGGGGACACACAGACAGTCCCAAATGTGCCCTGGGAGCAGCTGGCAGGGACCAGGGAGCCAAACCCTCTGCCATGGGCTGGACAGGGCCAAGGACCATCTCCAGCCCTCCTGGGACAATGCTGGCCCTGGAGTTTGCTTTGCTGGACATTCAGGGCAGTCACTGCCCCTGCCATGCCCCTTGGCTCTGTTTGGTGTGCCAGCACTGTTCCAAGAGCAAGGGAAGCATTTGGAGGTTTTCCCATGGGATTGTCTCAGTCTGGGCAGCCTGAGCTTCCCCCAAGAGCTCCCCTGGGGCAGCACAATCTGCTAAACCCCAACATTTTGGGGTTCTTTGTCCTAAATCCCTGCCCTGACAAACCCAGGGTCTTCAGGGGCTGGAGGCCAGGCTGGCTCTGAAATATTCCCTGGACATCCAGGATGGAATGCCACATCTCATGGAGGGTTCCTGGCTGCCCAGGGAGCACCAGGACCTCCCAGGAATGAGCCAGGAGAAGGGAGTCTCCCCCAGGCTCACAGGAAGAATTCCTGCTTTCCCTCCAAGCTCTCTCTGATCCATAAAGAAAATCAATTCCCAAAGCAGCCCTGGGAGCAGAGCCTGCAGGGAGGGAGAGGAGGAGGAGGAGGAGGAGGAGAAGGAGGAGGAGAAAGAGGAGAAGGAGAAGGAGAAGGAGAAGGAGAAGGAGAAGGAGAAGGAGAAGGAGAAGGAGAAGGAGAAGGAGAAGGAGAAGGAGAAGAAAGAGGAGGAGGGAAGGAGAAGGGACAGAATTGCTCTGGATGGGCTTTGCTGCCAACACTGGGACTAAAGGACCTGCAAAGATCAGAGCCAGGAACACAAACAAATGAATAATAAATGCAGATTCTGAGGTGTCTCTGATGTGGAGGGAGCACATCCCTGGATGGACACAGGGAGGAGAGACAGGGGGCAGAGCCCTGCAGAAATGGCTTTTCCCAGTAAAGGAAATGGCTTTTCCCTGTAAAGGCAGCAGGGGAGGCTGCAGCTGCTGCTCCCTGCATCCAGCACCCCAAAGAAAACACCTCCTGCAATAAAAATCAGCCCTGAGTGCTGCTGGGTGTGCTGGGAGGCAGAGCAGGAGCATTTCCCACACCAGGACGGGGAAAAGCAGGCATGGAAATTCCTGAAAAAATGAATTCCTCACATCAGATGGGTTTGCTTTGTCTGGACATGGATCCATTGTGGAATTCCATCCTCCAGCTCTTCTGACAAGGGAATTAGAACATCCCAAAAACTTCCACTGCCTTTCCCCAGCAGGCAGGGTCTCCATGGCTCTTCCTGGAGCGTTTCCAGCTGGGAATTAGGAATGCAATTGGCCAGAGGAGGAGCCAATTTGTTGAGATTCTCAATTGCTCCAGAATCCCAGAGCAGGCTGGGTTGGAAGGACCTTAAGGGTGATCCAGTGTCACTGACATATTTCCTGAAAAATCCTTTTGCCAGGATTTTTTCTCCTGAGAAGCTGGGAAGCTTCATTTTCTCCCTGTTTTGCTGCTTTGGGATGTGATTTGGAGAATTATTTACCCAGCATGTCAATTGTTTTTAATTAATGGCCAATCACAGGTCCAGCTGTTTTGGGATTCTGGTCAGTCACAAGATTTTATTATTCATTCCTTTCAAGCCTTCTGATGTCTCCTTTCTATTCTTTTTGTATAGTCTTAGTATATAATATTCTTTTAATATAATATATATCATAAAATATTAAATCAGCCTTCTGAAGAATCTTATATATTGATATATATTATACCAAGATCTTAAATATTATATAAAATATTTTATTATTTATATTATATTATATTATATTATATTATATTATATTATATTATATTATATTATATTATATTATATTATATTATATTATATGAAATCTTCACAAATGGAGTGAAGATTCTCATCTCTTCCCTCATCCTGGGGACCCTCAAACACCACCACAACCCAGTGCCACCTCTGCCATGGCAGGGACACCTTCCACTGTCCCAGGCTGCTCCAAGCCCCGTCCATCCTGGCCTTGGACACTGCCAGGGATCCAGGGGCTGCCCCAGCTGCTCTGGGAGTTCTATTCCAGGGCCTGCGCACCCTCCCAGGGAGGAATTCCTTCCCAATTTCCCATCCAAGCCTTCCCTCCTTCACCGCAGGGACATTCCACCTTGTCCTTTGTCTCTCACATTTTTTTCTGCCATATTAAAATATAAGAACCTCTGGGGAAATTCCCACTCAGGACAGACAAAGCTCGAGGCTCAGGAGCTGGACAAAGCCCTGGAATAAAGGCGGGGAATAAAGTCAGTGGTGGAAAAACTCAAGGAGGTTTTGGCTCCTGGTAACTGGGGTGCAGCCAGAGCAAGCCCTGATTCCAGAGGGAAGGATCAGCCTCAGTTTCCTGCTGGCCGTGCAGGGTGAGCTGCTGGCACTCCCCTGCCCCTCTGATGGCTCAAGTCAGACTTGCTAAGCTCCAATTGAGAAAAAGAAGGGAAAGGAAAATTTCCTTGGGAATTTCTGTTTACCATATATCATCATATCCTTCACCACTCCCTGAGGGCTGGAAGGAGAAGGCACCACTTTATCACTGGAACCCAAATCCTCTCTGGGTATTGTAAATGCAGGGCCACCAAGGAAGGAAGGAATGATGAGGAGAACTCCATCTTATCAGAAGGCTAATTTATTACTTTATGATAATATATTATATTAAGGAATACTTTAATATAATAGAAAGTATTATATTAAATAAAGTATATACTCTACTTTATTAGTATAGTATACTTTATTAGTATAGTATATTTTATTAGTATAGTATATTATAGTATAGTATAGTATATATAGTATATACTATACTATACTATACTAATAAAGTTTAGCATATACTATTAATAATAATTATAGAATGTACTACTACAGTGTATATACTATAGAATACTACTATATTCTTTAGCATACTATACTATACTAAAGAATACAGAAATGATACTTACTGAATGCTAAAAAGATAATAATGAAAACTTGTGACTCTTTCCAGAGTCTGACACAGCTTGGCCCTGATTGGCCAAAGAGTGAAAACAACTCACAGCAGAATGCAATGGAACAATCGCCTGTGGGTAAACAATCTCCAAACACATTCCACATGAGCACAACACAGGAGAAGCAAATGAGATAAGAATTGTTTTCCTTTTCTCTGAGGCCTCATAGCTTCCCAGGAGAAAAACCCTGGGTGAAGGAATCACATTCAGAGAATGTGAATGCTCCACACCCATGCTCCCTTTACCTCTTCCCTCAGCCCTGGGAGTAAAGGGAGAGCAGCAGGGAGGAGTTTCCTTCTCCAGGGCTTCCCCCAGCTGCACATTGAGCTCTTCCTCCCCTTCCTCATCCCTAATCCATGATTTATCATCAATAAATGCAGAGCGTTTACAGGAAGGGTTTAGCTCAGGGCCTTGGCCAGAAATGGAATTTCTGGAGGCAGCTGAACTCCTCCCATGCTCCAGAGCCCATTCCCTTTGGGAAGGGGGCTGGGGAATCCCATCAGGAGAGGCTGTTCCTTGCAGGAGGAGTTGCCTGTCCCAGCATCAGGCAGGACTTGCACCAGCAGCTCCTTCAGGGAGAGCTGAGCTCCTGGAAAAATTGAATGGCCTCCAAGGGGACAGGAATGGGAATTTTTAGGGTGTATTCGAACAGTAACACTGCTCTGAGGCAGAGAAGCTTTGGATCATTTAGGTGGGAAAAGACCTGGAAGGAATTGCTGTGGATGGCCTGCCAACACTGGGACTAAAGGACCTGCAAAGATCAGAGCCAAGAACACAAACAAATTAATAATGTATGGAGATTCTGAGGTGCCTCTGATGTGGAGGGAACACATCCCTGGATGGACACAGGGAGGAGGGACAGAGCCCTGCAGAAATGGCTTTTCTCTGTGAAGGAAATGACTTTTCCCTGTGAAGGAAATGACTTTTCCCTGTAAAGGAAATGGCTTTTCCCTGTGAAGGCAGCAGAGGAGGCTGCAGCTGCTGCTCATGGCTCTGAGCACCCCATGGAGACCTTGGGGCACCAAGGACCTGTGCAGAGCCAGGGCAATGCCTGGAAATGCTCTGGAGCCCACAGGGTCCATCCCAAACGCTGGATCCCATTGCTGCTGCCGTGTGGAGGGAGACATGGAATCACTCTGGGATGACCCCACACCCTTCTCTGTGGAAACCTAGGGCACCACAGGGAATCTCTGTCTGCTCTGGGGTGCCCTGACCCCCAGGGGAGCACCGACTTTGACCCTCATTCAAGGAGAAAGTTTCCCAGATTTCAAGATAGACTGGAATCCACAAAAGTGTGAAATGGATTATAGAGAATAGTGTAGGTGTATCACTGGGTGAGAAATTGAGGTTTTGGGATTTTTAGTATGTTGCGGAGGGAAGCAAGATGGAGGGCACAGGGTGTCATCCTGGGTTTCTTCTTCTTCCTTCTTCTTCCTTCTTCTTCCTTCTTCTTCCTTCTTCTTCCTTCTTCTTCATGGATTTGGGTGGCATTTTGTAATTGGACAGAAAAGACTGGATTGTGGGCTTTTTGGGATCAGTTATTGGGTTGAAAGGGAAAATAATCTAGGTGCCAGTTCTTAATTGGATAGTTTAGTCTTAAAAGACCTTGGAACAAGAGATTGTTGGCCATTTTGTGGTGCTTTTCCAGTTACTAAGCCTGGTGTTGACAGCATGCAAAACTTTAGAAAAGATAACAATAAACAAGAACCTGAAGACTGAAAAGATCCAGTGTGTCTCTCTTTGCTGACACAAAACCACTCCAGGAGGGTCTCCCCCAACAGGAGAGCCCCTGGGAGAGCCCAGCCAGAGTCCCAGAAGCTGGGGAATTGGTGACAGGAACCCCGACACTTCCCTCTCCCAAGGACAGGATTCCCTGCTGGAATCCTACCAAGGGGGGACCCTGGGGAATTCTGGGCTGGCCTCAGCACGACAGAACCCCTGGGCTCTGAGTTCCCAGGGATCAGGGACAGGCTGAGTGTCCCCAGATAGAACAGTGGGAGAGGGAAGGAAGGGGAAAAGGGTCCTTGGAAAGCAGAAATGAGGTTGGTTTTGAAGAGCAGGAGTGAAGCAGAGCAAAGCATCTCCACGGAAAGCTGGAGCTCACCCACAGCTGGGAGTTTGGGAGGAGCAGGGAATGGGAAGATTGATTCATGAGGAGGTGAGGAATGCTCAGTTAGGGATAACCCCCTACTGGATTTGCAATGTGCTCCCAAGCAGGAAGAATGATGTGTAGAACTCCATGGTATCAGAAGGCTAATTAATTACTTCATGCCACTATATTATACTATAACTATATTACACTATATTACACTAACAAGAACTATCACTAACTCACTAGAAAACCTGTGACTCCTGCCTGAGAATCCTGACACACACATGTGGATCCAACTGGTCAATGAATCCACAACACCATCACCAGAATCCAACCAAGCAATCACCTCAGGTAAATGTTCCAGATTGCAATGCAAGATGTTTTCCATTAACATCTGTATGGCAGATTACCTTTGTCAAGTGGGCAGTTTGCCTTATCTCTCTCTTTGAGTGACCACAATCACACCTCCCTGGGAGGGGACATTGCTGATAACAGCTATTGAATGTCACTGCATGGCTGATAAGAACTGTAACATCCCATTGGGAGATGTGAGCCCAGAGGGAGGAGCCAAGCATTGCTACCCAGATATAATCCAGAGGTTTTGAGACACCAGCACGGCTTTCTGCACTGGATTCCCCAGAGGAACAGCAGCTGCCTCTTCCTCCACGGATCTTCAGAGGCAGAATACATCCTTCTCTGCAGATCCCCCTGCTCCAACAGAACCACCCCTGACACTGCAGGAGGGCTGAGCCACAATTCCAATGGGACTGCTGCCAACACCCTGACCCACGGGGTGTCAGGTTGGGTTCTGACTCTGTCAGTGTTGTTCATGTGTACTGCATTGTTTATTTTATCCTTTTATTTTTTTCCTTTCCCTATTAAAGAACTGTTATTTCCTGCTCTCATATTTTTGCCTGAGAGCCCCTTAATTTGAAATTTATAGCAATTCAGAGGGGTGGGGAGGGTTTATATTCTCAATTTCAGGGGAGGCTCCTGCCTTCCTTAGCAGACTCCTGTCTTTCCAAACCAAGACAGTAAATAATCTCCAGAACATTCCACATGGGCACAAACACAGGAGCAGCAAATGAGATAAGAATTGTTTTGATCATTCTTTTTTCTGCTTTCTCACAGCTTCTCTCATGAGAACCTGAGAAAGTTAAATGTCTCTCTGTTCAGAGGGCATGTGAATACCACAGCCCCCCACCCCCCAAACATCTGCAGACAATCCAGGTGTGGTGGAGCCAAACTCCAGATCCCAGCATGGGCCTTCAGGAGCCTTCTGGGGCCCTTCCAGCTCAGCCTCATCTGGGATTCTGGGATTGTCCCACTGAGAGCACCAGAAATCAGCTCCTCTGCCCTGGGCAGCAGCCAAACATTACAGAACCACCCTCAGCTGGGAATAAATATGAGCAAACCTCAGATTCCTTTCCATTTCTGAACCTTGAAGGAGCTTTGAGGTCACCTCTGCACAATGCTGAGGGTCAGGAGCTCAGGGCAGGTGAAAGAGGAGATCCTGTCCCAGCATGGCTGCAGCAGGCAGGGATGGACAGAGTTCCAGAGGTGGAATGACAGAGGTTTTGGGGATGCCTCCATTGCTGCTCCTCTGCTCCTTGCAGCTCCTGGGGCTAGTCCTGCTCTAGTTCCTGGAGATGCCCAGAGCTGGCCCAGCTCTCCTGCAGCTCCTGCACACCAGCAGGACCTGCTCCCCTCCTTGCACAGCTCCTGCAGCACTGGGACACCCCAGCTGGGGGGAGATGAAATCCCAGCCCTGACGCTGCTGGGCAGGGTCATCGGCCTGGAGGGTCTCAGGGGCTTTGTAGGGGTGTCCCAGAGGAGACTTGGGGATGTCCCAGAGGTGTCCCAGAGGTTTCTCAATGCTATCCAGAGCTGTCCCAGGGGTATCCCAAGGAGAGGGGTCCTGCCCTTCCCCCTCTGACCCCTCCTCTGCAGCTCAGTGTCATGGAATCCCCTCCCACTCCCTGCTCCCAAACCCTGCTCCCACTCCGGCACCTTTGGGATGGATGGATGGATGGATGGATGGATGGATGGATGGATGGATGGATGGATGGATGGATGGACGGACGGACGGACGGACGGACGGACGGACGGATGGATGGATGGATGGATGGATGGATGGATGGACATGTGATGGATGCATGATGGATATGGGATGGATACAGGATGGATGGATGTGGGATGGATACAAGGTGGATACAGGATGGATGTGGGAAAGGAAGGCTCTTTCCCCAAAGGGTGCGTTTGCAAGATCTGGAATCTGTGGCAGAAATGTCACTCTGGTATTTCTCGGCCTCCTCTGCAGCACATCCCTCAATGAGAAGCTGCTGTGCTCATATCTCACTGTCACATCAGCCACAAGTGCCTTGTTCCCCTTCACAAAGATCAAACCAGGCTGATACAGCTCATTCCCATCATCCCTTACAGTGGTTCCTTGAACACAGTCCAGTCCTCCCTCTAAGCTTCCCAGCTGAGAGTCTCACTGATGGAATTGTGTCTTTTAACCCTGATGTCTTGAGTGTTGGACAGCTCCTGCTTATATGGGCTGTTGTCTCATAATCAGTGCCACAGGGTCTGCAGGGTCATCATGCCTACCCTGGGATCATCCCACAGCCATCCTGCCCACACTGCCATTATCCCAGAGCCATCCTGCCTACCCTGGCATCATCCTGCAGCCATCAAGCTCACCCTGGCATCATCCCACAGCCATCATGCCCACACTGCCATCATCCCACAGCCATCATGCCCACCCTGGCCAGGAGCTCTCCTGTGGGTTGGACATCAGCTCTCAATTGCAGTGTGGTTATCAGCTTCCCATGAGGTGTGCCCCCTGTTATCCATCCATTCCTGATGTCATTCTCAAAGTTCTCAATACCATGGCCCTAGGCGCCCAGCTGTTTCCAAGTTTTAAACTCAAATTTCTGCCGATTTCAAAGTCTTGGATAGCAGATTTTGGGAATGGAGGCCCCCATTCTGACACACCTCCACCACACTGACAGGACTGTCCATCACTGGAACAGGGATGGAGATCCCCAAATTGGCAGGATGGACACTGCTTTACCACCTGTGACAGTGTTCCCAGGGGTCTTAGGATGAGGGAAGAGATGAGGATCTGACTCCATGTTTCAGAAGGCTGATTTATTATTTTGTTATATACATTATATTAAAACTATACTAAAAGAATAGAAGAAAGAATTTCATCAGAAGGCTGGCTAAGAATAGAAAAAGAAAGAACGAATAACAAAAGCTTCTGTCTTGGACAGAGAGTCTAAACCAGCTGACTGTGATTGGCCATTAAATAGAAACAAGCACATGAGACCAATCCCAGATGCACCTGTTGCATTCCACAGCAGCAGATAATCATTGTTTACATTTTGTTCCTGAGGCCTCCCAGCTTCTCAGGAGGAAAAATCCTAAGGAAATGATTTTTCATAAAAGGTGTCTGTGACAACCGCCACACACAGATTCTGAAAGAACAGTTCCAGATGCTGCCCTCTTAAAACATCTCCAGAGCACTGCCCAGGTTCCCCAGGGAATGGTCCCAGCCTTGAGGCTGCCAGAGCTCTGGAAGGGTTTGGACAGCATTGCCAGGGATGCCCAGGGGGGATTGTTGGGGGGGTCTGGGTAGGGCAGGGGATTGGGATGGATGATCCTTGGGGTCCCTTCCAGCTCAGGATATTCCATGATTCCCTGAACCAGGGGATGATGACTTCCAGCCAAGGCTCACTCTGCCCAGCTCCCCTCTGTAACACCCCTGCATTTCCACCTGGAGCAGCACTCCTGTTCCCTGGCAGGGTTCAGCCAGGCAGGCTGTTTATCCCATCCTCTGGGCAGGCACAGACAGCCCAGGTAAAACTCTGGAAATAATTGATTTTTTTTGCCTCACTGACAATTTCAAACAAGTGAGCAAACAAAAAATTGTTTCAGGTCAACTTGAAATTCAAATCCTTGAATTGTTTTTTTCTTCTTTTGCCCAATCAGAAAGAGCAAAAAAAAAATCCAACTTTGGGTTAAGGGGAGCAATTTATTTGTCCCAATATGAAATGTCCCATTTTTATGCCAAGTATTTTCTACAATCACAGTGTAACTACAGCTTGAGGAGTTCTCTACCCAAAGAGTGATTTATTAGTTACATTTTTCCCCTGATTTGTTTGTGTGTGCAAGGCTGGAATCCCTGCAGAGAGAATTTGCTGCTGTTAAATCTCTCAGTTTTTTTGAGACCAAAAGAATCGAGATCATGAGATTTGGTAAAATATTTCACTCAGGTGAAGCTCTGCAAGGAGCTTTTCTGTGCTGTTCCTAAATCCCTGTCACCCCTCTGTGGTGCAGAGCCTGCCCTACCTGTGAGAACAGCAGGTGACCCCTGCCCCAGGCAGGCTGCCAGGCCAGGAGTTATTTGTGGATAAAGTAGGACAAAGTCACAGGAAACCTTTTCCTGCTGCAGGAAAGGCCTGAGAGAGCAATATTGGGATTTTGTGCCACTTCAGCATCCCCAAAGGACTCCTGAAGGAGCTGGATTGGGAGATTTCCTCTAATGGTGCTGTAAAAGTGAGGATAATTCCCAGATCCCTATGATCTCTGCAACCTCTAACTCAGTTTTGGCAGCGAAAGGTTTTTGTGGACATCAATCCGATCTCCCCACTCATTCCCTACATTTATGAGGTGTGTTTTGTAGACCTTGTGCTGATTTTCCACTCATCCCAGTAAGAGCCAAAATGAGGGATATGGGACTCCAGGCAGCTCTTCTAAATGCAGTTTATTGTGTACAGAATGTAGTTTATTGTATCCAGAATGCAGTTTATTGTGTACAAAATGCAGTTTATTCCATCCAAGAGGTTACAGCAGTGCAGGGTGGTGGGTGGCAGAGCTGTGCCCACAGCTGTCAGCTCCAGCTGCAGGCAGGCCTGGAGACCCTTTGGTTTTGGTTACAATGCATTATAGACTTTTCTTTGCTGAGCGTCTTCATACAGTAGAACCAATCTATACCTGAACTTCTACCTATAGCCTATCATAACTACTGTCATTACCATATTCATGTTACTGTTCTCCAATCACTAAAAGTCAGTACATCACAGTTTAAGCTAGAAAATGTTTTTCAGTTTTCTTGCAGTGGAAAATTTTGAGACCTTTTTTCTATTTGCAAGGCAGGCTTGTTTGCCTGTGCTATCTTTCTGCTTGGTAAAAACATCTTTTTGGGGGTGGGTTTATCCTTTGCTCTAAGCCATAAAAGCTCCTTCTAACTAACACACCCTTTGACTACTTGGTTAGCCAGTAAGATTGGCTCAGAAATTCTTTTCTTCTATATCAAAACTTGCCTTCATTTCTATTCCTTCTTCAGATTCTACATTCAAAAACCTTTCTGTCAAGCATATATATCTGTGAGACTTTCTTGTCAAACTTTCATCCTTCCCAACACATCCCCAGCATTTCGGATCCTGAGGTAACCCAGGCTGCTGCTGCTGAAGGCTTTGAGAAGAGCCCCGGTGGATTTAACCCCAAAGCCCAGAGCCTGACTGTGTTCCCAAGGAGAGCATTCCCCCATCCCTTGTGCTTATTGTATTTGCTTTTCCCCCAAATGAAGGCAGGAATGATGAATCTGACTCCATGTTCTCAGAAGGCTGATTTATTATTTTATGATACTATATTCTATTAAAGAATACCATACGGTATGATACGATGTGATACAATCCGATACTATACTAAAGAATACAGAAAGGACACTTACTGAATGCTAAAAAGATAATATTTAAAACTCGTGACTCTTTCCAGAGTCCCGACACAGCTTGGCCCTGATTGGCCAAAGAGTGAAAACAACTCACAGCAGAATGCAATGGAACAATCACCTGTGGGTAAACAATCTCCAAACACATCCCACATGAGCACAACACAGGAGAAGCAAATGAGATACGAATTGTTTTCCTTTTCTCTGAGGCTTCTCAGCTTCCTAGGAGAAAAGCCCTGGGTGAAGGGATTTTTTCAGAAATGTGAATGTGACACTGTGCTGGCACAGCTGCCGTGGCTCTCGCTGTGACCCTTCCTTCCCCAGGGATGAGCAGCAGGGAGCAGGAGCAGCGATCCAGTGGGGACAGAGCAGCTGCTGGCTGGGGATGAGCTCCATCTTCCTCCTCCTCCGGCATTGCAGAGGAGGCCGGGATGGGAGAGCCTCTGGGAAGGTTGCAGTTTATTGCACCCCTGAGATATGTGAAAAGTCTCTGTTTTGGCTGGCACGTTCGAAGAATGAGTCGGAGTTCTTCAGTTCTTGGTTCTCAGAGTTGTTTATTGTATCTTATCTATAAAAATTTTTCTCCTACCCTGCTGAGGTCCGTTCAGCAGGACAATTCCAGGCACTCTGCCTGCCCCCGGGGTGGTGTTATCTCTTTATACTAAAAACTACGTGCACTTTATTTACAATTACTTTCCAATGCCTATCACCTGTGTTAAACAGTGAGTTTCTACTCTAAACCAATCCAAAAGTACCACCATCACAGCAGAAGATGGAGGTAGAGAAGAAGAAGAAGAAAGGCTAGACATACCCAAGTCCCTCCCTCTTGTCCCCAAAACCCCTACTCTAAAAACCCCAAAATCTACTTTTTCACCCAGTGATAATTTTATTATTACACTGCTTAAACTTCTGTGGCTTTCAGGTCTTCATACAAAGCTGCTAATTTGTTCCATGGGTCATAATCAAACCCACAGGTGTTCTGGGCTCTGTGCCAGGGTCTCTGAGTGTCACTATAGGACATGAAAAAACAAAAGCTCACACCACTGTTCTCAAGGTGAAGAAAAAGGGAAGTTTAATTTCTGACTCTAACATTTATAGTATTCTAAAAGTGACAGTGGATTGGAGGGTGACAATGCCACCTCTCTAATGACACTGGTTAAACTAACAGTCCATCAACTTTCTCTTCTTCTACAAAGGAATGCAAAACAATGAGTTATTTACAGAAAGTTCACTACAAGAATGTCAACATCAAAAGGCTTAGAAAATATTAAAATCTAGGGTGACATCTGAGCCCCCTGGCAGGAGTGCTGGCAACTCTGGACACCCAGAGGGATGTCCTGAGTTCCGCCAAGAGCCCGGCAAAGCTTTGGAGATCTCTCAACAGCGGAGCCACCCCTGCCCCGCAGACCCCTTTGATTCCCAGCGCCGCTAAATGCACTGATTAATGAGTCTCTCACAGCCCTAATTGCACAAGGAGAAGCTGAGAGTTCATTTTAACTTCCTGAGCTGTTTCCAAATGAGGCGGGTGCTGAGCAGCCCAGGCGGGGCTCATTTGCATGCGCTAATTAACGATGCTTCACTCACGAGTGGCTCTGGCGCTTCCCCAGCAGAGCCTTTGGTGCTGCTCCAGCGGCTTCCGGACCTCCACATCCCCCTGGGACAGGAACGGACTCGGAGCTGCCCGGGACTCCTGGGCTGAGCAGGGCTCCAGCCCCTGTGTGAAATACAAATGTTTTTGTATTTCACACAGGTGAAATGTCAGGTACATACAGGCAACGTGTGTATTTGTGATTGGGATATGTGTGGAAACCAACCATGGGACAGTTATAAAGACAAATTCTAATAATAACTGAGAAAAATAAAGCATGGAAGAAGGCCTGTGAACCTATTCTTTGTTTGCAATCAACCTTTATAAGTCTTAAGTTTGTTGAAGACTGCAATGCAAGATGTTTTCCATTACCATCTGTACAGCAGATTATCTTTGTCAAGTGGGCAGTTTGCCTTATCTCTCTCTTTGAGTGACCACAATCACTTCTACCACAGGAGGGGACATCTGCTGATAACAGCTATTGAATGTCACTGCATGGCTGATAAGAACTATAACATCCCATTGTGAGATGCTCTGCCCAGAGGGAGGAGCCAAGCATTGCTACCCAGATATAATCCAGAGGTTCTGAGACACCAGCGCGCCTTTCTCCACAGGATTCCCCAGAGGAACAGCAGCTGCCTCTTCTTCCACTGGATCTTCAGAGGCAGAATACATCCTTCTCTGCAGATCCCCCTGCTCCAACAGAACCACCCCTGACACTGCAGGAGGGCTGCAGCCACAATTCCAATGGGACTGCTGCCAACACCCTAACCCACAGGGTGTCAGGCTGGGTTCTGACTCTGTCAGTGTTGTTCTAGTGCACTGCATTGTTTATTTCATCCTTTTATATTTTTTCTTTCCCTATTAAAGAACTGTTATTTCCTGATCCCATATTTTTTTCCTGAGAGCCCCTTAATTTGAAATTTATAGCAATTCAGAGGGGTGGGGAGGGTTTATATTCTCAATTTCAGGGGAGGCTCCTGCCTTCCTTAGCAGACTCCTGGCTTTCCAAACCAAGACAAAGTTGATTTAGGAGCATTTGAATTAACGCTTTAAGGATGTTGCTTTTTGATAGGAACTTTCTGCTTGCGAGCCTTAAAGAGTTTTGCAATAACAACCTTTTGAAGTATAATTTTAGAATATTGCTTGTAGTAAGGATCTTTTGAAACTATAGCTTTAGAATATATAAAAAGGAAATATGCACCTTGAGAAAGGAAGATGGACATCAACTCAAGGACTAATAGTTTAGACCAAGGGAAGCTGGACATCACTGTTACCAGATTTATAGTCCTTGCAATCAAAAGGTGGACCCACATCTGGAAACCCGACTTCACCAGATTAAATACTCCTTCCTTCTTTCAGAAACCGAACCTCCACCGCTTGGAATACTCCTTTCAGGATGGAGATCCTGAGAAAAACTAAATCACAATAGTGTATAGAATTGTGACGTAAAAATTTGGAATAGAAAATGCTGAGAAAGCTTATGAGTACCCCTAAAATTACCTGTAAGCCTCAACTGTGTGCAGTTGGAGGGAGAACTTCCCCCACTGTACCCAGCGCTGTATTGCTCATACTTTACTATGTTAATTAATAAATTGATTGCTGCTTGAATATTGGCCTAGTAAATCTTCTTATTTATAACACCTGGGATTGCTCCTGCCCGGAGGGGATCAGACCCTGCCCAGCCCTGATCAGACCCTGCCCCTGGATCCCTGGCACTGCCCAAGGCCAGGCTGGACGGGGCTTGCAGCAACCTGGGACAGTGGAAGTTGTCCCTGCCATGGCACTGGATGGGTTTAAGGTCCCTTCCCACTCAAGTCATTCCAGGATTCCCTGATTTGTGCTAATATTTGATGTCACCATCACTGCTGCAGCCCCTCCTGGAGGCAAGGCCCATCCAAAGGCCCTGCAGGATCCTGAGGGCCCTGGGCCTGTCCTGGGCCCCAAAAGCTGCACAGGGCCTGTGGGTGGGACCTGCAGTGACAGGGCAAGGGGGAATGGATCCCACTGACAGAGGGGAGATTCTGGTTGCAAATATGGAAAACTCCTTCCCTGTGAGGGTGGGGAGGGCTGGGATGGAATTCCCAGAGCAGCTGTGGCTGCCCCTGCACCTCTGGCAGTGTTCCAGGCCGGGCCAGACATTGGGGCTTGGAACAGCCTGGAGATGCCCCAGGGGTAGCACTGGAGGGGCTTTAAGGTCCCTCCCAAACCCAACCATTCAATGATCCATTAACAGACACGTTTGGATGCACAATCTCCATCCCAGGTGCTCAGAGAACTCTTCACCAGATTTTCCAGCCCAGCCTCACCAAACTCCGTCTCCCCTGACTGAGCAGAACCGATGACAAGAAAAAGGGAAGAGCTGCTCAGGAACTCCAAGGTGAGCCAACACCTCAGGGATTCATCCCCGCCCAAACACTGGCAAAAGTTCCTTTTTTCCCCTCAGGGGTTGTGTTTCCCTTTGGATTTGGATGCTGGGACCACTCCTGCCTCTTTCCACAGGGTTGCAAGGGAGGGGCTTTTCTGAGCTGGGGTCAAACTGCTCAGCTCTTGCTGGGATTTTGGCACCAGGGATCCAAACCCAGCCCTGCAAGGGCCTTTTGTGGCTTCTCCTCTCCCTCTGCCCCAAAAGGGAATCCCTCCTCCTCCTCCTCCTCCTCTCAAGCACAGATTACAAAGGATCAAACCTCTCCTTTATCCTTCCCAGACACAGCTTGGCACTGACATCCCAGGGGAGGCGTTTTTGGCTTTGTAAAGCTCGAGACAAACCTCCAACACCTTTGAGTTTCAGCTGAAATCCTGTGTTCTGTTTGCTTTGTGGGAAGAACTCTCCAGATCAAATCCATCTCTGTTCAGGAAAGACTTTACAGCTCCAAAGAACAACAAATGCACCCTGCAGAGAGCATTTAGGGCCTCAAAGCCCAGAGCCATCACTCACAGCTCCCTGGGACAGCCTGGCCCCATCCCAGCTTTTCCCAGGGGAAACTGAGTCCTGCATCCCAGGGATTGATATTCCAAGGAAAAGCAGCAATGAGGAGACACCAGTGGGACCCCCACACTGCTCACACCTCGGCCCTCAGCACTTTTGGGAAGGAATTCTGCCCATCTGCAGCATTCCACCCCAAAGGTTTGGCTATTCCACCCCAAATCCAGGAAATGACATTTTTGCAGCAGTTTTCATGGGAAAACCCTGGCTTTTCTTGGGGTTAGTGCCAGGTTTTCCCTTTCAAGCCTGAGCAGTTGAAGGGCAGCAGCTCTAGGAGAGAGAATAAAACATGGAATTCTGCAAGAAGGACAGGGAATGTCTGAGGTGCTGCCCCTCACACGCACAACAACCTTGGGGATGGAATCCAGGGATGAGCACAAAATCTGAGGGAAAATCCAGACTTTTCTGCAATACAGAGCCTTGGATGGTTCCTGGGACAGTGGGAGGTGTCCCTGCCCATGGCAGGTGTGGCACTGGCTCATCCTTAAGGCCCATCCCTCCCAAACCATTCCATGATTCCAGGGTTTTGTGCTCAGGACAAATCCCAGCACTCACAGCCCCTCTGGGCTCTTACAGAGCTCAGGACAAGGAATTCAGGACAAAGATTGAGGAACAAAATCTCTGTGTGTGTGGACAATGGTAACACATTTTTAGTAAGCATATGAAGGAGGAAAAGACTTTCATCACTATCATAACTAAGATAATCTTGCAATCAGCCCTCAGCTGTGTCCAGTGTTCTGTCCAGTATCCAGGGTTCTATCCCTCTGAACCTGGGAAGAATTGGAGCTCTGGAATTTGGAATTTAAACCTGGTTTAGTCTCAGCTTTGCAGTTTCCTTATGGCCCCAGAGCAGCTCAAGATCAGCACCTGGAGTTGCTCAGAGCTGCAGCCACGGCTGAAATCTCCTACAGAATTGTTGCAGGCTTGGAATTGGCAAAATTCCACAAAATTCCATTGTGTGCCTGCTCCCAGCAAAGCTGCTGCAGGAGCAAGATCCTTTCTCAGCTTCAGCAGCAGCTGTGAACTCACATGGGTGGCCCCAGCACAGTTAGGCTCAGTTTTAATAAGCACAGGTATTTCCCAGCAGATGGATCCTGCTGTAAATGTTAATGAGGAGGGGCAGGGAAAAGGCAGAAAGATAATCCTGTAATTAACCCCAATCAAGCCATTAATCCCAGCTCAGCGATCAAACACTGCCTGAAGCGGCTCTGGGGCCTCCTTTCCTCTCCTTTGGGTTTCTGGGGTGCTCAGATCAGAGGGGGCAGCCCAGGGTGATACCCGTGATACCCGTGGTCCATGGATGGAGCAGCCACTCCTGGAGTGCAGCTCAAGGTGGGATCCTCAGGATGGAGTCCCAGGGACAGCCCAGGGTTCTCCTCCTGAGCTGGAGGAAGCTCCAGACTTGCTCAGGGTGGGAATCCAAGCTACAAAATCCCAGAGCAGATCTATGACTGACCCAGGATCTCTGTGAGGATCAAAGAGCACAACCTGAGCCAGGCTGGGTGGGCTGGGGGCAGCCTGGGACAGTGGGAGGTGTCCTGGTGGGACTGGGTGGCCTCTGAGGTCCCTTCCCCCCAAATCAGTCTGGGGTCCTGGGAAGAGCCTGAATCAGCAAAGGACATTGTTGCAGACAACTTATATGAAAAATCTTTTTTTTTTTTAGGATTTTTCCTCCTGAGAAGCTGGGAGGCCTCAGGAACAAAATGTAATCAATGATTATCTGCTGCTGTGGAATGCAACAGGTGCATCTGGGATTGGTCTCATGTGGTTATTTCTAATTAATGGCCAATCACAGTCAGCTGGCTTGGACAGAGAGTCTGAGCCACAAACCTTTGTTATTGATTCTTTCTTTTTCTATTCTTAGCCAGCCTTCTGATGAAATCCTTTCTTCTATTCTTTTAGTATAGTTTTAATATAATATATATCATAAAATAATAAATCAGCCTTCTGAAACATGGAGTCAGATCCTCATCTCTTCCCTCATCTGAAAACCCCTGTGAACACGGTCACAGGACATTTATCCCAAAATCAAGTTCTGGGAGCAGGTAAGCCCTGGCCCAGGCCCAGACTGGTGCCTGGCTCTGTCAGAATGAAATGCTGGCATTCTCATTACCCTTCCAGAAAACTCTTTCCTCAAAGAGAATTGGCTCCTTGGCAAAGTCATCCTTTCCTCCAGGAGTGGGAAATGGAAAGCTTTGGCAGTTTGGGGACTTCTTCCCAAAAGGCTTCATTTCCAGGCATCTCAAAACTCAGCACAGCTTCTACTAAACAGGAATTCCTGACAGAATTCCCCTCTATTAAATAAAAGATTTGCTAAATGTGGAGTAGGTCACAGACAGCTCCCAGGCTGGCATGTCCCTGCATCCTGGGAAATGGGAAGCAATGCCCCTGAGCCAAGGAACAGCAAAATCCTGACACTTGCAGGGGGTTTTGCAACTCCAAAAAGGCCTGCAGACAATGTCCCTGTTTGTGCCTGTTCACCCACTCCCAGATGCAGCTTTCCCTCCTCCACACCTCCTCCTCCTGCTTTGGCTCCATCTGTCCCTGGGCCTTCCCAGCTCTGACTTCCCACCATCCCAGCCAGGATTCTTGTGGGAAAGGACCCTTCCACTGCCCCTGGCTCTGCTCCTTCTCTGCTGGAATTTGTGTCCCTGGGGCTGGGGTTGACGGGGGATGTCCCTTCCCTGAACCTCTGATCTCCTCCTCGCTGCCTTGGAAAACATCAGGGAGGGATTGGGATGCAGGAAGAGCTGGATTGGTTTGTTTGATTTTCCATGTGAGGGTTGATTTGGGGCTCAGTCCATGCCCAGCTTCAGGAGGTGTTCCAGGCACCCTGCAAGGTGCAGGATTTAAAGGGAGTAGGGTTAGATGGAATACTGGGAAGGAATTCCTGCATTCAGGGGTGGGGAGGGGCTGGGATGGAATTCCCAGAGCAGCTGGGGCTGCCCCTGGATCCCCGGCAGTGTCCAAGGCCAGGCTGGACATTGGGGCTTGGAGCAGCCTGGGACAGTGGGAGGTGTCCCTGCCATGGCACTGGATTTTTAAGGCCCCTTTCAACCCAAACCATTCTGGGATTCCCTGATTTTATGGTTTAGGTTCCTGCTGAAGTCCTTTTGGGAGGCTGGGAAAGGCTCATCCAAAGGCTCTGCAGGAACCTCATGGCCCTGGGACTGTCCTGACCCCCAAAGCCTGAGGAAAACTGTTGGAAACAGCCCTGAATTCCCTTCCACCTCCTCAGAGCTCCTCACACCTGGCAAAAATCTCCAGGAGTGAAAGACAGCCTTAAAGGGTTGTAATTTCCAGCAGGGATTAGTGATGTTCCCTGCCTGACCTCGCTCCTCCCGAGGCTCCAGGCGTGTTCAGAGCCTGGTAATTCCTAAAGCCTCTTCCTGCTGCTCTGGGCAGCCAGGGGAGAGGAAGAGGAATCCAATTCCTGCCAGAGAAAAGTGATTTCTTCATATTCCCTCACTCCTCACCATGACAGCAGCTTCAGCCTGCAAAATAAAAAATGGGTATGGAAACACCTTTAATGCATTATTGGAATGCCCTTCTCTTCTGCTGAAAACCTGGAGATCAAATCCTGAGGGATGTGGCCACAGCACTCTTCACAGAGAGCACCAGGCACAACTTCCCAAGGATTTTTCCTGAGGAAGGCAGTGAGAAGCACAGAGAGAAGAGAAAACAATTGTTATCTCTATTCTCTGCTCCTGTTTTTGCACGTGTGGAATGTGTTATGGAGATTGTTTACCCAAAGTGATTTAATTGGATTCTGCTGAGAGTTGTTTTGATTCCTTGGACAATTCAAAGCTGTGTCCAGGCTGCCTCAGACAGTCAGGGGTTTTTCTTTAGTATAGTATAATATAAGTATTATATCATACATATATAAGTATATATTATATATATAAGTATATATAATAAGTATCTCTTTAGTATAGTTATAATATAGTATTAGTGTAATTATAATACAGTATTAGTGTAATATAGTATAGTTTTAATAAAGCAATTGTTCAGCATTCTGAATCATGGAGTCAGAGCACCTTACTCCTGCCAGAGGGGCACCCAACAATGATAGAGGGAGGCAGGAAGGGTCTGGGGATGGACATCAGGGGTCCCTGCTGGGTTTAAACAGCCAGGGCTGAAAGATCTTCATCCAAAAATAAAAAGGATCAAGACACTTCTGCAGCCCCCTGAACCTGCAGCCATTGTGGGGAAAGGAACTTTTTGAACTTGGTGCTGTTGTTCCCAAGCCTGGAATCCAGAGTGGGACTCCAAATCCTTGCCCAGGGGTTGAACTGTGGCATTCCCAGCACAATCCCCAGCCCCAGAGTACATTCCTGTCTGGAGACTTCCTCTCCAAACCACGTGCAGGACTTGAGGATATAATTTAGCAAACCCATCTTGCTCAAAGTCAAAAGTTGTGCATTTGGTAAATCAGTATTTCCTGATGGAGAAGGAATGGTCTTGGTCCCCCTGGCCAGGGCAGCAATCTCCAGGACCACATTCCTGGCCTTGGATGGCTCCTCAGCACCTCAAGCAATGGAGCTGCTGCAGTTTCCTGGAGGGATGAATTTCAGGAAGCAGAGCTCGGGGACAGTGGTGTCCCCCCTTCCCCAGGCTATTGCATCGTCCCTTCACACTGCACACTTTGCACACCCACTGAGAAATCCCTGCTGGAATTGGCTCCTCCCTGGAGGCCCAGGCTCCGTTTCTCTGCTGGGTTTGTTTCAGTGACTCAAACACTCCCAGAGTGGTTCTCAGAGCTGGAAGGTGGAGCCTCCCTGATCCTGCAAACAGCATTTCCAGGCCATATCCTGGAGGTCAATTCCAAGGATTTTGCTGCATTAGCTGGATGGCATTGGGAGTTAAATAGCAGGGAGTGGTTTGGTTTGGATTGGGTTTGGTTGGATTTGGTTTGGTTGGGTTTAGTTGGATTTGGTTTGGTTTGGTTTGGTTTAGTGTGGTTTGGTTGGATTTGGTTTGGTTTAGTTGGATTTGGTTTGGTTTGGTTGGGTTTGGTTTGCTTTGATTAAATTTGGTTTGGTTTGGTTGTATTTGGTTTGGTCTGGTTTAGTGTGGTTTGGTTGGATTAGGTTTGGTTTAGTTGGATTTGGTTTGGTTTGGTTGGGGTTGGTTTGCTTTGATTTAATTTGGTTTGGTTGGATTTGGTTTGGTTTGGGTTGGTTTGGTTTGGTTGTATTTGGTTTGGTTTGGTCTGGTTTAGTGTGGTTTGGTTGGATTTGTTTTGGTTTAGTTGGATTTGGTTTGGTTTGGTTGGGTTTGGTTTGCTTTGATTTAATTTGGTTTGGTTGGATTTGGTTTGGTTTGGTCTGGTTTGGTTTAGTTTGGTTTGGTTGGATTTGATTTGGGTTGGGTTGAGTTTGGTTTGGTTGGATTTGGTTTGGTTTGGTTTTGTTGAATTTGGTTTGGTTGGATTTGGTTTGGTTTGGTTTGGTTTGATTTAATTTGGTTTGACTGGGTTTGGTTTGGTTTGGTTGGATTTAGTTTGGTTTGATTTTACACAGAGGTGAAGTCACCTTCCCCCATCCCTGCATCCCTGCTCCTACATCCACCTCCAAAATCTCCTGCCTTCCCAAAATAAACAGCTGGAGTCACTGTGTCTGCTGTCATCTGGAAATAATGGAAAATAGAGTTCCATGCAAAGATATTCCCACTTCAAGCATAGAGTCAGTAATTACTACAGCTCCAGGTTTTTTAGGGCTGCAAATCTGTCCCAGCTCGGAGCTGTCACCACTGGAACCCTGAGCAGGGCTGGGAAGGCCCTGAGGGATCCCAGTCTGTTGTGCACATTCCAAGATATTTTTGTAGGAGCAGATTGTGGGTTTGTTTATTTGGAACTCTTTCTCCCTGCATATGTTTGACTATTTTGGGTTGTGGAGAAATTGCAGCCTCGAGACTTTGGCTGCTGCATCCTGGTTACCTGAAGTGAGTGTGAGTTCCAGAGCCCTGGAATTGTTCAGGATGGAAAAGAGCTCCGGGATCACGGAGTTCAACATCCCCCAGCACTGCCAAGGCCACGCTGACCATGTCCCCAAGTGCCACAGCCACAGGGCTTTAGATCCCTCTAGGGGTGGGGTCTCCATCACTGCCCTTTCCAGGAGGAATTCTCCCCAAATCCCCCTAAGCTGCCCTGGCCCAGCCTGAGGCCGTTCCCTCTGCTCCTGTCCCTGTTCCCTGGAGCACAGCCCGACCCCTGGGCTGTCCCCTCCTGTCAGGAGCTGTGCAGAGCCACAAGGGCCCCTGAGCCTCCTTTGCTCCAGGCTGAGCCCCTGCCCAGCTCCCTCAGCCCCTCCTGGGGCTCCAGACCCTTCCAGGACCATCAGGAATCAGGATCTGATTTTGTGGGAGAAGGGACAGCATCATAATTTTAGAGGAACAAGGAGCTGGGAGCTCCAGCATGCCCAGCTCAGATTTCTTCACTCAAGCATAGGAACAACAGAGATTTATCCTGGGAAGTCCCTCAGCCACAAACACCTCTGGGGTTGTTTTATAACAAACCTAAAACCTTCAGGAAAAGACCAAATCCAGAGACGTGAAATCCCACTGGAGAAAGAGATAAGTTCAATATCCTATCCCAATATCCCATGCATCCCTGCCCTCTGGCAATGGAAGCCATTCCCTGGAGAATCCTGGACTGATTTGGGTGGGAAGGACCTTAAACCCACCCAGTGCCACCCCTGCCATGGCAGGGACACCTTCCACTGTCCCAGGCTGCCCCAGCCCCAGTGTCCAGGCTGGCCTTGGGCACTGCCAGGGATCCAGGGGCAGCCCCAGCTGCTCTGGGCACCCTGTGCCAGGGCCTGACCACCCTCCCAGGGAACAATTCCCAATTCCCAATCTCCCATCCATCCCTGCCCTCTGGCACTGGGAGCCATTCCCTGTGTCCTGTCCCTCCATCCCTTGTCCCCAGTCCCTCTCCAGCTCTCCTGGAGCCCCTTTGGGCCCTGCAAGGACTCTGAGCTCTCCCTGGATCTTTTCCAGCTGAACACCCCCAGCTCTCCCATCCTTGACTTCTATTACATTTGAAGGAAGTCAATGACTAATGAATGAGGTGCTAATTAGAAAATTTTTCCCAGTCAGTTCCATGGCAGGAATGTTTCCTGTCCTTGGGGGTGACTCAGTTCCACAGGATACCAGCAAGGAAAGGTGGAACCCCCCATCAGGAGCCTCAGAGAACACCATCAGGGACTGGGAAAGCCTTGGAAAACTCCTCACCAGGGCCAGGAAGGAGCAGTGGTGGGGCTGGTCAGGATGGGAAGGTTTGGGATACCTGAGTTTGTTAAGGAAGGACTTGGACATTGGTGACCTGGGCTTGGGGATTGCTCCAGAGGAGCTGCTCCTCCTCCCCAGGACATTTGGGACCCCCAGGAACCTCCAGGAGGAGCCTCAGCCTGGTCTGGGATCAGAGAGAATTCCATGGAAGGAAATGGAACAACTCAGGGACCAGACTGGTGATGGAAAGATGGTCAGAGCCCAGGGGCTCCCTGGAACAGACATCCCAATAAAGCAAGGAACTGTTTGACAGAAGGGTGGAAGACGAGGAAATAAAGGAAGGGAACAAATGTAAAAATAAATCCATTGTTAAACCCCAAATAAACCCATTTACCCAAATGTAAAAATGAATCCTGGGTTTATTATCCTTGCCTCCAGATTTTTGCCAAAGAAACCGTGCTGAAATCCAACTGGAACCAGTGGCTGTGGCTGTCTCCAGCCCCAGACTCCCTCTGGTCACAGCTTCCCCTGGAATGAGGAATGCTGGAAAAGCCTTTGCTCCCTCAGCACGTGCAAAGGCTCCTTTGGAAATGGGGAAGGGAATTACAGCAAACAGAACCTGCCCAGAGCAGGACAAGGATCATTCCCAGCCCATCCCAAAGCCTGGCTGGGAATGCTCCCTGGATGTGCCTAATTAGCACTGCAAAGTGAGATTTCTTTTAATGAGGATTTATTTCTTCCCTCCCTCCTGCTCCTTTGCACAAGGTCTGGAGACTCTTTCATGTGAGGGCTGCTCCAGCCCAGCAAAGCTGTGGCTGCCTGGGAAAATGCTAGAACAGCTTCCCTGGAAAAGGCTTCAGAGAGATTCCTGGGGCTCAGAGAGGCATTCCAGGAGCTGCTCCTGAAGGTTTCAGATGGAGCTGTCACTGAGGTAAGGCACAGAGAGGAATTATTAAATCAACTTTTCTTTTCTTAATCTGCATTTGGGACTAATCCTGATTCCCCATCCTGCAGTGTCACCCCCACCCCCCTCCTTCAAACCCTTCCCAGGAGCTTTCCAGCTTCCAAAACTGGGGATTTGTAGCTGCAGAAATTTCCTTTTCTCATGTTTTAATCTCACACCCATGATAGGTTTAAAGAGTCCGTTCAAGGTTTTTTTTTTTTTTGGCTGAGTAATCTTTTTTCTCCCAGGGAACTATTATCTGGAAAGGGAAATGTCCACACTGAGGTTCCTGCTTTTCTCCATTTCAGTTCATTTCTAGGACCGATTTTTTCACCATAAATGGGAATTCACAGCCAGAGAGCATCTTCCCTCTGCTCTGTGCTAAACCTGTGTCAAAAAATGATCATGGAGTCATGGAATGATCTGGGTTGGAAGGGACCTCAAAGCCTGTCCAGTTTCACCCCTGCCATGGCAGGGACACCTCCCACTGTCCCAGGTGCTCCAACCCCAATGTCCAGCCTGGCCTTGGGCACTGCCAGGGGATCCAGGGGCAGTCCCAGCTGCTCTGGGCACCCTGTGCCAGGGCCTGCCCACCCTCACAGGGAACAATTCCCAATTCCCAGTCTCCCATCCATCCCTGCCCTCTGGCAGTGGGAGCCATTCCCTGTGTCCTGTCCCTCCATCCTTGTCCCCAGTCCCTCTCCAGCTCTCCTGGAGCCCCTTCGGGCCCTGCAAGGGCTCTGAGCTCTCTCTGGAGCTTCTCCTCTCCAGGTGAGCACCCCCAGCTCTCCCAGCCTGGCTCACAGGGGCTCCTGTAAGTCAGGGGTCTCTCTCTCCAAATAAGAAGAGACTTTACAAAAGGGTTACCATGTATTTTGGTAACCTTTTTGAAAAGAATTGGAATTGAAGAGCACTAGTGAAACAGCTAGACAGGAAGTGATTACTACTACTGTTGGTTACTCCAGCTTTAACTAGTTCCACATCTATTAGTTGTCTCTGAAACTTCATGCATTTGTTGTCTCTGGATGGACAATTTATTGTTTGCACAGGAAACATGAACATGAGTCACTGCCATTCTGTGGCAGTTTTGTATCCTAACATGGAGAAGTTCTGGGGCCTCTTCTGGACTCATCCCAGCAGCTCCAGGTCCTTCTGGACCATGGCAGTGTCACCTCGAGAACCTGCAGTGATGTCCCTCATGACAGTGACCCCATGCCTGACTTCTTCCCCCAACAGAACAAACTGAAATAAGGAATCAAACCCTGCCAGGCAGCTCAGGGTGCCCAGGTAATGGGATCTGTCCCCAAGGCTGCTCTGGGACACAGATTCCTGCTCCAGGAACACCCGGGATTGAGGCAGGAATGTGGGAACAGCTCCTCACATGCCAGCTTGGAAGGGAAGGGATTTGCTGCTCAGGAAGGATTAATTTTATGAGTCATCCAAAGCTCAATTGAGATGCAGGGAGGAGGATTTTGGAGAGAACCTTGCAGGGAAGGAGATTAGAAATGAGGGAATCTATCCCCACCTCCCCCAAAGGTAGGGAGCACATCCTTAATTCTTATTTAATGGCCCCATTCCTTGTGTCAATGGCTCAGTCAGGGATTAACTGGAGGCCTCCTCCATCTGCACATGGCAAAAAGGCTGGAAAAGCTCCACAGGGAAGTCACAGGGACAGAAATAAACAATGGCTGCTCCCCTTGCACCTGCAGCAAACACAAATCCTGGCCTACTTTGTGGGAATCTGGGCAGGTAACCAAGCCCTCCCTCAGGCACACAATCCATCCAGGCCTCTGGGAGCAGGGAAAACTCCTGCAGTGGAAATGTGGCTTTCTCCAGGCTCTGGAGAAAGCCTCTCAGCCATCCAGAGCAGCCCCCACATGTCCCAGGGGATGGGATTTCAATAAATGCTGCATTTCTGATCTCAGTGCCCTTGGAAGTGTGAAATCCCTGGACAAACAGAGCTGGAGGGCTATGGGATGGTGTCCAGAGCTGCTGGACTGAAGCTTTGCTGTGGGGGGGATAGAATGTAAGAAAATAAAGATGGTGCAGAAGGTAATCTCACCCCTGAGGAGTTGCAGCTGTACTAACTATCAAAGATCAGGAACAGGCCTGCCCTTGAGAGGCCACAGCTGTGACTAGCAAGGAATAGTGCTATAAAAGAGTGGGTTAGCTGGTCCAGAAGAGAGTGGGGATTTTTGGCTGTGAAGAGAGCTGGAGTTTGTTGATTGTGCTGTGAAGAGAGTTGGTGTTTGCTGACTGTGCTGTGCTGTGCTGATGAAGGAGTCAGTGCTGTGAGGAGCTGTGCATGAGAAATCACCAGGAAGGTATGGGACTTTTGAAGTCTGATGGCAACAATTGGTGACCCCGACATGATTCTGATGTGATCCCATGGTGATTTGGGCAGAGAACTGTAGAGAGAGCAGTAAGGGTGCGCTTCTGATGTGACCCTATGGTGGTTCGGGAAATAGGACTTAAGTATTAAGTAATGTGATCCCAAGGTGATTCTGGAAGATGACTGCAGACCTAAGAGAAATAAGACGGTGGAGTCAGGCAGACCAAGAGCCTGAGAGCCTAAAAATCCAGATAAGCCATAGCCAGGCAGACCTGGGAGCCCAGAAGTTGGGACAATGTATGAGACACCACCCCCAAGAAGAAAAGTGCTGGATAGAAATCACCGAGAAGGTATGGGACTTTTGAAATAAGATGTCAACACTTTGCCAGGGCAGCTCCAGGGGAGGACATCCCATCCCCTGGGCTCTCCCTGGGCCAGGCAAAAGGGGATCTGAGGCCCCAGGCAGGAGGAGAGGCATGAAGGGAGGGATTTACCCATGGGAAATGAACTCCTCACAGAGAATCTTTGGTTTTCCATGGGTTCAGTCCTTCCTGAAGGTGTTCCCAACATGTCCTGATTGAGGCTGTCCCCACAAAGCTGAAATTGGCCTTGGTGAGCAAACCCAGCCTCATCCAGGTGCTGACATTCCCAAGGGTGCCCGAGCACTTCCCAACCCTGTCCTGAGTGGATCTGTACAAAATTCCCATTAATACAAACCCAGACCCAACAGAAACATCTGACTCTGTCATTTTCTCCCACCCTCATTAAGCCAAATCATTTATTTCATGTAATCACCATGGAGAGGAATCCCTGAATCCCAACAATCCTCAGGCCTGCCAGAAGTTCCATTTGAAAATCCAAAGCAAGAATTAAATGACCATAAAATGTGTGTTCCCCTCCCCAGGGCTGGCTCTGTTTCACTGGGACTGATTCACTAAAAGCTCCCTAAATTTGGCACAATATTTTTAAGAAATATTTTTAATAAGCAATTTTAATAAACATTTAAAATGAACATTTTTAATAAACATTTCCAATAACCATTCCCAATAAACATTTCCAATAAGCATTTCCTCTCCCCAGGGCAGAGCTGATGCAGAAATGCTGGAAGTGTCTGATCCCACTCCTCAGGTGAGCCCTGAGCAGCTCAGACTAGCTCAGACCAGCCTGAAACACTGATGGAAAAATCAGGGGAAGAGCTGGAAAGCACAGGGATACTCCCCAGATTCTCTCCATCCCAGTGAATCCCTGGATTTAATGCCAATGGATGGATTCAGGTTGTGGTTGTGCCTTTGAGGCCTCAGTGCTGGGTCTGTGACCCGTGCCAGGATTTGATTGGGTTGGGTTGAGTTTGGTTTGGGTTGGTTTAGTTGGATTAGATTTAATTTGGTTTGGTTGTGTTTGGTTAGTTTGATTTGGTCTGTGTTGGGTTGGGTTTGTTTTGGGTTGATTTGGTTGGATTAGATTTAATTTGGTCGGGTTGGGTTTGGTTTTACACAGAAGCAAAGTCAGCTTCCTCCATCCCTGCGTGCTTGTGTGAGGCTCTGGTTTGTCCTGCTGGAAATCATTGTGTGGTATCCCAATTTTTACAGCACCTGGAGAGCTGGAGTCCATCATTCCCTGCTCCCAGGGCTCCTTCACCATCGTGGCTTGGGCACCTGGGCATTCCCTCTAATCCCTCTGTAACTTCAGCATGTGGAAAAAACAATTAATTCACCATCTGCTCCTGTTTTATTGATTTGGGAACACAAAATGCCCCCTGGCCACTCCCAGGAATTATCTCATTCCAGGGAAATGCAGCTCCTCATTGCTCTTTTCCTTCTCGTCCAGGAGAGGCAGTGACACCAAGCCTTGGTTCTCCCTCTCTCCTCATTGCCCTTCTCCCAAGGCAGAGATCCCTGTTCTGGTTCCAGCTGAGCAAACACATCCTGGGACTCCTTCTGCTGCTTTTCCTCACCCTGACCTCACCCCATGGGCCACTTCCATCCCTCCATCCACCGCAGCTGAGGGATCCAGCCCCCTTCAGTGGCTCCTGCAGTGTTCCCTGGGGTTCCCATTCCTGGGGCTGCAGAAGGAGCTCAGGAGCTGCCCTGGGAGGCTCCTTTCCCCTGGGACTGCAGGAATTGGGGGAGGATGAGCCCTTCCCAAGGCTCTGTTCAGCTCCAGAGGGGCTGAGGGCTGGGAGGGAGCCTGGGAGTCAGGAATGGGACAGAGCCCTGGGAATCAGGAATGGGAATGAACTCTGGGAATCAGGGCACAGACAGAGCCCCGGGGATCAGGGTTGGACAGAGCTCTGGGAATCAGGGATGGACAGAGCCCCAGGGATCAGGAATTGGAGAGAGCCCTGGGAATCAGGGCTGTCCCCTCCTCCCCTGGATCACGTGTTCTGAGAATCCCACTGGGATTTTTGCCATGATCCAATTCCCAGCAGTTCCAAGTCACTCCCCTCTGACCTGCCCCTCCTTCCCAGACCTGTTTCTTCCTGGGAGCAGCTCTCACATCCCAAAGCCTCCAAAGCCAGATCCCAAATCCTCAGGAACTGAAAGCCAAAACTTTTTTCCAATATTTGGGATAACTGGTGTCACTCTCCCTGAGTGAAAGAAGAAATCAATAAGCAGCCCATGGCTTCCAAATAGATTTTTTTTTTTGTTTTGCAAAACTTATGGAAATGAACTTTTCCATCCAGGCCAATCTCATTTGGATTAAAATTGGGGAAGTTTTTGTGTTTCCCAGATTTTGTCCCCTCAGTCCCATGACAAGCTGTGTCAGTGGTCACTGGATTTAAACCAGCCCCATCTCCCTGATATCTCCAAGGATGGGAGAATCCCATTTGGATTAATCCACAGAGACCTCAAATGTTTTCCCTGATGGGAAAAGTTAATGTGAAATATGGAATCAGGGTTAGTTTTGGCTGCAGGGACCTTAAAGCCCATCCAGTGCCACCTCCCACTGTCCCAGGGTGCTCCTAACCATCCCCAGAGTGACCTCGGGGTGGGATTTGGGGAAACAAATCCCAGTGGATCAGGAGAGCTCTGTGAATTCTCTCCAAACACCCGAAAACCAGTTTAAAGGAATTTTACTGCCCCTTTCACCTCCAGCTTTTCTCACAATTACATTTGATTGCTGCTGTGGAAGTGAAGGGAATTCCTCAAAACCCTGGGTTTAACTCAAAGTTAGGGAATGTTTTCTGAATATTCCACTGAGACCCAAAGCTGGGGCCCTTTTGTGGATATTAAAAGCCAGAGTCACCCCTGGGTCCTCAGAACAGCCTCCCAAAGAATGGAATTTTGGGAATTCTCCCTGCTATTGAGCTAACCAATATCTGAATATGCAGATGAAGAATCCTGCAAAAGCTGAGGCTCTGAAAGGAGCAATGCAGGAAAGATTGATGGATCCTCTCCAAAGCCATCAGCAAATGATTTACTAAACAAAACTGGGGCTGAGCTCCTCATGGATGGGCCTCGTGCTCCATATTTCATCTCTGGGACATAAAACACATTTGCTGCAATAAAGAGAAGATATAAATGTTCAATAAATTCTCTTTTTCCCTTTTCCCCACGTGAGGGCTGTGTTTAAGGATTCTGCAGGGTGGTGATGGATGCAGCCAGGCTGGCAGCTCTGCTCACGCCTCCTCAGGCTGGGCAAATTTGCTTTCCAGGAGGCTGGGCCTGAGCAAATTTACCTTGGAGTCCATTAAAAGGAGTGGGAATTTGGGTTTGAAGCCTTTGGCAATTTCAGAGGTTTTAGGGAGAAGGAATCTGCCAGGGTAGAGCTCCTGGAGCAGTGGGTCTGGGAGGGGGGAGGTGGGGAAGGGTTTGATTCTGGTGCTGGCTTTGGAGAGCTGGACCTGCAGCTTTGGGTCTGAAGGGAGCAGGGTTTGCCTGGGGAAAATCCCAAAAATCCTATAAAATGATGGAAATGTGTCTGTGTCCCCTGTCCACACACACACCTGCGCAGTGCACACATTCCCAGAACCCAGGGGTCCCTGAGGCTGGAAAATCCCTCCAGCACCATCAGCCTGTGCCTGATCCCCAGCCCAGAGCACTCAGTGCCACATCCAGGAGTTCCTGGGACACCCCCAGGGATGGGCACTCCAACCCTCCCTTGGCAGTTCCTATCCCTGACCCCCTTTCCATGGGGAAATTCCTGCTGTGCCCACCCTGAGCTGTTCCCTCTGCTCCTGTCCCTGTTCCCTGGAGCACAGCCCGACCCCCAAGTTCCACATTCCATCAGGATTCAGCCCCTCCCTGAAGCTCAGATCTGACCAAGGCTGAGCTGTTGCAGTCACACTGGTGCTGAAAATCTGAATTTTGGCCATCCTGCCACTGCCCTGTGACCGCATTCACAGGGGTCCGAGGGTGAGGGAAGAGATGAGGATCTGACTCCATGTTTCAGAAGGCTGATTTATTATTTTATGATATATATTACATTAAAACTACACTAAAAGAATAGAAGAAAGGATTTCATCAGAAGGCTGGCTAAGAATATAATAAGAAGGAATGATAACAAAGGTTTGTGGCTTGGGCTCTCTGTCCAAGCCAGCTGACTGTGATTGGTCATTAATTACAAACATCCAAGATGGGCCAATCCCAGATGCACCTGTTGCATCCCACAGCAGCAGATAACCATTGTTTACATTTTGTTCCTGAGGCCTCCCAGCTTCTCAGGAGGAAAAATCCTAAGGAAAGGATTTTTCATAAAAGATGTCTGTGACACTGCCCCATGAAAGGATTTCCACAATATCCAACCTAAAACTCCCCTGGTACAGCTGAGGCCGTTTCCTCTAACCCTGAATGTTCACAAGCCCCTCCTGCCAGATGAGAGCAGCTTCTTCCTTGCCAGGAAATCTCAGGTTTTGTGTTGCTGGAATGGATCCAGGTATTAGAGTCTTTTTTCCAGCCCCATGACCAAAGAAGAAGTTGAGATTCCTCAGCTCTGGTTCTCAGGGTTGTTTATTCTCTGTTATCTATAACATTCTTTCTCTGACCTGCTGAGATCTGTCCAGCACATCAGTCCATGGCACACTGACTGCCCTTGGGGTGGTGTTAGCTTTTTATACTAAAAACTACCTGTACTTTATTTACAATAATTTTCCAATACCTGTCACCTATGTTAGACAGTCTGTCTCTACTCTAAACCAATCCAAAAGTGCCACCATCACAGCAGGAGATGGAGGACAAGGAGAAGGAGAACAGGACACGCCCAGATTTCTCCATCTTGCCTCCTGAACCCCCATTCTAAAACCCCAAAATTCTGAATTTTCACCCAGTGATAAATTCACTGTCATTCTACTCAAACTCTTGTGGCTTGTAACTCCTCACACAAGGTTGGTAATTGTTTCCATGGGTTAAAATCCAAGGCACAGGTGTCTGTGACTCCATGCCAAGGTCTCTGAGCCTCCTGCCAGGGTCTCCAGGGCAGCCAGAGCAATGTCCTGGGTTCTGACAGGGAAGGTGTTGGTGCCCTTGGATTTGTTCTCATCCCATCTCCAGCTGCTCCTGCCACCCAGGCTGCTGCAGTCCCATCTCCTCCAGGTCCACGCAGGGACTCACAGCATGCCAGGCTTTGCAGCCTCCCCTCTGTGCTCCCTCAGGGCCAGAAACCCTCAAGAAAAGTTTAATTTTTTCCTGTGGACACCAAAAATGTCTCAGTGGGTGAGAGACAAAGGAAGAACAAGAGAGGAAAACCAAAGGTCAGTGTTCCCTGCAGAAATCCTTCAGGAAACACCAGCACTGGCTGTGAAGTGACACCTGGGGGCTGCAGGGGCAGGGCAAGATCCCTGAGGAAAGAGGGGTCTCCTGGAATAAATCCAGAATAAATGGATTTTTCCCTTTGCCAGGTCTCCTGGAATAAATAATGGATTGCCACCTTTCCTGGTCACCTGGAGTAAATCCAGAATAAATGGATTTCCACCTTTTCCTGGTGATGGAGGTGCAGGTGCCAACAGGCACTGGGAGCTATGCTCTGCTCACAGCCCCACAGGGGATTTGGGGGATTTTGGGGGATTTGGGATCTCCCATGGCAGCAAGAAGTCTCAGATCCTCCCTGCTGCCCCTGGCCCTGCCCTCATTACCCACAGCACAAGGAGAGGGTGGCACAGGTGGTGGGGAGGCTAGGGGGGTTGGAGGTGGGGAAATGGGAAATATCCCTGAGGCCCCAGCTCAGCCCAGAGCTGGGATGGAATTTGGGGGGTTTGGGCAGCACAGGCAGCTCCTGAGGGAGCCCCAAGGCTCTGGGAACTGCCCTGGGTCTGGATTCTCCCTGGGAAGCGAAGGGGAAGCAATGGGGAGGAAAGGAAATTCAGGGAAGGGAAAGGGAAGGGAAGGGAAGGGAAGGGAAGGGAAGGGAAGGGAAGGGAAGGGAAGGGAAGGGAAGGGAAGGGAAGGGAAGGGAAGGGAAGGGAAGGGAAGGGAAGGGAAGGGAAGGGAAGGGAAGGGAAGGGAAGGGAAGGGAAGGGAAGGGAAGGGAAGGGAAGGGAAGGGAAGGGAAGGGAAGGGAAGGGAAGGGTTCCAGTCAATCCTCGCTCAGACTGGCACCCCAGAGTCTGCTTTAGTACCAAATCTGCCAGTGAGGGATAAACCCTCCCCAAGCCCAGCCCAGCCAAGCCCAGACTAAACCCTGACAGCTGCTGGGCCTGAGAGCAGCCCTGAGCCCCTCCAGGTCAGGGCTGCTCCCCTCAGCCTGACTGCCTTTTATTAAAATGGCAATAAAACTAAATTAAAAAAAAAAAAGAAAACCAGGGAGGTTTTGGGGGGATTGGCAGTGTTTGAAGCCCAGACTTTTGCTATTCCTGCAGCTCCAGTGGTTTCTTTGGAGCCAGCTCCAAGCAGGAGCAGGGGAAGCTGCTCCTCTTCTCACCCAGGGCCAGCAGGGTGCAAAGCCAAGGGGAAAGGAGGGGTCTGGGTGGGTTACAAAGGACAGGCTTGGAAGGAGGGTCAGGATGTGGGCAAAGAGCTCCTTGCCTTGGCAGCAGGAACCTCTGGAGTGCTGGGGGCAGGAATGGGCAGGGGGGAGATGGGGGGTCAGGGGGGGCAGCTCAGGGGCTCCAGGGCCTGATCCTGCCTGGAGGAGGAGGAGAAGAAGCAGAAGCGGAAGAAGAAGAGGAAGAGAAAGAAGAAGAAAAGGAGAAGAAGGAGAAGCAAGAGCAGCAGAAGAAGAAGCAGAAGGAGAAGAAGCAGAAGAAGAAGGAGAAGAAGAAGCAGAAGGAGAAGAAGCAGAAGGAGAAGAAGCAGAAGGAGAAGAAGCAGAAGAAGCAGAAGGAGAAGAAGCAGAAGAAGAAGGAGAAGAAGAAGGAGAAGAAGAAGCAGAAGGAGAAGAAGCAGAAGAAGGAGAAGAAGAAGCAGAAGGAGAAGAAGCAGAAGAAGAAGGAGAAGAAGAAGCAGAAGGAGAAGAAGCAGAAGAAGAAGGAGAAGAAGAAGGAGAAGAAGAAGCAGAAGGAGAAGAGCAGAAGAAGGAGAAGAAGAAGCAGAAGGAGAAGAAGGAGAAGAAGAAGCAGAAGGAGAAAAAAGTAAAAGAAGAAGCAGAAGAAGCAGATGATGATGATGATGATGATGATGATGATGATGATGATGATGATGATGATGTGGCACCTGAGTGACAGCACCAGGGTGGCTCTGGGGCACCAGGAGCAGGCAGGAATTCATGTTCCAATGGAAATGAGGTGGTGCTGGGCCCTGCAGCTGCAAAATCAGATTATTCTTTCCACAGATCAGCTCCAAACTCTGGGGAAATGTTTCTCCCTCTTCTCTCAGAGCCTCCAAACACAAACCCCCGGATGCTGCTGGAAATAAATTTCTCTGCACTTCAGATAATCGGGTTTGCAGTGCAGGGCTCTGCAGGGAGGGGATTTGGGACCTGGATTTGGGGATTTTCTGGACCTGCAGAGCCTGTGGAAGGTTTGCAGTGAAACCCCTGCTGTAGCACAGCAGTTTTTAGGAGCATTTCCAGGAAAGGAGCAGCAGCTGCCCCAAGGCCATGCCCCAGGATGCAGAGGGAATGGAAAGCAGGAGGCAGAGCCTGGAAAAAGGATTTGTTCCCTGTGCTCGAGCAGGATGGGTCACAGCCCCTGCAGCTGCAGCAGGGATGAAAGCAGTGACATTTGCACCACCCTGGTCTGTCTGGGGCTCCTTTTATGCCTTTGCATCCTCTCAGGGAACATCTCCCTTCCCAACCTTACAACCCTGACTTTCAAACCTTTTCAGCTCCAGCAGGCTTTGAAAACCCAGCCCAAAGCCTCCAGTCAGGGGCTGCTGGAGGTAGGAGGGGAAAGGATGGGAAATCAGGGGATGGCAAAAGGCAGCTGGTGTTTGCTGTGCCCTCCTGAGCCGTGCCAAGGCTGTGTCCCAGAGCAGCAGCGTGGACAGAGGCAGGGCAGTGTTACCATGATATTTTCTGAAAAATCTTCTTTGCCCAGGATTTTTTCCTGGGAAGCTGAGAAGCCTCAGAAAATAATGAAAATAATTATTGTTTTCAGTCAATAATTATCTGATTGCTTGAGAATGTAGTCTGGAGATCGTTTAGCAACAGGTGCATCTTTGATTGCCTCCATGTCAATTGTTTTTAACTAATGACCAATCCCAGTCCAGCTGTGTCAGACTCTTAGGAGTCGTGAGTTTTCATTATCATTCTTGTTTAGTCTTCTGATCTATCCCTTCTCTTTCTTTAGTATAGTTTTACTATAGAATAATATAATATATATATAATATAATACAATATAATTATAAATAAATTATAAATATAAATATAATATAATTATACATAAGAATATACTATACTATACTATGATATATAATATAATATAATATAATATAATATAATATAATATAATATAATATAATATAATATAATATAATATAATATAATATAATATAATATAATATAATATAATATAATATAATATAATAATCAGCCTTCTAAGAACTTAGAGTCAATTTTCATCTCTCACCTCATCCTGAAAACCCTCACAACACCACAACTATTAATCACACTGGGGGCTCTTTGGTGTTTGTTTGGGGTGGGTTTTTTACACCTTTCCTCTCTGGGATTTGGTGTTTTCCCCAATGAAGTGCCTCTTTTTATGGAAAAGAGAGCTGTTCCCAGCACTCTGGGTTTATTTATTCTGAATCCTTTGAGTCAATACTCCAATACAGCTGGAGCACGAGGTCATCTTTAATATTTTTCACCTTTTCTTGCAGAGGGAGAATGAAACAGCAATCAAATATTTATTTTAGATCCCAGCAGTCTCAGATTTACCCGGGGCTTTCAGAACCTTTCCAAATAAACTCCCAGATATTTTGTTGGATTTTTTTTCCCCTCCTGCTTGGAAAAACACAGGCATCTGCAGCCCTTTCACTGGGGCACTTCCCAAGCTGTTCCTGCCTGTTTTCTCAGTGTGTTTGCTCTGACTGAAAGGTTTGGGAGCAATGAGGGTGTTTGAACCCTCTCCCACCCCTCTCCTGCTCCCATCCCACCTTCCCCCGGCACACAGGGGGTGCTGAGCAGCTCAGGACCATCAGACCCCAGTGCTGGGGAGCTCAGGGGGTTTAATCACCCTTACAGCCTGGGTGTTGGGGAAGATGGAACAGGAAAGCCTTATCAATAAGATTGTCTGGCAAAAGATTTTGAGAATATGGAAACTATCAGCAAGATTGAAATGAAAGCAAGCTTTGAGATCCCTCAGTTACTGAACAACTGGAAAACAATGGTGTGGCCAGCTGAAGGTGATCCCCTTTTGATGGAACAACACCCTCTGCTTGCAGACAGGCCCAAGGGTCAGAGCAGACCCTACAGCTTGGCAGAAGGGGCCCAAAGAGGAGTTTTTAGGGTTTAAAATGTAACACAGGATGGTAATGTAATGATTCTTATAGGCTGTATGGAAATACTATAGGATTTGTATGTTGTACTAGATTGGTTAGTGAGAATCAGAATATTCAATACAGAAGGAGATTTATTGTAATGGAATGGGAACCTCACTCTCTTACCCTTTTACTCTCTCACCCTCTCACCCTCTCTCCCCCTCTCTCCTCTCAGCCTGCTCTGAGCTGTGTTTGGCAGCTCCCAGCAGGGCCCCGCACCCAGGCCCTTTGCAACAAACCCCAAGTTCCACAACCTGGCTGCAGAGATCTCTCATCTCTGTCCGTCCTGATCTTCCTACCCCCCAATGCTCCTACACCTGGGATTTGTGGATAACGGATGGGAAGGTGCAGCTCTGTGTTGATAGTGTGGAGATAAGGCAGTGATGGGCAGAGCGGGCTGTAGGAGTGACAGGGGTAGGACAGAGATGAGAGATCTCTGCAGCCAGGTTGTGGAACTTGGGGTTTATTGCAAAGGGCCTGGGTGCAGGGCCCTGCTGGGAGCTGCCAAACACAGCTCAGAGCAGGCTGAAAGAAGTAGAGAGTGAAGGCAAGAGCGTGGTAAAGAGGATGAGAGAGTGAGGAAGAGTAAAGAGGGTAAGAGAGCGAGGTTCCTGCTCCAATACAATAAATCTTCTTCTGTGTCAGAACCCAGGAAATTCCTCTGGCTGCCCTGGAGGGCTCGAGCCCCTGCCTGGGTGGTGCAGACAACTTTTATGAAAAATCCTTTCCTTATGATTTTTCCTCCTGAGAAGCTGGGAGGCCTCAGGAACAAAATGTAAACAATGGTTATCTGCTGCTGTGGAATGCAACAGGTGCATCTGTGATTGGCCTCATGTGGTTGTTTCTAATTAATGGCCAATCACAGTCCAGCTGGTTCAGACTCTCTGTCCCAGCCACAAGCCTTTGTTATCATTCTTTCTTTTTCTATTCTTAGCCAGCCTTCTGATGAAATCCTTTCTTCTATTCTTTTAGTATAGTTTTAATATAATATATATCATAAAATAATAAATCAGGCCTTCTGAAATGTGAAGTCAGATCCTCATCTCTTCCCTCATCCTGGGACCCTGTGAACACGGTCACACCTGGGGGACTCAGAGACCTTGGCACAGAGCCCAAGACCCCTGTGCCTTTGATCTTGACCCATGAAAAAACAATTACAATTATTAAAAATAATTCTTTATATGAAGAATTACAAGTCAAAAGAGTTTAAGTAGAATAATATGTAGTTTGTCATGGAGTCAAAAATAGATTTTTGAGGTGTTTAGAATGGGGGCT
Source organism: Melospiza melodia melodia (assembly GCF_035770615.1). Taxonomy (NCBI): domain Eukaryota; kingdom Metazoa; phylum Chordata; class Aves; order Passeriformes; family Passerellidae; genus Melospiza; species Melospiza melodia. The sequence continues at coordinate 5,406,061 of NC_086223.1, forward strand.
TGGGGTCCCAAGATGGAGGAATTTGAGTGTGCCTTGTCCTTTTTCCTTCTTCTTCCTAGCCTCCATCTTCTGCTGTGATGGTGGCATTTTTAGATTGGTTTAGAGTAGCAGCTCACTGTCTAACACAGGTGATAGGTATTGGAATGTTATTGTAAATATTGTACCCATAGGTTTTAGTATAAAAAGATAACACTGCCCCGGGGGCAGGCAGAGTGCCTCTGTCTGAGCTGCTGAGCGGACCTTGGCAGGACAGGAGAAAGAATTTTATAGATAAGAAACAGTAAACAACTTTGAAAATGAGAACTGAAGAGTTCTGACTCCTTCTTTGACTGCCAGGCTGGGAAAAGAGACTTTGTGACCCATCTGGGGGTCAGTGTGACCAGCAGAGATTCTGAGACTTCTGTGTTGAATATTCTGATTCTCACTAACCACTCTAGTACAAGATACAAATCCTATAGCATTTCCATACAGCCCATAAGAATCATTACATTAAAAACTCCTCTTTGGGCCCCTTCTGCCAAGCTGTAGGGTCTGCTCTGACCCTTGGGCCTGTCTGCAAGCAGAGGGTGTTGTTCCATCAAAAGGGGATCACCTTCAGCTGGCCACACCATTGTTTTCCAGTTGTTCAGCAACTGAGGGATCTCAAAGCTTGCTTTCATTTCAATCTCACTTATGGTTTCTATATTCTCAAAATCTTTTGGCAGACAATCATATTGATAAGGCTTTCCTGTTCCATCTTCCCCAACAGGAGCCTCTCTCCCCACCCCACTGCCCTGGCCAGGCTCTGAGGGATTTAATGATTCTCACAAGAGCACAAATCCCCAAATCCTGCTGCCCCAGCTCAGACTGATCCATCACCACCCCCGGGGTGGCTGCTGTGGGGGAGTTGGGATTTGGGGGGTTCAGGGCACTCCAGCCTCCCAAAGCAATGCAGAAGTGCAGCTGGGAAGGGCCAGGGCTGCATCCCTGCAGGTCCAGGCTGTGCCCTGGGCATCTCCAGCTTCATCCCATGGAGGCAGCAACATCCTGAGCTGGAAGAGAGCCAGCAGGGCATCCTCAGGAGTCACATCCCTCTGTTCCAGTCCCAATTCTGAGCTCCCTTCAGCCCTTCTTGGCAGGAGGGACAGAGACCTTTTCCCAGAGCCCCTTTTGCTATGAATTCCTGTAGAACCCAAACCAGGATCATCCCCTGCTGAATTTCCTGCTGAAATCCAGGGGAGGTTTTCCCACCTCCCTCTTGGCTCAAATCCTGGCACTGAACAAGGAAAGCTTTTGACAAGCTCAGGCTGGAGGAGATGGAGCAGCAGCAGGAGAAGAAGGATCCCAGTGCAGGAGAGAGCTGGAACATGCTGGGAACAGCCCCATTTCCCTCACATTTTCTTTATTGCCTTTACTGCTTGTTTAGGAAACAATAATAAGGAAAAATCTCAGTGGCAGCTGAGAATTCCCAGTGCCAGGGGAGGTTTGCTGGAGCTGGATCCCACAGCCCTGCAGGCTCAGTGCCTGATTTCCCTGAGCACTGAGGGGTTCCCAGGACTCAGGAGCTGGGATCTGGGGGGCTTCCAATTAACAAGGAGACAAACCCAGCCCCCCCAATCCTTTTTGTCCTCTGCTAAATATTGCCCTTGAATTGCCTGCCATGCACTCAGCCAGGGAGGAGCTGCTGATCCAAGATGTAAACATTTTATTCCCTGCACTGCTTTAACCCTTGCCCAGCAAACCTCAGCAGCTGTCAGGGAGGCTTTTATGGAGTGCAGGGGCAGGATCCCAGCCCTGCTGCAGGCAGTGGGATTTTGTCATGCCAGGGCATCTGGGGATAAGGGCTGAGGGAGGCAGCAAGGCCAGAGAGATAATGGTTATCAGATAGAGACCCTGCTGTCAGTGCCAGCTCCTCACCCTGCCCCTACACCCTGCTCATTTCTCAGCCTTCTGTCCTCCAGGAGTGGGCAAGGACAGGAGCAGGAGGCTCTGATGGGGCTGGGCAGGGCTGCTGGGAGGTGCTGGTGGCAATGAGCAGGCTGGGCTGGGATTCAGCTCAGCCCAGAGCAGCTGGCTCCCTCCCCAGTTCCACCACCTCCCAAGGCCCCTGAGCAGCTGAGATGCCCTGACTGTGCTGCTGTGGGGGGCTCTGGGGTGCCTCTGACCCTTGGAGGGGACAGGAACAATCCTGAGGCTTCTCGGGTCGGCTGTTGGTGTTCTCTGCCCCGAGATGTGCAGGGTGTCTCTGCTTCAGCCCGTGCGCTGAAGAATGAGTCTGGACTCTTCACTTTTCGCTCTTGAGGTTGTTTATTAATTCTTATCTATAAAATTTTCTTTCTGCCCAGCCGAGATCTGCTCAGCAGGGCAGCCACAGGCACTTTGTGTTGTCCTTTTATACTACAAACTACATATGACATATTTACACTTAATTCCCAACACCTATCACCTATGTTAGACCGTGCACTTCTACTCGAAACTAATCCCAAAGTGCCAACATCACTGCAGGAAATGGAGACCAAGAAGAAGAAAGAAGAAGGACCAGACATGCTCAAGTTCCTCCATTTTGTCCCCATAACCCCCACACCAAAAATCCTAAAATCTACATTTTCACCCTGTGCATATATTATTATTACACCATTCAAAACTGTGTGACTTTCACGTCCTCATACAAAGCTGGCAACTCGCTGCAAGGGTCAAAATCAAGTCTCCAGGTGTTCTGGGCTGTGTGCCAGGGTCTCCGAGCCCCCCAACGGGGCCCTCAGCAACTCTGGACATCAAAAGGGATGTGCTGAGTTCCCACAAGGTTCAGCACAGAGCTCTGTGCCCACTTGAATTTGTCACTCCCTCCCTCTGGAGCCAGCTGTGGCTGAAGGGGCTGAGGCAGTGATCATCCCACCAGCCCCTTGGAAAAGCAGGATTGGGGCTTGGCCAGAAGCCACCGCATGGAGCTGAACCCTGGATGATAGCGAGTGCTGCTGCTGCTTCCCCCTTTCCCAGGATTTTGAGGCTTTCCAGCCCTCAGCAGCTCCTGTGTGCGCACATTTGGAACCTTCCCCCTGTGCTGTTCTATTCTCAGAGGCAGCTGAGAGCACAAAGGATGAAAAATGAGCAGCCACAGCACTTAATTCACTCCCAATCATCATTAATAGAAGGAAGGAGAGCAAAATGCCCTCATACAAATGAAGGCACTGTTTGTTAATGTTTCTGGGCACGCCAGGACAGCAACTGTTGATTATTCTCAGTAAGTGCAGGAGTATTTTCGACCTGAAGGATTTCCTGCTCATTGTGTAGCTTCTGTCTCAAGCACTGAGTCCTTTCCATGTCCTCTCCAGATTCCTTGAAGGAATCCAGCCCAAGCCAGGACTAATTTGGTTTTGTTTACTTGGCCAGTTAGGGGCAAGTTAATGAAGCATGGGGTGGAAAGCAGCTTCTTCTGTGCTGTTGCCACAGCAGCAATTACAGATCTCTGGAAAGGAGCTGAGGGAATTCATTGAAATACTCTTCTGATATAAAGCAAAAGCAGAGGATCTGCCTGAGCTGGGCTGAGGAGCTCCCTGGTTGTGTGGGAGCCTTTCCTGGGGTGAGTTCACCCTTCATTCCCACCTGGCCGAGGGGCAGCAGGAGCTGGGTGTGTGTCAGAACCCAGGACATTGCTCTGGCTGCCCTGCAGGACTCGAGACCCTGGCAGGAGGCTCAGAGACCTTGGCACGGAGCCACAGACACCTGTGCCTTGGATTTTAGCCCATGGAAACAATTACCAACTTTGTGTGAGGAGCTACAAGCCACAAGAGTTTGAGTAGAATGACAGTGAATTTGTCACAGGGTGAAAAAGTAGAATTTTGGGGGTTTAGAATGGGGGTTCAAGAAGCAAGATGGAGGAATCTGGGCGTGTCCTGTCTTTCTCCTTCTTCTTGGCCTCCATCTCCTGCTGTGCTGGTGGCACTTTTGGATTGGTTTAGAGTAGAGACAGACTGTCTAACATAGGTGATAGGTATTGGAAAATTATTGTAAATAAAGTACACGTTGTTTTTAGTATAAAAAGCTAACACCACCCCAAGGCCAGTCAGTGTGCCATGCACTGGTGTGCTGGACAGATCTCAGCAGGTCAGAAAGAGAATGTATTAGATAAGAGAAAATAAACAGCCTTGAGAACCAGAGCTAAGGAATCTCAACTTCTTCTTTGGTCGTGGGGCTGGGGAAAAAGACTCTTTAATACCTGGAGAGAGAGGATTTCCAAGGGATGGAGGGACAGGGCACAGGGAATGGCTCCCACTGCCAGAGGGCAGGGATGGATGGGAGATTGGGAATTGTTCCTGGGAGGGTGGGCAGGCCCTGGCACAGGGTGCCCAGAGCAGCTGGGGCTGCCCCTGGATCCCTGGCAGTGCCCAAGGCCAGGCTGGACACTGGGGCTGGAGCAGCCTGGGACAGTGGGAGGTGTCCCTGCCATGGCAGGGGTGAAACTGGATTATTTTTAAGGTCCTTCCCACCCAACCCATCCCATGATCCTGTGAAATCAGTGCAGCTCCCCCCTCTGGGTGCCTCTGGGCTGGGCTGTAGCTGAGGGAGGCCCTGCTCCCCTCCCTGGGCACTGCTCAGCTGCTCTGGAGCTCTCTGCCCCCACAAAATGCTCTTACATTGGACTGACCTGAGATTTCACATCTGGGCCTTCCAGGTGAGCCAGTCCTGTGGGATCACTTTAATTAAGAAAAAATCCAAGACATTACAGAAACTCAACAAGTTAACTTGGAAAAGAAGGACATCACCTGCAGAGGGGGAAGGACTGAGTGTTCCACATGAGGGCTGCAGCCACATTTCCTATAAGACTGCCACCAACACCCTGCCCCACAGGGTGTCAGGTTGGGTTCTGACTCTGGCAGTGTTGTTCTACTGTACTGCACTGTTTATTTTATTTTTAAATTTTCTTCCCTATTAAAGAACTGTTATTTCCTGCTCTCATATTTTTTTGCCTGAGAGCCCCTTAATTTAAAATTTACACCAATTCAGAGGGGTGGGGAGGGTTTATATTCTCCATTTCAGGGGAGGCTCCTGCCTGCCTTAGCAGGCTCCTGTCTTTCCAAACCAAGACACTTAATTACATTCTAGGGGCCAGGGCAGGGCCTGGCTTGGGATGTCCTGAGGGAGGGAACCACCTGGAACTCAAGATTCCCTAAAAGCCACTCCAAACACCAGAACTGTGCAGTGCAAGTTTCCCCTGTGCCCATCAAAGTCCTGCTGCTGATTTGGCTGCTGGTGCCAGGTTTGAGGAACAAAACAGGAGCTTCTCCAGCCCTGGGGGATTTTACAGCGAGAGCTGCAAAGTCTTCCAGAGAATCCCCCAAAATGCTGAATGAGGCAGTGAGAGGATCAGACTGGCTGCTTTTAGACATGAAAAGTGCTTTGCCCCACCTGGAACAATTGCAGAACTCTTTGTAGGGATTGGCATCAGAAAAATTCCCCCTGCAGGAGGGTTTGGGATGGCTGAAAAGCTCCACTGTCAGCCCTAAATGGGGTTTTTTTTGCCTCCCTCAGCAAAGTCCCCCCATAGCAGCTTCCCAGGGTCACTCAGAGCAATCTGGACATTTTTCCCAGAGAAACTTCCCAGATTCCCAATGAGCTGCCTGGGGCTGGTTGGGAATTCTCTGCTGGGGCTGGGCCTGGCTCAGGAAGGAGGGAAAAGCATTTCTATGTGCAGAGCATCAAGGAAAATGAGCTCTTTTGGGGTATTTTCAGGTAAGGGCTGTTAATTGGGAGCTCTTTGGTAAAGGGCAGGATGGCTCTTGGGACCTGAACTTTGTCTGAGCCACCAGAGCCCCAAAAATGACATTGCTAAAGCCCTGGAGTCATTCAGGTGGGAAAACACCCTCAGGGTCATGGAGCCAACACACCCAGCACTGCCAGGGCCACACTGACCATGTCCCCAAGTGCCACAGCCACAGGGCTTTTAAAAACCTCCAGGGATGGGGACTCCAAACCACCCTGGGCAGCTGTGCCAGAGCTGGTCACCCCTTTCCGTGCAGGAATTTTCCCAATATTCAATCCAACCTGCCCTGGCCCAGCCTGAGGCCGTTCCCTCTGCTCCTGTCCCTGTTCCCTGGGCTGTCCCCTCCTGTCAGGAGCTGTGCAGAGCCACAAGGGCCCCCTGAGCCTCCTTTGCTCCAGCCTCAGCCCCTTCCCAGCTCCCTTAGCTCTGCTCCAACCCTTCCTTTCCCTTCCAGGATGGTTCCTGTGCTCCTGCAAAGCCTTCCCAGCGTTTCAGGAGTGCCTGCTCAGAGTTCTCTCCCTGCAGCTGAGCAGCCCCACTTTGGGAAAGGAGGGACAGCAGAGATCCTGAACCTCCAGCAGCACAGAACCCTGAATTAAACCCAAAGGCTGCATTAGGCAAAGCAGCAGCCAGGAAGTGCCATCAGGCCCAGTGACTTCATCCTCAGCCCCTTTGTCCCTGCTCTGAAAATACTCATTAATTACATCATCAAGGCTATTTTTGCCCCATGCTCTCTGACTCACAGCTCAGATGGAGCTGCCCTGGGCAGGACCAGGCTGCTGCCTGCAGGATTCGTTTGCATTAGGGGGGAAAAAGAAAGAAACAACAAGAAAAGAAACAATAAAGTCATGTTTGAAATAGAGGAGATATTTTTGAGCAGTGGCAGGCAATTCTCCCCTGCTTCCTACATTATAAATGTCCTTTCTGTGCTGAATGCATGGGGAAATAATGGCCTGAGTGGTTCACTTTTGTCTGGCAGGTTTTGTTTCAGAGATGGGGAGAATGGAATGAATTTTTAACCCGAAGAGATAACGAGAGATTGCAGAGCCAGGCTCAAAAGCTGCGGCAAAGCAGATTTGCAGAGCATGGCCCAGGAATGACCTCCCTGAGGCCCTGTGTGCTCCCCACTTGTCACTGCTGGGCCTGGGCAGGGAGTGAGACACTGGGGACTGGGGAGTGACCTCGGTGTGGCTGTCACCTGCACAGAATTGTCACCCCTACAGCACTGTCACCTGTGCAGCACTGTCACCTGCATGACACTGTCACCTTCATAGCACTGTCACCTGCACTGCACTGTCACCCCTACAGCACTGTCACCTGCACTGCACTGTCACCTGCATGACTATTGGAAAAAGGCTCCCAATATTCCCAGTTAGATTGTGCCTGGGCCGGTCTGACCCTCGCTGCTGGGCCAAAGGCAGCACCTGCGGTGTGTCACCCCAGAGATACCTTGGCTTGCTGGTGGTTGCAGCTGGGCACTGAACAAGTCCAGGCTTGTTAGGAACCCCGTTTACCTCAGGAGGAATAGCTTCAGGCGATGGTGAAGAGAAAAAGGAGAGGATTCTGCTGGAGGGTTTAATGTCCAGAGGTTTATTCCATGGTTACAGAGGTCTGAACGTGAGCAACTGCTCCAACAGAATCCCAGCCGCATGCTCTGATCACCTTTTTAAGCTCAGGGACAGGGGGAGGGGAGGTACAGGTGAGCACCAACCAGGTGAGAGGGGCAGGGTCTCAGGGGAAGATGACACCCAGACAGGCCAATGACCCCTGGGCATAGGGGCATCCTTTGAACTTGACCAACCACACCACGCCTTGCTGGAATGTTCAGCCTGATTGACAGGACTCACTCAGCATGGGGGCAAGGGGGAAGGGAGAGAGGTACAGGCACACCTGGGGGAATGACCTGGAAGGCCAAAATGGGACATTACAGCACACCACAACACATGACACTGTCACTTGCACAGCAAGGTTACCTGCACAGCACTGTCACCTGCACTGTCACCTGCACTGCACTGTCACCTGTACAGCACTGTCACCTGCACTGTCACCTGCCCTGTGCAGAGCCTCCAGGTGAATCCTTGTTTGCAGCCTCCCCCCCTCCCCCAGGACCAAACCTCCCAGGGAATGCTCAGAATCCTTTTCTCCTGCTGGAAAATGGAGAGTAAATACAATTTCCACCTGCTCCACAATGCCTTTATTGATGTTGATGAATTTCTCGGGGAGTTCAAGACTCCCTAAACCAAATATTCATTTTCCTTTCTGATGTTCATTTTCATTTGGTACCGAGGGAAAAACTTCTGTTCAAGATGGAAACCTGATCCACAGGCAGCTCCAAGTGCAGAACCTGCTCCCATCTCCCAGGAAAGCCTCCATAGCCCTGGGCCCTGACTGCCCTGGCTCCCCCTGAATCCCACTCTCAGCTCACCCCTACTCTACATCCTTGTTTTCTATAGAAACTCCCATTTTCCCATCTGCCCCCAGCCATTCATCTCACCCAGGGAGCCTCTGGATCAACCTCAGGTGCCTGCTGAGCCCCCTGGAAATGAGATGTTCCTGCTGCTGGATTTTATTCCTTCAGCAGGAATCGATCCCCTCCTTCCTTCCCCTCCCTGTTCTCAACAGAGCTTGAAATGAATTCCCTGCTCTGTCATCCATCAGATCCCCTCTGTGTGTCCTGGTGAGCACACAGGGAGCAGCCCCCTCCTGGTGCCCAGCTCTGGGCTCCCTGCCCCTCTCAGCTGCTGGCAAACAGCTCATGCCATGGCCTGGAGCTCCCAAACCCACCCAGCTGTGTTCTGGGGGTGACTTCCCTGCCCCAGGAGCCCTTGGGGGCAGCCAATGCTTCTCTGGGGACAGCAAGTGCTCCCTTGGGGACAGCCAGCCCTTCCTTGGGGACACCCAGTGCTGCCCTTGGGGACAGCCAGTGCTTCCTTGGGGACAGCCAGTGCTACCCTGGGGACAGCCAGTGCTGCCCTGGGGACAAACAGCACTGACGAGGCCTCTCCATGGCCTCAGGGCTCTTCCCATCCAGGCTCTGGATTCTGACAGGGTCCCCCCAGGGCTCCCACCTGGTCCTTGGGCCCCCGGGAAGGGACAGGAGCAGTGAAAAGGACGAGGAGAGGGAGAGGGATGGGGACAGGGGACAAGGATGGGGACAGAGATGGGACAGACTTTGGATCTGCCCAGGAAAGCCCAGCAGCCTCAGGGATTGCTGAGCACCCATCCAGGCAGGGTCCTGAGGGGACAAACCACACACAGGAGAGCAAAGGTTTCAGGTCCTCTCCATGCACATTTCTCTTGCCATCAAGAACTGTCCTCCAGCAGAAAGACAGAAGTAACATCCCCAAACTCATCCCATCCCTCAGGAGCTAGAGGCGGCCAAAAGCAGATTTGTAAGAAATTCCTCTTTTTTTTCCCAGTTTTTTTTCCCTTTTGCTTGTTGATTTTCATCCAAATTGGACTGGAACCAGCAGCATTTTTTAAATTTATCCCTGAGTAGAAACTCTCCCAGCTTTGCAGCTGCTCCTGAGAAACCACTTCAGCTTCCCTGGGGATGGGGGTGGGAAAGGCTGGGAGCGGCTGCTGGGGGATCAGGGAGCATCCTGAGCTGGAAGGGACCCCAGGATCACCCAGTCCAGCCCCTGACACTGCCCAGACACCCCAAAATCCCACCCTGGGCATCCCTGGCAGCGCTGTCCAAACCCTCCTGGAGCTCTGGGACCATTTCCTGGGCAGCCTGGGCAGTGCCAGCACCTCTGGGGGGAGAACCTTTCCCTGATCTCCATCCCAACCCCCTGTGACACAGCCCCAGCAGATCCCTTGTCCCCTCTCAGCTCACAAGGACAAGGATGTCACCTCGTTATAGGGAATTTCCTCATGGTTGTGAATCACAGAATTCACAGAATCACTGGGTTGGAAGAGACCTTCAAGATCATGGAGTCCAACCCAGCCCCAACACCTGAACTAAACACTGTCACCCAGTGCCACATCCAGCCTTTGTTAAACACACCCAGGGATGGGGACTCCTCCACCTCCCCAGGCAGCCATTCCAGAACTTTATCACCTTTCTGTGAAAACTCTTCCCTGATATCCAACCTGAATTTCGCTTGGCACAGCTCGAGGCTGTGTGCTCTGGTTGTGTCAGTGCTGCTGCAGACAGAGCCCAGCCCCAGGTGAGCACAGGCCCCTTTCAGGAGCTGTGAGAGTGATGGGGGCAGCCCTGAGTCTCCTTTTCTCCAGGTGAGCACCCCCAGCTCCCTCAGGGCTTCCTCACAGGGTTTGTGTTCCAAGGTTGTTGGACACAACCCCTGTGAGAGCTGGAGGAAAAACTCAGGAGGAGAGGGACACTGTAATCAGGCAGAGAGAAGGTCCCTGACACAGTTTCGGGTATGGAAAAGGATTCCCTCGTGTGCTGTCCTGGTCACCAGAGCAGAGATCAGTGCCCAAGGGCCCTGGGACACAGGAGAGGAGGTGGATTCAGTGTCTGCTCCAGATCCTGCTTGGTTCTGGATGCTGCAGATCCTGAGGACAGCCAGGAAGAGAAAAGGGATGGGGGCAGGGGGTCAGGGAGGAGCTGAGCTCTGCACAGGGAGCTGGGGCAAAACTGCTGGGATTCAACACACCCAGCACAATTCCTGCTCCTGGGGGGATCCAGGCAGGGATTGATCCAAAGCCAGCACAATTCCTGCTCCTGGGGGGGTGCAGGCAGGGATCCAGGCAGGAATTGATCCAAAGGCTGCACTTGGTTTTGGTTTCAGCCTCTTAATTTCTGTCGGTACTACCATGCCTGATGTCTGGGAAGAATGATGTGCAGAACTCCATGGTATCAGAAGTTTAATTAGTTACTTTATTATACTATATTATACTATAGCTATATCACAGACTATTCCACTAACAAGAACTATCACTAATTAATTAATTTCTCTATTATACTATATTATAATCTAACTATATCACAGAATATTCCACTAAAAACTATCACTGACTAACTACTAACTCATGGCTGCCTCTAGACTGACAGTCTACACGGTTTGGACCTGATAGGTTAATTAACATAAACAATCTCTACCAGAATCTAATTACCAAATTCCTGCAGGTAAACAACCTTCTCAACACATTCCTCATGTGCACACACCAGGAGCAGCAAATGAGATAAGAATTGTTTTGATCATTCTTTTCTCTGCTTCTCTCACAGCTTCTCTGTTCAGAAAGCATGTAAATACCACACATTTCTATTTTTTAACCTAAATAAACTCATTTTTGACCAGTGAGACTCTGATTTAGTGCCCAGAGCATCTAATTTTTAAAATCTTAAATACCTGGACTGTGGCAACATTTTTATTGAAAGAAATTTTGAGCCAAGCAAGGCTTCAGCTCTGCCTCTTATTGGGGTCACAAGCTGGGATTGTTTGGTGCTGACAAAAACAACAAAAGGAAAATTCCCTGAAAAATTCCTGGTGGCCACAGCCTTCATTTCCAGCCCGCGCCTGATTTATTACAGCACACATCCCAGTCAGGAGGTGCCAAGGGGGAATCCCTGGCACTGAAATTATTAAACATGGATTAAAGGGGTTCTGGGCACTTCCCTGTTCCCCCTTTCCCAAATTCCTGCTCCAGGCTGAGGTGCTGCTGGACACCTTTGGTCCTCAGGGAGCTGGGGATGGTGTGTGACATTTCCTGGGGATGGTGTGTGACATTCCCTGGGGCTGGGCTGGGACATTCCCTGGGGCTGCTCTGGGACATTCCCTGGAGCTGCTCTGGGACATTCCCCAGCTTTCTCACCCTTCCCTGGTGTTGTGGTGTGCTGTAATGTCCCATTTTGGCCTTCCAGGTCACTTCCCCAGGTGTGCCTATGCCTCTCTCCCTTCCCCCTTGCCCCCATGCTGAGTGAGTCCTGTCAATCAGGCTGAACATTCCAGCAAGGTGTCGTGTGCTTGGTCAAGTTCAAAGGATGCCCCTATGCCCAGGGGTCATTGGCCTGTCTGGGTGTCATCTTCCCCTGAGACCCTGCCCCTCTCACCTGGTTGGTGGCTCACCTGTACCTCCCCTCCCCCTGTCCCTGAGCTTGAAAAGGTGATCAGGCCATGTGGCCGAAATTCTGTTGGAGCAGTTGCTTACGTTCAGACCTCTGGAACCATGGAATAAACCTCTGGACATTAAACCCTCCAGCAGAATCCTCTCCTTTTTCTCTTCACCATCGCCTGAAGCTATTCCTCCTGCGGTAAACGGGGTTCCTAACAAGCCTGGACTTGTTCAGTGCCCAGCTGCAACCACCAGCAAGCCAAGGTATCTCTGGGGTGATACACCGCAGGTGCTGCCTTTGGCCCAGCAGCGAGGGTCAGACCGGCCCAGGCACAATCTAACTGGTAATATTGGGAGCAGTATTCCAATACCCTGGGATGCAGTTTTTCCTGTGCAGCTGCAATTCTGCAGCACACCCAGCAGTAACGCAGAATTGGGCTGAGGTATCACTGTAAAAGTTAATGTCCCATCCAGAGCCTGGGACTGCCATAAAGGGCCGGCGCTGAGCAGGGAGGGGAGCCCAGGGGTGATTTAATGGCCTGAACACACAGAGACACCAGCCCCAGCGAGCAGAAATGAGCTCAGGAACACTCAGGCCGTCACACTTCAATTGTTTCTGTGTTCCCCACATAAACACAGCCCAAACGCTGCTTGGGAAAAGATGGAAATGCCTCTCTGGGCTGGAGAGGCAGCGAGGCTGAGCGAGGCTCTGAAACATCATTATGGGATTTCCCTTCCCTCAGGCAGACCCCCCAAAGCCTGGCAAGGAGCTTTGGGGGAACTGGGAAAGAGCAGGGGAACTGGGAGGGAGCAGGGGAGCTGGGATCCTGGGAGAAGGAACTGGGATCCTCTGGGAAGGAGCCAGGATCCTGGGGGAAGGAGCAGGGGAACTAGGAAGGAGTTAGGGGCACTGGGAAGCAGCAGGGACACTGGGATCCTGTGGGAAGGAACTGGGATCCTGGGGGAAACAGCAGGGGAACTGGGAAGGAGCAGGGGAACTGGGATCCCGTGGGAAGGAACTGGGATCCTAAGGGAAGGAGCAGGAATCTTGTGGGAAGGAGCAGGGACACTGGGATCCTGTGGGAAGGAACTGGGATCCTGTAGGAAGGAGCAGGGGCACTGGGATCCTGTGGGAGGGAGCAGGGACACTGGGATCCTGTGGAAAGGAGCAGGAATCTTGTGGGAAGGAGCAGGGATCCTGTGGGAAGGAGCATGGACACTGGGATTCCTGTGGGAAGGAGCAGGGACACTGGGATCCTGTGGAAAGGAGCAGGGGCACTGGGATTCCTGTGGGGAGGAGCAGGGGCACTGGGATCCTGTGGGAAGGAGCAGGGACACTGGGATCCTGTGGAAAGGAGCAGGGGCACTGGGATTCCTGTGGGAAGGAGCAGGGACACTGGGATTCCTGTGGAAAGGAGCAGGGGCACTGGGATTCCTGTGGGGAGGAGCAGGGACACTGGGATCCTGTGGGAAGGAACTGGGATCCTGTAGGAAGGAGCAGGGGCACTGGGATTCCTGTAGGAAGGAGCAGGGGCACTGGGATTCCTGTGGGAAGGAGCAGGGACACTGGGATCCTGTGGAAAGGAACAGGGGCACTGGGATTCCTGTGGGATCTGGGATCCTGTGGGATCTGGGATCCTGTGGGATCTGGCAGCTGCTGCAGTGGGATCAGGCTCAGTGTCCCCCCCAGCCTCCCTGCCTGCGCTGGCACTGGGTGTTGGATCCCTGGCTGACCTTTCCCAGGCCTGGGCTCTGCTGAGCTCCTGCAGGGGGTCCTGCTGGATTACCCCACCCAGCTGGAACGTTTCTCAGCCCCAGGAACCTCTCATGGAATCACAGAATGGTCGGGGTTGGAAGGACCCTGAAGCTCACCCAGGGCCATGGCAGGGGCACCTCCCACTGTCCCAGAGTGCTCCAAGCCCCAGAGTCCAGCCTGGCCTTTCCAAATGAAGCAAATTCCTCCCTCAGCAGCTCAGAGCCCTCAGCCTGGCCCCTTTCCAGGCAGAGTTTGTCCCTTTAATGTGTCCCTTTGTTGGGATTAATTTAATGGTGTCCCCTTTAAACAACAACCCTTGGGTTTGGGGGAGCTCTCATCCAGGAGGGTGTGGGGCCCATGGAGGCTCTCCCAAGCAAAAGAGAATTACTGAATTTAGGAGAGGCTGAAAACTCTCTGCTCCTCCTTTCCTTCACCCCCACCCACATCACCAACCCTCCCACCCTGGGGGAGCATTCCTGAGGCTGGGAGCACTGAGAGGAATTGGAGCTATTGATACAACCTGTACTGGATTTTAGGGGAAAAAACCCATTATTTTTCCAAAATGGGAAGCTCTAATGAGGGAAGAGTCACCCTTGGAAGTGGAAATAATCTGTGCTCAAAATAGAGCACCTAAATTCCAGCTTTTGTTGGATTTAACTCAGGGTTTTTGCCGTTGTTTTAATGGAACACAGTGAGGTGTAATAGGAATTTCAATAATATGGAATGGGATCCAGGTTTTAGGAGTATTCTCATATTTATAGATTACATTTGCTTTTTCAAATCCTCCTGCTTCAGTGTTGGAGAATGAAGCATTTCCAGGCGAGGGTTCTGACATTTCCAAAATGAAATTTCCGCTTGGGGAAGGATTTCTGAATTTCTCTGTTCATTCTGATGTGAAAGGAAAATGAATTCCAAAAGGCTGAGGCTCCCAAAGGACAGGAATTGTGTTCTGCCTTTCGTTTTGTGTCTCTGCCCTTTCCCACCAGCTCTGGGGGAGGTGTGGCCAAGGCTTGGAGCAGAACTTTGAGGGACAGAGGTGTGGGAGATGTTTGCACGGAATTCCATGGATTTCTGTGGGACAGGGCAGCCTGGGGGTACCTGAAGGAGCATTGGGGGGTAGGAGGGTCATGATGGATGGAGATGAGAGATCTCTGCAGCCAGGGCTGGAATTTGGGGTTTATTGCAAAGGGCCTGGGTGCAGGGCCCTGCTGGGAGCTGCCAAACACAGCTCAGAGCAGGCTGAGAGGAGAGAGGGGGAGAGAGTAAAAGCGTAAGAGAGCGAGGTTCCCATTCCAATACAATAAATCTCCTTCTGTGTTGAATATTCTAATTCTCACTAACCAATCCAGTACAAGATACAAATCCTACAGCATTTCCATAGAGCCTATAAGAATCATTACATTACCACACTGTGTTACATTTTAAACCCTAAAAACTCCTCTTTGGGCCCCTTCTGCCAAGCTGCAGGGTCTGCTCTGACCCTTGGGCCTGTCTGCAAGCACAGGGTGTTGTTCCATCAAAAGGGGATCACCTTCAGCTGGCCACACCATTGTTTTCCAGTTGTTCAGTAACTGAGGGATCTCAAAGCTTGCTTTCATTTCAATCTCGCTGATAGTTTCCATATTCTCAAAATCTTTTGCCAGGCAATCATATTTATAAGGCTTTCCTGTTTCATCTTCCCCAACAGGTGCCCATTCCCACCTTACAGAGAGCTCCCTGGGTCCCTACCTGGCCAGGCTGGCTCCAGGATCTCAGTGACACTCGGGGCTGGGCGTGCAGGGGACAATGGGGACAGCACTGACCGCTGCTGCTGCTGCTGGAGCGGGGTGGGAGCAGAGCTGGGGCTGCTACGGGGGCTCTGCCAGCCCGGGCGGGGCAGGGTGGGGTGGTGTTGGGGAAGATGAAACAGGAAAGCCTTATAAATATGATTGCCTGGCAAAAGATTGCGAGAATATTGAAACTATAAGTGAGATTGAAATGAAAGCAAGCTTTGAGATTCTTTAGTCACTGAACAATTAGAAAACAATGGTGTGACTGATTGAAAGTAATCCCCTTTTGATGAAAATAGACTCTCTGCTTGCAGGCAGGTCTAAGGGTCAGAGCAGAAGGGGCCCAAAGAGGAGTTTTTAGGGTTTAAAATGTAACACAGTGTGGTAATGTAATAATTCTTATAGGCTGTATGTAAATGCTATAGGACTTGTATCTTGTACTAGATTGGTTAGTGAGAATAAGAATATTCAACACAGAAGAAGATTTATTGTAATGGAAATGGAACTTCGCCTCTTACCTCTTGTCTCCTAGCTCTTGCCTTTTACGCTCTTTCCTTTACTCTCTCCCCCTCTCACCCTCTCTCTCCCTCTCTTCTCTCAGCCTGCTCTGAGCTGTGTTTGGCAGCTCCCAGCAGGGCCCTGCACCCAGGCCCTTTGCAATGAACCCCAAATTCCAACACCTGGCTGCAGAGATCTCTCATTCCATCCATTCTGACTGTGCTACCCCCCATCCCTCTGACAGGGTGGGACAGGGCAGGCCAGACAGGGCAGGGCACATAATTCTCATAATGCTTCTAATCCTCAAACCCAAACTAATCTCCAGCACCCCCATATGCAAGTATAGTTTCAACCAAAACATTAGACCGTGACTCTAAAACAGAAGTTAAACCCTTCTTACCTGCCAAGGAGAGGTAAAACCAGCGAGAACTGCTAACTCTTGTATCTGAGTATAGAACCTCAGACTCCTCACTTTCAAAGGATAACAGTAATCCAATGGTCTTAGGAGCCACTTATCTTGGTGCAAATCCAAGTGAAAGTAATGGACCAGGGCAGGGTGAGGCAGGGCAGGGCATGGCATCCCCTACTCCCAAACCCTGTGTGGGAGCTGGGCTGGACCTGCCCAGGGGCCACCTCCTGCTCACACCATGGCTGGAGCTGTCCAGGGGCCAATTCTGCTCAAGCTGGACCTGCCTGGCAGCCTGGGGGAGTTTGGGGTTTGGAGCACTGAAGAAGGGAAATGCTGCACCCCAAAACCAGCAGGAGTGCCACGGCTTTGGGGCTGGCTGGTCACAGGAGCTGCCACCTCAGCCCTTGAGTGAGCCAGGGTTGGAGTTGGGTCCCCACAGAGCCCATCCCATGCCTGAACCCCATCCCAAAGGATCCCGGCTCCCTCAGGCCTCCTTTGCTTTGCTGCCTGTTCAAAAGAGCCCCCCTCCATTCCTTTCCCTGCTCTCCTCCTGCAGAGCCAGAGCTGTCAGCAGTCCCCAGGACACAATAATTCCTCTTCTGGATCTATTTGTGTGGAAAAAATAACAGCAACGAGCTGGATGTGGGATGCACTGGTGGTGGCGGCTGTAACTCAGGCTGCTCTGAGATGCTTTACAGATCCTCTGGAACTGATGGGATATCTGAATTCCAGGTCATTCCCACGGTTGGAATGTCACATCTGTTTGCAGGAATTGCTCTCTGGGTCCCACAAAACCCAGCTCAGGATTTCAGAAGGAAACACTTTTTGTAAATCACTCCTTTATCCTGATTTACCCCAGGAAAACCTTTGATTCCATTTTTTCACAAGCACCAAACTGAATTAGTGAAGCTGGGAGAAAACACAGAAAATACAATGGGACAGGGAATGGCTGTGCTGCTTTCTGGCAATGGGATTAATGGTATTGGCCATGCTAAAGGAGACCCCAGTCCTGCTGGAAGGGAGAGCCCATTTGTGTTTATCCATTTGCTGGGTGTTTTGTGGGATTTTGGAGCATTTTGTATTCCTGGATTTCCCTTTGTATCCCAAAGCTTGGCAAGAAAATGAGAAACATGAAGAGAGAATAACTCAGTGACAGATTTGGGATTTCAGCTGTTCAGAGTCCCAGGAAAGGTGCAGAAGGGGAAAACAATTCCTCTCTTTTCATGCCTGAGGGCAGGAGCTGCTCAAGGGCAATTTCTGTGATTTTCCTTGATAGAAAAAAAGGACATTTCTTCACTTCTGAGCCCAAAAATCTGCTGCTTATTGTGGCTGTCTCCAGTTCACCTCTGCATGCACCTGCCCTCCCGGAGCTGCCAAACCTTTTCCTCGCCCTGCTCTGCAGCATTCACATCCTCTGAGAAATCCCTTCACCCAGGGTTTTTCTCCTGGGAAGCTGAGAAGCCTCAGAGAAAAGAAAAACAATTCTTATCTCATTTGCTTCTTCTGTGCTGTGCCCATGTGGAATGTGTTTGCAGATTGTTTACCCACAGGTGATTGTTTCATTGGATTCTGCTGTGAGTTGTTTTCACTCTTTGGCCAATCAAGGCCAAGCTGTGTCAGGACTCTGGAAAGAGTCAGGAGTTTCCAGTATTATCTTTTTAGCATTCTTTAAGTATCCTTTCTGCATTCTTTAGTATAGTTTAGGATAGTATTCTTTAATATAATATACTATCATAAAATAATAAATTAGCTTTCTGAGAGCATGGAGTGAGATGCATCATTCCTGCCTTTGTTGGGGCATTCATTTCCCAGTAAATCCAACACTTCTCTGAGTTATTCTCCCAGTGAGAGCAGCAACAGGAAGGAGTTACCCCATTCCTCACCTCAGCTTCTCCAGGAGTGTCTCAGGATTCAATCCCTGTGTGCTCAGAGCTGCAGGAAAAGCTGCATCACACAGCTCCTGCTCCTGGGACTGCCTTTTGCAGCCCCTGTGGCCATCCTGACAAATGAGGATTTTGGATTAACCAGGAGCAGCTGGATTCATTCCTAACAAGGGAGGGTTTGGTTGGACATCGGGGAAAATTCTTCTGTCCTGGGACTGGTGAAAAACTGGGATGAATTACCTGAGAATGAGGGAAATCAGCATCCCTGGAGCTGTGCAGGATGGACTGGGGTGAGCATCCCTTGGGAAGGAGCAGCCTGGATGAGCCTTTCCCTGGCATAGCCAAGACCTGAGAGCCCTCCCAGCCAGGATTTTGTGTTGTTCTCATGCCTTAACACCTGGGGATGTGCTTTCTGGGGATGGGATGTCCAGGAATGTCTTTTATGGGGATGTCCTTTGTGGGGATGGGATACCCAGGGATGTCCTTTATTGGGATGGAATATCCAGGGATGTCCTTTATGGGGACGGGATATCCAGAGATGTCCCTTATGGGGACGGGATACCCAGGGATGTCCTTTAGTGGGATGTTATACCCAGAGATGTCCTTTATGGCGATGGGATATCTGGGGATGTCCTTTATTGAGATGGGATATCTTTTGTTGGGATGGGATGTCCCTTATGGGGATGGGGTACCCAGAGATGTCCTTTATGGGGATGGGATGTCCTTTACTGGGGTATGATACTCAGGGACATTCTTTATTGGGATGGGATGTCCTTTATTGGGATGTTATACCCAGGGATGTCCCTTATGGGGATGGGGTACCCAGAGATGTCCTTTATGGGGATAGGATGTCCTTTATGGGGATGGGATATCCAGGGATGTTCTTCACTGAGATGGGATGTTCAGGGATGTTCTTTATTGGGATGTTATACCCAGGGATGTCCTTTATGGGGATGGGATATCTGGGGATGTCCTTTATTGAGATGGGATGTCTTTTGTTGGGATGGGATGTCCAGGGATGTCCCTTATGGGGATGGGGTACCCAGAGATGTCCTTTATGGGGATGGGATGTCCTTTACTGGGGTATGATACTCAGGGATGTCCTTTATGGGGATGGGATATCCAGGGATGTTCTTCACTGAGATGGGATGTCCAGGGATGTTCTTTAGTGGGATGTTATACCCAGGGATGTCCTTTATGGGGATGCTATACCCAGGGATGTCCTTTGTGGGGATGGGATGTCCTTTAGTGGGATGTTATACCCAGGGATGTCCTTTATTAGGATGGGATATCTGGGGGTGTCCTTTGTTGGGATGTTATACCCAGGGATGTCCTTTGTGGGGCTGGGATGTCCTTTAGTGGGGTGTGATACCCAGGGACATTCTTTATTGGGATGGGATGTCCTTTAGTGGGATGTTATACCCAGGGATGTCCTTTATGGGGATAGGATACTCAGGGATGTCCTTTGTCCTTGACCCTGCCCCTGACTTCCCAACGCCAGGCCAGGCCTGGCTGAGCCAGGCTTACCAGAGCCATGTCCAGCCTTTCCCCATGCAGCAAAACACCACAGCTTCACCTTTTGTTCAGTGCTTACAATTTATCCAGCAGATCCTTGTCTGTTCCCATGTCCTGCTTCCCTAAATTCAGTCTCCAGAGAAAAACCTCAGTCCCAATCCCTGGATGCTCGTGGGCAAAGGCAAACCCAGCAAGCAGCACAATTCCCATCCCAATAATTCTGCTAAAATAATCCCTCCTGCCCCTGTTATTTGTGTTCCTGCATGGGAATGCTCCATAATCTGCTCCAGACCCTGGGAGGGGACTCCTCCCCCAGCACTGCACTAATGATGGTGATAATAACAGTAAATTATTATTATTATTATTATTATCATTATTATTATTATTATTATTATTATTATTATTATTATTATTATTGTTATTATTGTTATTATTGTTATTATTGTTATTATTCTTATATTTAAATATTTTATTCAATTTATTTATGAAATTTTATGAATTTATTTATTAAATATTTATTAAATATTATTAATATTATTTAATATTTTAATATGATTTAATATAAAATAAAATAAAAATAATATTAAAATAATATTAATTAAAATAATAATACTACTGTTATATTGTTATTATAACTACTACTACTACTACTACTACTACTAATAATAATAATAATAATAATTCACACTCAAGCACGGCAAGAAGAACCTTGTTGGTTTGCAAATGCCTGTCCCTGACCTTGGGACAGAGAAATGAGGCTGCAGCAGAAATTCCCCGGTCAGTTGGATGCCAGTTAATGAGCTGAGGAATTTGGAGATTGCTGAACATCTGGATTCAGGCACGGCCCAATGGTGAGGGAGGAAAAGGGATGCCCAGGGACTGGGAACCTGCAGATCCCGACATCAGCACAGCCTGGAAGGGACTGACCTTGATTTTTAACAGCTTGGAAAAGCTCCTGGGGCAGGGTCTGAGCAGGGGAGCGTGGAAAGAACAGCAGAGATCCCGGCATGGAATCCTGGGGTGGTCTGGGTGGGAAGGGACCTGAAACACATCCAGAGCCACCCCTGTCATGGCAGGGACACCTTCCACTGTCCCAGGCTGCTCCCAGCCCCAATGTCCAACCCGGCCTTGGACACTGCCAGGGATCCAGGGACAGCCACAGCTGCTCTGGGCACCCTGTGCCAGGGCCTGCCCACCCTCCCAGGGAACAATTCCAATTCCCAATCTCCCATCCAGCCCTGCCCTCTGGCACTGGGAGCCATTCCCTGTGTCCTGTCCCTCCATCCCTTGTCCCCAGTCCCTCTCCAGCTCTCCTGGAGCCCCTTCTGGCCCTGCCAGGGGCTCTGAGCTCTCCCTGGAGCTTCTCCTCTCCAGGTGAGCCCCCCCAGCTCTCCCAGCCTTTCACTCAGGCAGCTCTGTGTGCTGCACAGCCCTGGCCCTTTCCAGCCTCTCCTGGAAACACTGAGCCACATCCTTGCCTCACCTGCTGCCCTGCCTGAGCCCTGAGTGAAATTCAGGAGTCAAAATCCGTATTTCAGCCCTGAGATGCAAAATGGGGAGAAGTGAAGTAGCCTTCAGTGGCCCGAGCTCTCCCAACCCCATCCCTGCTCTCCAACTCCAAATCCCATCCCTGCTCCCCAAACCAAACCCTGCCCTCCCAACCCCAAATCCCATCCCTGCTCTCCAAACCCCAAATGCCATCCCTACTCTCCAAACCCCAAATCCCAACCCTGCTCTCCCAACTCCAAATCCCATCCCTGCTCTCCAATCCCAAATCCCATCCTTGCTCTCCCAACCCCATCCCTGCTCTCCAAACCAAACCCCGCTCTCCAATCCCAAATCCCAGCCCTGCTCTCTGTTTTGTTGTCCCCAAAGTTCCATCCCCACCTCCTCTCCCTGCTCAGGGATCAAAGCTCTGACACTGAGAGCTGATCCCACAACCCAGAGGGTGCAGTGGGACAGAGCTGGGTCCAAAAGGGAGAAGCAATTCCCTCAGGAAAGACACAAAGCCCCAGGAAAATCAGCTGCAGATGGGGCGTGACCACACTTTTTATGATTGTTTTAGTTTTTAATTAAAGGAATAAAACAATGAGAAATAAAAAGGGATCATCCCCTTCTCCCTGTGACAGTGTTCACAGGGGTCCCAGGATGAGGGAAGAGACAGACATCTGACTCCATGTTTCAGAAGGCTTGATTTATTATTTTATGATATATATTACATTAAAACTGTACTAAAGGAATAGAAGAAAAGGTTTCATCAGCAGGCTAGCTAAGAATATAATAGCAAAGAATGATAACAAAGGTTTGTGGCTCGGCTTTCTGTCCGAGCCAGCTGACTGTGATTGGCCATTAATTAGAAACAACCACATGAGACCAATCACAGATGCACCTGTTGCATTCCACAGCAGCAAATAACCATTGTTTACATTTTGTTCCTGAGGCCTCAGCTTCTCAGGAGAAAAAATCCCAAGGAAAGGAATTTTCATAAAACATGTCTGTGACATCTCACCAGCTTAATGAGGAACAGCTCAGGAACTGCCCTGAGTGTGAACTCAAACTCTGCTTTTCCTGGGACTCTGGTGCTCCATCCCTGGCAGTGCCCCTGGATCCCTGGCAGTGCCCAAGGCCAGGCTGGGTGGGTTTGGAGCCCCCTGGGACAGTGGGAGGTGTCCCTGCCATGGCAGGGTGGCACTGGTTGCCATTGAGGGATTCCTGGCTGGCACAGGCTCGGCTTTGGCTCCTGCACTGTGATACCAACATGTCCAAAGGATTCCCAGCCACTGGAAAGAGCAGCTGGCTCGTTATTATCTTTTAATTTCCCCTTTCCTCGTCCCCCCAGCTCCAGCTCAGCACAGTCTGTGTTTCTGCACTGAGCCTTTGCTGTCACTTCCTTGCAACAGCCACTCCTGAAATGCCTTCATTTCTCTGACACTTCTCAGCTGCTTTCTGCATCTCCCAAGAAGTCCATCAGCTCTCCTGGAGCTGTGTGATCACAGAAAATCTCCCCAGCTTTAATTCCTTTATTCACGTCTTCCTCGTGAGCAGCGAGCTGAAAACCCTTTTTGTTTTGAGCAGAGCTGCTGGTGAAATGTTCCCTCCCACCCTTCTCTCACTGTGCACTTCTGTCTTTTTGTTCAGAGTTATTTGGGTTTTGACTTCAGGGGTTTTTTGTTGCGGAGCCCGAAGAACACAGGAGGAGCTGGTGCCTTCCTGGAAAAACATGGGAAAATCCAAGGCTTATTTGCTATTTCCAAAGTTTCAGGTTCACTTGAGGTTCTTTGGTCTGTCCTGGCTTTGAACTCCACTCCCTTCACAGACAGGTTTAATTTTAGAGTCTTATGCTACACATTGGTTCCAAATCCCTGCTCCTGCTCCAGAAGGAAGATTCAAATGGATCCTAGAGAGCAAATTTGCATGTGGAGATGTCACAGACATCTTGTCATGAAAAATCCTTTTCTTAGGATTTTTCCTCCTGAGAAGCTGAGAGGCTCCAAGAACAAAATGTAAACAATGGTTATCTGCTGCTGTGGAATGCAACAGGTGCATCTGTGATTGGGCTCATGTGGTTGTTTCTAATTAATGGCCAATCACAGTCAGCTGGCTTGGACTCTCCGAGACACAAGCCTTTGTTATCATTCTTTCTTTTTCTATCCTTAGCCAGCCTTCTGATGAAATAATTTCTTCTATTCCTTTAGTATAGTTTTAATGTAATATATATCATAAAATAATAAATCAAGCCTTCTGAAAAATGGAGTCAGATCTCTGTCTCTTCCCTCACCCTGGGACCCCTGTGAACACCGTCACAGTGGAGATATTTGGAGCCAGACCTTTGCATTGGGGAGCTGGACAAACGGACTGAGAGCCCCAAAGGGAGCAGATTTCCATGGAATCACGGGGTCCCAGGATGGTTTGGGTGGGAAGGGACCCCAAAGCCCATGGGAAAGGACATTTTCCACTGGAGCAGAACGCTCCACACACCCTTCTGTCCCTCCAGGGCCAGCTGGTAAGGAGCAGATGTTCCTGGCCCAGCAGTGCTGGTGCCAATCCATCAGAGATCACCGTGGTGTGACAATTGCTGGATGTCACCACACTGCCACCTCAGTTCCAGCTGGGAGCAGATCCCATCCCCCTCCAGAGAGCTCCAGATCCAGGCTGGATTCCCACAGGAGACACTGCTGTCCCCAAGCCTGACTCCTGTGTCACCCAGCAGAGCCCTGGGGACAGCCCCGTGCCACCTTGCATGGACAGCTCTGTGCCACCTGGGGACAGCTCTGTGCCACCCTGGGGACAGCTCTGTGCCGCTGTGGGGACAGGTCTGTGCTGCCCTAGGAACAGCTCTGTGCCACCCTAGGGACAGCTCTGTGCCACCTGGGGACAGCTCTGTGCCACCCAAGGGACAGCTCTGTGCCACTGTGGGTACAGGTCTGTGCCACCCTGCAGGGACAGCTCTGTGCCATCTTGCATGGACAGCTCTGTGCCACCTGGGGACAGCTCTGTGCTACCCTGCAGGGACAGCTCTGTGCCACCCTGGGGACAGCCCTGTGCCACCTGGGGACAGCTCTGTGCCACCCAAGGGACAGCTCTGTGCCACTGTGGGTACAGGTCTGTGCCACCCTGCAGGGACAGCTCTGTGCCACCCAAGGGACAGCTCTGTGCCACCCTGTGGGGACAGCTCTGTGCCACCTGGGGACAGCTCTGTGCCACCCAAGGGACAGCTCTGTGCCACCCTGCAGGGACAGCTCTGTGCCACTGTGGGGACAGCTCTGTGCCACCCTGCAGGGACAGCTCTGTGCCACCCAAGGGACAGCTCTGTGCCACCCTGCAGGGACAGCTCTGTGCCACCCAAGGGACAGCTCTGTGCCACCTTGCATGGACAGCTCTGTGCCACTGTGGGGACAGCTCTGTGCCACCTGGGGACAGCTCTGTGCCACCCTGTGGGGACGGGCACGTCGGGGCCCTGGCACTGCCGCTCCTGGCACTCAGACCCAGCCGAGCTCCGGGTGGTTCCTATAAATTCTCGGCGTTTCTATGGCTACAGCGGCAGGGAGGGAGAGCTCGGAGTGCCCCGAGGGAGAGCTGCGGGACAGCCCCGGGGACCCTGCGGGGGATGTGATGGGTGTGCCCTCCAAAGGGATGTGCTGGGAGAGCTGGGAGTGATCTCCCTAACGATGTGCTGGGTCTTCCCTCCCAAGGATGTGCTGGGTGTGCAAAGTGTGCTCTCCCAAGGGGTGTGCTGGGTGTGATCTCCCTAGGGATGTGCTGGATGTGCAAAGTGTGCTCTCCCAAGGGATGTCCTGGGTACTCTCCCAAGGGATGCGCTGACTGTGCCCTCCAAAGGGATGTGCTGGGAGTGCTGGGTGTGCTGGGTGTGCTCTCCCAAGGTCTGTGCTGGGTGTGCTGGGAGTGTTGGGAGTGCTGGGAGTGCTGGGAGTGATCTCCCAGGGGTGTGCTGGGAGTGTTGATTGTACAAAATGTGCTCTTCCAAGTGGTGTGGGGCGTGTGCTGGGTGTCCTGGGATGTGCTGGCCGTGCAAAGCGTGCTCTCTCAAGGGGTGTGATGGGGGTGCTGGGTGTGCTGGGTGTGATCTCCCTAGGGATGTGCTGGCTGTGCAAAGTGTGGGTGTGCTGGGAGTCCTGAGTGTGCAGGGAGTGCTCGGTGTGCTGGGTGTGCAAAGTGTGTTCTCCCAAGAGATGTGCTGGGCATGCTGGGAGTGCTGGATGTGCTCTCCCCAGGGATGTGCTAGGAGTGCTGCGAATGCTGGGTCTTCCCTCCAAAGGGATGTGCTGGGTGTGCAAAGTGTGCCCTCCCAAGGGGTGTGATGGGGGTGCCGGGAGTGCTGGATGTGCTGGGAGTGATCTTCCGAGGGATGTGCTGGGTGTGCAAAGTGTGCCCTCCCAAGGGATGTGCTGGGAGTACTGGGAGTGCTCTCCCAAGGGGTGTCCTGGGTGCTCTCCAAAGGGCTGTGCTGGTGTCCTCTCCCCGAGGGAGGTTCTGGGTGCCCTTCCATGGGATGTGCTGGGTGTCCTCTCCCAGGGGATGTGCTGGGTGCTCTGGATGTTCTCTCCCAGGGCTGTGCTGCAGCAGGAGCTCTGCCCTGGCAGCTCAGGGCTCCTCACTCAGGCTGTGCCAGGACAGGAGCCCTGCAGGGGGACAGGGCAGTGGCAATGCAGGAACCTGGGCTGGGCTGCAGGGAGGGACCCGGGGCTGCTCTGGGGACAAACTCGGCATCCCCCAGGCTGGCCCTGAGCACCAGCCCAGTGCAGGGGATGTGGAGAAGGCTCCTCTTTACCCAGGGCAAAGGATGAGACACAAACTTTAAGGAATTTAGAGATTTTAGTTAGAGATGAGCTTTACTGGAGTTAATTAAAATAAATGGGCAGGCCTTGATGAAGTTAAGAGTTAGTAGTTAACTAATAATTGATTGCTTGTCAATAAAATGTTTGGTTAGCTGGGTTTACAATGAAGAATCTAGAAACTGATAAATAGCTTTTAGAAACATAAGACAATTGTTTGTAGGAACATAAGACAATTGTGACCTCCTCTGTTCTGAAACCAATTGAAGATGGGGAATGGGAGTTCTACCAAGGGTTCATTTGTCAGATTTGCATTGAAAAGGCAGAAAGGTCAGAAGGAGGAAGACTTCATTTACTTCTTCATTTTGGGACCCCTCCCCATGAAAGGGACCAGCGACTCATTTCAAGGAACAAACTGTGCATGCTTAATGGCTTTTGAACTAATTACCATGCTTAATGGCTTTTGAACTGATTACCATATGAAGTGGGGAATGGGATGTACCAGAGCTATGAATATGCATTTGTATTTTGGGTATTCAGTACCTGTACAGATAAAAGGACTCTGTAATCACCTGTAAATCAGAGTGTGTATTTGAGAGTTATCCCACAATAAACATCCACTTTCTAACTCTCAACTGTTAGAGAGTGTTTGGATATTGGTACTAGATCAATATCCATACTGGGAATGGGATGTACCAAAATGATGAATGTGCATTTGTATTTTGGGTATTCAATAACTGTATAGATATAAGGACTCTATAATCACCTGTAAATCACAGTGTGTATTTGGAAGCTATCCCACAATAAACATTCACTTTCTAACTTTAAACTGTTGGAGAGTTTTTGTCCATCACAGCTGGATATCAGTAGTAGATCAATATCTGTATTTTTAACAATTCAAGGAAAATAAAAGCGGAGCTGGGATCCCCTGTAGAAGAAGCCGAGCAGCCCCCACTGCTGTGAGAATTTGGGGATCCAAGGGAGCAAAGGGCCCCTCCCAGCCCCTCCTCTGCCTTCCCAGAGCCAGGCCCTGCCCAAGGCATTGGGTCTGCCAGGGCAGCCAGGCTCAGGCATCTGAATCACCCTGATATTGTAAACCCAAGGGTGGAAATTGCTGCTTCTGCCTGCCTGGAAAGCCCTGGCTCTGAAATCTGTGGATTTCCCCCCACTTGTTACATTTCCATTAATAAGGAAGTGCAATGGGCTCTGCAAACATTGCTGCTTTTATGTGCTCTCAGTCCCCAGGGATAGATCCCAAACCCCCAGGGATGGATCCCAAACCCCTAATCCTGGCTGGGCCATTCCCAGGGATGGATCCCAAACCCCTGATCCTGGCTGGGATCTCCAGGGATGGATCCCAAACCCCCTGATCCTGGCTGGGATCTCCAGGATGGACCCCAAACCCCTAGGGATGGATCCCAACCCCCCTGATCCTGGCTGGGATCTCCAGGATGGACCCCAAATCCCTAGGGATGGATCCCAAACCCCCTGATCCCAGCTGGATGGACACCCCAGGGATGGATCCCAAACCCCTGACCCTGGCAGGGCCATTCCCAACATTGTCTGCCCCCAGTGGGAGCCAGGCTCAGGCTAAGGAAGGGACTCTGGGGCTATGATGACCTTTCCTTATCTTTCCTACAAATATTCTGAGTTTTTGCATATGAACCCCCCTGGATGCCATTCCAGGACTGCCTGAAGTCTCCCTGCCCAGATGATGAACTGGGCATGGATGGACTGGAGTGAGGCTGAGCTCAGGCTGGGCCCAGCCAGTCCCCTCCTCTCAGCACAACTTAAATTCCAGCTTAAACCTGGGCAGAAGAGCTGATTTCAGCAGTCTGAACGTGAACCTCAGCTCTCAGAGAGCTGATCCCAAAGCCAGCAGAACCAAGCTCAGCTTTGTGCCGAGTTAGCAACAAAGTCCAGTTTTATTTCCAGGGCTTTTCAGGGAGGGTTTGAGAAATGAGGCCCCTGACAGAGCCCAGGGGAGGCTCTGCTGTCCATCAATGAGGGGATCAGAGCTTTACACCCCTGCTCTGCCCTGGCTCCCACTTGGGCTCCCTGCAGTGCCATTCCCAGGGCAGCAATTCCAGCCCAGGGTCAGCAGCTGGGCCTGGGAGTGTCACAGACATCTTTTATGGAAAATCCTTTCCTTAGGATTTTTCCTCCTGAGAAGCTGAGAGGCTCCAAGAACAAAATGTAAACAATGGTTATCTGCTGCTGTGGAATGCAACAGGTGCATCTGGGATTGGTCTCATGTGGTTGTTTCTAATTAATGGCCAGTCACAGTCAGCTGACTCAGACATTCATTCTTTCCTTTCTATTCTTAGCTTAGCCAGCCTTCTGATGAAATCCTTTCTTCTATTCTTTTAATATACTTTCAATATAATACATAACATAAAATAATAAATCAGCCTTCTGAAACATGGAGTCAGATCCTCGTCTCTATCCTCATCTGAAAACCCCTGTGAACACGGTCAGATGGGAGAGCTCCAGAGGCAGGAGCTCGTGGCTGAGCTGGGGGGAATACAGGGAATTCATAGAAAGGAGTTGAAATTCTCAGGCAACCACCCTGAGCCCCAGTGAGAAATGCCAGAGGCTCCTTTGGAGGGATTTGCAGCAGGAATTGGCAGCACTATTAAACCAAGATCCACTCCAAGGCTAAACTAGAGCATCCAGGTGAGCCAGGACTGTTCCCACCACTGGCACCAGGTCCCTTTAGGGTTCCTTCCGACCCAAACCAGGCTGGGACCTTGTGGGTTTATTTTTATATATAATAAATAAATAAATAAATAAATAAACATTGATATATTATTTCTATATTCCCATTGTTGTATTTTATTTCTAGGTTGGTTTCCTGCCCATTCCCTGAGCTGAGTCAGGGAATACCCACAGAATCAGAACTTGGAGGATTGGGATCACCTCATGCAGACCTTCAGCCAAGTTCAGGGATTTCCCCATTTTTCTTTCTCTCATTAATTCTCAATTCCCTAACTCTCTTGGTCAGTGGAAACAGTCTGGGGGGTGAGGAGATCAGGAAAAAAAATAAATCCCAGGATGTGCAATAAAACCTTTGCCAGTGATGGCTCCTGCCTTTGTCCCATCCTTCACCTGCTGTGCTTCATTCAATAATCACTCCCTTAAACTTTCTGGGGCGAGGAATAAAAGAGAAAATTCCAATTCTTCTCCAAGACAAAGCCCGAGAACAATAAAGCCCCGGCTGCATTTCCTGGCATCGATTGGAAGGTGTTTGCTGTGAGCACTGAACAAATGTCCCTGCACACATCAATACTGAGATCAGGCTCACAAATGTCGCTGCTATTTTATAACATGCGACACAGAGATTTGGGAATGCTTATTCATTCATTCATTCATTCATTCATTCATTCATTCATTCATTCATTCATTCATTCATTCCATGGGTTTCTTCTGTTCTCTGCTGTCGGAACTCAGCACATCCCTCGGAGTGTCCAGAGTTGCTGAGGACCCCATCAGGGGGCTCAGAGACCCTGGCACACAGCCCAGAACACCTGGGGATTTGATTTTGAACCTTGGAGCAAGTTGCCAGCTTTGTATGAGGACGTGAAAGTCACACAGGTTTGAATAGTGTAATAAAAAAATGATCACGGGGTGAAAATGTAGATTTTAGGATTTTCGGTGTGGGGGTTATGGGGACAAGATGGAGGAATCTGGGCGTGTCCAACCTTTCTTCTTCTTCTTCTTCTTCTCCATTTCCTGCAGTGATGTTGGTACTTTGGGATTGGTTTAGAGTAGAAGTGCACGGTCTAACATAGGTGATAGATATTGGGAATTAAGTGTAAATATGTTATATGTAGTTTGTAGTATAAAAGGACAACACAGAGTGCCTGTGGCTGCCCTGCTGAGCAGATCTCGGCTGGGCAGAAGGAAAATTTTATAGATAAGAATTAATAAACAACCTCAAGAGCGAAAAGTGAAGAATCCAGACTCGTTCTTCAGTTGTTCAGGCTGAAACAGAGACATCCTGCACGTCTCGGGGCAGCAATTATCAACCAAAACCCGAGACTCTGCCTTGTCTGCAAGAGGCTCCAA
The DNA here is from genome assembly GCF_035770615.1 of Melospiza melodia melodia. Lineage (NCBI taxonomy): Eukaryota > Metazoa > Chordata > Aves > Passeriformes > Passerellidae > Melospiza > Melospiza melodia. The sequence goes on from NC_086223.1 coordinate 5,436,013, forward strand.
AGGTCCAAGGCTCAGTCCCAGAGCTGTGAGTTTCTGACAGGAGCTGGGGCAGAGGCAGCACTATTAAACCAAGAGGCAGCAGGAGCAGCCCTGGCAGAGGCAGCTCAGGGGCATTTGGGACATTTCACTTTCCTAAGCTGGGGATTGTGGGTTTGGGTCCCATCTGGGGGTCCAAGAGTATAAACAACATGGACTGAAGAGAGAAAAACAAGAAGGAAGGGACTTCATGGGCTGGGGCTGTAATTGGACAATTAACTCCAAAATGCAAATGAGCCAAAACCTCTACAAATGTGAGATCTTGTGACCAAGCCCTCTTTGGCTTCTTGGAGCCACCCAATGACAGCCACACAACCCCCAGGGCTGGGCTATCCTGACTCCTGGCTCTGGGAGCCTTGGCCCCAGCACCCCAAAGCAGGAGCTCTAATTTCTCTCCAGTCAGCAAAGGAGATGGAGGCTCTGAAATGAAACTGCCTGAATTTGTGGTCGGGACATTGAACAGCAGCTTGAGCTCCTCCCTTCAGAGCAGTTTCTCTCCAAGACCCCATTGCTTTTTGCTTTTCCCCCATTCCCTCCTGGTTTCCTGAAGCTCTCCTTGTCCTCCAGCATCAGCCCTGAAGAGCCACAGCTGCATCTGAGCTGGGGCTTGGGCAGAGAATTCACACCGAGGAATAAACTCTGTCAGCCTCAGGGCTGGCCTGGGACACTCTGTCAGAGCCCTGAACTTCCCCAGATGGATCAGAGAGACACTTCCACAGGATCCTGGGGTGGTTTGGGTGGGAAGGGGAAACCCATCCAGTGCCACCCCTGCCATGGCAGGGACACCTCCCTCTGTCCCAGGCTGCTCCAGCCCCAGTGTCCAGCCTGGCCTTGGGCACTGCCAGGGATCCAGGGGCAGCCCCAGCTGCTCTGGGCACCCTGTGCCAGGGCCTGCCCACCCTCACAGGGAACAATTCCCAATATCCCATCCATCCCTGACCTCTGGCAGTGGGAGCCATTCCCTGTGTCCTGTCCCTCCATCCCTTGTCCCCAGTCCCTCTCCAGCTCTCCTGGAGCCCCTTTGGGCCCTGGCAGGGGCTCTGAGCTCTCCCTGGAGCTTCTCCTCTCCTGGAGCACCCTCAGCTCTCCCAGCCTGGCTCCAGCCCTGGTGCAGCTCCATGGCTCCTCTGGACTCATCCAGCAGCTCCCGCTCCTTTCTGCCCCAACTCTTCCTCAGAGACCCAAAAGAAGCAGGCAGCACCATCTCCTTTACAGAAATAATCCCCAATCTGGTGTTTTAGGACTGGAGAAATCTTAAATGCCCCCAATAAGTCACCACAGCCTTTCCCCAGCCTTTTCCAAATGCCTGAAGGAGCTCCCTGGAGTTCCTGGGGCCCTGGGCCTCAGCCCCAGCCAGGCCCCAATGGAGGAGCAGAGAGGAGAAGCTCCCTGCTCCCCTCAGGAGCTGTCAGCCAGCAAGGAGGGAGCACATGCCTCATTTTGGGCACAAACCCATCTCCTAGGCCAAGAAAGAAAACAAATGTGGTAATTCATACAAAAAGGCAGTGGGGAAGGAGGAGGACTTGAGTTTATTTCTTGACTTGCCTCGAGAGAGAAGTGCCAGCTTTCATCTTCTCTCCCTCCTGCTTCTCCTGGTGTTTCGGTGCCCTCATTTTGGGATCCTGAGGAGCTGGGAGCAGCCTCACATGTCCCAGCTGTGCTGAGTGCCAGGGGAGCAGGGATGGGATGGCAGGGGTGGCACGGGGCCAGCCAGGACCTGCAGGGCCATGCCAGGCCACGAGCAGGGCAGGGCTGGCAGCCAGGGCTGCCCTTCTCCCTGCTCTGCCTCCTCCTCGGGGGCTCAGCTCAGCAATGGGAGCCAGAAAACACAGACAGGGTCAGCTCCAGCCTTGGTTTTCCAAAGCAGAAAACCCTGGGGAGCTCCCAGAGCCACAGGATGGGGCTCAGGCCAGTTCTCCCCTCCTCTCATCACTTCAGGGGTCACAGGAGCATCCCAGGACATGGATTTATCACAATTCCTCACATCCAGAGAGGGGCAATGACACCATTCCAAGGCTACACTGCACTCCTCATCCACTTCATGTTTCTGAGAAAAAGAATGAATTCAACAGCCAACAAACAGCACTCATTAACTCAATAATAATTGATCATCTCTGGTATCCAGGGGCTCTTCAAGCTGGCAGAAAAAGAACTTTTAGGAATTGAGGAGGAGCCTTCCTGAGCCAATTGCTGCAGTCTGAGCTCACCTCTGCAGGTGGCACTGGGATTGAGCTCTATTTTTGTGAAAGTTTCCAGACTCCAAGGCATGTGATGAGATTCAGCTTCCAGCTCAGTAACTTCAGCACTGCTGATAAAACTTAAAAATAACACCTCCCCTCCAGCTCCCCAGCTCCCCAAATCAGTCACAAAGGAGGATCTGACACATTTTCCATTTAAAAGGCAGATGCTTCCAAGGCAAGCTCCACATCTTGGAGGAAGTGGCTCTGAAGTTTTGGGGGATGCAGAACTTCCCAGATGGCTCTTGGGGAGAGGATTTCAGATTCCTCCCATGAGGAGCAGAGGACCAAAATGTGTCCAGGACCCAGGGCTGGTGGAGGGAGATGATCCTGGGAAGGATTGGGTGGTGGAGGCAGAGCTAAATGAAAATTTCTGGACTTTGGACTTGACAGCCCTGCTGGAAAGGGGATTTTAGTCCATCACTGATTCCTTCAGATGGACCAGGCCTTTCCCCTCACCTGAGGCTTCAACAGCTCTTCCCATTGCTGTAGAATGGAGCCAAAATCCCCAGGAGATCTCCACGAAGGAAGCTGCGAGATTCCAGATCCAGCTCTTTAGTTTATCAGAAAGCTGGGAGAGGTCCTGGACCACAGAATCCCAGACTGGTTTATGTTGGAAAGGACTTTAAAGCCCATCTAGGACTTTTGCTTGGATAAAGTCCATCCAGTGGGCTTTATCCAAGCAAAATGACAATATATTAATAATATTATTATTAATATCTGCTTGCTAATGACAAATAAATGTTCCAGTGCAATCCCAAGCAATTCCCCTGATCGATAGGTTATTGATGTCTCCTGTCATTGATGTTCCCAGGATTTACTGATGATTTTTTTATCATGTGGAGAACATTTCAGGAATGTTCATTTTGCAGTCACCCAGAGCCTCTTTTAGGTGCTTTTTTTGGTGTGTTAAGCTGAAAGCAAATTCCAGCTCCCACTTCCAGCACTGAGTCTTGCCTTTCTGAGCTGCACAAACCTCTCAGGGGTTTTCAAGGTCTGACTTTGCCTCCAGACACGGCCCTGGCAAGTTCTGAGTAGAACTGGGGCAGCTCAACGTCCCGCAAGGGAAAACTCCAGTGGTCTGCTCCAAAATCCCATTGTCCCAGCTGAGAGGGAAACCCTAGCAATCCTTGGCCTGGATTGCAGATAAGTGTGTGCTCTGTTATCATCTGTCAGAGCTGGGGCAGTTCTCTGCTGTTCTTTGGGCATTTTCTTTATCTCTCCCACAGCCAATCCTCCCTCCAGGAGATCTCTTCTGTTAATGGGCCATTAATTATTAATTATGTTCTGTTCATGGCCAGTGAGTGTCCCTGCATGGCTGATCAAATTCCATCATCCCATGGGGAGATGCTCTGCCCAGGGGAGGAGCCAAGCATTCCTACCTGGATACAATCTGAGGTTTCAAACATTCCTACCTGGATACAATCTGAGGTTTCAAACATTCCTACCTGGATCCAATCTGAGCTTTGGGACACTCCAGCAGCCTTTGCCCACTGCATTCCCAGAGGAGCAGCTTTCTGCTGCCCTGCATTGCCAGAGGGAGCCCAGGCCCATCTCCAGCAGCCCTGGAGCCGCAGAGGAAAACTCCCCCCTTGTGCAGGATCCCTGCTGCAGCAGAGCCACAGCTGGCACTGCAGGAGGGCTGAGCACCCATGGGATGGGGCTGTGCCACCACCATGACCCCCTATTCTGACTCTGGCAATGTTGCTTTGTATTACTGTATTGTTTATTTTATTTTTAAAAATTTTCTTCCCTAATAAAGAACTGTTATTCCTACTCCCATATCTTTGTCTGAGAGCCCCTTAATTTCAAATTTATAACAATTCAGAGGGAGGGGGTTTACATTTTTCATTTCAAGGGCGGTTCCTGCCTCCCTTAGCAGACACCTGGCTTTCCAAACCTGGACACTGTGGGATCTGGTGGAGCTGGGCAGGTTTAACAAACATCAAACCCTGCCAGGGTGAGGGCAGCAGGGAGGGGAGCTGGGCAGTGCCAGCTGGGGGAGCAGCACCCTGGGGCTTGGGGAGGGCACAGCCAGGCCTCATTTCTCCAGCATTATCCAGAGGGAACAGCCTGGCCCAGCTGCTCCAGCAGCTCCACAGCAGCCTCGAACCCCATGCTGGAAAACCCTGCAGCTGCTGGTGGGGGGAGCAGGGGCTGAGCTCTGCCCCTTCCATCTCTGCTGTGCCACTGAGCCCTCCAGTGATGGAATAAAACATTCCCAAACTCTGCTGAGCAGGGATGCAATAACACCTCCCCAAACCCTGGCCCTACAGGGGTGCAATAACACATTCCCAAACCTTGACCCTACAGGGGTGCAATAACACATTCCCAAACCCTGCCTTGACAAGGATGCAACAATACATTCCCAAAACCTGGCTCCACAAGGGTGCAATAACACATCCCCAAACCCTGGCTGCACAGGGATGCAATAACACCTTCCCAAAATCCAGCTCATGTCTGCACTCACAGCCTGGAGACCCTTTCTGGATGAAGTGTTCACAGCCTGATTCCTGGGAATTGGGCTGCTCCCACTTTACCTCCTGGTAAATGACCTTTTCCCACCTGTCCATGTCCTTTTATCACCTGCCCATGTTTTCTTCCCCCTGGCCATGCCCTTTTATCCCCTGTCCATGTCCTTTTATCACCTGCCCATGTTATTTTCCCACCTGGACATGTCCTTTTACTACCTGGTCATGTTCTTTTTCTGCTGAGCCACATCCTTTTATCACCTGCCCATGTCCTTTTCCCCCTGGCCATGTCCTTTTAGTGCCTATCCATGTCCTTTTATCACCTTCCCATGTCCTTTTAGTGCCTATCCATATCCTTTTATCACCACCTATGTGCTTTTCTCCCCTGGCCATGTCCTTTTAGTGCCTATCCATGTCCTTTTATCACCTTCCCATGTCCTTTTAGTGCCTATCCTTTTCTTTCTATCACCTGCCCATGACCTTTTCCCACTGTCCACATCCTTTGCCTGACAGATCCATGGCTGCGACTGTCCCTGGAGACAAAAGGATGTTGGCACCTGCTCCCAGCAATTCCCCACCTTGTTTGTGATCACTGAACTCGTCCCTGCTCCCCACTGGGAAAGGGAAGAACAAGGAGCTGATCCTGCTCAGTGCATCCGCGCAAAGGAAGCATCATCTGGAGCACACCCCCAGGCAGGGAGGAGCAGGGATTCCTGGCCTTGGGAGGCTCTCAGTCAGTGCCAGAGGGGCAGAGGAGGGAGCTGAGACTGAAATTGTCAGCAGAGTGGTTGGTGCTGCTCCTTTTGCAGGGCAGCTCTTTTCCCATTCCCAGTCACATTTCCAGCTCAGATACAGCCGAATCTGTCCCTGACAGAGGTGCCACCCTCAGGAGCTGCTTTCACCCAGCTCCACAGCCTCTCTCTGTGGGAATCTCCATCATCCTCTGGAGAGGCTCAGGACTCATTGCCTGGGCCCAGAGGAACCTCGGGAGTTTGACTCTTCCCATCCTTTCCCAGCTCCAAGGGCTCTGCTCCCATTCCTGCTTTCCTAGAGATGAAAAGGACCTAAATATTCCCATAACAGGGAAGCTCCACAATCCATCCATAGCAGGGAAGCTGCACCTGCAGGTTCAGTGTTTGAACCTCTCCTACTCTTTCCAGAGGGACCTGAAAGGCCACCAGAACTCCGAGGTGTTCCCATTCCAGGAGTTCCTCCTTGTCATGGCATCAGCTCTCCCATCCCTGGCCATGCCATGTGTGCTCCCTTCTCCCCCCATCCCACCCTGCCCTGCCTGGCACTGAGGCCCTTTCCTGGCAGGAAACTCAGGGGCTGGGATGTCCCTGGGATTTGGGATGTCCTTGGGATTTGGGATATCCCTGAGATTTGGGATGTCCCTGGAACTGAGATGTCCCTGGAACTGGGATGTCTCTGGAGCTAGGATGGCAGCAGGCTGGGGTGTTCCTGGGAGATGGGAGATCTCTGGAACTGGGATGTCTCTGGAACTGGAATATCTCTGGAACTGGGATGTCTCTGGAAATGGGATGTCTCTGGAACAGGGATGTCTGTGGAACAGGGATGTCCCTAGAACTGGGATGTCTTTGGAACTGAAACATCTCTGTCCCTGGGAGCAAGGATGTCTCTGGAACCAGGATGTCCCTGGAGCTGGGATATCTCTTGAAGGGAGATGTCTCAGGAGCTGGGATGGCAGCAGGCTGGGACATCTCTGGGTGCTGGGCTGTCCCAGTAACTGGGATGTCCCTGGGGCATGGATGTCTCAGGAGCTGGGATGCCCCTGGAACCAGGATGTCACTGGAACCAGGATATCTCTGGAAGCAGGATGTCTCTGGAGCAGGGATGTCCCTGTAACTGGGCTCTCCCTAGAACAGAGATGTCTCTGGAGCTGGGATGGCAGCGGGCTGGAGGCAGAGCTCTCCTGCCAGTTGTGATCACAGAGCTGTGACAAATGAGGGCTGAAGCTCTGCTGGGAGCGAGGTCAGCTCCTGGCACCGCTGCCAGCAGAGCAGGGAGGCAGGAGAGCAGCTGGAGGTGTCACACAAGGAGCAGCTCCTCAGCCAGAGACAAACATCAGCCAGGGAGAGTGAGGAGGAGACCCGGGGTTCTGCTGCAGGTTAATTAACCCGGGGGGTCATCAGAACCTGCCTGAGCTCTCTGCACCGGCTCATTACGAGCTTTCTGACAAATTGATTCCTTTTTGTGCTCTCTGTCTGCCCGCAATGTGAGAAAGGCTCCTGGCTGGGCTGGGATCTCTGTCCAGTCCTAGCACTGCCCAGAGGGTCCTGGCAGGGATGGGGGTGCAGGGCTGGGGACAAAGGGCTCTGTTAAATCCCAGTAAATGAGCTCTTCATTAGCAGCTCTAATTGCTGATGAGGAGCAGAGGGGGGACTCCAGCCAGACAAATACATTTCCCTGGTGCTGAGGCTTTCCCAGTGTCTTCCTGCAGCATCTCCCCACTCCAGCTCTCAGCCTGGGGGCAGCAGGAGGAGCAGGGAGCTGGGACCAGCCTCAGCTGGGCTCATCCTCTCCTCCCTCAGGACTCCATTGTCTCCTGCCTGTGCTTCCTTTCTTTGCTGAAGCTCTGTTGCCCCCCGGTGACCCTCAGAAGGATCCTGCCTGTGGCATTCCCATTCCTGTTCCCGTTCCCGTTCCCATTCCCGCTCCCATTCCCATTCCCATTCCCATTCCCATTCCCATTCCCATTCCCATTCCCATTCCCATTCCCATATTCCCATTCCCATTCCTGTTCCCGTTCCCATTCTCGTACCCATTCCCGTTCCCATTCCTGTTCCCATTCTGTTCCCATTCCCATTGCCATTCCATTCCCATCCCATTACTATTCCCATCCCATTCCCCATCCCCATTCCCATCCCATTACTATTCCCATCCCATTCCCATTCCCATTCCCATTCCCATTCCCATTCCCATTCCCATTCCCCTTCCCCGTTCCCATCCCCGTTCCTATTCCCATTCCATTCCCATCCTCCGTTCCCATCCCCCGTTCCCATTCCCCATTCCCATTCCTGTTCCCATTCCCTTTCTCATTCCCATTCCCGTTCCCATTCCTGTTCCGGTTCCTATTTCTGTTCCCATCCCCCATTCCCATCTCCTTTCTCATTCCCGGTACAGCCCAGCTCAGCTGGTTTCCCGTTCCCATTCCTGTTCCCATTCCCATTCCCATTCCCATCCCCATCCCCATCCCCTTTCCCATTCACAGTGCAGCCCAGCTCAACTGGTTTCCCGTTCCCATTCCCATTCCCATTCCTGTTCCCATTTCCCATTCCCCATTCACAGTGCAGCCCAGCTCAACTGGTTTCCCATTCCCATTCCTGTTCCGATTCCTGTTCCCATTTCCCATTCCCCATTCCCAGTGCAGCCCAGCTCAGCTGGTTTCCCGTTGCCATTCCTGTTGCCATTTCTGTTGCCATTTCCCATTCCCATTCCCAGTGCAGTGCAGCTCAGCTGTTTCCCATGCCCGAGGCAGCTCTCAGGTTTGTGTCTTGTTTCCCGAGGTTTTTCCCTGTGTCTGAAGGCGCAGCTGCCGCTCCCGGAGCAGCAGGAGGAGCAGCTCCATCCCTCTCATTCCCACCTCCCCTGCCCTGCCTCCCGCTGTTGATGCTCTCAGGTGCCGCGCTCCAGCTGGGCTGTGGGACTTGTGAGGAAACACCAGACCTGGTGCTGGGCTCAGCCGTGCCTGGGGGCTGCTGGAGCGGCACAGACACTGCTGAGCCGGGCTGGGGGAGGGATTGTTCCTCTGCTGCTCTGCTGGGCTCAGGGAATGTTCCACTGCTGCTCTGCTGGGCTCAGGGAATGTCCCACTGCTGCCCAGCTGGGCTCAGGGAATGTCCCACTGCTGCCCAGCTGGGCTCAGGGAATGTCCCACTGCTGCCCTGCTGGGCTCAGGGAATGTCCCACTGCTGCCCTGCTGGGCTCAGGGAATGTCCCACTGCTGCCCTGCTGGGCTCAGGGAATGTCCCACTGCTGCCCTGCTGGGCTCCCTGGGTCTCTGTGCTCGAGATGACCCCAAGGTCTTGGAAAGTGTCTTTTTCCCCAGCCCTGAGATCGAAGAAGGAGTCACAATTCTTTAGCTCTGGTTTTCAAGGTTGTTTATTTTCTGTTATCTATTCCATTCTTTCTCTGACCTGCTGAGATCTGGTCCAGCACTGACCACCTTGGGGTGGTGTTATCTTTTTATACTAAAACCTACCTGTACTTTATTTACAATAATTTTTCAGTACCTATCACCTATGTTAGACAGTCTGTCTCTACTCTAAACCAGTACAAAAGTGCCACCATCACAGCAGAAGAGGGAGGATGAGAAGAAGGAAGAAGGACAAGGCACGCCCAAATCCCTCCATCTTGGCTTTTGAACCCCCATTCTAAAAACCTCAAAATTCTCTTTTTCTACCTTTGACAAACTAACCATCATTCTGCTTAAACTCTTGTGGCTTGTAAATCCTCGCACAAGGTTGATAATTGTTTCCATGTGTTAAAATCGAAGGCACAGGTGTCTGTGACTCTGTGCCAAGGTCTCTGAGTCCCTGGCCAGAAGCTTGAGCCATCCAGGGCAGCCAGAGGGATGTCCTGGGTTCTGACAGGGCTGGACATGTCACTGCTCCAGCAGCACCAACCCTGAGCTCAGGGCTTCCTTCCCAGAGCTCAGAGCAGCCACACAGCAGCAGCATGGCACAGGAGGAGGAGATGGAGGAGAGGAGCAGGAGCTGCCCTGATGGGGAGGCAGCAATTCCATGGATTGTCTCCTGTGCCTTGGAGCCCTGCAGCTGCCATGGGGCAGATGAGATCCCTCTGCTCTCCCACCCTCCTTCATGGGCTAATCCATGCACTGAGGGCAGGGCCCCTCGCTCCTGCAGGGCTCAAGAAGCCAGCAGGTTCCTGGGCCAGCAGTGAGCTGTGGCTGCAGCTCAGAGACACAGGAGGCTGCAGCCCTTGGCAGGAACACGGGGCTGTGGCCAGGCAGGAACTGCACCCTTATTCCATCCTTATTCCTTATTCCATCCTGGAGCTGTTCCCTTGGACTCTGCATGGAGGAACCAAGAATTCACCTTCCAGCTGGAGGAATGGCAGCAACGGCTGCCAGCATCCATGGCCCAAAAGCCAGGTAGGGATGGGATCCATGCCCCAAATGGCAGCAAGAGGTGGCATCCATGCCCCAAATGCCAGGCAGGGATGGCATCCATGGCCCAAAAGCCAGGTAGGGATGGGATCCATGCCCCAAATGCCAGGCAGGAATGGGATCCGTGTCCCAAATGCCAGGTAGGGATGGCATCCATGCCCCAGATGCCAGCAGGAATGGGATCCATGTCCCAAATGCCAGGTAGGGATGGGATCCATGGCCTCATGGCCCAGATAATGCAGGAATGGAGACAGACTGGGGGGGAAACAGGAGCTATGATGCTGTTGAGCATGGCCAGGGCCAGGAAGATGATCCCAGGGTGCCAGGCTGGGAATGCTGGGGATGTTCACTTGGAGAGGAGAAGGATCCAAGGGACACCTCAGAGCCCCTTGCAGGGCCTAAAGGGCCTCCAGGAGAGCTGGAGAGGGACTGAGGACAAGGGATGGAGGGACAGGACACAGGGAATGGCTCCCAGTGCCAGAGGGCAGGGATGGATGGGAGATTGGGAATTGGGAATTGTTCCCTGTGAGGGTGGGCAGGCCCTGGCACAGGGTGCCCAGAGCAGCTGGGGCAGCCCCTGGATCCCTGGCAGTGCCAAAGGCCAGGCTGGGCAGGGCTTGGAGCAGCCTGGCATAGTGGGAGGTGTCCCTGCCATGGCAGGGGTGAAACTGGGTGGGATTTAAGGTCCCTTCCCACCCAACCCACTCCAGGATTCCATGATTTCTCCTCTAATCCTCTGGGTGATGACCCAAGGAACACTGAACAGGATCCACCTTTTTCAGCTGTTCCTGCACCAGCAGCTCATGAGAGATTACTGCCCCTCAGAGCCATTCCTGAGGCTGGGGGGGTTTCTGCCCTCCACATCTCAGGGAGCACAAACTCTGCCCTGGGCTGTGCTCCCAGAGCTCTGGATGGGTTTGAGAATCTTTTGTTTGAATGTCCTGCAAATGTGGAGACAGGGAACAGCATCCCTGGAGTGAGCAGAGGGGACAGGAATGAGGGGGTGATGGAGAGTTGGAGCTGGAGATGAGCTCTAGCAGGGCTCATGGCTCTGGTGATGCCTGAATTGCTCAGCTCCAATCCTTCTTTCCCTGCCTGCATTCCCATTCCTGCAGAACTGAATGCTAAAGGTGGAGTTTTACACTTTTACAGGGCTCTGTGTCACGGATGGGGAATGCCCAAGGAGGGGAGATCCTCTCCCAGCAAAGATCTTTCCTGACCATCAGGGGTGTAGGAAGCCCCAACCGCAGCAAGGACCCCAAAAGCATCAACATTTTTGCTGATAAATCAGCCAAATCAAACCATCTCCATTCTCAGATGCACAATTTCTCTATTCTGTACATATTTTTAAGAACCACACACATTTCCATCTCCATTCTCAGATGCACCATTTCTCTATTCTGTACATATTTTTAAGAACCACTCTCATTTCCAGCAAAGGAGAAACCAGTTCTGGCAAAGACCTAATTCACACCACCCCCACCCCCCACAATTAGCTCAGAATCAGCCTCAAAACCCTTAAATATTTTGGATATTTCTTATGAGCCTCCAAGCAGCTCCAGCCCTTTTGATCCCGACTCTCGGGGCTGGAAGTGCCACCACCCAGAGAAGTTTCTCCTCCTTGCTGATGTTGGCAGCTGCTCCCAACAATTCCCCCAAATTGTTTGTGACCACAGACCAAGGATCAGCTCCTTGTTCTTCCCCTTCCCCAGTGGGGAGCAGGGACGAGTTCAGTGGTCACAGAAAGGGTAGGGGAATTGTTGGGAGCAGGTGCCAACATCAGCAAGTGACACAGCAGGAGGAACTTCTCTGGGTGGTGGCACTTCCAGCCCCAAGGAGTCAGGATCAGAAGGGCCTGGAGCTGCTTAGAGGCTTGTTGGGAAAGATGAAACAGGAAATCCTTATAAATATGATTGTCTGGCAAAAGATTTTGAGAATATGGAAACTATAAGCCAGATTGAAATGAAAGCAAGCTTTGAGATCCTTCAGTTACTGAACAACTGGAAAACAATGGTGTGGCCAGCTGAAGGTGATCCCCTTTTGATGGAACAACACCCTCTGCTTGCAGACAGGCCCAAGGGTCAGAGCAGACCCTACAGCTTGGCAGAAGGGGCCCAAAGAGGAGTTTTTAGGGTTTAAAATGTAACACAGGATGGTAATGTAATGATTCTTATAGGCTGTATGGAAATGCTATAGGATTTGTATGTTGTACTAGATTGGTTAGTGAGAAATTGAATATTCAACACAGAAGAAGATTTATTGTATTGTAACGGGAACCTCGTGCTCTCTTTTACTCTTTTGTCTGCTCTCTCATCCTCTTTACCACACTCTTGCCTTCTCTCTCTTTACCTCTCTCCTTCTGTCTTTACTGCTCCGAGCTGTGCCTGGCAGCTCCCAGCAGGGCCCTGCACCCAGGCCCTTTGCAATGAACCCCAAGTTCCTGACCTGGCTGCAGAGATCTCTCATCTCCATCCATCCCAACTATCCAACCCCGTCATTCCCACAGAGGCTCATAAGAAATATCCAAAATATTTAAGGGTTTTGAGGCTGATTCTGAGCTAATTGTGGGGGGTGGGGGTGGTGTGAATTAGGTCTTTGCCAGAACTGGTTTCTCCTTTGCTGGAAATGAGAGTGGTTCTTAAAAATATGTACAGAATAGAGAAATGGTGCATCTGAGAATGGAGATGGAAATGTGTGTGGTTCTTAAAAACATGTACAGAATACGAACAGTCTGTGACACTGCTGTGTCCCCCTGCTGCCTGTCCTTCCATCCCTCTGTCACACCTGTGCCATGGAGCTGCCACGGGGACACACAGGAAGGTGTCCCAAAGCAGACAGACAGATCTGTGTCCTCCTGGAGCGGCTCACGGATGAGGAAATCGCTGCTGGGGGGAAATTTGGTGCTGCTCCTTCCCGCAGGGATGTCACTGCAGTTCTGCCCTGTGTGATGGAAATCCGTGCTGGCACCGAGGGGGCTGGCTCAGGTCCTGCAGCTTTATTTGCAGAAATGATCTGATTTCAACCTCAGGGTTTGCTCTGGGGCAGCAGAAAAAGAACTGGCTGTTGCTGTGAAGGAGCAAAGGAGATGAGCAGCCCCAGAGAACTCCTAGGGTGGTTCTGGGGCTGGAAAATGGGGTTAATTGATGAACAAGGCTTGGTAAAGCTGTGCCTTTGCCCTTCGGCTGAGGCAGGGCCCTGATCTCCTCCTGTGCTGGGAATAGGATATGTAGGAATGAAAGGTTTCTATTTTTTAGAAAAAACCCTCCAGAAATAAATTTTTAAAAATCAGTAAATTGGAGAGGTTTTATTCCAGCCTTCAAAAATCCATAGCGTTGAAATTTTCTGCTTCAAACCACTTAAGGTGTTCCTTGATTAAAATTCTGTTTCTTTTTCAGCACAAAAAAAAAAAAAAATCTGGAGTTCTAAATCCTCTCATTGTAAAGGCAACTCTGCTGTGCTCTCTCAGGGTTTTTGGTGCAAAAAATCCCAGAGAGGTTTGGGTTGGCAGGGAATTTAAAGATCATCTGGTTCCATCCTCTCCCACTATCCCAGGCTGCTCCAAGCCCCATCCAACCTGGCCTTGGACACTGCCAGGGATCCAGAGGTGGACATTGGATCTGGCCAGGGTCTTCCCACCCTCCCAGCCAGGAATTCCTCCCCCATCTGAAATTTCCTCTCTCCCACTCAGAACCCATTCCCCTGTCCTCTCACTCCAGTTTCCAGTGCAGATTCCATTCCCAGATCCCCTGAAACCCCTCCAGACACTGGAATTTTGCCATGAGGACCCCACACAACTTTTCCTTCTCCAGGCTGATCAATCCCAACCTTCTCAGCCAGAGCTCTGCTCTTCAAGCAGCTTCATTCCAACCCAATTTAATTGAATGTTAATGAGCAAATGAACTGTTTCCAAGCTCTGAGTGTGGCTGTGAGCCCTGCATGTGTCAGCTGACATTTCCAAACATTCCTTGGGGTCTTTAAAAGCCCCTGGGGTGGGAATTTCAGGTGGGTTTGTTCAGCTGGGACCTCACCAGGAAAAGCTCCCAACCCTGGAGCCCATGGACAAGTAACAGGGACAAATCTCCTGGGGTCAGAATTCAGGGTGGATTTTGGGAAAGTTTCTTCACTGGTACAGTGGTTAAAGCCTGAGCAGGCTGCCCAGGGCAGTGGAGGAGTCCCCAAGCCCTTGAAGAGTCCAAAGCTCAGCAGATGTGTCATTTCATGATGGGGTTTAGTGGGAATGGTGGGATTCACAGCTGTACTTGATGAACTTGGAGGTTTTTCCAGCCTTAATGATTCCATGATTCTCCTCCGTTTTAACAGACAGGAGCTTTTACCCACTGAAATCTGTTCTCCTCCACTCTTATTTCCACAAGATTCCCCTTTCTCCCAACTCCATTCATCCTCCCCAGACCTCTCCTTCCAGCCCAGCTCCAGACCTTCAGCAGGGACCTGCACCTTCCTGAGGAGCAGAGGAGGAATCCCAGCAGGATTTGGTCCCCACAGGGCTCAGAACCTCCCTAAAAGGAGCTGGAACTGGTGCAAGGAGCCTCCCAGTGCTGCCCCAGAGCATCAATTCTCTCTCAGCCAAGAGCTCTGTGTGCAGGAACAACTTCACAACATCAAAATCCAGTTAAAGGATGGGACGGAGAAAATAAAACCTCAGCCAGACATGGACTTTAACTCTGTTAAAGAATGGGGATATTTTCATGCCCATTCTCCTCACACATATCCATAGATCTTAATTTACTGCCACTAAAAGCCTCTTAGGAAAAGGAAAAGTCCTTCCAGGCTCTTTGTCTATTTGTGATAAGGCCATGAGCATCTACATTAGCAAAATCCAAAAAAAAGAGAGAAATGTTTTAACATTATTTTAATTAAAATGTGATTGTACAATTGTTTAAGGAGATAAAAATAATTCTCATTCATTTTAATTAGGCTTCATTTTTGCATGCCTGGAGCATCTCCTCCTGTGCTGGGGCTCTGGAACATTCCTGGTTCCTCCTGCCTCTCCTCATCCCATCCAGCCCCTTCTGCTGCCCCTGCCAGGGAGGGCTGGGACTGTGGGGAATGGCAAAGCAGCCCAAGAAGGGATGAGAATTCCTGTGCCACGGAGAGCCAGAGCCCTCAGGGTTTGCCACAGGGAGGGGTGCAGGGAGTGCAGCAGATTCCAGAGCAGCTGGGGCTGCCCCTGGAGCCCTGGCAGCACCCAAGGCCAGGCTGGACACTGGGGCTGGGACAGTGGGAGGTGTCACTGCCATGGAACAAAATCACCAAATCTTCATCAAGGTCCCTTCCAAGCCAAAGCATTCTGGGATTCTGTGGAAAAGAAGGAACTGGGAGCTCCATGTGTGGGCATGAAGGATTTGGGTGGTGCTGTGAGGGAGCTGAGCAGCTCCAAAGGGTTCCTAGGACGGCACTTTGGGGGCTGGAAAAATCAGCTTAATTCATAAACAAGGCTGAGACAGCTGAGAGAGCTGGGAGAGGAGAGCAAGATGAAAGAGGAGAGGGAGATGAAGGAGCTGAGGTAGATGAGGATGCTGAGGGAGATGGGGGAGCTGAGAGAAGAGAGGGAGATGAAGGAGATAAGGAAGATGAAGGAGATGAGGGAGATGAGGGAGATGATGCTGAGGGAGCTGGGGAAGCTGAGAGAGGAGAGGGAGCTGAGGGAGCTGAGGGAGATGAGGGAGATGAAGGAGATGAAGGAGATGAAGGAGCTGGGGGTGCTGGGAGAGGAAAGGGAGATGAGGGAGGTGAGAGAGGAGAAGGAGATGGAGGAGATGAGAGATGAGGGAGATGAGGGAGATGAAGGAGATGAAGGAGCTGGAGGGGCTGGGAGAGGAAAGGGAGATGAGGGAGGTGAGAGAGGAGAAGGAGATGAAGGAGATGAAGGAGATGACAGATGAGGGAGATGAAGGAGCTGAGGGAGCTGAAGGAGGTGGGGGAGCTGAGAGAGGAGAAGGAGATGAGGGAGGTGAGGGAGATGGAGATGAGGGAGATGAGAGAGGAGAAGGAGATGAAGGAGATGAGGGAGCTGGGGGAGCTGGGGGAGCTGAAGGAGCTGAGGCAGCTGGGGGAGCTGAGAGCTGTCAGCTCTGCTGTCTGCTGCCATCACAATCTGTTCCTGCTTCACGGCAAACAGAGCAGGCAAAGGGAAGGGTTTGCCAAGCTGGACAAGGCAGCCAGGCAGTGTGAGGAGAAAAGGGGAACATCTCCACAGCCCCTGCGCTGCCTGGGGCACTGGGAAGGAGCTGGAAGCAGTCTGTCCACAGCACTGGACAGTTGTGGAGGGGTTTTCATGCAAACACTGTTCAAGGCGGGAACAAGGGATGCTCACATGTCCTCAGCCAGCTTTGTGCCAGCTCAGGGATATGGATCAGCCCCTGGGCTCTGGGATCAGTGTGTGGGCTCTGGGATCACCCTGTGCCTCAGGGGTTTGCCCAAGAGCATCACAGAGGCCACAGGATGGGTCTGCTTTATCCCAAACCCTGTGCTGGAGGATGTTCCTTGTGCTGGGATTGAGGCTGATGCCCTGTGCATGATCCAAGAGCAATTTCCAAAAGGCTCCACCTGCCTAGGTGCAGCGTGGGGAGTCCAGGCTGGGCTCCAGTCTAGAACTGCTTTTAACTGGGAGCTGAACACTGATCCCAGGTGGTCTGGAAGGGGTCAGGGCAGGGTGTCAGGGCTGAACACTCCCACTATGCCAAGGTCCCCCACTCTGGAAGGAACCAAAGGCACAAATCTGGCATCTCCTCCAAAACTCCTGTTCCTGAGCTGAGCCCCCCCCAGGCTGGAATGTCTCTGAATCCCCCCAGACTAGAATATCCCTGAGCCCCCCAGGAATGTCCCTGAGCCCCCACAGGAATGTCCCTGATCACCCACAGGCTGGAATGTCCCAGAGCCCCCTACAGAATGTCCCTGAGTCCCCTCCAGAGCTCACAGCAGCCACAGCCCCACAGGGTGCCCTGGCCAAGGCAGGACCGTGGCCCCTAACAAATCACCCAACATTTAATTGGACACGGAGGTAATAACCCCATCCCCATGCTGCAGGCTGATTTTGTAGCTCCCATTCCCAGAGGATCCATTAGAGGCATTGCAGGAGACAATGCAGCAATAATTCCTCCTCCAGGTGCTGTCCTCCCCTGACATTCTCATTTCCTTCTGCTCCCCACACCAAGACAAAATCCTGATGGACTTTGCTGATACCAGGAGAACGGCAGAACTGCAAACTCCCCCTCCCACAGTGATTTAATTTCTCAAATTATTCTCCCCGTTGCAAATATTTTCTGCTTTGTAACAGCTGAGGTTTGAAAACAATGCTGTGTGCACAGATACAGAGCCCTTCTCTTGTTTGCTTTGATTCCTCTGGAGAAAATAGAACTGATTCATTTATTCATTGCATATAAATTCACCAACTGTTTGACTCTTCTTTTTTTAATCATTGTGGCACAAACAACCCACAGTTTAATTTTTACAAGTTTCCTCATTACTCAGACCTGCTAACCAGGCCATGTGAGGTGCTCTTCAGCTGTTTACCGATCGTTTATTTCCCCTAGAATTCCTCATCCATCTCTTGTGGCGCCATTTCTGCTTCTCATTGTGATGTCTCAAACATTTCTTTAACAAGAGAAGGTCAGAAAATTAGTGGTGAATAGTTACATTTCAATTGAATTGTCCTTATTTTCCAAAGTAACTTTGTCCTGTAGGCAGAGTCTTTACAGAGCTTCTCTTTCCATGAGGAGCAGCTGCTCCCTTGGGATAGAGATTTATTCCAATTTATTCCCTGCTCAGGGTGGTGGGGTAACCCTTGGTAGGGATGTCCTACCCCACACCTTCAGGGAATTCCAGAATGGTTTGGGTTGGGAGTAACCTTGTCACCCTCTTCTAAAGTTCTTCTAAGCCTTCTGACATTTACATTTTTGTAATGGAGTTGCTCACACACTTTTATGTAAATAATGATTGGTTTTGCATTTCTTTCAGTAGGAGGAGAAATTTGATGGACTGTTGGTTTGACCAGTGTGGTTGGAGAGGCGGCAATTTCATCCTCCAGTCCATGATCACCTTTGGAATTCTATAAATATCAAGGCTGAGAAATAAACCTTCTTTTTTTTTACCTTGGCGGTTTCAGCGTGTGAGTTGTTCATTTTGTGTCCCATTGCAATAGGACCTCAAAGCCCACCCAGTGCCACCAACACCTCCCACTATCCCAGGCTGCTCCAGCCCCATCCAGCCTGGCCTTGGGCACTGCCAGGGATCCAGGGGCTGCCCCAGCTGCTCTGGGCACCCTGTGCCAGGGAAGGATTTATCCCTGATGTCTATTCCCATATCCTCCTTTCCTCCCCAAGCAGGGAGCAGTGCTGCTGTACCTCATTCCTTGGGATCTCAGTGAGATCCCAGCCCAGCCCTGCCCACAGACACAGAAATCCTTTTTCTGCTGCCCGTGGGAGCAACCCTGACCCAGGGCAGCAGATTGTGGAATTTTCTGGGACCCCTATTGAAGGAAGGAAATGATGAATCTGACTCTGTGTTCTTAGAAGGCTGATTTATTATTTTATGGTCCATATTATAATAAAGAATTCTATACTAAAGCTATACTAAAGAATAGAGAAAGGATGCTGACAGAAGGCTAAAAGATAGTAATGAAAACTTGTGACTCTTTCCAGAGTGCCAACACAGCCTGATTGAGATTGGTCATTATGTAAAAACAATTCACATGAAACCAATGAAACAATCACCAGTTGGATAAACAATCTCCAAACACATTCCAAAGCAGCAGAACACAGGAGAAGCAAATGAGATAATGTTGTTTTCCTTTTTCTCTGAGGCTTCTCTGTAGCCATGATATTTTCTGAAAAATCCTTTCCTTAGGACTTTTTCCTCCCGAGAAGCTGAGAGGCCTCAGAAACAAAATGTAAACATTATATGTAATCATGTAAATTATTATCTGCTGCTGTGGAATGCAACAGGTGCATCTGTGATTGGTCTCATGTGGTTGTTTCTAATTAATGGCCAATCACAGTCAGCTGGCTCAGACAAAGAGTCTGAGCCACAAACCTTTGTTACCATTCCTTCTTTTCATATTCTTAGCTAGCCTTCTGATGAAATCCTTTCTTCTATTATTTTAGTGTAGTTTTAATATAATATATATCATAAAAAAATAAATCAAGCCTGCTGAAACATGGAGTCAGATCCTCGTCTCTTCCCCAGTCAAGAACCCCTGTGAACACCGTCACACCTGGCATACCGGGACGTGCCCCTGCCCACGGCACTGGATGGGCTTTGAGGTCCCTCCTAGCCCAGACCAGTCTGGGATGTTGTGACTCCACAATAATTTTGTGATTTCTGGAGGCAAAAGGGGAAAAAAATCCTCTCTTCTCTTTTTACATAAACTTTGTGCAAAGTGAGGGGGCAGCTTTTCAGCTCCTGAGGGCTGCACAGGCAGCAGGGAGGGGCTGGAGGAGTTTTACCTACCACACTTACAGGATTTGGGGCCATTTCGGATGGATGTGGGGCCATTTGGGGTGCAGTTTGGTTGGCTAAGCCAAAGGAAAGGATTCCCATGCTGATCCTGTTCTCCCCAGGCTGTGTGAGCTGAGGATCAGCACAAGCTGAGGGGACACCGTCACTCTGTTCCTGAACATGGAAAATCCTCCCCACTTCTGCACCTCAGAGCAGCACCTGGAACCTCGAGCTCTACCCCCAGTGCAGTCTCTGATTTTCCCTTTTCCTCTGGAAGCACCCAGAGAAGCAGAGCAGTGCTGCTCCAGCCAGAGCTTGTGCCCAAGTAGTGCCAGCTCGCTGTCCCTCGTGTTAGGAAAATTAATCCACAAACACCAGAGGTTTGTGTCCAAAAAGGAGACAGAGCAGTACTTTTTGGCTTTATTTGAATAAAGGGAGAGGCCATGGGGCATTCCCCTGGGATCTCTCAGATTTTTGGAGGATGCAGCCTCCTTTTTATCCCAATTTCCCACATTTCCCTTCTCTCTTTCCCAATTGGCTGAGGTACTTGAGAGGTTCAGACTTCCTGATACACCTGATACCAGAGATTTCCCAAAGATTTCTCTCCCTCCCTTTTAATATATATAAACCTCCCTTTTAATTTTTAATTCTTACAGAATATAGGAGTTTTTCTTCTCCATTGTTTCTTTCACCTTTCAATGTCCAATTTCATTTATCAGCAAACCTAAAGTATATTTGTAAAAGAAAACCTCTTTTTCAATTCATCAATCAGTGGAATCCTTCCCGTTGTTTCTTTTATCTCCCAGGGCTGGTTTCATCTACCAGCAGACCCAGAGCTTGTTTGTAAAGACAAATCCGCTATTCCTCTCACTCTGAACCCTGGCTATCACCCCCAGGGTGTGGCAGCAGCTCTCTCCACAGAGAGCAGGCACAGGCATTCCCAGGCATTTTCCCTGGGGAAGGCTGTGAGGAGCTGTGAGAAAGCTCAGAGAAATTAAAACAATTCTTATCTCCACTTGCTGCACCTGTTGCTAGGCAAATGTGGAATGTGTTATGGAGATTTTTTTACCAAAGGGTGGTGGTGTTTGGGCTGGTTGACCAAAGAGGTCAAAGCTGTGTCAGACAGGCTGGAAGGGGTTACAAGTTTCTTAATAATATAGTAATAATATAGTATAGAGGAATGTGAAAAATATGTATTTTATGATTGGCTTTTTGCACATATCAAAATGAATATTATATGTCTTGTGTTAGAAAGTTATGCTGGATTAATTTTCTCAAGTAGTGTGTTAAATATAGTTTTAGGTTATTACATAATGTTAAAATAGAAACTATGCTTTGTAAGATAGTTTTTTTAAAGAAAGGACTTGCACCAAATGGCAGCCACAGGACACTTAAATCTTTCAGAGAAAGAGAATTTATTGCTCCATTATCAGAAGAAATGAACTTCTTCCTGCCTCACTCAGCCCTGAAGATGGAGTCGGGATTAAGAGGAAGAAGCTGACACTGCCCAGACAGAATCCTGTGTTTGAATGGAATTTATGCATCATCTATGAGGTGTATGAAGATGCAACGGGCTGTTGCTTTTAAGGGTTAATCCTTAGGGTTAACAGATTGCCCAGAGCAGCTGTGGCTGCCCCCGGGTCCCTGGAAGTGTCCAAGGCCAGGCTGGATGAGGCTTGGAGCAGCCTGGAAGAGGAGAAGGTGTCCCTGCCCCCAGCCTTTAAGATCCTCAACCCTTCCATAATTCTGTGATCAGCCTAAATTAGGGAATTTAATTTAATTTAAATGCAGCAATGTTGGTCACTTTCTTCATGCAGCCTCCTGCACTCAGGCCCAGCACAGAGCAAAGAGCCTCCTTCCCCTCTTATCCAGGACACCCAGAGAAGCACATGAGTGCTTGCAGCTTCAATATAAACCATGCCATATTTCCAATGACTTCAGCATATACAAAACAGAGCCTGATAAAACATCAAAACACACAATGATACCAGCACAAGGTTCCCTGTCACAGGCATGTTTTATGGAAAATCCTTTCCTTAGGATTTTTCCTCCTGAGAAGCTGGGAGGCCTCAGGAACAAAATGTAAACAATGGTTATCTGCTGCTGTGGAATGCAACAGGTGCATCTGGGATTGGTCTCATGTGGTTGTTTCTAATTAATGGCCAATCACAGTCAGCTGGCTCAGACTCTGTCCAAGCCACAGACCTTTGTTATCATTCCTTTTCTATTCTTAGCCAGCCTTCTGATGGAATCCTTTCTTCTATTCTTTTAGTATAGTTTTAATGTAATATATATCATAAAATAATAAATCAAGCCTTGTGAAACATGAGTCAGATCCTCCTCTCTTCCCTCATCCTCAGACCCCTGTGAACACCGTCACAATTCCCCACAGCATGAGCTTCACACAACTTTTATAAAGCCCGCTGTTTATCCTCATGTTGTTCTGAGCCCCCTCTCCTCCCCACAGCAAACCAGATTTTGCTGAAGAGAAAGAGGGAGAGACCAAAGAAGCGGCCACAGGTGAGAGAGCATCATCCCAAGAGGATGCCAGAGGATGCCAGGGCAGCAGCCTGATGGGATCTGCAGGCAGCCCTGGGAAGCTGCTTGCTGACAAGGACAAGGGAAGGAGAGGTGTTCTGGGGTAAATGCTGGGGCTGCCCAGGACAGCAGCAGGATCTGCACCCTGGGAAATCTCAGCTCCTGCCCTCAGAGGCACCTGTGATGTGACAGGCAGTGACAGTTCAGCCAGGACATGTGTGAGAGGGGCTGGCCAGGTCTGTTCTAGCCTGGAGACTTTCACTGTCATCACCCACTGTTTCTACACTGTCACAGACATATTTTATGAAAAATCCTTTGCTAGGATTTTTTCTCCTGAGAAGCTGAGAGGCTTTTACTCTCATGCTTTTGCTCTCTTATCCTTTTACTCTCTCACCCTCTCTCCCCCTCTCTTCTCTCAGCCTGCTCTGAGCTGTGTTTGGCAGCTCCCAGCAGGGCCCTGCACCCAGGCCCTTTGCAATAAACCCCAAATTCCACAACCTGGCTGCAGAGATCTCTCATCTCTGTCCATCCTGACTGTCCAAGCCCCCAGTGCTCCTACAGGGGTTAATCACAGGTTTTATTCCAGGAGTCCCAAAGCAGCCCCTACACCTCAGGGTGCTCCTGCTAAGAGCCCTGGAAGATGTGCCAAGGTTCCATTTAAAGGGAAGTGGAAACCCAAAGTAGAGAACATTTACTGACCAATGAGTGACCCAAAGGGATGGGTACTGGGGGATGGACATTCAGGACAGCATATGGAGCAAGGCTTGGGGGGCTGAGCCCTGGCCTCTGGCTGATCACTCCAGGACCTGGACCAAAACTTCTAGATGGAGTGAATGGGATGCTGAGTGATGGACAGAGAGCCAGGTGGGGGTTTGGGGAGGATCTCATCCAGGGAAAGGGATTACACAGATAAAGGGAGGGGGGTACAGTCTGGGATAAACCATTTGGGAAAAATATGGGCATACAAAACAAAACTACTTCAAAGTATTACAAAGTATAAAAACACTCTACAACAAGCTCCTGCAGCAGAGAGCAGCCCTGCGGTGTCCCTCAGCTGGAGTGACACTGCCATGTGTTCCCAGCCTGGCAGATCAGCCCCTGCTCCTTCACCATCCAGGACAGGAGCTGCTCTCCAGCACAGCTCAGGCCACCCAGCCCAGGGGACTGACCCTGCCACTGCTGGGGCTAATGAAGCCTTAAAGCTCCTCTCTGCCCACATCTTCTGTCAGAAAATTATTCACTCTAGCATTTTGACTAATTACAGGAGCTCCAAGTGGCTGGGCTGGCTTTGATCCAAAAGAAATCCTCCTTGCAGCTCCAGGCAGGCAGGGAGACTCTGGAGAAGGGATTCAGCCCCTCTGGACACCAGCTGGGGAGGGGGAACAGCTTTGAGGTTGATGTTGTGTCCCTGAGGTACCCCTGAACACTGAGGGGTCTTCAAGGGCTTCTTCAAGGCTCAGGGTTCAAGAACAAAATTAATGAATCCTGTAAAACCTCAGGGAATGGTTTTATTCCCAACTCTCCCCATTCATGGTCACCCAGGAACGGGGCAGAGCAGGACTTGGGAGCTCCCATTCCTCTGCCTGTGCATGCCCAGGGCTGAGGGGGAGGAAGGGCAACCAGAGGAAGGTTCTGAACAGTTTGTGAGTCTGAGGCACGAGCTGGGGACCCCGGGGATGTGAGCAGCCCGTCCTGAAGGCAATCCTGGCTGTGAGCCTCTGAGAGGGAATGCCCTTGGGGTTAGTGCCTGCCCAACACCCGTGTGGTGCCTGTTTCAGCTAAAAAATGAACATTAAAAACAGGCAAATTGGAAAGAAACATGGACTTTTAATGGAGAAATTACTTAAAGAGAGAAAATCATGGCTCAGATCAAAATCCCTGCTCTCCCTTGCTCAGTATCCAGTCCTTCCTCTCCCCAGGGTGGACATTGTCTAAACAGAGACTGGACAGAGCTGGGAGCAGCCTGGGACAGGGGGAGGGCTCCCTGCCCATGGCAGGGGTGGCACTGGAGGGGCTTCAATGTCCTTTATAAATGTTATAACTGAATATGAATGTTATGTATTCCAATCTGGAATTCTCTGATGCTCCAGCCTGTGGATTCTGTGGTTCTGTAAGCCAAGGAGAGGCAGCGTCACCTCCATGGAGGGAAACAGCATCACATCCATGGAGGGAAACCACATCCATGGAGGGAAACATCATCACATCCATGGAGGGAAACATCATCACATCCACCAGGGGCTCAATCCACTCTGGGAACGCTGGAGAGATGAACATAAAGAGATGGGACAGAATTTGTGAGCAAATCCTCAGCCTGGGGTCCCTTGTCCTCAGGCCTCTTTCAGCCTGCAGCAGCCTGGGAGCACTGAGGGACAAGGAGAGTCCTTCACCAGGGGCACGGGAGTGGCAGGGAGGCTGCAGGGAGGGCTTTGCTTCACTGTCACCTCACTCTACCGAAAGAAAACAATTTCTGGATCACTCCTGACCCTCAGGTGTCACCATCACATTTTCTCAAAAATCCCTTCGCCAGTATTTCTTCTCCTGGGAAGCTGAGAAGCCTCAGAGAAAAGGAAAACAATATTATCTCATTTGCTTCTCCTGTGTTCTGCTGCTTTGGAATGTGTTTGGAGATTGTTTATCCAACATGTGAATCGTTTTGACTTAATGACCACTCACAATCAGGCTGTGTCAGACTCTGAGCAGAGAGTCAGGAGTTTTTAATTAGTATCTTGTTAAGCCTTCTGTCTGTATCCTTTCTCTATTCTTTAGTATAATATAATATAATATAATATAATATAATATAATATAATATAATATAATATAATATAATATAATATAATATAATATAATATAATATAATATAATATAATATAATATAATATAATATAATATAATATAATATAATATAATATAATATAATATAATATAATATAATATAATATAATATAACGTAATGTAACGTAATATAATATAGAATAATAATAAATTATCCTTCTTAGAATATGGAATCAGATTCTCAATTCCTCCTTTTTCCTGGGGACCCAGCAAATCCCACACCCCACTGATTCAGGTTCAGACAAATCCCTTCCCCTCACAGCCCCAGGTGCACAACCCAGAGGAAATTGTCCTGGATAAGGACTTTGGGGTTGGAGTCCTTTATTCCTGCAGGTGCCCAGGAAGGGCAGAGCCCCCCTGGTGCTCCCAGAGCCTTAGCACAGTTCTGTGAGGATGAGGAGTCTGGGAAACCCTGGGATGGAAACCAGGAGTGAGGGAACCCAGCAGGGCTTTGAACAACTGGGAATTTGCAGGGACAGGGCTTGAAGGCTCAGCAGGGATCATCAGGAATCCCAGAATGGTTTGGGTGGGAAGGCATGCCAAAGCCCGTCCAGTTTCACCCCTGCCATGGCAGGGACACCTTCCACTGTCCCAGGCTGCTCCAAGCCCCGTCCAACCCGGCCTTGGACACTGCCAGGGATCCAGGGGCTGCCCCAGCTGCTCTGGGCACCCTGTGCCAGGGCCTGCCCACCCTCCCAGGGAACAATTCCCAATTCCCAATCTCCCATCCATCCCTGCCCTCTGGCAGTGGGAGCCATTCCCTGTGTCCTGTCCCTCCATCCCTTGTCTCCAGTCCCTCTCCAGCTCTCCTGGAGCCCTTTCAGGCCCTGGAAGGTCACAATGAAGTCACCCCACAGAAGTGACAGGAAAGGATAGGATGAATTGCAGGGAATATTTTGGGATGACTGTGGAATCCACCCAGGCAGAGGCTGCATTTTCTGGGGGCAATGGGCAGGAGAACATTTGGCAGTAAATCTTCCCTGGTTCGTCCTCCATACTCCAAGGGTTGTTCCCATCCCAGCTCCTTCATCATCCTCCCTCTGGCACCACCCTCATGTGACAGAGCCAGCCTGAGCTTTCCAAACCCCAGCAGCTCTCAGGAGATCCCAGCACACACCAGATCCAGGGGATGCTCCCCAGCCCTCAGCAAGAGCTCAGAAATTCTTTAATGGGATCTGGCAGAATAAACCCCAGCCATTTGTCAATAATTATCTGTTTTTGCAGTCACACATGGCCTCGTTGTCCCTTTCTTCCTGCATGAGGTGACACCCATGGTCCCTGTCAGTGACAGGCAAGTCAGGCTTAACCCAGTCAGAATTAACCCAGAGCATTCCCAAACCGTGCTGGATGAATTTTCTGAGCTTGGCTCCTGCAGCACGAGCCTGTCTGGAATGCAAAGCAGCCCCGGGCTCGTGTGGAGCGCGGAGGAGGCTGGGCAGGAGGGAAGATCCATGGAAGCCCCTCTGCAATGGGGTGCAAACTCTCAGGGACTGCAGGGCGAGCCAGCAGGGACAGCCAGCTCCCCTTGGCAGCTGAACCTGCCCCGGGACAGAGGTGGGTGAAGCGGGGATGGAGCCCAGGGCAGAGCTGGAGTTTGGCTCCTCTTGCCGAGCTGTCTGCTCGCAGATGCTCCCCGCGTTGCCATGGAAATGAGGCAAAACCGAGGCTGGCGCTGTCCCCTCCCCCTGAGCTGGGTCGGGGTCCAGCTGAGGGGGTGGCACCTCCCACCGGCCTGGCCACCCTGACACGGATCTGCCTTTGTTTCTCCCAAACAAACCGCAGAAACCTGCCCTGCTCCCCCAGGGAGCTCTGCAGTTTATGGAGGCATTTCTCAGCCCTGCTTAGGGACGTGTTTAGGGCTCCATTATTCTTATTTATTGTTGGGTCTTGGAAGCCCTTCCCAGGGAGAAGCAGTGCTTTATGTGCCTGGGATCGGGGTGAGCTTTCCCTCTCAGTGGTGCCTGCACTCCGTGTCCAAGTCCTGCAGAACGGAGATACCAGACCTTAAATTGCATTTTAATGTGACAGCGACTTTCAATCACGTTTAATTCCCAGCATCTTTCATTTCCAAGTCGTTCCCTCCTCTCCAGATCCACGCTCAGCTCAGGGAACTCTTGCTTAGCTTGCAGGAAGGAAAATTGTGGTTCTGTCCAGAAGGACAAGCCCCAAAGTCCCAACAACCCTAAAACAAATACTGGATGCACTCCTGCATCTCTTCATATCAATGGCAGAGTTATGAGCCAGGGAGGATCTGCTCTCCCTCACCAGGAAAGGAGTGTTAGCCAATGTTGCTGTGGCTTCAGTGCCTGAAGGAGGAAAGGATCCCAAAATCAGTGGCTGAACCATCCCACACAAGTCCAGGTGTGTGTCCTGTCCCCTGCCCACGTCCTGGGGAACAGGGAATGGGATTGGGATGGGTCAGGGCCTGGGGAATGGGACTGGGATGGGTCAGGGCCTGGGGAATGGGACTGGGAGAGGATCAGGGTCTGAGGAATGGGATTGGAATGGATCAGGGCCTGGGGAATGGGACTGGGATGGGTCAGGGCCTGGGGAATGGGACTGGGAGAGGATCAGGGTCTGAGGAATGGGATTGGAATGGATCAGGGCCTGGGGAATAGGATTGGGATGGGTCAGGGCCTGGGGAATGGGATTGGGATGGGTCAGGGCCTGTGGAATGGGACTGGGATGGAGCAGGGCCTGGGGAAGGTGTGTCAGGCCACTGAGCTGTACCCAAACAGTGAAGAGAACCTGCACTCAATGGTTAATGGCCAATAAGAGAACAGAAGTCAGAATAATCCCAGAGAATCATGGAAAGGTTTGGGCTGGAACAAGCAGCTGTGCCTGATGGAAAACAGGACATTTCCCACCTGGAGTGGATGGTGAACTGAACTGAGGGCTCTCTGAGCTGCAGTACAGGTCTAAGATGGATCTCAGGCCTGATCTAATCTGACACTTCTCATATTTCGGTGTGGAATCTCCAGGAAGTTCAGATAAACATCCTCTGACACCTGGAGGATTTTCCCACTGTATCATTCACTGGCTGGGCAAAGTTACTGCCTCCCCTGTGTCCTGGGAAGCTGTTTGCAGTCACAGCTAACAAATATTCAATGTGACTTCACAAATACTCAATGTGGATTCAAAAATATTGAATATGAACTTAAACTATTCAATATAAGTTCGCAAATATTCTATTTGACTTTACAGATATTCCATGTGACTTCCCAGCTCTTCTGTGGGATTTCTCCAAGCCCTTCCTCTCTCTTACACTGCAATGGGAGCCCAGCTCAGCCCAGTGTCCCTGTGCCCTCGGCTGGGACATTTAGGGTGCATTTAGGGAAGGCTGGGCGCATTTAGGGATGGCTGGGTGGGTTTAGGGAAGGCTGGATAGATTTAGGGAGGGCTGGATTGGTTTAGGGAAGGCTGGGTGGATTTAGGGAGGGCTGGGTGCATTTGGGGAAGCCTAGATGGATTTAGGAAGGGCTGGGTGGATTTAGGGAGGGCTGAGTGCATTTAGGGAATGCTGGATGGATTTAGGGAAGGCTGGATAGATTTAGGGAGGGCTGGGTGGGTTTAGGGAGGGCTGGATAGATTTAGGGAAGGCTCAAAACTCAGAAAATATTCACATTCCTGGGAGGACCAGGGACCAACTAACTTGTGAAGGGAAAACCTTGGAAATGGAAATGAACCTGCGAGCCTCCAGCCCTGAGGCTTTGGAAAGGATCCCTTCCTTAATTTTATAGTAAAACAGGGCAACCCCTGACGAGGGGAGAGAGTGATGAGGAGGACTCCATCTTATCAGAAGGCTAATTAATTACTTTATTACGCTATATTATTCTATTCTAAATTACATTACATCTAAACTGAATCTGCACAAGCACCCAACTCCACTGAACTCCCAACCCACCGTCCCCACACACATCTGGATCCACTTGGTCAGTGAATCCAAACACTCACACCAAAATCCAGCCACCAGTTCCCTTCAGGTAAACCATCTTCCAGCATGCATTCCACTTGTTCCAAGGCACAGGAGCAGTAAATGAGATAAGAACTGTTTTTTCTTTCTCTAAAGTTCAGAAAATGTGAATCCCAAAAAATCCTTGGGATGTTGTGCCTTGCTTTTCTCTGTGAAGAGAAATGCGGCCACACATTTTTTTCTGGAGCACCTAGGGAATCAGAGAGAGCTTCCAATCCAAGGCTCCCTGGAGGCTTCAGCCCATCCGTCAGTGGGCTCAGTGTTCCCCATTCCAAGTGCTATTCAGAGTTAATTAAATTGTGCTGGTTTCTGATGAGAGAGCTGCCTGTTCCGTGGGCTTCCCTGAGCCACTGATTTTGGAACTAATCAGGCAACATTTTCCCTACTCTTATGTCCCTCACAAGATTTCCTTTGCTTAGAGGAAATTCCTGGCCCTGATACAGGGTCAGAGGTTCAGATTTCCAACCCCTTTGGGCACAGACCCTGCTCTGAGGGGCTGTGTGAGCCCCCTCTCCCCTCCCAGCAGTGCACCCACCTCCTTCTACAAACAGAGTCCACAGGATTCCTCTGAAACAGCTTCAGCAGTGCCTTAGAACACCCAAATCTGACTGCCTCAGCTTCTTTTGGTACCATGGGCCAGTCCTGTGTGTGCACACAAAGCCCGACAGAGCTGCTGCTCTTGGGACCTTGGGACTCAGGCTTGAGGAACTTTGGTCGTGTGGAGAAGAGCTTTGGAGACTTCCCCCAGTTTGGACACAATCCCCATGTCTTCCCCTACTTTGGACACATAATCCACATTTTCCTCCACTCTGGATTTATTCCCCACATTTTCCCCCATTTTGGACACAATCCCCACATTTTCCCCCATTTTGGACTCATTCCCCATATTTCCCCCCAACTCTGGACTCATGCCCCAGGTTTCCCCCACTTTGGGCACAATTCCCATATTTCCCCCCACTCTGGACACACTACCCATGTTTTTCCCCACTCTGGATTCATTCTCCACATTTTTGCCCTCTTTGGACACAATCCCCAGGTTTTTCCCCCCTTTGGACAAAATCCCCACTGTTTCCCCCCACACAATTCCCACACTTTCCCCCACTCTGGACACAATCCCCCCATTTTTCCCCCCTTTGGACACATTCCCCACCTTTCCCCCCACTCTGGACACAATCCTCATATTTCCCCACACTTTGGATACATTCTCCACATTTTCCCCCACTCTGGAATCATCCCCGCATTTTCCCCCACTTTGGACACAATCCCCACCATTTTCCCCCACTTTGGACACAATTCCCATATTTCCCCCCCCCTCTGGACTCATCCTCCTCGTTTTTCCCTGCTTTGGACACATTCCCCACATTTTCCTCCATTTTCGACACAATCCCCACATTTCCCCCACTCTGGACTCATTCCCCACATTTTTCCCCACTCTGGACACACTCCCCATGTTTTTCCCCACTCTGGACACATTCCCCACATTTCCCCCCAACTCTGGACTCATTCCCCACATTTTTCCCCACTCTGGACACACTCCCCATGTTTTTCCCCACTCTGGACTCATTCCCCACATTTTCCCCCCAACTCTGGACTCATTCCCCACATTTTTCCCCACTCTGGGCACAATTCCCATATTTTCCCCCTACTCTGGACTCATCCCCCAGGTGTCTCCTGGCCCAGAGGTGCTGCAGTGCCCCAGCCAGGGCTGAGCTGTGCCCTGGTGAGGAGGATGCTGTCCCACAGGGGTGGGATCTCTGCTGGCACATCCCAGGGCAGGGATCCTGGCACTGGGGGCTGTTCCTGGTGGGAAGGAAAGGGGAATTCCCTGCTGGACAGCCCAGAAGTGCCTCAGCCCCAGTTTGGGGGTGAATTAAAGCCGCCCAAGGGCTCTCTCCCAGTTTGGCCTCACCTGGGCTGCAGTGCCAAGGGAAACTCTGGCATTACTCAGGTTTGGTGTTGCTGCAATGGCTCCTGAGGTATTAAAGAGTCTTTTTTCCCAGCCCTGTGACCGAAGAAGAAGTCAAGATCCCTCAGCTCTGCTTCTCAGGGTTGTTTATTCTCTGTTATCTATAACATTCTTTCTCTGACCTGCTGAGATCTGTCCAGCACATTGGGTTCAGGCACACTGACTGCCCTTGGGGCAGTGTTAGCTTTTTATACTAAAAACGACCTGTACTTTCTTTACAATAATTTTCCAATGCCTATCACCTATGTTAGACAGTCTGTCTCTACTCTAAACCAATCCAAAAGTGCCACCAGCACCGCAGGAGATGGAGAAGAAGGAAGAAGAAGAGGAGGAGGAGGAGGAGGAGGAGGAGGTGGAGAAGAAGAAGAAGGAGGAGAAGGAGAAGAAGAAGGAGAAGGAGAAGGAGAAGAAGAAGAAGAAGGAGGAAGAAGAGGAGGAGGAGGAGGAGGAGGAGGTGGAGAAGAAGAAGGAGAAAGAAGGAGAAGGAGGAGAAGGAGAAGGAGAAGGAGAAGGAGAAGGAGAAGGAGAAGGAGAAGGAGAAGGAGAAGGAGAAGGAGAAGGAGAAGGAGAAGGAGAAGGAGAAGGAGAAGAAGAAGGAAGAGGAGGAGGAGGAGGAGGAGAAGAAGAAGGAGAAAGAAGAAGGAGAAGGAGAAGAAGGAGAAGGAGAAAAAGAAGAAGAAGGAGAAGAAGAAGAAGCCCAGATTCCTCCATCTTGCTTCTTGAACCCTCATTCTAAATCGCCAAAATTCTACTTTTTCACCCTGTGACAAATTAATTATCATTCTACTCAAACCCTTGTGGCTTGTAACTCCTCACACAAGGTTGGTAATTGTTTCCATGGGCTAAAATCAAAGGCACAGGTGTCTGTGACTCCGTGCCAAGGTCTCTGAGGCCCCTGCCAGGGCCCTGAGTCCTTCAGGGCAGCCAGAGCACAGTCCTGGGTTCTGACAGGCATTTATTGGCATTCCCACCATGGAGAAACCCCTTGGAGCTGGGACTCAATCCACTGTAGGGTATTTTAACAAATGTAATTAAACGGGGCTCTTGTAGCAGGAGACAATCTAAGCAAGGCTTAATTAAAATATTGCTGGCCCCGCTTAAGTTGCTCTGCTTCCCCTAAGCGCTGATGAAATGCAAAGCTTTGCTTCTGTGTTCATCTGGGAGAGAGTTCATTAATGGACTTTGCTGCACTGGATTAAGCCAAGTGCTCAGAAAGAGAATAAATTGATTTTCAGTAATTGAGGACCAATATTTTTTGGGTGAAATCCAATATTGGAAATAAAAGCCTAAAAAAAAACAATTGACAGAGAAATGGGAGGTTCACGTGTAAAAGAAATGTTGTGGCTTTGCTTCCATGAAGAAAATCAGAGCATTTGGGGGGCAAGCAGCCACTTCCCTCAATTTTTACCTAAAAACCAAAGCACAAAATGTTTGGCCAGTCCTTCCACAGGAGTTTTGGGGGAGAAACACCCTGAGCAGGGATTTCCTCTGGATTTTATCCTGCAGCTTTAGTGCTGAGAACCCCTCCCTCCCTGCAGGAGTGGCTGCTTCTGAAGCAGAACACTTCAATCTCAGGCTA
The DNA here is from genome assembly GCF_035770615.1 of Melospiza melodia melodia. Taxonomy (NCBI): domain Eukaryota; kingdom Metazoa; phylum Chordata; class Aves; order Passeriformes; family Passerellidae; genus Melospiza; species Melospiza melodia. Next base: position 5,468,250 of record NC_086223.1, read on the forward strand.
AAAATACAACTCTCAATACAAGCAGGTAATTTTTATTGCTGTGGCAGTGCTTTCTGGGAAGCTGCAAAACTCCTCCGGCCTTGGGTGAGAGTCAGCTTTAAAAAGTAGATCTGGGCTGGGATTAGAGAGTAAATCCTGCCTGGAACAGCAGGAGACTGCCTTACTCCAGAGCTGCTCCTGGGCTGGGTTCTGGGGGAACCTGGGCTTCCCAAAGCTCTTCCTGGGCTGCATTTATGAGGATTTTCTTCTTTCCCCACTGGATAAACCAACCCATCTTCTGGAGTGTTTTTTCCATTAAACCATAACAGAATCATAAAGAAAAAAAATATTTTAAAAATCCTTTGGACTGGATTTGCTGTTTCTTTTATTGCCCAACTCCTGCAATCCCAGCTCCCCTTGGAAAGGCCATCCCTGTCCTTTCCTGCAGCTGGGCTGGGCCAGGGAAGGCTCCACTCTGCTCCCTGCACTGCCCTGAGATGGAGCAGGGAATAAAGGGAATAAAGGCTCCAGAGCACCTGGAACTGGGATGGAACAGGGAATAAAGGCTCCAAATCACCTGGAACTGGGATGGAACAGGGAATAAAGGCTCCAGAGCACCTGGAACTGGGATGGAACAGGGAATAAAGGCTCCAGAGCACCTGGAACTGGGATGGAACAGGGAATAAAGGCTCCAGAGCACCTGGAACTGGGATGGAACAGGGAATAAAGGCTCCAGAGCAGCTGGAACTGCTGATTCTGGGGTGGAACAGGGAACAAAGGCTCCCAAAGCAGCTGGAGCTGGGGCAGCTCACACAGCAGAGCCAAGTTGCTGCTTTGCTCCCATCCCTTGACCCAGCAAATCCCCCCCGAGGGGCAGCCAGGGGAGCTCGGAGGAGTTCTGGGAGATCAGGGAATGGTTTGGGCTGGAAAAGGAACTGGGATGGAACAGGGAATAAAGGCTCTGAGAGATCAGGGAATGGTTTGGGCTGGAAAAGGAACTGGGATGGAACAGGGAATAAAGGCTTTGGGAGATCAGGGAATGGTTTGGGCTGGAAAAGGAACTGGGATGGAACAGGGAATAAAGGCTCTGGGAGATCAGGGAATAGTTTGGGCTGGAAAAGGACTGTGGGAGCTCAGTGCAGGTGTGAAGCTGGGTTGGAGTGCTCTGGTGATCTCAGCAGGGCAGGAGAGGAGGGCAGGGGCTGTCCCAGCACAGCCCAGAATGGGGGATGCTCCTGGGATCCCACTGGGATTTGGCAGCCCTGGAAATCCTGAGCTGGAAGGGACCCCAAGGATCACCCAGTCCCACCCCAGACCCCCAACAATCCCACCCTGGGCACCCCTGGCAGTGCTGTCCAAACCCTGGTGGAGCTCTGGGACCGTTCCCTGGGCAGTGCCAGCACCTCTGGGGGAAGAACCTTTCCCAGTATCCCAACATCCGACTTGACCCTGCCCTGTCCCGTCTCCAGCCATTCCTTGGTCCTATCCCTGGCCAAGCTTTGAATTTTTCACCACTGGATCAGATTTACTGAAATTAGGCAGCACATCCAGAGGGGAACCCAGAGCTCCTCCCCAGAGTATCCAGCCCCATGCCACAGCCCATCCTCAAACCCCACCCTCAGCACCAGCCCTGCTGTGGTGGTGTTTGAGGGTCCCCAGGATGAGGTGAGAGATGAGAATCTTGGTTCCATGTTTCAGAAGGCTAATATAATATAATATAATATAATATATATTATATTATATTATATTATATTATATTATATTATATTATATTATATTATATTATATTATATTATATTATATTATATTATATTATATTATATTATATTATATTATATTATATTATATTATATGCTATACTAAAACTACACTAAAGAAAGAGAAAGGAGACATCAGAAGGCTAAACAAGAATGAAAAATAAAATCTTGTGACTGACCAGAGAGTCCGACACAGCTGGACTGGGATGGGTCATTAATTAAAAACAACTCACATGGAACCAATCAAAGATGCACCTGTTGGTGAGCAACCTCCTGAGCACATTCCAAGCAATCAGATAATTATTGTTTACATTTCTTTTCTGAGGCATCTCAGGAGAAAAATCCTGGCAAAGGGATTTTCATAAAATATGTCAGTGACAGCCTGGCCCACACGGGCACCCTCCCTGAGGCATTGCAGGAGCTGGGCCTGCTCTGGACACTTTCTGCTCCAGCCTGGGGCTCTCCTGGTTGGAACCTGGAGATGCCAACTGTCAGAACTCAGTATATCCCTCTGGGTGTCCAGTGATGCCGAGGACCCCGCTGGGGGGCTTGGAGACCCTGGCACACAGCCCAGAGCACCTGGGGATTTGATTTTACCAGCTTTGTATGAGGACCTGAAAGTCACACAGTTTTGAATCGTGTAATAACTAAATAATCACAGGGTGAAAATGTAGATTTTGGGATTTTTGGTATATGGATTATGGGGACAAGATGGCGGAACTTGGGTGTGTCCAGCCTTTCTTCTTCTTCTTCTTCTTCTTCTTCTTCTTCTTCTTCTTCTTCTTCTTTTTCTTCTTCTTCTTCTCCATTTCCTGCAGTGATGTTGGCACTTTGGGATTGGTTTGGAGTAGAAGCTCACTGTCTAACATAGGTGAAAGGTGTTGGGAATTAAGTGTAAATATGTTATATGTGGTTTGTAGTATAAAAGGACAACACCACCTTGGGGTGGTCAGAGTGCCTGTGGCTGCCCTGATGAGCAGATCTTGGCTGGGCAGAAAGAAAATTTTATAGATAAGAATTAATAAACCACCTCAAGACCAAAAAGTGAAGAGTCCAGACTCATTCTTCAGTTGTGCAGGCCGAAGCAGAGACATCCTGCACATCTCGGGGCAGCAATTAACAACCAAAAACCCGAGAGCCAACCCTGCCCAGGGCCTGGGCACGGCTCCCCCTGTGCTGAGCCCACCCTGGGATTGCTCTGAGCATCCATCTCCAGCTCATTCCCAGCTCCCCTGCAGCCCCAGCTGGGAGTTTGCTCTTCATTATTCTCTCTGAAGGCCCCGATCTGTAACTGATAGTGCAGATTTTTGCACTGATTCCAATTTATGACAAATAAGCCCAGCAAAGCAGATTCCAACTAGCTCTGCATATTAAACCTCTTCCCTGGGAAAGAAGCGTCTGTGGGGGGAAAAAAGAGAATAAAAATCACTTCATTTGTTTCTCCAAACCAGCGTAGCTGAACAAACATTTCCATTAAAGTGGAGCTCTTGACCTGGGCACAGGAGCTCCCTGTGTTCATGGCTCTGAGCTTGTCTGCTGTTATTTTCCTCTCTCAGTGTGTGGGCTCACCACATTCCCAAATCCATGGAAAAATTGATGTGACTGCACTGAAGGGACAGACACAGAAAGCTGGAGGCTGCTCCATTTGCAAGGGCAGAAATGAGGGCAGGGGAGATGTGAAATTTTATTTTCATCCTCTCATGTTGGAGCTTTCCTGCAAATCTGACCAAACCTGGACTTGCCTTGGGGATTGTGTGGCAGCTCAAACCATTCCTGAGCACCTCCCAAACATTTTTTCACTTCCTCATTGCATTTTGCATCCAGCCTTCCCTGCACTAAAAGAATTTCAGTGTCATTTTGGAGGGGACTGCAAAGGGTTGTCAAATTGGTTTTCTTTCCAGCTCCAATAAATCTCATCCTGGGATTCAATCACAGTGCTCTCCCAGGACACAGGTCATGTCCTGCAAAATCCCCCAGCCAGCCAGAAAATCACTGCTCCAGGCAGGAAATATCAGATCCTGGGAGGTGCTGGGCAGAGCCCAGGAACCACCGAGCTATTTCCAGCTCATTTTCCTCATTGTGCTGGAAATGTTAACGTGGATAAATAATTCATGCCCGGGGTCTGATGTTCAGCTCGCTCCTGGCTGAGCTTTGCTAATGACCCCCCTGGCTCCTGTCTGCATCATCTTCCCTTTCCCACTTAATTAACCGGGAAACTGAGGCAGGGCTGGCAGCGCTGCAGGTGGAGCTGAGGAGCTGCTGGGCCTTTAGAGAGGCTTTTAGCAAATAATTCCTTCTAATGGTGCTTATTTGTTCCTTGGACTCGTGGAATCCTGGAATATCCTGGGCTGGAAGGGCCCCTCAGGATCACCAACACTCCCACCCTGGGCACCCCTGGCAGCGCTGTCCAAACCCTCCTGGAGCTCTGGGACCATTCCCTGGGGAGCCTGGGCAGTGCCAGCACCTCTGGGGAAGAGCCTTTCCCTGAGCTCCATCCCAGATCCCCCTGGCCCAGCTCACACCATTCCCTGGCTCCTGTCCCTGTCCCAGAGCAGAGATCAGAGCTGCCCTTGGGGAGGAGCTGCAGCCCCTGAGCTCAGCCCTCAGCCCCCTCTGCTCCGGCTGAACAGACCAAGTGCCCTCAGCTGCTCCTCGTGTGGCCCCTCCAGACCCTTCCCCACCCTCGTGTCCCTCCTTTGGGTCTCTCCTGTGGCACTGCAGTGTCAGAAATGCAGCTTGGGCAGCAGTCACACCCCAGGTGCCCTGCAGAACCCTCCTGTCCCTTCTCTCCCTGTTCTGCCCCTGAACACAAACCCCCCTGGCAGTCACTGATGTCTCCTGGCTTCAAGAGAAGAATTAAATTTTTTGGGGGTGAGGGAGTGAAGGATCCCTATAGCCTATCATAACTACTGTAATTACCATATTCATGTTACTGTTCTCCAATCACTCAAAGTCAGTACATCACGGTTTAAGCTAGAAGTTGTTTTTCAGTTTTCTTGCAGTGGAAGATTCTGGGACCTTTTTTCTACTTGCAACATTTGCTGACTTGTTTGCCTGTGCTATCTTTGTGCTTGGTAAAAACATCTTCTTGTTTGGGGCGGGTTTATCCTTTGCTCTAAGCCATAAAACCCCTTCTAACTAACACACCCTTTGCCTCCTTGGTCATCCAGTGAGACTGGCTCAGCAATTCTTTTCTTCCATATCAAAACTTGCTTTCATTTCTATTCCTTCTTCAGATTCTACATTCAAAAATCTTTCTGCCAAGCACACATATCTGTGAGACTTTCTTGTCAAACTTTCATCCTTCCCAACAGATCTCTTTAGCTCTTCCTGCTGGCCCTGGTGCTGCTGGATATTCCCAGCCCAATCCAGGCTGGAGGGACTGTGTTGGGTTTTCTGATAAATCAGATGTGGCATTCCTGATTTTCCCTGGCACTCTGTTTGTGCACATCTCCACTCCAGAGCCAGGGGAAATTCCCTGGCAGATCATTTATGTGCCCCAAAACACCAGTGGGATTTCAAATGGACTGGAAGGAGCTGCAGATTAGTGCTGAGCGCAGGAAAACACAACAGGAGCTCAGGAAAAGAGAAGAAAAAGGAAATTTTGGGGGCTGGAAGATAAGGATGGAACTGGGACAGACTTACAGCAGTTGGAGGTGACAAACTCCTGCAGGCCCTGGAGGTGACAAACCCAAACAGCCCCAGGAGGTGACAAAGCCCTGCAGGCCCTGGAGGTGACAAAGCCCCAGGAGGTGACAAAGCCCTGCAGCTTCTGTAGGTGACAAACCCCTGCAGGTTCAGGAGGTGTCAAACCCCAACAGCCCCCAGAGGTGACAAACCCCTGCAGCTTCCCATGATGACAAATCCCCCACAGCTCCTGGAGGTGACAAACCCCTGCAAGCCCTGGAGGTGACAAACTCCAACAGCCTCAGGAGGTGACAAACTCCTGCAGGCCCAGGTGACAAACCCCCTCAGCTCCTGGTGGTGACAAACCCCTGGAGCCCCTGGTGGTGGTGGTGACAAACCCAACCTGCAGGCCCTGGTGGTGACAAACCCCTACAGCTCCTGGAGGTGACAAACCCCTGCAGGCCCTGGAGGTGACAAACCCCTGGAGCCTCTGGAGCCCCCACAGCCCCAGGAGGTGACAAACCCCTGCAGCTCCTGGAGGTGACAAACCCCTGCAGCTCCTGGAGGTGACAAACCCCTTCAGGCCCTGGAGGTGACAAACCCCTGCAGTCCTAGGAGGTGACAAACCCCTGGAGCCTCTGGAGCCCCCACAGCCCCAGGAGGTGACAAAGCCCTGCAGCTCCTGGAGGTGACAAACCCCTGCAGGCCCTGGAGGTGATAAAACCCCTACAGCTCCTGGAGGTGACAAACCCCTGCAGGCCCTGGAGGTGATAAAACCCCTACAGCTCCTGGAGGTGACAAACCCCTGCAGGCCCTGGAGGTGACAAACCCCTGCAGGCCCTGGAGCCCCCACAGCCCCAGGAGGTGACAAAGCCCTGCAGCTTCTGGAGGTGACAAACCCACACAGTTCCAGGAGGTGACAAACCCCTGCAGCCCTGGTGGTGCCAGGGAGCAAAAGCCCCAACAAAGGCCCTGCCAGGCCAGTGATGCCCTCAGGAGACTCCTGGGGTGAGCAGAGGGAATGGAAAGGCCAGAGGGACAGAGCTCCCCTGGTTTGCACAGGTGGGCAGTGCCTGGGGTGGAAATTGGGGTGGGAACATGTCACAGACATCTTTTATGGAAAATCCTTTCCCTAGGATTTTTCCTCCTGAGAAGCTGGGAGGCTTCAGGAACAAAATGTAAACAATGGTTATCTGCTGCTGTGGAATGCAACAGGTGCATCTGGGATTGGTTTCATGTGGTTGTTTCTAATTAATGGCCAATCACAGTCAGCTGGCTGTCCAGACTGTCTTGGTCAGTCACAAGCCTTTGTTGTCATTCTTTCTTTTTTTCTATGCTTAGCTAGCCTTCTGATGGAATCCTTTCTTCTATTCTTTTAGTATAGTTTTAATATAATATATATCATAAAATAATAAATCAGCCTTCTGAAACATGGAGTCAGATCCTCATCTCTTCCCTCATCCTCAGACCCCTGTGAACACCATCACAGAAACCCAGGGTGCTGAGGCTGTGCTGAGCTGCAGCCCTGGCCCTGGGACTGTCCCAGGAAGCTGGCAGAGCCAGGGGATGACAAACAGGCAGAGTTGGTCACCTTGGCTCCACAGCCTGTCCCTGCCAAGCACAGCCCAGCTCCTGGGAGCCAAGGGAAAGCAAGAGGAGGCAAAGTTCCCGTGATGGATGCTCCTCCCTTTCTCTGAACGCTGCCCATGCCATTTTTCAGCCCTCAGAAGGATCCTGATGACAACATCTCCCTTAAATCACCGGCATTGATCCCCAGCTTGAATGGGAAACTTGTAATTGTTGGCAAGGACAGATGGAGAGCAGGGAATGAACTCCCTGAGAGTTCCCCAGAGCTGGGCTCTGCTCGTGGGGAAGTGTGGGACTCACCCAAGCCTTGCAGGGGGACTCTGCCCTTCCCTTTCCCTGCCTGGCTGGGCAGGAGCTGAGCTGCTGGAGGCCTGCAGAGCCAGAATCCAGGCTCCTGCCCTTGGCTGCCATCCAGCCCTGCAGGGAGGGGATGGGAGCTGCTTCAGCTCTGCCAGTGCTGAGCACACCTGCAGGGCTGCAGGGCTGGCAGGGGGGTGTGCTGCCCCTTTGTGGGGCCCTTGCTGAGCTCCAGATCCTTCCTTCAGAATTTGGGGATGGAGCCCCAGCCCCTGTGGGGCTTGCAGGAGCTGGGCTTTGCTCTCTGGATGATTCAGAGCTGGACTTTGCTCTCTGGGTCATTCCAGAGCTGGGCTTTGTTCTGTAGGTGATTCAGAGCTGGGCTTTGTTCTCTGGGTGATTCCAGAGCTGGGCTTTGTTCTCTGGGTGATTCCAGAGCTGGGCTTTGTTCTCTGGGTCATTCAGAGCTGGGCTTTGCTCTCTGGGGGATTCCAGAGCTGGGCTTTGTTCTCTGGGTCATTCCAGAGCTGGGCTTTGTTCTCTGGGTCATTCAGAGCTGGGCTTTGCTCTCTGGGTGATTCCAGAGCTGGGCTTTGCTCTCTGGATCATTCAGAGCTGGGCTTTGCTCTCTGGATCATTCAGAGCTGGGCTTTGCTCTCAGGTGGTCCTGGCCAGCTTTGTGTGCTGGGACAGAGCCCGGCTGATGGGACGTGTTGGGAACCAGCTCCTGTGCCCTGAGCAGCTCTGTGGGCCCAGGATCAGCCGGATCAGCCTCCTGAAGCCCATTGTTCCCCACACCCCCAGCACATCCTTCCTTCCCCAGGCCCTTCCAGCCCCAGAGCTGTATCTGCACAGACACACGGGTTTGTTCCCCTGGATGTGCCTTTGCTCCACCTTCTCACACCTCTGAGGGCTCTCCAGGCTTTCCCCCCCTTTCCCTCAGTCCCTGTGGCTGTTCCCTCTGCTCCTGCTCCCCAGCAGTGCTGTCGGCCCTCTGCAGGCCCCCTGTGGCAGGAACAGCCTCGGAAAGCACAGCAGAGCCCATTTCCCTTGGGAAACCCATCCTGGCTGGCGGGAGCTGCAGAACCTCAGTCCCTCACCAGGAGCAGGGGCAGGAGCAGGAGCAGAACAGGAGCAGCAGAAAGGGCAGGAGGCTCTGCTGGCACCACTGCCCCCTTCCTTTGCCTGTTTCAGTGTCACCAGGGACACGGGACAGGATGGGACAGTGTGGGACAGGGTGGGACAGCTGGGACATGGTGGGGACACCTGGGACAGAGTGGGGCAGGGTGGGGCAGGGTGGGACAGGTGAGACAGGGTGGGACAGGGTGGGACAGGATGGGACAGGGTGGGACACCTGGGACAGGGTGGGGACACCTGGGACAGCTGGGACAGGGTGGGTCAGTCCTGGGGGCAGGGACAGGCTCCTTGGCAGGGACTCTGTCCTTGGCATTCTGGCTCCTGGCAGCACAGCATCCTCTCCTGAGCATCAGAGCCCTCCCCACCAGGCTGCTCTCAGGTATTCCAGAGGCTCCCATGCTCCAGCTCCCCTCACACCTTCCCACAGCCCCAACACATCCACCCCAGCCCAGAACAGGGCTCCTCCCTGGAGGAGAGCTCTTTGTTGTCAGAGCACTGTGCTCCCAGGGAGGGAGCAAAACCCACCTGAGCCCTGGGGAGAGGCAGGGAGAGGATGGCCAGAGGCTCCTGGGGGACGTTCTGCTGCTCAGGGGGGCTGTGTGACACAGGCAGGGCTTGTGTGACACACGCAGGGTTTGTGTGACACAGGCAGGGTTTGTGTGGCACACGCAGGGTTTGTGTGACACACTCAGGGTCAGTGTGACACACACAGGGTTTGTGTGGCACACGCAGGGTTTGTGTGACACAGGCAGGGTTTGTGTGACACACTCAGGGTCAGTGTGACACACACAGGGTTTGTGTGACACACACAGGGTTTGTGTGACACACACAGGGTTTGTGTGACACAGGCAGGGTTTGTGTGACACAGGCAGGGTCAGTGTGACACACACAGGGTTTGTGTGGCACACACAGGGTTTGTGTGACACAGGCAGGGTTTGTGTGACACACACAGGGTTTGTGTGGTACAGGCAGGGTTTGTGTGACACAGGCAGGGTTTGTGTGACACACACAGGGTCAGTGTGACACACACAGGGTTTGTGTGGCACACGCAGGGTTTGTGTGACACACGCAGGATTTGTGTGACACACACAGGGTCAGTGTGACACACACAGGGTTTGTGTGGCACACACAGGGTTTGTGTGACACACGCAGGATTTGTGTGACACAGGCAGGGTCAGTGTGACACACACAGGGTTTGTGTGGCACACACAGGGTTTGTGTGACACAGGCAGGGTTTGTGTGACACACTCAGGGTCAGTGTGACACACACAGGGTTTGTGTGGCACACGCAGGGTTTGTGTGACACAGGCAGGGTTTGTGTGACACAGGCAGGGTCTGTGTGACACACACAGGGTTTGTATGGCACACTCAGGGTCTGTGTGACACAGGCAGCGTTTGTGTGACACACTCAGGGTCTGTGTGACACATGCAGGGTCTGTGTGATGAAGGCTGAGAACCCTCACTCCAAATCACCCAGTGCTGCACATCCTAGAGCTGCCAGGGTACTGCTCAGAGCTGGGCCTTCCTCTGCCCCAGATGGGCCAATTCCACAAAAAATCAATCCCTGTCCCTTGGCTCTGCACAGCTGGAGCTGCTGGATTTGAGCATGCAAAGCAAAGGGAGATAAAGGGCTGGGAGACCCCCCTGGTTCTCAGTCTGCCCCCAAATCCTGCCCCAAGGTCATTTATTCCTGGGTATTCCTCCCCCTGGGTGTGTTTAGGGTGCAAATCCAGGTGGATGGGCTGGGAACCAATGAGTGTCTGGAATGAAGCAGGAAGGGAATGGCAGATTCCCACGGTTTCCCCCAAATAAATGCAAGCAGCAATAAAGCAAAGGCCTGGAAGGGCTCTGGGCACATTTGTTAAGGTGGAATTTGGGATTTCCAGGGCTGGACCAGGAGCTCCCTCATCACATATCCCTGCCTGCCCTCAGGTCCTGCCTGCTCCTTCCCCACTGTGCCCACCCAGGGATGTTCCGGCCTTTGGGAGCAGAATTCATGCTGGGAAAGGCAAAGTTGGGTCTGTGCTGCACCCAGGGATGTCCCAGCCTTTGGGAGCAGGATTCTGTGACCGTGTTCACAGGGCTCTGAGAATGAGGGAAGAGACAAGGATCTGACTCCATGTTACAGAAGGCTGATTTATTATTTTATGATATATATTATATTAAAACTATACCAAAAGAATAGAAGAAAGGATTTCATCAGAAGGCTAGCTAGGAATAGAATAAGAAGGAATGATAAAGGCTTGTGTCTCAGACAGAGAGTCTGAGCCAGCTGACTGTGATTGGCCATTAATTAGAAACAACCACATGAGACCAATCCCAGATGCACCTGTTGCATTCCACAGCAGCTGATAACCATTGCTTACATTTTGTTCCCGAGGCCTCCCAGCTTCTCAGGAGGAAAAATCCTAAGGAAAGGATTTTTCATGACAAGATGTCTGTGACAGGATTCCTGCTGGGAAAGACAAAGTTGGGTCTGTGCTGCACCAGGGGTGTCCCAGCCCTTGGGAACAGAATTCCTGGTGGGGAAGGCAGGGCTGGGTCCCACATTTCCCCAAGGAATGAGTTCCTCTCCTGCTCTCCCTGCACCAGCCCCCACTCTCTGCCTCAATTCCCAGAGCAGCAGCTCCTGCGAACGCTTTGGGAGCACGCCAGGAACAGGGGTGGTGAATTAAACACATGAAAATATCAGAAAATTCCCTGCAGTGCCAAAATCCAGGCACACACGTGGAGTCTGGAGCCAGCCAGGGAAAAGGGAGCTGGGAAGAGACAGGGACAGAGCAGAGACACCCAAACATGGGGTCAGCAAGAGCAGCTTCAGACAAAACAGGAATCCCCCCAAATGCAGAGAGTGAGAACTGGTCTGGTGGGAGGTGCCCTGTCCATGGTGAGGGGTGGGAATGAGAGGGTCCTTAAGAGTCCTTCCCACCCAACCCAGTCCAGAATAATTGTATGCAAATTCATGGAATTTCCATGAAATTTTCATGAAAATTCATGGAATTTTCAGCCTCGGATGTGGGTATGGGAATGGCAGCTCTGATGCTGCTTTCTTGTGAGTAACCCCCTAACCTAGGCAGGGTTCCTGGGACCCCCTCCAGCCAATCTTCCCAGGCTGAGAACTCCAAAAACCCCAAAGCAGAACCAGCAGCTCCCAGGCAAAACTGGGAGAGAAGCAGCAGAGAGACTGGAATCAGTGCAGGGTGGGAATTAGGATTCCACTCACGATTTATAAAAACTTCCTGATTAATGCGGGAGCTGCAGTGCCAGGAGTGAGCAGGGAACGTGGCAGCAGGGCTTTGTTCCAGCACAGGGGGCACTGGGGGGACCCCCCAGCAGCCAGGGAGGGCGTGGGGCCATCAGGGACCTGCTGAGGAGGGATAAACTCGAACTGACATCCCCCAGCCCCATGGAGGGGCCACAGCACTCCCAACCCCTCCATCCCTGCCCTTTCCACTCTCCTGCCCAACGGGGTCACTCCTAAACCTCCTGGTGCTGCTCTCCCACTGACAAAATCTCCCCTTTCCAAGCAATGTCAATTTGTTTTAGCCAAAAATACCCCAGGGAAAGGATCAATTTGATGAATCTCCTGCTGGAGGGAGAGAAATGTTGAGAAATTGCTGAAAGCCCATTTTGTCATTTCCAACAAAATGGTTTTTGTTTGGAGTAACTCGGAGCTCAGGGATGTCACTGAGTTTACACCACAAATGGGTTTTAAAGGTCAAATGGAAATAAACAGCTTGAAGACCCAATGTTTTGACTTGTTCAAGTTTTCCTTCCGCAGTGACAAAAAAATTGAGATTTCTGAAGTCTTTCTTTGAATTCCAAACAGGAAAATTATTTAGAGATTCTTTCAGGGTGAAAAGGCCGTTCCAGGCAGCCCAAATTCCATCTGAATTTTGGGTTAGGGCAAAGCAAAGCACCAAAAAGAGACTCAGGATCATTCCAAGGGAATCCATGGGGGAACAGGGGCTGTGGGATTCCTGACCAGCAGGACCAAATCTCTGATTTCCAGCTCTGCAGGAAGAGGTTTCTCAGGAATTTCGGTGCTGATGAAGAAGGGAAAGAGGCAAAGTTCAATGAGTGGGGTGAGGCCCCACCTCAGATCCTGGGCTCCGTTTGAGCCCCTCATGGCAAACAACACCTGGAGGGGCTGGAATGTGTCCAGGGCAGGGGACAGAGCTGGGAAGGGAATGGAGAATCCCTGAGGGAGCTGGGCAGGGGATCAGCCTGGAGCAAAGGAGGCTCAGGGGGCCCTTGTGGCTCTGCACAGCTCCTGACAGGAGGGGACAGCCCAGGGGTCGGGCTGTGCCCCAGGGAACAGGGACAGGAGCAGAGGGAACAGCTCAGGGTGGGCCAGGGCAGCTCAGGGTGGGCACAGCAGGAATTTCCCCATGGAAAGGGGGCTCAGGCCTTGGCACTGCCCAGGGAGGGTTGGAGTGTCCTGTCACAGACATCTTGTCATGAAAAATCCTTTCCTTGGGATTTTTCCTCCTGAGAAGCTGGGAGGCCTCAGGAACAAAATGTAAACAATGGTTATCTGCTGCTGTGGAATGCAACAGGTGCATCTGGGATTGGTAACATGTGGTTGTTTCTAATTAATGGCCAATCACAGTCAGCTGGCTTGGACTCTGTGCGAGCCACAAGCCTTTGTTATTATTCTTTCTTTTTCTATTCTAAGCTAACCTTCTGATGAAATCCTTTCTTCTATTCTTGTAGTATAGTTTTAATATAATATATATCATAAAATAATAAATCAGCCTTCTGAAACATGGAGTCAGATCCTCATCTCTTCCCTCACCCTCAGACCCCTGTGAACACGGTCACAGTCAGGGACACTCAGGATCTCCAGGTCAGGATTTCCTGCTCTCTGCTTCCCACAGGAGCCGGGCAGGGCTGGGGAGGCTCAGGGTGACCCTGGTGTCCTGGTGAGCTCTGCCATCCCCCCTGCTCTGAACTGCTTTGTTCCCAAGCTTCTCCCTCCAAAGGGCATTGCCAGGGAGACATCCCTGCTCCAGCAGCTCACATTTCCCAAAGAGCATTGCCAGGGAGACAGAGCCTCTCCCGAGGGAACAGCAGCCTCTCCTGCCTGGGACATTCCCCAGCTGCAGCTCCCTCTATGCAGCCCCAGGCACATCCCCAGGGATCCTGAGGGAACACCCACCGACCATGGCAATCACTGGGATGTTTCCAATTTGTGTTCAATATCCCCTGGCAACAGGAACGGGACACAGAGACAAAAGCTGACATCAGACCTGGGAGCCCAGGAGAGCTGGGGGTGCTCACCTGGAGAGGAGAAGCTCCAGGGAGAGCTCAGAGCCCCTTGCAGGGCCTGAAGGGGCTCCAGGAGAGCTGGAGAGGGACTGAGGACAAGGGATGGAGGGACAGGACACAGGGAATGGCTCCCACTGCCAGAGGGCAGGGATGGATGGGAGATTGGGAATTGGGAATTGTTCCCTGTGAGGGTGGGCAGGCCCTGGCACAGGGTGCCCAGAGCAGCTGGGGCAGCCCCTGGATCCCTGGCAGTGTCCAAGGCCGGGTTGGACGGGGCTTGGAGCAGCCTGGGACAGTGGGAGGTGTCCCTGCCATGGCAGAGGTGAAACTGGGTGGGATTTGAGGTCTCTCCCAAGCTAACCCAGTCTGGGATTCCATAACATCTTTTGTTCCCTGTTTTCCCTTCCAACCAGGCCCCTCTCCTGCAGATCTGGCACACAGGGAATTATTCCTTCCCTACAAGAAGGGGAAATTCAGCTGATCCCAGAGAGCTCAGCCTCCTGCTGATGGCAAAAAGGCAGACAGGGCACAGGGGATACTTTAAATACTTTAACAACAACCCCAAAAACCTCACTGCACAATTCCACCATCACAGCAAACCCTGGCTGGAGAGGTTTGCAATAATCACTGTCAGGAGACAGAAGCACTGTCAGGGCTTTTAGGATTGATTCTCTTCACATCCCATTTATCCTCAGGGGCTCTGCCCAGCTCAGTAACCTGGAGCTGGGGGATTCTCCTCCCACCAGGTGGGGAACAGCCCCAGGAGCTCCCTGCACTGCCTGGAACAGAGGATGATGCTCCTGTTGCCACCTCCCCTTTTGGGACAATCAAAGCCTTGCCCAGGTTCTGGTGGGAGGAAGCCAAATTCTCTTGGGCCAAGCTCAGTGAGAAAGAACTCAGGGAGAACTCACAGGGCTCCCAGCAAAGCCCATGGCCTTAAAATGTCATTTTGGGTGATTTTTCAGGAAAAGGGGATTTGACACTTCAGTGGACAGTAAGAGATTTTTGATATCTGACAGTGGGAAAAGTGCAGCAAAAACCGAAGTGCAGAGGCTCAGTCTGAGGGGTTCAGAACCTCTTCCTCTGCCAGGTGAGACAGGAAACCTTTGCTGTCCCAGATTTCAGTGGGAAAGTTTTCATTAGGAAAAGGCTGCATGGGAAATTCTGCTTCCTCTTAAAAGGTCTGCACTGGTGGGGGAAAAAGGAACCTCAGTTTTGGGAAAGACAAAATGAGAGGATGAGCCACAGGCACAGACTGAACCTGGCAGCTCAAGGGTGGGGAGGGATCCCAGGATCTCTGCTCCTCATTCCACTGGAATTTGGGCTGAAATCTCCCTTCTAGGCCAGACTTCAGACTGTATCCAGCAGTGGAACTGGGAGGCTGTGGCAGCTGGAATCATTTGAGTTCACTTTCTCCAGAGATGAAAGCATTCCCTGAGCTCCTTTTGCTGGAGCTGAAAAAATTCCCCCTTCTTTTCCTTTTCCTTTTCCTTTTCCTTTTCCTTTTCCTTTTCCTTTTCCTTTTCCTTTTCCTTTTCCTTTTCCTTTTCCTTTTCCTTTTCCTTTTCCTTTTCCTTTTCCTTTTCCTTGTCCTTTTCCTTTTCTTTTTTCTTTCCTTTCCTTCCTTCCCAAACCATTTCCCACCATTTCCCAAACCAATCCAGCACTTTTGCCTCTCAATAAGCACAAAAGGTTCCCAGCTTTGGTTGCTGCCTGCACAACAAATGTGAAAAGTGCACATTATATGGTTCTGCACAGATATTTACTATACGTGTTTTGTTGTGTTGATGAAGGAAGTATTTTACAGAAAGAGTGGTCAGATACTGGAATCATCTACCCAGTGAGGTGGTGGAGTCATCATCCCTCGAAGAGTTCAAAAAAAGACTGGATGTGGCACTTGCTGCCATGATCTAGTTGAATTGTTAGAACATGGGTTGAACATTGGGTTGGACTTGATGATCTTACAGGTCTCTTCCAGCCTTGAATTTCTGTGATTCTGTGATTTTAATAGTATGGTAAATGTAGTTTTGTAGTTAAAAGGTAACTTTTGTAGTTAAAATAAAAACTATGTATGTAGGATATTTTTTTAAAGAAGGGAATGAGGTACTTGCACCAGATAGCAGCCACAGGACACCTAAATCTTTCAGAGAAAAGGAATTTATTGCTCCAGTATCAGAAGAAATGAACTTCTTCCTGCCTTGCTCAGCCCTGAAGATGCTGTCAGGATTTAGAGGAAGAAGCTGACACTGCCCAGACAGAATCCTGTGTTTGAATGGAATTTATGCATCATCTGTGAGCTGTATGAATATGCAACGGGCTATTGCTTTTAAGGGTTAATCCTCTGTTAATATGGATTCTTTTTCAGGCTTATTTTGCCCAGAAAAAGGTACCTGGACAGTCCATAACTCTTTGTTTTTATTGTCTCGTATTGTCCTAAATCCTAATTGTCCAAATTATTATTACTCTAATTATGTTACTATTTTTACAACCATTTTATTATCATTAAACTTTTAAAAATTTTAAAAAAACAAGTGATTGGCATTCTTCACATCAGCACAAAAGGTTCCTGGCTTCGTTTGCTGCCTGCACAACAGAGGAGAGATCTTTGCCCAGATACTCTGTGAGTGCTGCCAGAATCCCATTGCTCTGTGCCCGGGGAGGAGCGATGGAGCAGAGGAGCCCCTGGGGCAGGCAGGGTGTGCTGAGCCCCGGAGGAAAGGTGGATTTGTCTTTACAAACAAGCTGTGGGTCTGCTGGTGGATAAAACCAGCGCTGAGAGATAAAACAATGGGAAGGATTCCACTGATTGATGAATGGAAAAAGAGATTTGCTTTTACAAATAAACTTTAGGCTTGTTGGTAAATGAAATATGACGTTGAAAGATGAAAGAAACATGGGGAAGAAAACCCCCCTAAATTCTGTAAGAATTAAAAATTAAAAGGGTGGGTTAAACATTACTGGGAAATCTTTGGTATCAGAGGTTCTAGGGAGTCTGAACCTCTCAAGCACCTCAGAAATGGGGGAAAAACCCCTAAATTCCATAAGAATTAAAAATTAAAATGCATTTGAGGGAAATCTTTGGGATCGGGCATTCTGGAAAGTCTGAACCTCTCAGGTACCTCAGAAAGGGGGAAAACCCCTAAATTCGTAAGAATTAAAAATTAAAAGGGGGCGTTATACCATAGAGGGAAATCTCTGGCATCAGGCATTCTGGGAAGTCTGATCCTCTCAAGTATCTCAGCTAATGGGGAAAAACCCCTAAAATTCCATAAGAATTAAAAATTAAAAGGAAGGGTTATACATTAGAGGGAAATCTCTGGTATCAGGCAATCTGGGAAGTCTGTACCTCTCAAGTACCTCAGCCCATGGGGAAAGAGAGAAGGGGAATGTGGGAAATTGGGATAAAAAGGAGGCTGCATCCTCCAAAAATCTGAGAGATCCCAGGGGAATGCCCCATGGCCTCTCCCTTTATTCGAGTAAAGCCAAAAAGGACAGCTCTGTCTCCTTTTTGGACAAAAACCTCTGGTGTTTGTGGATTAATTTTCCTAACACAACTGCTGGTTATTCTGAGATGGAGAAGCCTTGGAGCCAGCTGTGCCTGGCACAGACACAGGAGGGTGGGAACATGGGGGGCCTCACCCCAGCAGCTGCACAGAGGCTGCTCCAAGGCAGTGCTGGCTCTGCTGGGCAGTGATTGCTGACAAGTGATTCCACAGGGGATGCAGGAAGGATTTTGGGACAGCAGGGGTTGGGAGGTCTCTGATTCTGCCAGCACAGAATTCGTGGTGTGAGTGAGGAGCAGCAAAGAAAAATCCCTTTCTGAAACCTTCTAGGGACAATGGGGGCTGGGGACAGCTCCCCAAAGGGCCCTGAGGCTGCCCAAAGGGATCTGCAGGGAACAGGGAGGGGATGGAAGGGATGTGTGCCAGGGATGGAGGGACAGGACACAGGGAATGGCTCCCAGTGCCAGAGGGCAGGGATGGATGGGAGATTGGGAATTGGGAATTGTTTCCTGGGAGGGTGGGCAGGCCCTGGCACAGGGTGCCCAGAGCAGCTGGGGCAGCCCCTGGATCCCTGGCAGTGCCCAAGGCCGGGTTGGACGGGGCTTGGAGCAGCCTGGGATAGTGGAAGGTGTCCCTGCCATGGCAGGGGTGGCTCTGAGATCTCTCCCATCCCAACCCAGTCTGGGATTCCATGATCCAGGTCTGTACTGGAGGGAGCTGCACACCTTTGTGTCCAAGGCTCTTGGTCTTTTATCACCCCTTTGCTTTTTCTTGCTTCCAGAAGAATTCCTCACTCCCTCAGAAAGGGAAGGGGGGATGATTTCTACTGTACCAGGAAAATTCTGCTGGTGCTGCCTTTATCTGCAGCCCCAGAAGTGCTGAGCCCTTACACTGCTGCTGCCTTTGTGAGGCCCTGAAAGGCTGGAGGGGGACAGGAGTCTGTCCTGAGAGGAGGGGAGTGGGAGCTGTTTGTAGGTGAAGTGAAGGAGAAGTCTGTCACCATGATATTTTATGAAAAATCCCTTTGCCGGATTTTTATCCTGAGATGCCTCAGAAAAGAAATGTAAACAATAATTATCTGATTGCTTGGAATGTGGTCTGGAGGTTGCTCACCAACAGGTGCATCTTTGATTGGTTCCATGTG
The DNA here is from genome assembly GCF_035770615.1 of Melospiza melodia melodia. Classification (NCBI taxonomy): domain Eukaryota; kingdom Metazoa; phylum Chordata; class Aves; order Passeriformes; family Passerellidae; genus Melospiza; species Melospiza melodia. Next base: position 5,486,552 of record NC_086223.1, read on the forward strand.
AATTGTTTTTAATTAATGACCCATCCCAGTCCAGCTGTGTTGGACCCTCTGGTCAGTCACAAGTGTTTAATATTAATTCTTGTTTAGCCTTCTGATGTCTCCTTTCCCTTTCTTTAGTATAGTTTTAATGGATATAATATAATATAATATAATATAATATAATATAATATAATATAATATAATATAATATAATATAATATAATATAATATAATATAATATAATATAATATAATATAATATAATATAATATAATATAATATAATATAATATAATATAATATAATATAATATAATATAATATAATATAATATAATATAATATAATATAATATATCAGCCTTCTGAGAACTTGGAGTCAGATTCTCATCTCTCACCTCGTCCTGGGACCCACAACGCCACAACAGGGATTCCACTCCCTCCAGTGTCCCCCTGGTATTCCCAGAGTATCCCACGAGTATCCCCTTTTTATCTGCTCATTTTCCTTGCTCTGATTTTGCTGTTACTGCTCCATGAAGTTCTGCTCCCTCCCAACTCCTTCTGTCACCTTTGAACTTCCCTCTGGTTAAACGAATCCTAATTCCATTTCAAATGCTTCCAAAGCCAAAGCTTGGGGATTTTACATTAAAAATAGATCTCAGGGTTTTCTGGAGGAATTGTTAAAAAGCAGTGAACACCCTCAAAACCAGTCCTGGGAGATGTTCTTACTCCATATTCACCCCTCCTGCTCCTTGAGGACCTGACACCCCAAACCAGCTTCTCTGGGCTTCTACAGCTCTGGGCTCCAATTCCTGCATCTGGAAACAAAACTCCAAGCACAGCCACGTTCTGTCTCTCATTTCTTGCTCTCCCAAACTCTAAATCTCCCCAGATCCTGCAGGGAGCTCAGGGCAATGATGCGCTGTGGAATATTCACCCATTCCTTTGATTTTTCTTCCTCATTATTGCTGCTCTCCTTGCTGCCCATGTTTGCATTAAACAAGGCCTTTATTGCTCCTGGCCCTGGGGTCCCAACGTGTTCAGGAGCTGCAAAGTTTATCAAACTATATAAAACTTTATAAAACTCAGCTTATAAAAGCTGCAGATGAGGAATAAAGCAGTGGGACTGATGTGTTTATTTATTAAAAATGTGGGAATATTTTCATCTGTTAAATCAATGCAAGGATCCTGAGCAGAACCTTCCTCACAGAGATCACAGGCCAGGAATCAGGGAATGCTTTGGGTGAGAAGGGAACTTGAAAACCTTCCAGTTCCCACCCCTGCAATGGTCAGGGACACCTTCCACAGTGCCAGGGTGCTCCAAACCCCATCCAGCCTGGCCTGGGACCCTCCCAGGGATGGGGCAGCCACTGCTGCTCTGTGCCAGGGCCTCACTCCCCTAACAGGAAAATCTTCTCCCTTCAATCCAATCCAAATCCTCCCTCTCCCAGTTAAAACGAGCACATCTTGTCCTGTCATTGCATGTTGCTGGAATTTCTCATGGCTGCCTTGCAGCTGGCAGGGAAGGCTCCTGTCCTTCAGATCCCTCTGTCACTATAGGACATGAAATAAAATGACACAGACACTGGAGCTTCTAAGGTACAAAGAAGGGAAGTTTAATTTCTGACTCCAACATTTATAGATTTTCAAAAGTGACAGTGGATTGGAGGATGAAAGTGCCACCTCTCCAATGACACTGGACAAACCAACAGTCCATCAAATTTCTCGTCCTCCAGAAAAGAATGTAAAACAATAATTATTTACATAAAATGGCATAAGAAAGTTCATTACAAGAATGTAAACATCAAAAAGCTTAAAAAACCCTTAAAAAACAAAGCAACATCCCTCTGCCCATGTCCATGCCCAGCACCTGGTGGCATTTCCAGGGCAGCAGCTCCCACATGGGATGTGCTGGGCACATTCCTGGTGTCAGCTCCTGCATTTCCCCTCCCTCTGCCTGCTCAGCACCTTTGCCTGCTCCCCCCTCTGCTGGGGCTGGGCTTTCCCTGCAGCTCCCTGGGGTGCTCTGCTCCTCTTGGATCACTGCCCTTCTCCTGAGCTCCAGGCTGGGGATGCCTCAATGGAAATAAATCCCAGAGGCTGCTGCCCCTGCCTGCCAAACACACCCTGGAACCACTGTCCAGGCAGGGTGGGTGTTCCTGCCGAGGGAGGGGACCGAGGGACCCTGGGGCACAGCTCCGGGTGATTAATGACTGTCATTAATGACTGTGATTAACGACTCCCTGCGATCAATGGCTCTCTCTTCTTTCTCTGTCGGCTGGAAATGCCCGGATCAATGGAGATTATGGGCATCAAACTCTCATCTCCTCCCGAACCTGTTCTGAACGTGTTCCCTCTCCTTCTGTGAGCCTTCAAACACCTCCTGCTTTAATTCCTTATCTCAGCACCATCAGTGCCTCTCAGGTGTGTGTTTGTGTTTAGGCTCGGCCTAACCCAGCCTTGACTGGGATGCTGCTGAGCCTTTAACCACCTCCTCTTTAATTCCTTATCTCAACCCCATCAGTGCATCCCGCGTGTGTGTTTGCGTTTAGGCTCAGCCTAACCCAGCCTTGACAGGGATGCTGCTCCTCCCTTCCCTGCACACACCTTCTGGTCTAAAGATTGGATTTGGCTCTGTCCTGCCCTGCCCTGCCCAGCCCCTCTGTTCTCCATTATCACTTTTGTGGGAAGGGAATCCCCCTCTGGAATTGCCATCCCGCTTGAGGCCTTTCAGCTGCTCTACTTTTGAGCCAAATCAGACGTAGACACTGGATTCAGGACTCATTAGCACTAATTGCCTCCCAGGGTGAGATCAAACACGCAGTGCACTGAAATGTCCTGCTCTGTTTTCATAATGGCCATTTAATTCCGCGGACAGAAGTACAGGGAACTTTTCCAGGGAAAGGTAATACATGTAAATTGAAAATGTAATGGGATATTGGGACACATTACAGGCAGCAGGTCTGCCAGATGTGATTAAACTCAGTTCCTGTACAAAGGGATAATGGAGCCCGTGTAGAGCAGCAAAATAAAACCCTGATTCTGCTGTTAACACTCAGCTGACCCCTCACAATGGTCCTGTCCACATCAAATTAACTTGGTCTGCTGGCTCTGGGAGAATCCCAGGTTTATTGCTCCAGACACTGTGACAGAGTGGGAGTGCTCATGGTTCACAGTGATCCAGCCTGACTGAAAATCTGATTTTTGCTTGGATTTATTTAATTCCTGACGTCTGATACCCATCACCTGGAATCAGTCAGGCCAGCTCTCCTCACCCAGGACCATCTGGGCAGGGGCTGCACGGGAGCTCTGCTGGTCCTGGACCATCCCAGGGCTGGAAAAGGGAAGGGATGGAGGGAATAGCCAGGAACCCAGGCTAAGCAGAGGCTGACTGCTCAGATGGGGCACTCTGGGAGGGCAGGAGTTTCCCAAAGGAGGGATTCAAATCCCAGCAACAGCACAGGATTGCTGACCAGAGCTGCAGTGCCCCACGGAGACATCACACCTGGAGGAGGATCCCACCTGGAGGAGAATCCCACCAGGAACAGGGCCCTGTGCCTTTCTGATTCCTGACTGGAACCCCGTTGCAGGAAGATCCCACCTGGAACGGCACCTTGAAGGAGGAGAGGAAGAACTGATCAGCTTTTCCTTCCATGCCCCACCATTACCATTTATTCCCAATTACTCCATCCTCTGTTATTTCATTTTCTGCCACGGACATGTAAATTCCATGCTGCTGGATCCAGCCCTGCTTCTGCATCCTGCATTTCCCACCTGGCTGCTCCTAAAGCTCACACTAAGCTCAGCACACAAATAACAAACCTGGCTGTGCTGGCTCATTCCAGAGCCCAAATTTCCTCCTGCACAGCCAGCTTGGGGTAATCAAACAATTAGGGACTTGCTAATGACCCTGCTAATGACCCTGCTAATGAATGGCTCCCGTTAATGAGGGAGGCACAAACCCTCTTCTTCTAGGCTAGGCTGACTTGCCTTGAGTTTGGCTTGTCCTCCACCTTCCAGGCTGGACTTAGAGCTGGGGGCAGCAGAGTTCCAATTTTGAGGCTCAGAACATTTAATTTATTTTCATTTCTGGGGCTTTGCATCTGTGGGTCTGTCCTAGGGCGATGTTTGCATCCCCAATCATGTGTTCTGTTTATGCTGATTATTATGTTCTGTGCTTTCAAGACTGGCTCTGAAGAGTAAAGCTTTGTTTTGTTTTGTTTTGTTATCAGTCTGCTCATTCCTCCAGCAGTCGGGGGGACACAGAGATGGGGCAGTACATGGTGCTGCTTTTGCTTTTTGCTCTTGCTTTCACTTTGCTCTTGCTTCTGCTTTGCTCCTGCTTTGCTCTTGCTTTTTGCTCCTGCTCATTAGTTAGTTTAGCTGAGCAGTCCAAATTTTCCCTGGATTGTTTCTCCTTTCCCTTTTTTGGACTTACTCGAACCTGCTCCAGACTGGGACCTGGGAACACCGAGAGTTTGCACCTTGTGGCTGCAGCAGCTGCCCCAGCACAGGAGGGATTGATAACAGAACAACCTACCCCAAGAGAGACTTTCTGAATTTGTCATCTTTTTCAGAGCAGTGAAGGAATGTTGTCATCTGGTATTGTTCATTTTGTGTGCTGGGGGGTGCTGTGCCTGTTAAGTAAACAGGTTCTTTCCACTTCTCTCCAAGGAACGCTTCCTGAACTGGTTGGGGTGGGAGGGGCTGTTTGGGTTTGCTTTCTGGAGGGGCCCCCTTTAGAGGTTTTCTCCCAAATTTGCTCTAAACCAGGACAAAATTTGGCGCCCAACGTGGGGCTTGAACCCACAACCCTGAGATTAAGGGTCTCATGCTCTACCAACTGAGCTAGCCAGTTGTGGGGAAGGGCTCTGTGGGTTTGCTTTCTGGAGGGGCCCCCCTTTGGAGGTTTTCTCCCAAATTTGCCCTAAACCAGGACAGGGTCAGACAAAGCTCAGGGATAGAGAGGCCTTGGGAAAGGCTCGGAGTGAGGGGAAGCAGAAGAACAAAGACCTTTGCTGCAAGAAAGACAAAAAGCAGCAGAAAGCCCAGGCCAGGTCTCAGCCAGCTCCCAGCCCTGCAGGCTCCCACTGTTTCCTAAGGGATGTGGGAATATTAAACCTCAGCTCCTCAGCCCTGGGAAGGTCTCAGGGAGCATTAAACAAAGCAGAAGTTGAAATCTTGCAGCTCCAGACCAAAGCTCTGGTAAAGCTGGGAGCAAAAAACAACAGAAACCTTAAAATGTCATTAAACCCAAAAGTCCCTTCAGTCAGAGCTCCTTGGCCGAGTTGCACGGAGCAGGAACAGAGCTCCTGGAGCTCTTCCCTCTTTCCCTGTTCATGGCACATCCTTAGTGCCGGGCTCACGGCCTGGTCACAGCAGGCAGCTCATGGCTTTGACCCCAGAGTGTAACTGCAGGGTACAGAGTCCATTTCCAGGGAATCCTGGAAAGGATCCCCAAAAGGGACCTAAAGATCACTGAGATCCATCCTCCAGGAAAAGCATGAGATGAAAGGCCTGGGTCTGGGGTCTTCATGTCCACCACTGCTTTGACTTTAATTCCCCCATTTCCCAATTCCTTTATCTGTAAATTTGGAATAGAGACACTTTTCAAGTGGAGAAAGCCAGGTGGGAATTCACAGCTTTTCCAGACCTGCAGTCCTTGAAAGATTTTGCAGAGACAGAGATTCATATTTTGCAGTTGGACAAGCAGAAGAAAGGCTCTGCCTGCTCCAGCTGGGCCTCCACCATGCTCTCATTCAGGCTGAAAGAAGGAGAAATGGTGTTTCCAAAAATCCACCCCTTCCCAAAAAAACCCAAAAGTTGCCAGAAGAGTTTAGACATTGCAAGCTTGATGTTCCCAACAGAACTGGACTAAGATTCCATCAAAAGGAATTTTTGTTTGCATGCAGCTGAGGGTTTTTCAGGAGAAAAAGACAAGTTCACAAAATGTGAATTGTACCTGAGCAAAAGGGTTTTTTTCTGAGGCAGAAAAGCCATTTCTTGGCTGGAAAATGGTGGGCTAGGGCCAAAAACACTGATGAATTTTTGATGAGGAATTGATATTTCAGTGAATAAACCATAACAGAGAGAAAACCCTCAAAAAACCCAACAACAACAAAACCTTCAAATGTCCATCAGGGCAAAGGTGTTCAGAACAGGGGGGGAAAAACCCAACCAAAACTTGCAGACCAATCATGTTGAAAGGATATTCTCAACTTTCCACCATGTTCTCTTGGCAGGGATAAAGATTCAAAGAGAAACAGCATCATCCTGCCCTGGCTGGGCTGGAATCCAGAACCTCAGTTCCAGTTTTCCTATGGGTTAACTGGGATTCATCACTGGTACTGCAGCACTCCCTACATGTCCCTGTCACTGAGCACAGCTCAGGGCCTTCCCACCCTGGGGTATTTGCAGGGTCCCCCGTGACAGGAAGGAAATGATGAATTTGACTCCATCTTCTTGAAGGCTGATTTATTATTTTATGTTGTTATATTATATTAAAGAATACGATACTAAACTATACTAAAGAATATAGAAAGGATACAGACAGAAGGCTTAACAAGCTACTAATGAAAAACTTGTGATTCTCTAGAGCCTCAACACAGCTGATGGTGATTGGTCATTAAGTAAAAACAATCCACATGAAACCAATCAAACAATGATCAGTTGGTAAACAATGTCCAAACCACATTCCAAAGCAGCAAAACACAGGAGAAGCAGATCAGATAATGTCTTCCTTTTTCTCTGAGGCTTCTTGGCTTCCCAGGAAAAGAAATCCTGGCAAAGGGATTTTTAAGGAAATATGATGGTGACACCACCCTAAATAAAACACTGGGGGGTTTTGGGGATGTGCTGGAGATTGAAACACTCCAATGCCAAAGGACTCCAGGGAGGGGCAGGCCTGGCTGGGCTGCTGGGCTCAGCATCCTCTCAGGAGTGGTCAGTGTCATCCCTGATTCCCAACATCCCTCTGGGTGTCCTCCCGCTTTGGGGACACAGCTGACAGCCAGATCATGGAATGCTGGAATGGTTTGGGTGGGAAGGGACCTTAAAGCCCACCCAGTGCCACCCCTGCCATGGCAGGGACACCTCCCACTGTCCCAGGCTGCTCCAAGCCCCCTGCCCTGGGACACTTCCAGGGATGATGTCCCTCCCACCTGGCCTGTGGTCAACACAGACTGTTGTCCTCTTTGGGGCTGTTCCTGTCTCTTCCCAACAAGTTTCCACAAGAAAATACAAAAGCAGAAAGGGGAAGTTTCAATTCTCTTCATCCAGGTTTAGGAGTGGGGGATGAGCACAATAAATTCCCACGAGATGCACACACAGGATTCCTAAAAATGACACACATTGTTTTTCCACGGCTTGATCATGTTCTCCCATCCAGTGCCTGAATCCAGGGACCATCAGGAGCTCGGGACAACTCACTCATAGGGATACACTCAGTCCCTGAGGTGAATCCCAGTCCCTGTGAATTCAGGGGTGGAAAGGATCAGCTCCTGATGGAATGTCAGTTGGCAGCTCAGGAAAAGCAGCCTCAGCCCTCCCCACTCCCTCTCACTGAGATTTTACGATTGCCTTGGGGAGAACGAGCTCTTTCAGAAAGGAACATGAGGCATAAATCAGCCCCAAAGATCCAGATTGATCCATTCCAGACAAAAGGAAAAGAATCAGTTAGTTGTGTCTGTGCAGAGAAGCAGAGGAGACTTGGAATGTTAAATATGAGCCCAGTCAGGCTGTTCTGAGCCTCGTGCTGGAGCTGCCATTAATTGTACCCCAGTTGCCATTAATTGTAGCCCGGTTGCCATTAATTGTATTCCCAGTGCCATTAATTGTATCCCAGCTGCCTGGGAGCTGGGGAGCAGCCAAGGCTGAGCTGGGCTTGGGGACAAAGGAGCTGTGCTTTGATGGGAACTGTCGTGGTTTGTTAGGAGCTGTCCTGGTTTGGTGGGAGCTGTCCCAGCCTGATGGGAGCTGTCCCAGTTTGATGGGAGCTGTCCCTGTCCCAGGTTGATGGGAGCTGTCCTTGTCCCAGTTTGATGGGAGCTGTCCCTGTCCCAGGTTGATGGGAGCTGTCCTTGTCCCAGTTTGATGGGAGCTGTCCCTGTCCTGGGTTGATGGGAGCTGTCCTTGTCTCGGGTTGATGGGAGCTGTCCTGGGTTGATGGGAGCTGTCCCTGTCCCAGTTTGGTGGGAGCTGTACCTGTCCCACATTGATGGGAGCTGTCCCGATGCTGATCCCGGGCGCCTGTGGCCTCGGGGTAGGTTTCACCCTCCAGGACAGTTTTAACCCTAAAAAAGCTGTTTGGGAGAGCTGAAAGGAGCAGCCTCAGGTGAGGCAGCAGTGAAAGGGCAGCAGGAGAGCCAAGGTGCCAAAGGGACAAGGACAGGAATACCACAGCAGAGAGGCCACTCAGGACACCTGGGAGTGTTTGCATGGAGCTTTTCCAGCTCAGCAGTTTTCCTGTTCAGGAAAAGACACAGCACAAGCACTGGCCATGGTCAGCTGTAGGAGCAATGAGGGGTAGGATGGTCAGGACAAAGACGCGAGCTCTCTGCAGCCAGGTTTGGAATTTGGGGTTTATTGCAAAGGGTGCAGGGCCCTGCTGGGAGCTGCCAAACACAGCTCAGAGCAGGCTGAGAGAAGAGAGGGGGAGAGAGGATGAGAGGGAAAAGGCAAGAGTGTGGTAAAGAGGATGAGAGTGAGAGGTTCCCATTCCAATACAATAAATCTTCTTCTGTGCTGAATATTCTGATTCTCACTAACCAATCCATTACAAGATACAAATCCTATAGCATTTCCATACAGCCTATAAGAATCATTACATCACCATACTGTGTTACATTTTAAACCCTAAAAACTCCTCTTTGGGCCCCTTCTGCCAAGCTGTAGGGTCTGCTCTGACCCTTGGGCCTGTCTGCAAGCAGAGGGTGTTGTTCCATCAAAAGGGGATCACCTTCAGCTGGCCACACCATTGTTTTCCAGTTGTTCAGTAACTGAGGGATCTCAAAGCTTGCTTTCATTTCAATCTCGCTGATAGTTTCCATATTCTCAAAATCTTTTGCCAGGCAATCATATTGATAAGGCTCTCCTGTTTCATCTTCCCCACCAGTCTCTCCCAGAGTGCCAGGAAGGGCAGGGGCACTGGGAGCTCTCTCTCTCACCCAGAGCTCATGGGCATGGACTGCACCAGGGATGAGCCTCCAGCCCCCTCAGGGCTGCCTGGGACTGGCAGAGCCCAGAACACCCTGGCATTTGAGCCCAGGGATGTGCCAGCCCTGGGGATGCCCAACCTGCAGCCAAGGGAGCAGAGGAAGCGTTGATCCCATCCCAGTCCAACAAAAACCTGTTTGGATGTGGAGTGCCTGGAAATGGCTCCAGCACAACCATTCCTCCATCCTCTGGTGAACCAAAATCCCTTAAAGGGCAGCAATGAGCAAAGCCTGTACCGAGGGCCAGGAGCTCTGAGTGGGAGCCAGACCGTGAGTCCCTGCCCAGCCTGGGAGCACTCAGCTCTCACTAATGAGCTCTTTGTGAGGCTGAAACAAAACCCAAACAATGCCCGGAGCTGCAGCTTGGAGTGACACCATTCCCAGGCTGGGCAGCTCCCAGGCTGTCAGCAGAACACCAGAATTTAGCAATAGTCCCCAAGTGAAGTTTTCTCTTCTCTCCCTGCAGTCTGCCCATGGAAAGCTTTTTTACAGCCTCTGCTCGATCCGTGTTCAGCTCTGCCCTCACTGAGGTTTTTCATTCCTTGGATTACTGATTAAATTCTTTGTGTGAGCAAAATTCCAAGTGGAGCTGAGCTGTTGTGGCTTGCAGGGTTTTGTGTCTGGCTGGACTCTGTAAAAGCAGGCCCAGAACAAACGGCTGAGAGGCCAAAATTGTGTGTGACGAGGAGGAACCCCAGGCAGAGCAGCCCTAGGGATGTTTTCTCTTCAAGGTTTTTCAGTAACTCCATGGATGGAACACAGGATTAGGACATGAAAGGCCTAAAAGCAATTTGCTGCTCTGAACTGGGGGGAATAGAACTAAACTCAGTTATTGCAGCAGAAAGAGAAAACACTGGCACCTTATCTGTGCTCTGAGTCACCAGGCAGGAGCTCCTCAGAGCCCACATCCAGCTGGAGCTCTGCAATGTGACATTCCAAGGTCCCTGCTCTTAAACCTGGCCCTGCATTGCTCCAGCACAGCCCCTGATTGAAAACCTTCCCCAGATTTCCTGCACCTGCATCCAGCACTGGCTGTGAAAAATGCATGTATTTTATGTTTGGCTTTTTGCATATATTAAAATGAATATTATATAGGTTGTATTAGAAAGTAATGCTGAATTAATTCTCTTAAGAAGTGTGTTAACTATAGTTTTAGGTTATAAAAATTGTTAAAATAGAAACTACGCTATGTAAGATGCTTTGTTTAAAAGAAAGGACTTGCAGTGAGATAGCAGCCACAGGACACCTGAATCTTTCAGAGAAAAAGAATGAGAAAAAGAAGAAACAAACTTCTTCCGGCCTCGAAGGCACTGTCAGGATTCGGAGGAAGAAGTTGACAATGGCCAGACAAAATCCTGTGTTTGAATGGAATTTATGCATCATGTATGAAGTGTATGAATATGAAACAAGCTATTGCTTTTACGGGTAAATCCTCTGTTAACGGGTGTCCTTTTTCGGGCTCCTGCTGCCCAGAAAAAGGTACCTGGACGTCTGTAACTCTTTGTATTTATTTTCTCATATTGTCCTAATTCAATTTGTCCAAATTATTTATTACTCTAATTGTATTACTATTTTTAGAACCATTTTATTACTATTAAACTTTAAAATTTTTAAAAACAAGTGATTGGTGTTTTTCACACTAGGGAAGGACAGGAAGGCCCTGGAGCTGCTCCAGGGCTGGAGCCCCTGTGAGCCAGGCTGGGAGAGCTGGGGGGGCTCACCTGGAGAGGAGAAGCTCCAGGGAGAGCTCAGAGCCCCTGGCAGGGCCCAAAGGGGCTCCAGGAGAGCTGGAGAGGGACTGGGGACAAGGGATGGAGGGACAGGACACAGGGAATGGCTCCCACTGCCAGAGGGCAGGGATGGATGGGAGATTGGGAATTGGGAATTGCTCCCTGGGAGGGTGGGCAGGCCCTGGCACAGGGTGCCCAGAGCAGCTGGGGCTGCCCCTGGATCCCTGGCAGTGTCCCACCCTGGCAGGGTGACAGATTTCATCCATGTTTGTCTCTGCCCCTGTGGGTCAGGATTTCAGCAGATCAGTTCCTGCCTCCCTTGTGCCAGAGGAAATGGAGAAATCCGTTTCCCTGGAATCCATGGGGAGAACAGCACTGTGGGCTGATACACCCCTGGTTAAAAAATTATTCTTTGGTACTGGTCAAACTGGAATAAAATCACAGAATCCCAGAACTGTTTTAAGTTAGAAGGGACCCTAAAGCTCATCCAGTGCCACCCCATGGCAGGGTCACCCCCACTGCCCCAGGCTGCTCCAAAGCCTGTCTCACCCTGAACCCTGCCAGGGATGGGCCCTCCCCACCCTCACTGCCAGGAATGCCTTCCCAGTTTCCAATCTTCCCCACATCTCATATATTAACAGATATCAATAAGCAAAGCCTGCAAAATCTGGGTTCCTTACTCCCGAAGCAGCAGGGATACACATTTCTTGGGAATAGGGGCAATTTTCCTGCTTTCCAGATTTTGTTTTAATGTGACTTTCTCTGCTGCTGAATCCTTTCCATGGGAGCTGGGGAGTGCTGAGGTTGAGCTTTCCCACCTGGACTTACCTGGGCTCACCTGAGCTCAGCCTGGGCACACCTGGGCTCAGTCTGGTCTTGGCTTGGGCTCATTCGGGCTCACCTGAGCTCAGCCTGGGCTCAGACCTGGCTCATTTGGGCTCACCTGGGCTCAACGAGGGCTTACCTTGGCTCAGCCTGGGCTCAGCTGGCGCTCATCTGAGCTCAGCCAGGGCTCACCTGGGCTCAGCCTGGGCACACCTGAACTCACCTGGGCTGTTCTGACCCAGAGCACTCAGCCCTGGCACGGCCCTGTTGCCATTCCCAGCAGCCCTGAGGCTCCCAGAGCCCAGGGGGATTTCCTTTGCCTTGGGGAAATTCTCCTCCCCGCGCATCCCCCAGGCAGCTCCGGCCCTAGGACATGGAGGGAGGAGCTGCAGGAGTGACCAAGGCATCCCCTGGCGGAGGCTCCACCTCTGGGGCTGGGAGCTCCTCCCTGTCAGAACCCAGGACATTGCTCTGGCTGCCCTGGATGGCTCCAGACCCCGGCAGGGGGCTCAGAGACCTTGGCGCGGAGTCACAGACACCTGTGCCTTTGATTTTAGCCCATGGAAACAATTACCAACCTTGTGTGAGGAGTTACAAGCCACAAGGGTTTGAGTAGAATACTAATTAATTTGTCACAGGGTGAAAAAGTAGAATTTTGGAAATTTAGAATGGGGGTTCAAGAAGCAAAATAGAAGAATCTGGGTGTGTCCTGTCCTCCTCCTTCTTCTTCTTGTCCTCCATCTTCTGCTGGGATGGTGGCACTTCTAGATTAGTTTGCAATAGAGACAGACTGTCTAACATAGGTGATAGGTGTTGGAAAATTATTGTAAATAAAGTACATGTAATTCTTAATATAAAAAGCTAACACTACCCTGTCAGAACCAAGGACATTGCTCTGGCTGCCCTGGATGGCTCCAGCTCCTGGCCAGGGGGACTCAGAGACCTTGGCACAAAGCCAAAGACCCCTGTGCCTTTGATTTTAACCCATTGAAAAAATTACCAACTTTATATGAGGATTTACAAGCCACAAGAATTTAAGCAGGATAGTTAGTTTGTCACAAGATAGAAAAGTAGAATTTTGGGTTCTTAGAATGGGGGTTCAGGAGGCAAGATGGAGGGATTTGGGCGTGCCTTGTCCTTCTTTCTTCTTCTCATCCTCCATCTCCTGCTGTGATGGTGGTGCTTTTGGATTGGTTTAGAGTAGAGACAGACTGTCTAACATAGGTGACAGGTATTGGAAAATTATTGTAAATAAAGTACACGTAGTTTTTAGTATAAAAAGATAACACCACCCCAAGGGCACTCAGTGTGCCATGAACCAACCTGTTGGACTGATCTCAGCAGGTCAGAGAAAGAATGTTATAGATAAGAGAAAATAAACCTTGAAAACCACAGCCTGACTGAGAATCCTGACTCCTGATTCTTCGATCATGGGGCTTGGAAAAGGAGACTTTCCAACACCTCAGGGTCATCTTGAGCACAGAGACCCCGCGACCACCCCAAAAACAGTCAGTGTGCCACAACCTGACCTGCCAGACAGATCTCAGCAGGTCAGAGAAAGAATGTAATAGATGAAAATAAATAAACAACCTTGAAAAGCAAAACCAATGAATCTCAACTTCTTCAGTCTCAAGGCTAAGGAAAAAAAAAAAACTTTCTAATACCACAAGAGCCATTTCAAACACAAAACCCCCAAAACCCACCAGCTCCTCTGCCTGCCAAGCTCAGCCTGATTTGTAGGAGCATTGGGGGGTAGGAGGGTCAGGACGGACGGAGATGAGAGATCTCTGCAGCCAGGCCTGTGGAACTTGGGGTTTATTGCAAAGGGCCTGGGTGCAGGGCCCTGCTGGGAGCTGCCAAACACAGCTCAGAGCAGGCCCCAAAGATAAGTAAAGAAAGTAAAGGCAAGAGTGTCGTAGAGGAAGAGAGCAAGGAAGAGTAAAAGGGTAAGAGAGCGAGGTTCCTGTTCAAATACAATAAATCTTCTTCTGTTCTGAATATTCTGATTCTCATTAACCAATCCAGTACAAGATACAAATCCTACAGCATTTCCATACAGCCTATAAGAGTCATTACATTACCATCCTGTGTTACATTTTAAACCCTAAAAACTCCTCTTTGGGCCCCTTCTGCCAAGCTGTAGGGTCTGCTCTGACCCTTGGGCCTGTCTGCAAGCAGAGGGTGTTGTTCCATCAAAAGGGGATCACCTTCAGCTGGCCACACCATTGTTTTCCAGTTGTTCAGTAACTGAGGGATCTCAAAGCTTGCTTTCATTTCAATCTCGCTGATAGTTTCCATATTCTCAAAATCTTTTCCCAGGCAATCATATTGATAAGGCTTTCCTGTTTCATCTTCCCCAACACTGATTGATGTGATCAGGCCCGAACAGGTTCCTTATTCCCCAGAGCTGTTCAGGGAGCAGGGACCAAGCAAGGCTGCTACAGCCCAGGAATGGAATTGTCTCTTTATTTTAAAGCATTGCAGTAAAATGAGGCTTTGAAATTTCACTGCTGCCTAGAGATTGGTTCCTTTCTTTAATTCCTCCCAAAGATTATATGGATAACACTTTTTTAAAATGATACAAAGTTGTCTGGTTACATTTCTTACTCATTGACAGGAAAAATATATTTTGAAATGGAAAATTATTCCTTTTTAATGGAATCTGGCTGTAAAGGTCAGTTAAGCTCCTTCAGAAATAATCAAACCCATATTATTGTCCACTCCTCTAAAGAGCCACATTGCTGCAATAATTTCTGAGTGATTTTCTCTCCTTCCCTGCTGCAGAGCCTTTCTTTCAGTTGCCAAAGCGGATGAGTTCTGTGAGTTATGGAGGCTTTTGCTGGGTGTTTAAGGAGATAAATGCACAGCCCTGTGATGCTGCAATGCTTCAGCTGAATCATTTCAGAGCAGGCAGCACACCCAGAGCTGTGTGAGGTCTGTCCAGGGCTGGATGGGGCAGGAACCAGGGCTGGGCCATTGCCAGGGGCTGCTGCTCCAGGAGTGCGTTGAGCAGAGCCTGGAGAGCAGCCCCAGCTCTGCCCCTGCCCACAGCTGGACACAGCCTGGATCCTTGGGGGATGCCCAGGCTGGGATTGTTGGGGGTCTGGGGTGGGACTGGGTGATCCTTGGGGTCCCTTGCAGCTCAGGATTTCCAGGGCTGCCAAATCCCAGTGGGGTCCCAGGAGCATCCCCCATTCTGGGCTGTGCTGGGACAGCCCCTGCCCTCCTCTCCTGCCCTGCCGAGATCCCCAGAGCACTCCAACCCAGCTTCACACCTGCACTGAGCTCCCACAGTCCTTTTCCAGCCCAAACCTTCCCTGATCTCCCAGAGCCTTTATTCCCTGTTCCATCCCAGTTCCTTTTCCAGCCCAAACCTTCCCTGATCTCCCAGAGCCTTTATTCCCTGTTCCATCCCAGTTCCTTTTCCAGCCCAAACCTTCCCTGATCTCCCAAAGCCTTTATTCCCTGTTCCATCCCAGTTCCTTTTCCAGCCCAAACCTTCCCTGATCTCCCAGAACTCCTCCGAGCTCCCCTGGCTGCCCCTCGGGGGGGATTTGCTGGGCCAAGGGATGGGAGCAAAGCAGCAACTTGGCTCTGCTGCCTGAGCTGCCCCAGCTCCAGCTGCTTTGGGAGCCTTTGTTCCCTGTTCCACCCCAGAATCAGCAGTTCCAGCTGCTCTGGAGCCTTTATTCCCTGTTCCATCCCAGTTCCAGGTGCTCTGGAGCCTTTATTCCCTGTTCCATCCCAGTTCCAGGTGCTCTGGAGCCTTTATTCCCTGTTCCATCCCAGTTCCAGGTGCTCTGGAGCCTTTATTCCCTGTTCCATCCCAGTTCCAGGTGCTCTGGAGTCCTTATTCCCTGTTCCACCTCAGTTCCAGTTGCTCTGGAGCCTTTATTCCCTGTTCCATCCCAGTTCCAGCTACTCTGGAGCCTTTATTCCCTGTTCCATCCCAGTTCCAGGTGCTCTGGAGCTTTTATTCCCTGTTCCATCCCAGTTCCAGGTGCTCTGGAGCCTTTATTCCCTGTTCCATCCCAGTTTCAGGTGATTTGGAGCCTTCACTCCTAGTTCCATCCCTGTTCCAGGTGCTCTGGGAGCCTTTATTCCCTTTATTCCCTTTATTCCCTGCTCCATCTCAGGGCAGTGCAGGAGCAGAGTGGAGCCTTCCCTGTTCCAGCCCAGCTGCAGGGACAGGAGCTGGGTCCTGAGCAGTGCCCAGGACAGGAGCTGATTCCATGGGGGAAAACCTCTCCAGGCCCTCCTGGGGCTGCAGGAAAGGGCAGGGATGGCCTTTCCAAGGGGAGCTGGGATTGCAGGAGTTGGGCAGTAACAGAAACAGCAAATCCAGTCCCAAGGGTCTGTGTTTCTGGTGAGAGGAGTCCCTGCTGCCTTTGCAGGGTCCCACCATCCCCACCTGGCAGCAGGATTTAGCCAGGCCTGATCAGCTGTGGACAGGGATCAGTCTTCCATCCAAAGCAAGAACAGCACCTGGGACTGGGAGTGAATCCTGGCACTGAGGCCAGGAGACATCCGGAATTCTGTGCTCAGAGCTGCACAAATAACTCCTGGTGCAGGTCACTGAAAACCTCCCAAACAGAGGAAAAAAGGTCCTTTTTTCTTTGTTCCTTTCTTTTTGCCTTCCTGGTAGGATGAATACAGTGGAATCAGGCACCCAGGGGGGAATGACTGGCATCTGACTCCACTCAGAATGCCGCACAATTGCTTTATTAAACTATATTATATCATATTAATACTATATTATAGCTAAAGAGATACTATACTATATTATACTATACTACACTATACTACACTATACTACACTATACTATACTATACTATACTATACTATACTATACTATACTATACTATACTATATAAAGATACTAAAGAAATACTTGTGACTGTCTCCAGACAGCCTGGACACAGCTTTGACCGAATTGGCCAAGGAAACAAAAGAATCTTCAGCAGAATCTAATTGATGAATCACTTCGGGTAAACAATCTCCGTAACACGTTCCACGTGTGCAAAAACAACAGGAGTAGTAAATAGAGATAAGAATTGTTTTCTCTTTTTCTCTCTGTGCTTCTCCAGGAAAAATCTTGAGAGAGAAAATTATGTCTCTCTCTGTTCAGAGAATGTGAATGCCACAGAGAAACCCTCCAAGAACATTTCTTTCAGGTCAACTGAGATGTTTTGTGCTGTCTGCAAGGAATTATTTCACTTAACTTTCAAATTGCAGCTTCCTGCTTTGCTTTTTGTTTCCTTGTGTGTGAATGGGAGGATCTTGGACACCCACTCAAAATGTTGTTTAGAAAAGGCTGAAATGGGAAGTTTCAAGTTTCCTTTCCATAGCAATAATCAAATGAATTGAACATGAATGTGGAAATGCAATAAATCATCTCAATTCTGTAGATGTTATGAAACAAAACACTCCAGTTATGCTTTTTACTTTGTTCTTTCCTTTCGTTTTTGGCTGAGCTCTGTTAAATTCTGTAATTATTTATATTCCTACATGAAAGATTTCACCTCAGCATGCACTGAGCAGCCTGGAGGAGTGATAAAATGGGGTAAATCTGCTCCCAAATCACTCCTTCAGCCCCAAATCTGCCTCTGCCAATCAGAGGAATGACAGCCCCACCAGATCTTCAGGCTGATCTCAGTGAGCTCAGGGCAGCCTCACAGTGCAGGAATTCCCTGGGTTTCCCTGGAATACTGACCAGCCCTGTGCCTGCCTTGTCCTGTTCCTGTCCTGGGCCACAGCCCCAGAGCTGCCAGGGGGCAGGGACAGGGCAGGGACAGCGTCAGGGCAGGATTTTGGGGGCTCTGTGCAGAGCCAGGAGCTGCAGTTGAAGATCCCTGAGGGTCCCTCCCAGTCAGGAGATTCTGGGACTCCCTGGAATCCCTCAGAGGGTGAATTTTGGCTGCCTGGCTGCAGTGCCAGGTGAGTGTGGCCTGCAGTGGCAGAGCAGCCCCTGGTGGGGACATTTCCCCTCTCTCCAAGGGGTGACCCCACTCTCAGCAGGTTTGTGACCAAACCCAGCCCATTCATTTGTCTCCAGCCTCCATCCCCAGTTCCAGCAGGCAGGCAGGGAACTGGAGCCTGGCAAAGCTCTGCCTTGCAGCACGAACCCACATCCCCACAGAGCCCCTGTGGAGAGCCCTGCTTCACTGGGTGACCTGAAACAAAACATTTCCTTTCTCACCTGTTTGTGAGCCCAGCTGGAAACCTCCCCAGCCCCTCAGCAGCCCCGTGCTGAGCTCACAGCTGAGCTTTCCTGGGGGAAATAAAGCACAAATGAAAACTGCAAACCATCACCAAGGCCTGATGAATGGTTCAGAGACAGGCTGGGGCCAGGAGAAAAGGCTGGAATTAAACCACGGAGAAAGCTGGACCATCACTTACTTGTTTTTTAATTTCTCTTTTTTTCCTTTCTTTTTCTTTTTTGGCTGTTATTTATCCCTGCTTAACTTTGCAGGAATCTCAGCTCCTGCACACAGGCTTAGACATTTTTATATCCTGACCATATGTGTCGGATGAAGTTGATTGAGCTGATGGATGGATTGATGGAAGTGATTGATGGATTGCTGAGCTGCCAGGGAGCTGCTCCGTTCTCCCCATGCTGAGGGGAGCTCTGCAGCCCTGATCTGTCACCCTGGGGCTTCACCAAACCCCCCAGTCCCCCCTCCCAGAGGAGGTGTCCCTGCCCAGGGCAGGGGTGGCACTGCCTGGGCTTTAAGGGTTTTTCCAACCCAACCCAACCCAATGCAGGATTCTGTGATTCCACGATCTTGTCAGCCTGGAATACCCAACATGGACATAAGCAAAGCTGTCAGATGTTCCCAGGGTGCTCTTGGCTGGAACAGCCCTGAGGAGCCCAGCCCTGTGGGATCCTGCTTAGCCTTTGCCATTTCCTTCCAGGGCAGAATGGGAGGCAGCTGAGCAGGAATGGGAATCCAGGCAGGGGAAAGAGCCTGTGACAACCCTGAAGTGCAAAAAGCTGGAAATCCACCCAGGAAGGGACACCTGGCATTGCCTGGCAGCTCCTGGAGGGCAGACGTGGGGCTGTGTCCCTCGGGTGTGAGCTCTGATCCCCAAGTGTCACAGCAAGTCCCAGCTCAGGGCAGCTCTGGTGTCAGAACCCAGGACATTGCTCTGGCTGCTCTGGAGGACTCAGGGCCCTGCCAGGGGGCTCAGAGACCTTGGCACAGAGCCACAGACACCTGTGCCTTTGATTTTAGCCCATGGAAACAACTACCAACCTTGTGTGAGGAGTTACAAGCCACAAGAGTTTGAGTAGAATGATAGTGAATTTATCACTGGGTGAAAATGCAGAATTTTGGGGTTTTAGAATGGGGGTTCAGGAGGCAAGATGGAGGAATCTGGACATGTCCTGTCCTTCTCCTTCTTCTCCTTGATCTCCATCTTCTGCTGTGATGGTGGCACTTTTGGATTGGTTTAGAGTACAGACAGACTGTCTAACATAGGTGATAGGTATTGGAAAATTATTGTAAATAAAGTACACGTTGTTTTTAGTATGAAAAGATAAGAGCACCCCAAGGTGGTCAGTGTGCTATGAACCAACGTGCTGGACAGATCTCAGCAGGTCAGAGAAAGAATGTAATAGATAACAGAGAATAAACAACCTTGAGAACCAGAGCCAAGGAACCCTGTCTTCTTCCTTCCAACTTTCCAACACCTCGGGGTCATCTCAACACCAGAGACCCCGTCACTCTGGGAGGAAAGGAAGAAGATGTAGAAGAGAAAAAAGCTGCTCTGCTCTGAGCTGAAGTTAAATAGCAGGAATATTCTGAACAGCCAAGTTAAAGGTTGTCAAGCTGGGAAAGTGCTCTTAAGGTAATGAAAGAACGAGAACAAAATCAAAACTAAAAAGGAGACATTTGCCCAGAGCCCTCCCTGATGAGGAGCTGCTGGAGCTGGGCTTTGTCTGCCAGGGACAAACCCAGACTGGGATCTTGGTTCAGGGAGTGATGAAGAGAAGGATGCATCAGGGAGGGCAGCTCCCAAGGAGGTTGATTATCTGCTGGAGAGGTGATGGAAGAGAAATCAGGGAACAAAAGGCGAGGCAGCTGCTAAAAACCAGGGACAAAATTAGGAATAAGCAAACATTAACAAGACCCAGGTTATTGCTCTAATGTGCCAGGCAGGAGGGAAGGCAGCAACACCAGAGTCACTCTTAATTTAGCATAAGATTCGAAATTGTGCTAAAAAATGCATCAGAGTACTTTGATTTTTCACAGCAGATCCTGAAGATTTTGGGGGAAAAAAAGGGAGAAAAGCAAATCTGATGGAAACAGGCAATGGCCAGGAAATGGGGGGCCTTATTCCAACCAAAACTCCTTTACAAGGAAGAGTCTTGCTCCAAGTGCCCCTGGGGTCCTCTCCTCATTATTACTCGGGGAATCCAAGGATTTTAGCTGTGATTTGGAGAGGATTGGGAATGTGCCCAAAGCAGTGTCAGGGAGAGAGCCCAGGGAAACATCACCCGACCATCTCAGGGCAGGTCACCCCTGCTGCTGCCCCAGCTGCTCCTGCTCAAAGTTCAGACTGAATTTAATCCTTTTAAATTGAAAACTGGATTTTTGGTGACCTGTGTCACCTTCTTTTCCTATGGAAAAAGTTCTTACAGAAAGTCCCATAATGGCGCACCCAGATAAATGTGGGGTTTCTCTGTGGAATATTAACAACAATCAGCCCGTGCTGGTTTGAACAGAGCATTTGGGAATTCTTGCGAAACATTTTTTGGAGGATTTAAGGAGATGCCACTCTTGCTCCAGGCAGTCCATCATTTCGTGCTCCATTCCATGGTGCACATTCCCAAAATAATCCGTGCTGGCACACAGGAGTGGGAAGGGTATTGTCTTCCCTGGCAAGCTGAGAAAGGCAGGGGCGAGGCTGTGAAAGTGTGCAGGGATAAAAGGGATTTCAGGCAGCCTGGAGACAGCGGGGAAACCCTCCCCTGCAAAGGCACCAGCAGGGGAACAGCGAGGGCAGGAACGGGGCTCTCTTTCCCCCGGGAATGGGAACCCAGAATCCAGCAGTGGGGTGTGACGGGCCATGGATCACAGGGAACAGTGCTCCAGCAGGACCTCCCTGGCTGTCCAGGCCCCAAAGTGCCTCAATCCGTGCTCCTCCCGGGAAAGGAACGTGTGATCACATCTCTGCCTGCCGCCAGCACCGTCTCCCTGCATCCCTGCCACCTCCGCCTTCCCTGGGAGAGGAACCAACTGATAGAGCTCGAATTAAACCCTCAGCAATCATCCCCAGCTCCATTCAGCTTTCAAATCTGATGCTTCTATTCCTGAATAATGGCAAGTGTGCCTGCAAGCTCCTCTGCTTTTCCCAGCTCCCCTTGATCTTATAGAGGATAATGCTGCTGCCTCAAAGCTGGCCTGGCTGGAGAAAATCAGCCCTTCCTAAAGGGAATTCTGGGGTTCAGGGGGATTGTTCCTGTGAAAATCCACCTGGCAATGGGATTTGATGGGTGGCCACTGAAGGGGACCAGCATTTCCTGCTCGGAGGAGTTCACAGCTTTGTGCTCCCAGGGATTTCAGAGGAGCCCTCAGACCTCAGATCAAAGCTCAGTGCAGCTTAGACAGAGCTGATCTGCTGTGAGCTGCTGCCACTCAAAGTGCCCAAAGACATCCAGATCCTGCTGAATTTGGCTCAATCAATCCCAAAGCAGAAGCCAGGGAGCTGTGAGAGCTGCCTGGGTCTCTGAGCTTGCCCAGCATGTGGAAGTCCAGCATCTGCTCCAGGCTGGAGCTGTCAGGAGGATCCAGGGCCCAGAAACCAGAGGGCTGCTTTGGAGGGCTCTGGGATTCAGTTCATGCTCAGCCAGAGGGGCACAGAGCTAAAAATGGGGAACACGAGGAGCGCCCGTGGAACACAAGGAGCCTCCTGCTATTCCTACCACTCCCAGCAGCTTCCTCCCAGCTCCACAGCCACTCCCAACTGTGGAAAATTCACATTCTCTGAAAAAAATCCCTTCACCCAGGATTTTTCTCCTGGGAAGCTGTGAAGCCTCAGAGAAAAGGAAAACAATTCTTATCTCATTTGCTTCTCCTGTGTTGTGCTTATGGGGAATGTTTTAGGAGATTGTTTACCCACAGGTGATTGTTCCATTGGATTCTGCTGTGAGTTGTTTTCATTCTTTGGCCAATCAGGGCCAAGCTGTGCTGGGAGTCTGGAAAGAGTCAGGAGTTTTCATTATTATCTTTTTAGCTTTCTGTAAGTATCCTTTCTGTATTCTTTAGTATAGGATAGTATTCTTTAACGTAATATAGTGTAATAAAGTAATAAATTAGCTTTCTGATAAGATGCAGTCCTCCTCATCATTCCTTCCTTTGTTGGTGGCCCTGCATTTACAACACCCCACCATCCCCTTATTGCAGTCACCCTCAAGCAGGGAGCCACAGAAGGCTCTCCCCTCCCTGTGCCCTTGCCTGGAGCACTGCAGCCTCTGCCGATTGCATTCATTCCCTTTGGAAATGCAGTAATGGCACCTGACACCTCCTGGGACACTCTGTGGGGCGGAATTCACAGTTTCAGTCCTAATGAGGAGCCAATTGCTGTCTTCAGCTGGGCTCTGCCCTTGGTGCCATCGCAGTGGCACAGAGAGAGGGGTCACTGAGGGCTCAGCGTGGCAGAACTGCAGCTGGAGAGGCAAAGCTCAGCACCAGCCTTCCCTGAGGGATGGGAACAGGATCAGCCCTGCACCACAGCAGTGCCATTTATTCACTCTGGGCTGCTCTCCCTTTTCTCAGTTTATGCTTTGGATGGATGGGTTTGGTTCTGTGGAGAGGAGGCTGCTCCAGGTGAATTCCTCCTTCCATGAATTGGATCTCACCATGCCAGGCCCTGCACTGCTCCAAGGGCCTGCAGTGCTGGGCAGAGCTCCCAGGAAACGAATCCTAAAGCCTCATAATCCCTCACTAATGAGCACCAGGCCTCGCCAACCCTCAGCTCCCGAGGATGCTTCCAAGAGAAGTTCTGCTGCCTCCCTTCCTGAGAGGGAGGAATTCAGGAATGCGGAAGGAAAAAGAGTTGCCTGTGGCCAGACAGGATCAGTCAGGCCCAGGAACTGTCCCAGATTTAATTATCAGAAATAGTTACTGGTCACTAATGGTTTACTAATGGTGTTCCATCACTTGTGATGGATTGCAGAGGCATAGGAGAGGAGGAGCGCCATTCCAGCTGCCTGCAGCAGCTCCTGCATCCAAGCATGAGATTTGATTGTCTTTAGCTCAGCTCCCAATTGTGAGAGCGAGAAAATCCAGGGGCTATATTTAACTCCTGCTTCTGGGGAGTCTTGTCACAGCTCCTCGTGTTCAGCACTGCTCAAACAAAACATTCCCTGGATTGGCGTTCTGCTTTTCCACAGAGCCTCTGTTCTTGTGCTCAGCACTGCTCAAATGAGGTACTCTGTGGATTTGGGGCTCCCCATTCCCTCAGAGCCTCTGTTCTTCTGTTCAGCACTGCTCACACAAGGTATTCCATGGATTTGGGGCTCCCCATCCCCTCAGAGCCTCTGTTCTTGTGCTCAGCACTGCTCAAATAATGTACTCCGTGGATTTGGGGCTCCCCATTCCCTCAGAGCCTCTGTTCTTCTGTTCAGCACTGCTCACACAAGGTATTCCATGGATTTGGGCTCCCCATTCCCTCAGAGCCTCTGTTCTTGTGCTCAGCCCTGCTCAAACAAAATATTCCCTGGATTGGGGTTCTCCTTTTCCACAGAGCCTCTGTTCCTGTGCTCATCCAAGGTACTCCATGGATCTGGGGCTATCCAGTCCCTCAGAGCCTCTGTTCTCATGTTCAGCACTGTTCACACAAGGTATTCCAAGGATTTGAGGCTCCCCATTCCCTCAGAGCCTCTGTTCTTGTGCTCAGCACTGCTCAAACAATGTACTCCATGGATTTGGGGCTCCCCATTCGCTCAGAGCCTCTGTTCTTGTGCTCAGCACTGCTCAGACAAGGTACCGCATGGATTTGGGTGTCCCAATTCCCTCAGAGCCTCTGTTCTCGTGTTCAGCACTGCTCAAACAATGTACTCCATGGATCTGGGGCTCTCCTGTCCCTCAGAGCCTCTGTTCTTGTGTTCAGCCCTGCTCAAACAAGGTACTCCATGGATTTGGGGCTCCCCATTCCCACAGAGCCCCATTCTCTGCCTGCCTTGCCGTGGCTGAAGCAGGAACTCCTCAGGTGTGCCATTATTTGGAGGGCTCACCTGGACCCTTGCCTGGCCCCCAGGTGAGCAGGAGCCAGAGCTGCTCAGTGTCCCCTCAGCAGCAGCACCAGGGTCACACCCAGCTGAGTGCCACCAGCACTCTGGAACAGGGGCACCCTGGGGAAATGCTGCCCTTGGGGTGAGGGGTGCCTGGGTGATGAATAAAGAACCCTCTCTGCTTCAGACTGTAAGGAAAATTCAGAAGCAGCCTGAGCTTAGGGAGTGTTCCAAGAAAATATTTAATGAGAAATTTTGCATGTTGGGGGTGTTTGAGGGAGTGAAAGCTGGTATCCGTTGAGGGTGCTGGGACTTGGGATCACCCTGGCTTTACTGGGATCACTCTGGTTGTATTGAGATCACTCTGGTTCTATTCGGATCACCCTGGTTTACTGGGATCACTCTACTTTTATTGGTATCTCCCTGGTTTTATTGGAATCACCCTGGTTTTATAGGGATCATTTTGGTTGTATTGAGATCACTCTGGTTTTATTGGAATCACCCTGGTTTTATTGGGGTCACTCTGGTTTTATTAGGATCACCCTGGTTTTCCACAGCTGTGTCCCCACAGAGCTGCTCCCTGGGACTGTGAGGCCCCAGGACCTTTTTATGAACACAATCATTTTATGTCAGTTCCAGATGTTTCCTGCTGCTCACCTCTGTCAGAACTGAAGGTTTGGGCAGATCCTGTGGAAGAGCCCCCCGTCCCTGTGGTGCCCCCAGTTGTGTGAGGTGACCCTGAGGTGTCCCCCAGCTCCCTGGGGGGCTCCTGGCAGCATCTGGGGCTGGCCATGGTGGCACACTCAGCGAGCCATGGGCCCATATTGCCATTTGGAAATGATTTGTTCTCTTCAGCTGATTTAGAGCCAGGGGTTTATGAAGCAGAGCTGGCAGGGAAGGGGAGCTCTCAGAGCAAAGATTCCAGCAGAGCCCTGTGACACTTCCCATGCCACAAACCTGCTTTTTTATTGTCTTCTTTTAACTTTTGAGACTTTGTGTGTGTTCAAATAAAAAAGTTTAAACTGATGGTGCCTGAAGGGATCAGAGCCCCAGTGATTTAAGCTGTTTCTCATAACATATCAAGATTCTTCTCCTGCTGTGGAGCAGTAACAGGGTAATTACTGCCAGGGCCTTTGGCAGGATTGTCCAGATCAGAAGCTGCTGGGATTCCACCAGGCCTTTAGTTATGGGACATGAACTCATTTGGAACAGAGCATAAGGAAGAAGGAAAGAAGCAGCAGCATCATTTCAGCTTCTGCATCCTAAGGGAATTTCAGCATTCTTTATTTTAAAGGGATGGCCCCAGCCCTTTGGGAATTGCTGATTGTGAAAAATGCATATTTTATAATTGGATTTTCGCAAATATTAAAATGAATATTATATGTGTTATGTTAGAAAGTTATGCTGTATTAATTTTCTTAAGTACTGTGTTAAATGTAGTTTTCTGTTATAATATAATGTTAAAATAGAAACTATGCTATGTAGGATACTTTTTTAAAGAAAGGACTCAGACCAAGACAGCAGCAACAGGACAGCTAAATCTTTGAGAGAAAGAGAATTTATTGCTCCATTATCAGAAGAAATGCACTTCCTGCCTTGCTCAGCCCTGAAGATGCCGTCAGAATTCAGAGGAAGAAGCTGACACTGACCAGACAGAATCCTGTGTTTGAATGGAATTTATGCATCATGTATGCGATGTATGAATATGCAACAGGCTGTTGTTTTTTAGGGTTAATCTTCTGTTAATGTGGGTCCTTTTTTGGGCTTATTTTGCCCAGAAAGAAGTACTGGGACTGTCTGTAACTCTTTGTTTCTATTGTCTCGTATTGTCTCGTAAATCCAAATTGTCCAAATTTTTATTACTCTAATTATTGCTATTTTTACAACCATTTTATTACTATTAAACTTTTAAAATTTTACAAACAAGTGATTGGCATTTTTCACACTGATGGAACCCCATTTCCCATTTCCATCTGGAGTTTCTCTGCTGTGTGACCCCGTTGTCTCAGAGCATTCCAGACTCACAGCAGACTGGGCCATCAGTGGATGGAGGAATGCCCTGTTCAGGCGCCATTTGTAGCAGCCTGAATTGCTGCCAGCACAGTCCCGGGTGAAGAAGCAGAAAGGACCTTTGCATTATATCCACAGATGTTTTATTCAGCCATGGTGAGATGTTCAGGTCCCAGCACCCAGAGAATCTGACTTTCTCTCTCTACTGTGGCCTGGGGTGGACCCTGGTCTCGGGGCAGTACAAAGATGAGGGCCAAGCAGGGAACAGGGAAGGAGTGTCTCAGGAACATAGGAACAGGGGAAGGAGCCAATGGGGTCCAACAGCTTTTTGAGGGAAGCTTCTTGTGTCTCCCTAGACCAGGGAGTGTCTCCACAGAGGAAAACTCCCCCACCCTCACAATGTTTCTCTGTATTTGACCCTGGGATCGTGTCCCTCATGGACAGCACAGCTTTGCTCTCCAAACCCCTGGATAAGAACATTTCCCAGAGCTAATTCCTGCAGTGCTTTCCTGGATGGCACAAAGCAGCTGGGAAATGGTGTGGAGAAAATCACAGCAGGGCCTGGGCAAGAGAAGTTTTGTGACTTAATTGTGCCCTTCCTCTGCCTGAAGGGCTCCAAGAAACTTGGAGAGGGGCTTGGGACAAGGATGGAGGGACAGGACACAGGGAATTGTTTGGAATATCAGAGAGAACAATCTACAAATGCACAGGGAGCAGCTGCAGAGGGACAGGGACAGTGTGCCCCATGACCAGGACAAGGAGTCACATCTGGCAAGAACAGAGGAAATTTAGGTTAAAATCCCTAAATGAGATGTCCAGGGAGCTCTGGAGGGGCCAGGGTGGTGCTGAGGCTCCATCAGAGCCATAAACACAGACTGGACAAACACACAGTGACAAACGCACAGTGACAAACACACAGAGGCCAGGAAACCCTGTCTGGAGTGGGAAAACGAACCCCCAAACCTCTCTGGGCTCCCTGGAAACCCCTGAACATTCCCAATTTCCCAGACCTTGTGCTGACTCTCTCTAGATGCTCCCCATCCACCCCAATGCCCATCTCCATGGGACCTACGGGGCGTCCCTTCCCTGGGCAGGAATTTTCCAACCTGCCAGGCCCAGGGGGGCATCTCTGCATTAAAACCTGACACAGCCAACCCCAAATTAGTCCTGCTAATGAGCTGGTGGCTTAAAATACCCCAGGCATAATGCAAATAATATGCAAATGAGGCCACAGCAACAGATTGAGCCCATGAACCTTTTGGAAAACTTCTGAGGCTGGAACAGGGCATGTGGGAAGAGCTTTAAACCCAGCCACAGGATGAGACTGGAGTGGATTAAAGGTGCTTTGCAGGGAACCTGTGGCCATGAGAGCTGGGAAAAGGCACAGAGGAGGCACCACGTGGATGCTCCAGCTGAGGATGAAGGGGGTTTTGATCTCAGCCCACCCTGCAGAGCTCCAGAGCCTCAGCTGCAGTGTTTCATTAGGAGCCCCACCTGGATCTCACATGCAGGGGCAGCAAGGAGGGAGGGAGGTGCTTCCAGAGGGATCCAGCCTGGACTCAGGGAGGGAATGGAAATGAAATTTCCCACCCTCCATCCCTGGGAGCTCCAGGGATCTATTGCTTCCTGCTTTCCCCTGGTTTTTCCCTCAGGAGCTGGAGCTGAAGGAGCCTTTAGCTGGGTGGGAGATGCCCAGCCCTGTGGGACTCCTCCTCGGCTCAGAGCCTGGACTCCTCCAGACTCTGCCATAATTCCAGTTCAATAAAAGATCCCAACTAAAGCGCCTGTTCCTAAATGCAGCCCTGGGGTTTGTGCACAAAACTCTCCCTGTGTCTCCAAACTCCCATTTCCAAGTGGCGGAAGGAAGGAAGGAAGGAAGGAAGGAAGGAAGGAAGGAAGGAAGGAAGGAAGGAAGGAAGGAAGGAAGGAAGGAAGGAAGGAAGGAAGGAAGGAAGGAAGGAAGGAAGGAAGTGGCGGAAGGAAGGAAGGAAGGAAGGAAGGAAGTGGCGGAAGGAAGGAAGGAAGGAAGGAAGGAAGGAAGGAAGGAAGGAAGGAAGGAAGGAAGGAAGGAAGGAAGGAAGGAAGGAAGGAAGGAAGGAAGGAAGGAAGGAAGGAAGGAAGGAAGGAAGGAAGGAAGTGGCGGAAGGAAGGAAGTGGCGGAAGTGGCGGAAGTGGCGGAAGTGGCGGAAGTGGCGGAAGTGGCGGAAGGAAGGAAGGAAGGAAGGAAGGAAGGAAGGAAGGAAGGAAGGAAGGAAGGAAGGAAGGAAGGAAGGAAGGAAGGAAGGAAGGAAGGAAGGAAGGAAGCTCAGCCTGGGGTCTGTGCCCCTGCAGGGGAAGCAGAGCTGTGCCCTGGCTGCTCTGACAGCCCCAGGAACCCCTCTGAGCCGAGATCGTTCTACTCTCCTGCTGTGAGGACACTTCAGGCAAGTCCTGATCAAAGGGGTTTGGGCTGAGCTGCCTCGGTGCCTGAGCCGAGCTCAGCAGTGAGGGAGGCACAGACTCAGCCCAGCATCCCTGGCTGGGACCTGCCCAGGATTCCACTGTGAGAGCTGAGCTCAGCTGCTGCGTCCTCTCAGGAGTCTCAGAGGATCACAGAATTCCAGGATGGTTTGGGTTGAAAGGGACCCCCAAGCCAGTTTCACCCCTGCCATGGCAGGGACACCTTCCACTATGCCAGGCTGCTCCAAGCCCCATCCAACCTGGCCTTGGGCACTACCAGGGATCCAGGGGCAGCCCCAGCTGCACTGGGCACCCACCCTCACAGGGAACAATTCCTAATTCCCAATCTCCCATCCATCCCGGCCCTCTGGCAGTGGGAGCCATTCCCTGTGCCTGTCCCTCCATCCCTTGGAAATCCTCTCTCTCCATGTTTCCTGTGGCTCCCTCAGGCCCTGCAAGGCCACAGTGGGGTCACCCCTGGTCTCCTCTCCAGGTGAGCACCCCCAGCTCTCCCAGCAGAGCTGCTCCATCACTGGCATCACCCTGGAGCCTCCCTGGGCCCTGCAGCAGCTCCAGGTCCCTCCTGTGCTGGGGTCTGCAGGTGAGGTCTCACCTGAGCAGATCCCCTGGGCTCTCTGCTTGTCATCCCAGTGTTAATTCGCTCTAGGGTAGGAAAACAATTTAAAATTACAGTTTCTGCCAGTTCACTGAGTTTGTCACTGTGAAAAGGTGCTCATCAGCTCAGGGCTCTGGTTTTGGGGTTGGATGCACCAGGATCACTGGAATTCCACAGCCCAGAGTGTCCATCACCCACAGGATTCTGTCCCTCCCAAAAGAGCCCCCAGGAAGTGCAGGAGTCTCTCAGGGAAAGGCCACACCACCTAGAAAAGGGCTCTTTTACTGCTCAGTCTTTCTCAGACCTGTGGTTAATTAATTGCCAATTAACTCCCAAGCCTGGGCACTCCCTGCAGTTAAGAGCAGGATACAAGTGGGAGCACTCTGCCCCACACAGCCTGGGCTGTGCCTGGCCTGGAACTGGGGCAGGGCTGTGCTCCAAACAACCTTCACCAGTCTGCTCTTAATTATCTCCAGTTCACTACCAATTAACTCAGGGCCAAACCCTTGCACCTGAAGGCCTTAAACCGAAGCTTTTGAGGTTTGTTCTCAGCTGCCTGAGGCTGAAGGTCAAACACAGTGTCCCCAGAAGGGCTGGGGGGGCTGGCATCTCTGGGACCAGGCAGGGAGAGCACCTTCATCCTGTTATGAGTAGAAAAGTTGTCCCTTTTTTTTAAAAAGGTTGCAGAGTTAAACCAATTGCTGCTAAGTTGGAGTTTTAACTATTGTTGTTAATAATTTCATGTTGTAATCACCTGCTGTTAATAGTTTTTCTTTAATGACCTGTTGTTGATGGTTAGAAATCCCCCTTTGTGGAGTATCACCCTGCTGATTCCTGGAAAATGGCACCCGGGACTGTAAGGAGGAGGTGACATCGGGGTAGGCATGCAAATGTGGAAACACCTCGCCACATCTAGCAGGAAAAACCTCTAAAACCACAAGCCACCATAGAATTAAGAGATGTAAGTGATGTCCAGAGGTAAGGAAGTGAACCCAGTGTCTGCTAAGATCCTTTTTACCTTTCACCCTAAACTAAAGAATGTTGGCTAGAAAGAGGACCTGAAATGTCAAACTGAAAAATGGGAATCTCCTGATGCTCTGGTGAGGACAGAAGCCCCAGCTGTGTCCACAGACCAGCAGACACAGCTGCACTCTTCATCCTCCTCCATGCCAGTCCTGAGAGCAGCAGTGGCATGAGCATGACCCGTCGGTTCTCCCTACCCGAGCTGATTTTTAGTAAAGGCATTAAAAAGGAGAGAGATCTCCTGCCCTATTTATTTCAGTCTCAGGACCCAGCTCCTGGTTCTCCCTTTGGACCCAAACCTGAGCCCTCTCTGGCCCTGCTCTCAGTTGGGTGTTGTAAGAGATGTTCTGAATTTTTCCTCATTTGCTTCACAACCATCTCAAGAACAGAGAGCAGGACCCTGAGGACCCTGACTGGACTTCTGGCCTGGTTGAGGTGGATGCTCGCTGAGTGTTCACAGCTGTGTCTGCAGTGACTGCTTCCAGCAGGGCCTGCCAAGGAGCAGCTCACAGAAGGCTAAAAGACACTAATGAAAACTCCTTCCAGAGCCCCAACACAGCTTGGCTGTGATTGGTCATTAAGTAAAAACAATTCACATGAAACCAATGGAACAATCACGTGTGGATAAACAAGCTCCAAACACATTCCAAAGCAGCAAAACACAGGAGAAGCAAATGAGATAATATTGTTTTCCTTTTTCTCTGAGGCTTCTCAGCTTCCCAGAAGAAGCACCTTGGGCAAGGGGATTTTTCCAGAAAATATGAAAGTGACAGCAGAGTGGCTGCCAAGGAGGAATTGCTTGTTGAGGTGCCCAGAGGGGCACCCATAGCCCTATACACTTGTGTCTGCTTCACGAGAATGGCCCAGGAATTTCCCACCTCTTGGCCAAATGAACTTCCAGGGGTAACTTTGGTGGTCTCCCATGGAAAACCCTTCACCTGCTTCACTACCACCGTGAGGGATGGAGATTGAAGCCCCCTGCCAAGGACTGAGACTCCTGCAATCCTAATGGGGGCAGGGACTGGCCTGATTGGAGCGAGATGTTTGCCCAGGTGTGTTCCCTGGACCAGGAAAACAATGGGTCTGTCCCTGCTGAGAACATGGACTGTCTGTGCCCGTTTTCAATACCTGCTCCCCTTCAGTGATTTCAAGAGACTCATTCTTCATTGTCCTGTACCTGTTCTCCCCTCTGCAAAGGACTATAATAGACCCTGAGTTAACCAGGAGACTTTGAGATTCTCCCTGATGTGACAAGACGCATTTCCATTGTCCAGACCTTGAGGATTTCATCCCTGCATTGGTAGCTCTACCCTTTCCCCTCTCTCTCTCTCTTTTTATCTCCTTTCTAAATCCCTCTATTGCATTTGCTGTGGTCATTCAATAAAGGCGTTATTTTAAAAATACACCTTTACAATCAAAAGGTCTATTTTATACATAAAATTATGTATATATCTATATATATATATATATATATATATACATATATATGTATTTATATATAAATCAAAACAAAATTCAGTTTTGATTGATACTGCAATCCCCTCCGTGTTGTTTTTGCACTCTGAGTTAATGAACCCTCAGGACCCCTGCTAGCACGAGCTGATCGTGACAGGTGTGGCTCCCAGGAGGCACTGCAGGGACTGGGCAAAATCAAGGAAACAAAGAAGTTCCAGGGGTTTCTCCCAGGGAGCAGGAGCAGCACTCTCAGGTGGTCCAGGAGCAATTCTGGGAGTGTTCTCTGCTCCCCATGGAAACAGGGAAGAGATGATGTGGGCACAGCTGGGGTGGGGATAATCACAGAGCTGCTGCTCCTGCCTGGTTGGGAGCACACCTGAGCTCAGCCCCCTGTGCTCATTGCCCTGAACTCACCCCTCTGTGCTCACCCCCCTGTGCTCACTGTCCTAGGGTGACATTACAATGCTGGTATCCCCATCCCTGTGTTCTCTTTATGCTGGATATCATGTACTGTACCTTCAAGACTGGCTCTGGAGAGCAAATGTTTTGTTTTGGTTTTGCTATCAGCCGCTCCCCCACGGCTGGTGGGTCACAGCCACAGGGCAGTACATGGTGCTGCTTTTGCATTTTGCTTGGCTTTGCGCTTTGCTCTCACTCTTGCTTCTGCTTTGCTCCTGCTTGCTCTTGCTTTTGCTCATTAGTTAGTTTATCTAAGCAGTCCAGATTTTCCCTGGATTGTTTCTCCTTTCTCTTTTTTGGACCTACTCAAACCTGGTCCAGGCTGGGACCTGGGAACACCGAGAGTTTGCACCTTGTGGCTGCAGCAGCTGCCCCAGCACAGGAGGGACTGAGAACAGAGCGAGCACCCCCGAGAGAGACTTTCTGAATTTGTCATTGTCCTGGGGTGACGTTATGATTCTTGTATCCCCATTCATCTGTTCTGTGCCTTTAAGACTGACTCTGAAGAGTGGAAGTTTTGTTTGGGTTTCTCTTATCAGGGACACAGAGACGAGCAGTACATAGGGCTGTTTTTCACTTCTTGCTTTCAGCTTGCTGCTTTGCTTGCTTGCTTTTCTGCTCTTGCTTCTGCTCTCGCTTTGCTTCTGCTTATTAGCTAGTTTAGCTAAACAGTCCAAATTCCTTGCTGGACTGTTTCTCCTCTCCTGTTTCTGTGACCATCTCAAACCTGCTCCAGACTGGGACCTGGGAACACCGATGGTTTGCACCGTTTGGCTGCAGCAGGTGCCCCAGCGCCAGAGGGACTGAGAACAGAGCAACCACCCCCGAAAGAGACTTTCTGATTTTGCCATCTTTCTCAGAGCGGTGTCATCGGGTATTGTTCATTTTGTGTGCTGGGGGGTGCTGTACCTGAAATAAACAGGTTCTTTCCACCTCTCTCTGAGGAATTCTTCCCAAACCGGTTGGGGGGAGGGGTGGTGTGGGTTTTCCTTTCTGGAGGGGCCCTCCTTTGCAGATTCTTTAACAAATTTGCCCCAAACCAGGACAGTCATCTTTTTCAGAGCGGTGACAGAGTGGTGTCATTTGGTATTGTTCATTTTGTGTGCTGGGGGTGCTGTGCCTGTTAAATAAACAGGTTCTTTCCACTTGTCTCCAAGGAATCCTTCCCTGCCTGGTTGGGGGGAGGGACTGTGTGGGTTTGCTTTCTGGAGGGGCCCCTTTGGAGGTTTTCTCCCAAATTTGCCCTAAACCAGGACAGTCACACACCTGAGTGTAGATACTTGAGCTCACCCCCCTGAGCTCACCCACCTGAGCTCACCCCCTGGCAGCTCTGGCTCCCCCCTGAGCCCTGGAGTGCAGCAAACATCCCCTGAGCTCAAACCTATTTTAAGGAGCTGGGCTCAGCAATCATGAAATGCTTTTATTCCCCCACACCCACAACCCCTAGATCAGAGCTCTCTAGGAGATAAATTGCAATTTTCCATGTGGTGCTAGCCTTCAGCCTCACCTGAGGGTGCTGGGCATCCCCATGAGCCACCTTTGGAGGGAGAAACCCCAAAACCTTCCACATTTTCCACACCGTTCCCAGGGTTCTGGGGTTTAGGAACCAGCCCTCCCCAAGCCAGGCTCACAGCTCTGCTGGGCAGGACTGGGGAGGCAGAAGGATTAAACTCTTCATTAATGTCTCACCTTCCTGACAGAGCCTGAGTGTTGCTCAGGACTCCTCTGTCACTTTCCATTCAATTGTGTCTGCTCCAAATAAAGAGTTCAGGGTAAATTGTTTCAGGGTAAATTGTTGATAAAAGTGAACTTTCAGGGGGTTTGGGGGGACAAAACTTTCTACAGAGCAGCTCCAAGTGCTGCTGGTTCTGCAGGACTGCCTAAGCACAAAGCAGTGGGAGCCTGGCCTAGAGCCCAGTGCTCCCAGGTGATCCCAGGTATCCACAGAGAGGGACCAGCAGGAATTTTAACAGCCGCTAAACTGGACCCCTTGTCCCTCACAAACTGGAATCATTCCTGTATTCCTGGTGCATTTACCTGCAGTGAAACACAGGAGCTAAAAAGATTTCCTTCCATGCCCAGCAGCAGCCCAGGTGCAGGAGTGAGGGAGGAACACATTGGTGAGCAGCACATTTGGCAGGAGCTGGGAAATGCCTTGGCTGAGCTCTCCAGAGCTGTTGTTTGACCACTGGAAGGGCTGGAACAGTGTCAGCATTGCTGTGTCTGAACAAAAATGTGCAAATTGTTCCAGGAATTCATCTCAGAGGTCACAGAAATGGGGCCAAAACTTCTCAGGGGAGAGACAGAGCTGTGTAGGAAATTAAATCTGAGCAAATTACTTGGGAACACAAACCCCAGCTCAGCCTGTGCCAAATCCCACTGGAATTTCAGTCCTGGAGCAGCACAGCTGGAGCAGAATCCTCCAGGCAAGGGCCACTTCCAGCCCTGGCCAGAGTTTGCAACTGAGGAAAACTGAGACCCCAAAAAGCAAGAACCCCATTGAGCCCAGGTGTGACAGAACACTCCCCAGGCACCCCTTCCCCACCCCACAGGAACTGCCCCCATCAGGCAGGGGAGCAGAGAGGGGCTCCCAGGGAATTCCAAGTTCCAGAATTCCCAGCACCCTGCACAGCTCAGGGCACCCCCTCTCCCTTAAACCCCTTCCACCCGTCCCCTGGAAGTGCCAACAAGGAATTCGACACCATTTTGTTTGCTTGTGCCAAGTGCAGAGGGGAGTGGAGTTAATTTTATTCCAGGCTATTTCTCCTGGGAGCAGACTGATTTTGCTGGAATAAAGTCTCCTGGAGAGTCTCCCCTCAGATCCAGGATTTGTGGCAGGAGAGCTCTGCCAGACCCACGATGAGGATGCTCCACTCCAGGCCCTGAAACTTGTTTTATCCCTGGGTACTCATCCCCAGAGTGCCCCACATCTAATGGAAGTGGAAGAAGGATGGGACCTTCCAGTTTATTGAGTAATTCCAGCCTCTTTCTGTGATCATCACCCCAACTGCTGCTTCCTCTAAATCAAGTGGAATTGCTTTGCTCTCTCATTGCAAAAACGAAACCAGTGAAATCCACTTCTTATATTTGTGGAGCGTTGGGGAAAAATAAAAGAAAACATAAAGCAAGAAAAAAAGAGAAATTGGAAAAACAATAAGTGGGTTTTTCCCCCTACTCATTTAATTTTTGAGGATATTGTAAACAAAGAAAGTATAAAGCAAGAGAAAAAGAAAATCTGGGATTAAAAGGTATTTGTAGGTACTCTAATAAATATTTTGGTTATTTGTGCTCTCTAGGGAATACTCTCCCTTTGTTTCAGCCCCACACTATGGGCTGAGGTTTCTTTCAGTGCAGGGACCTTCCCCAGCCCTGTGCAGGAGCTGCTCCAGAGTCACTCCCCACTGTTCTCCCCAGCATGGAAACAGAATTGGAAATTGGGTGTGAGGAGGAAACGCCTCTGCTGAAAGGTTCCTGTCCCCTTCAGAGGGAGAGGGTGAGGCTGGGACTGGTGACACCTCCCTGCTCCCAAAGCCTGCTCTGGCAATGGTTCTGCTCTGGCAGTGGTTCTGCTGTGACCTGGTTCTGCAGGTCTCCCTCACTGAGGAACTGCAAATGGGATTTGCTGCCTGGGAATGACACCAGGATCCATCCCAAGGCCTCTGTCCCAGAGATTTCTGCTCCAGCTCACTGCAAAGCAGCAGAAGGTCCCTCCCTGATGTCCTCCCTGCCCTACGGTCACCAGGACAGGTCACAGCCAGAACTGCTACTAAATTTTCCATCTAAATTTAATTCCACTAAATTTAATCCAATTTTCCATCTTCTCGCCCCCTGCAGCACTCTGGGCACACCCTGTGGGTTCTTGCCATGGGAATCCTCTGGGACCTGGGCATGAACAGGAGCCTCTTTTCCCACCCATCATTTGCACCACCCTAAAGGTTCATCTCACAATGTTCAACCCCCCTGGCAGTTCCTGCTGCTCTCAGGTTCCTCCTGCCAGGGGGGTTCCTGTCCTGCAGAGCTGCTCAGTCACTCTGGGCACACTCTGCTTTCTCCCAGCCTGCACTCCCAAGGGTTTGGGATGTACATAACACACCGGGGCAGCACTGGGCATTCACAGGGCAGAGGGAAGCAGGGACCTCACCTGAGGAGCAGCCTGGTCACACCCAGCCTCCCCCACCATGAACACCTGCCCCTCCCTGTTGTATTGCACTAAACACAATTATTCTGTATTCTTACAATTATTCTGTATTCTTACAATTATTCTGTATTCTTACACATCCCGACCTGTGGATTGTCATTTGTGCAGAGCTGAATGGGCACAAAGGTGCCTCACTTTGGACAGGGGAGTGGGAAGCACCAAGCTCTGCTCTAATACTGAGATCAAATTCCAAAGCAGCCCCACAGGTGCTTTGTGGCTTTGGAATTGCAGGTCCTGCAAGGTCAAAGGCCACAAAACTGCTTAAAGCTGCTCATTTATGGTCCCTTAGACCCAGACAGAGACCAGACCTGAGACTGAGCGGACCAAGTTCTCCTCAGGGAAGTTGAGTCAGCAAAGGGATCTCACTGACACCCCTGATCCTATGGATGGACAGGATGATTCAATAATCCATTGGAACAAGTGAGGGAGTTGTTATTGGGACACTGCACTGGGAATATTTAAACTTTATTTATCAATGAATGCACCCCAACCAAACCCACAATCCCCGTGTCCCATCTGTGCCTGACCATGACCCTTCCCTCGCCAGCTCTGCCATAACAGGGCAGGGTTTAAAGGGTTGTCACCATTAATTAGACCAGAAGTGTTCATATATCCCTTTTGGAGTGACATTCAGGGACACAAAGGGTGGGAGTCACCTCCCCCAGCACAGCACCCCTGATTGTCCAAGGTCTTCTCTCTGCAGGTCACTGCCTGTTCCAGATTGCAAGGCAAGATGGATTCTATCACCATCTGTATGGCAGTTACATTGGGCAGCTTTCCTTATCTCTTCCACAATCACTCCTCCCTTGGGAGGGGACACCTGCTGATAACAGCTATTGAATGTCCCTGCATGGCTGATAAGAACTACAGCATCCCATTGGGAGATGTGAGCCCAGAGGGAGGATCCAAGCATTCCTACCCGGATAGAATCTGGAGATTCTGGAACACCAGCACAGCTTCTCCACTGGATTCCCCAGAGGAACAGCAGCTGCCTCTTCCCCTGGATCTTCAGAGGAAGAATCCACCCTTCTCCAGGATCCCTGCTCCAACAAACCAGCCCTGACACTGCAGGAGGGCTGAGCCACAATTCCAATGGGACTGCTGCCAACACCCTGACCCACAGGGTGTCAGGTTGGGTTCTGACTCTGTCAGTGTTGTTCTAGTGCACTGCATTGTTTATTTTATACTTTATTTTATCTTCCTATTAAAGAACTGTTATTTCCTGCTCCCATATTTTTGCCTGAGAGCCCCTTAATTTAAAATTTATAGCAATTCGGAGGGGTAGAGAGGGTTTACATTTTGCATTTTAGGGGAGGCTCCTGCTTTCCTTAGCACACACCTGGCTTTCCAAACCGAGACACTGTCCCTGCCCAGACCCTCTGTGGAGGCTGCAAGGGGAGCCCAGCCCCTGCTCATGCCCAGGTGTCTCAGGGCCCTGCCTGGGCTGGGCTGTTCCCCCGGGCAGCCCTGCCATGGTCTGGGTGACTTTGTGTCTCCTAGAGCTCAGGGCACTCAGCCCAGAGCTGCTCCAGCCCTCCCAGCTGGGATCCACTGCCCCAGCCCCATGTCCCACCACCAGCCCCTGTCCCCAGGAACATTAACCCCTTCAGAACCGTGTGCCTCAGCTTTGGGCATGAACCACAGCAGCGTTCAAGGTCACCATGTGTCTCTGCCAAGGCTGGGAGCAGCAGCTTGGCTCTTTCATCTGTCAGCTCTGCTTTACATCCCCTGTAAATTCCTGGCATCCCATCCCAAAATAACTGCCTCCACCTCAGTTTCGGCCTCCAGCCCATCAGGCTGCTCCTGCTCTGTCACCTTCTGTTCCCCTGTGTCACATCACGGGCTGGCTGTGACAGGACAGGCTTGGCTCCCGCAGCCAGGCGAGCCTGAATGTGTTCAGGAGGGAAAAGAGAGAGGACAGGGAGCCAGCAGTGGAATGAAAGGCAGCACCTATGATCAGCAGCACCTTGGGCACCCTCCCCAGGGGTGTTTCCTTCCAGCCCTGGGAGCTGTTTGCAGTAGTTCAGCTTCAAATCCTGTTGGATCCTTACACCTCCAAAAGCATCTCCTGCTCTTACCCTGATCATCAGGAGCTCAAGGATCAGATTCCCTGCCCTGGGCAGTGGGGAACAGGATCCTCACAGCCCTCCCCCACTGACAGATACAGTATAAATATTCCCTGTGCAGTGTCCCCACAGCCATGCATCACCAGGGACTCCATGGAGGGATTTAGGTTTGAAGGATTCTTCGTGCCCAGGTGAATGACAGAGCAAACTGGACATGTCACAGTGTCACAGGAAAAGGCCTCTGACTCTGAAGCATTTTAGGGCACTGCCTTAAGCCCTGCCATGCAAAGCCAGCGGGGAAGAGGAGCAAAGAAATGGTGAAACTCCTGAACCCTTCCAGAAGGGGAAATGGGATATTGGGGAAAAAATTCTTCTGTGAAGGTGAGGAGAAGCTGGCACAGGGTGCCCAGAGCAGCTGAGGCTGCCCCTGGATCCCTAAAATGTCCAAGGCCAGGGTGGATGGAGCTTGGAGCAGCCTGGAATAGTGGAAGGTGTCCCTAGGTGGGACTGGATGGGCTTTAAATTTCTTTCCACCCCAAACTGCTTCTCTGATATCCCTGCTTTACTCCAGGCTGAAAGGGGCTGATCAACAGACCTCAGTTATGTTGCTAAATAAGAGCACGGATGGATCCCAAAGCTACAGAACATTCCCTCCTTCCAGAGACAACTGTCAGCCTCCACTACAGGCTGTTATTAATAATTAGTAGCTATGGCAATATCCTACAGGGGTAAAATGGAGTGCTCAGAACTCCTGAGAGAGGCTTTGCAATGGCAGTGACACTCCTGGATGGCCTGGCAGTCACAGTGACACTGATGGGAGAGGAATGTTTGTTGTTCCCCGTGCAGACACACACAGGGTGGGCTGGTGTGCTGCCCAGGGCACAGTCTCAGCTGATGCAAGGAGACAGCTCCCAAAGAGCAGGTGATCATCTGCCCTTGAAAGGCCAGGGATGGCTCATGCCCTTGCTTTGGAAATGCCAGATGGAAAGGAGAAGGGAGACTAAAAATCTGCAGAGTTTCTATGAGGACAGAGGGCTTTGATCTCCTTCTGAACAGCAAGGAGCACTTCCTCCTTAGCTGCTCCATTTTACTCTCTGAAATCTCTTTTCCAGCAGAGAGAGGTGAGGCTCACTGGGCTGGCACAGGAATGGGACAGGAGGGAACTCTGGAGCCGCACAGAATGTGCTGTCCCTGCAGGGCACATCCTGCCCCAGGCAGGTGGCACCTGGACAAAGGGAGAGAACTGCCCCTTGTCCCACATTGCAAGGCAAGATGGATTCTATTGCCATCTGTCAGAGGTGGGGCAGTTCTCTGCTGTTCATTGGGCAGTTTTTATTTATCTCTTCCACAGCCAATCCTCCCTCCAGGGAGACACCTGCTGATAACACCTATTGAATGTCCC
Organism: Melospiza melodia melodia; assembly: GCF_035770615.1. Classification (NCBI taxonomy): domain Eukaryota; kingdom Metazoa; phylum Chordata; class Aves; order Passeriformes; family Passerellidae; genus Melospiza; species Melospiza melodia. Next base: position 5,526,200 of record NC_086223.1, read on the forward strand.
TGCATGGCTGATAAGAACTACAGCATCCCCTTGGAAGATGTGAACCCAGAGAGGGAGGAGCCAAGCATTCCTACCTGGATATAATCTGGAGATTCTGGAACACTAGCACAGCTTCTCCACTGGATTTCCCAGAGGAACAGCAGCTGCTTCTTTCACTGGATCTTCAGAGGCAGAATACATCCTTCTCTACAGATCCCCCCTGCTCCAGCAGAACCAGCCCTGACACTGCAGGAGGGCTGTAGCCACAATTCCAGTGGGACTGCTGCCAATCCACAGGGTGTCAGGCTGTGTTCTGATTCTGGCAGTGTTGGTTTGATTTATTGCATTGTTTATCTTTTTATTTTCTTCCCTATTAAAGAACTGTTATTCCTGCTCCCATATCTTTGCCTGAGAGCCCTTTAATTTAAAATTCATAATAATTTGGAGAGAGGGGGTTTGCATTTTCCATTTCAGGGGAGGCTCTTGCCTTCCTTAGCAGACACCTCGCTTTCCAAACAGAAACATCCTCTATCCTCATCCTCAAAGCTTCCCCAGGGTGGAGCTCACTGGTGACACACCAGGGTCAGTGTGATGCTTTCCAACTCTCCCACTCCAGCCCTGTGCCTGGAGCAGCCACCAGACTGAGCATCTGCACATTCAGCTCAGAGGCCAAAAGGAGTTTGAACGGGCTCAGGCACCTTGGTCCCTGCCCTGGTGTGCCACTGGCAGCCTGGCTCAGCCCACAGGGCTGGGACAGCAAAGGGATCACCCTGCCGGAGCCTTATTGTAGAGGCAGGGAGACCCCAACACAGCAAATAATGTGCTCTGATTACATGATTCAGGAATGGGAATAATGTGCTCTGACTCCATGATTCAGGAGTGCTGAATAAATGCTTTAATGCATGAATAAATGCTTTATTAAGCTATACTATATTATACTAATACTATATTAAATTACATACTAAAGAGATACTATACTAAAGAATACTACAGAGATTCTTTACTACAAAGATACTAAAGAAAAACCCATGACTCTCTGAGACAGCCTGGACACACATTGGCCAAGAAATCCAAACAACCTTCACTGGTGTCTAATTAACAAATTACTTTGGGTAAACAATCTCCATAACACATTCCACATGTGCCAAACAACAGGAGAAGTGAATAGAGATAAGAATTATTTTCTCTTTTCTCTCTGTGCTTCTCACTGCCTTCCCCAGGAAAAATCCTTGAACAACTTGTGCCTGCTGCTCTCTGTAAAGAGAGCTGTGGCCACAGAGCCTCACATGGATTGCAGGGTGCCAGAGACGTTCTCTGTGCCTGGAGCTCCTGAAAGAGCCTCCTGGAGCTGCTGAAAGATCATCCTGGGTCTCCTGGAGCAGCCCCTGGGGCTGTGCAGTGACATTTCCCTGCCGTGGGATCAGAGGCTGCAGCCAGGAGCTGTCTGTGCCTCCTGTCACCTGCTCTGAGCAGCTTCAGCAGGAGAACAGCAATCTGTGACTCCAGGTTAATGGCTTTGCTGTTCTGCCTTATCAGGTGTCTCCTACAGCTGCTCCTGGGATGGGGATGGATTTCCAGCCTCAGCAGTTAACGAGGGAGAGGGAAGGAAAGTGCTCACACTTTGTCATTCTGTTTTGATTGACCCCTGGATTAAATGTTTAATTTCCAAACACTCCCTCTGAGTGAAAGCCACCCTGCAGTCAATCAGAGACATTTTGGGCCATTATATTGAAAGGACAAAATTGCTGTGTCTGACTGCAAACCCCCACAGCTCCATCCTCTCACTGGGGACAGGGTTTGTGCTCAAGGTTGAGCTCTGCTGTCCCAGCCCTGAGCTGGACCCAGCCCTGAGATCCGGATGGGCTCAGCACAGGGATAATCTGTGCCTAAATCAGCCTGGGCTCTGTTCCAAACTCTCTGAGGTCCTGCAGGAGCTCTCCCAGTGCAGGTCATGGTGTCACTGTAGCTGCTCCAGCCCACAGTGACAGTGGGGTAACTCAATTGCTCACCAAGCATTCCTGCAGTGCCTGAGAGTCCCTCACAAGCATCAATCCAAGTGGTTCCTGTGGATATTGATTGCTCTGAACACTAATTAAAAGAATGGGAAGGGATTGTTGCTGTGAGAGTTGAGGCCCAGGGAGAGGGTGACAGCAGGGACAGGGCCCCGTGGTGTCCCCAGGCTGGCACAGGCAGGTGAGGGTGTGCAGCTGTGGGTGGGGTCAGTGGGGATGGCAGCAGGCAGTGCCCAGAGGAATGGGCTGGCCTGGATGGGGCAGGAGCCATGAACTCCCCAGGGATGTGAGCAGGGACGTGCCCAGAGGAATAGGCAGGCCTGGATGGGGCAGGAGCCATGAATGGGCAGGCCTGGATGGGGCAGGAGCCATGAACTCCCCAGGGAAATGCCCAGAGGAATAGCAGGCCTGGATGGGGCAGGAGCCATGAACTCCCCAAGGCATTGCCCAGAGGAATAGGCAGGCCTGGATGGGGCAGGAGCCATGAACTCCCCAGGGATGGGGCAGGAGCCATGAATGGGCTGGCCTGGATGGGGCAGGAGCCATGAACTCCCCAGGGATGGGGCAGGAGCCATGAATGGGCAGGCCTGGATGGGGCAGGAGCTATGAACTCCCCAGGGATGGGGCAGGAGCCATGAACTCCTCAGGGACGGGGCAGGGCAGTGCCCAGAGGAATAGGCAGGCCTGGATGAGGCAGGAGCCATGAATGGGCAGGCCTGGATGGGGCAGGAGCCATGAACTCCCCAGCAGCTCCCTCACGGCAGGCCTTGCAGCAATCACTGTTATTAGCTGGGGATTGCTTCTAATTCAGGACCTGTTCTTCTCAGAAAAAGGCTTTAAAAAGCATCTGACTGAAACAATTACCTGAAGGAAAAAGCTTTTAAATAATGGAGCAGCATTTAGAGAAGAGGGTTTGATGTTCAGTGTCCCCCATGCCAGGAGCCAGCTGCAGATGCAGATCCCTGCCAGGAGCAGGACCTTGTCCAGCAGAGATGCAAATTCAGTGCCAGGATGAGGAAATAAATCTCCTTTAGCCAAACCCCTGCATTTCCTCACCACCTTCCCCCTCTCTCTACACTCCTGCAGCATTCCCTCAGTGCTGGGTAACCCCACCAGGGCTGCCCCTCATGGGGGAGGATGAGGGGAGGATGTTTGTGGGCAGATCCAGAGGGCCATGGGACTGTTGGGACGTTCACCTTCTGTGCTGTTCCCCTGGTGAGATGGATTTCATCCCAGGCCTTGGGAAAACTGCAGCTTCTCAGGGCAAAGCAGGAATTTCTGCATTCTGTGAGAAAAGCACAAAACTTCAGGGTCACACCCAAACCTTCCCTTGGAGCCAGGTCAGGGGAGCTGGGGGTGCTCACCTGGAGAGGAGAAGCTCCAGGGACACCTCAGAGCCCCTGCCAGGCCCTAAAGGGGCTCCAGAAGAGCTGGAGAGGGACTGGGGACAAGGGATGGAGGGACAGGACACAGGGAATGGCTCCCACTGCCAGAGGGCAGGGATGGATGGGAGACTGGGAATTAGAAATTGTTCCCTGGGAGGGTGGGCAGGCCCTGGCACAGGGTGCCCAGAGCAGCTGGGGCTGCCCCTGGATCCCTGGCAGTGCCTAAGGCCAAGCTGGACACTGGGACACCCTGGGACAGTGGGAGGTGTCCCTGCCATGGCAGGGGTGGCACTGGGTGGGCTTTAAGGTCCTTTCCCACCCAAACCATTCCATGGTCCTGTGCTGGTACATGTCCAGCTCATTGCCCACCAGGACTGTCCTCACTGAGCATTTGGACACCTGTCCCTGTACTGCTGCCTCAGGAACTTTGATTTAACTGCACATTTACACTTCAAACCCGGCTCAGCACGACTCAAAGGCTGTAATTACCATTCCAGGGAAACTCCTGCTCATTTGGTTGTGGCTCTGACAGCTCCTGGCCCCCAGACAAATGTTTGTTTTTCTCTTCCTTTTTCTGGAGGGGCGGGGGAGAGGGGCCAGGCTGAAGCAATGAGTAGGAAAATCAGCTGTTAAAGGAGGAGGCAAAGCCATCCCGAAGCAGTTGGTGATTTACAGAGTGGAATGTGGGAATGGCTCCTGTTCTCCAGGCAAACGGAGCCAAAGCCCTCAGGAAACAGCAAGATCACACAAACATAGGTGTGAGTCCCACAGGTTTTCCCTCAAACCCTCTCACATCAACAGCCAAAGGCTGGAAAGACTCTCCTCTCCTCCCATCCTCCTGATGAGAATGACTGCTGGGCATCTGCAGAACAGCTCCAGAAGGAAATCCCAGCAGTGGCTCTTGGAGTGCTCTGCTCAAAGGGGATCCTCCATGTCTGCTTAGGAGAGGGAACTTCTGGTCAAGGCTGGGTTAAGTATTTCCCTTCAAACATCTTCCCTCCAGCAGAAAATTTCTTTTAGGCAAAAGTCCACAGGGCTTCCTTCCCCAGGACCTTCGCACTTCCCTCCAAGGACTCTCAAGTGGATTTTTGTTAAATTCACTTTTTCTGGTGATAAAAACTCCTCAAACATCTTCCTCCATACCCCCTCTGAGAAAACAAATTAATTTACAGCTCAGGATGTTCAGTGAAATGATAAAAAATATCCATAGGGGGAATCCTGGGGGTTTCCCAACCTGAGTTGATTCCTTGGGAAAGAAGCACAGAGATCAAAATAATTTGTTTTGCTGCTGAGAGCACATTAACTTTATCCTAAAAATTTCAGGCTGAATCAGTTCCAGTAACTCTAGGACCAGCCAGTAGGGAAAACCAGCCCAGCAACACAGAACAAGCAGAAATTAATAAACATTTCAGCTCTGTAGTTGAAAATAATTTGGATGATGCCTCCATATCCTACAAGGATAATGAAATCCTTCACATTGCAGTGCCCCAAAGCAATGTTTGATTGCACAGACAGAATTCAATAGAATTAAAGAGCTTGTTAAACATCAGCTCCTCAAGTCAAACAGTTTAAGCCTGAAGCTCCATATCCTCTGCATGGAGGAGGATTAAGAGCAGCTATCCAGGAACATTCCAGAACTTGTCACAGCTGCGGAGAAATGTTTGTCAGGATGTCTGAGTCAGGCTTAAGGCAGCCTTAAGGCTGGAATTTTGGTCTTCTGAGGGAATGCCCTGATCAGGAGATATTTGGCTCTCCTGGAGCAGTGCTGGCTCAGCCTTTCTGCCTTTGTGACCTTTTGTCACTTTTTGTGTCTGTCCCTTCCATCACCCAAGGTTTAGGAAGGCCTGGAGTCTACCTCAGACAAAAAAGGCACCACTGACTAAAACCTGCCCCTGCAGAGTCCAAGTGTTATTCAAAACCTGCATTTCTGGGTGGTTTTACTTTCCACATCTCAGAGAAATTTCCTCTGGTTTGGGCTCAGTGAGTTCCTGTCACCACTAAAAGAAAAATAAATTTGTTTGGGTCCAAATGGCCCTCAAAGCCCATCCAGTGCCACCCCTGCCATGGCAGGGACACCTTGCACTGCCCCAGGTGGCTCCAAGCCCTGTCCAGCCTGGCCCTGGGCACTGCCAGGGACTGGGATTCTACAGCCTGTGCCAGGGCCTATCCTCACAGAGGTTCCCACCCCTCCAATCCCTCTGGGGCCAAGGGCAGAGTGCTCAGGGAGTTTAATCCTGAAGTTTGAGTTTAACACGGAATTAACAAAGCTAGGCTTTGAACAAGGCAGGATTATCCAAGGTGGTCTGCACTGAATGGGCCCTGAATGAACAGGGGGAACCCTCACTGTCCCAGATTGCAAGGCAAGATGAAGTCTATTGCCATCTGTCAGAGGTGGGGCAGTTATCTTCTGTGCATTGGGCAGTTTTCTTTATCTCTTCCACAGCCAATCCTCCCTCCAGGGAGACACCTGCTGATAACAGCTATTGAATGTCCCTGCATGGCTGATAAGAACTACAGCATCCCATTGGGAGATGTGAGCCCAGAGGGAGAAGCCAAGCATTCCTACCTGGATAGAATCTGGAGATTCTGGAACACCAGCACAGCTTCCCCACTGGATTTCCCAGAGGAACAGCAGCTGCCTCTTCCCCTGGGTCTTCAGAGGAAGAATCCACTTTTCTGCAGGATCCCTGCTCCAACAGAACCACCCCTGACACTGCAGGAGGGCTGAGCCACAATTCCAAAGGGACTGCTGCCAACACCCTGACCCACAGGGTGTCAGGTTGGGTTCTGACTCCATCAGCATTTGTTTGATATACTGCATTGATATTTCTGCTCCCATATTTTTGCCTGAGAGCCCCTTAATTTCAAATTTACAACAATTCAGAGGGAGGAGGTTTGCATTTTCCATTTCAGGGGAGGCTCCTGCCTTCCTTAGCAGACACCTTGCTTTCCAAACCAAGACACTCACTAAGGAGAGAGGGAAATACCAACAGTAATTTAGTTGGGAGCTGTTGCCACATTCCTGGAGGGAATGACTGCAGGTGGTCCCAACAGGGCAGTCAGGGGTGGGGACAAGGAGGAGCCTGTCCCCTACAGCTGGGCACTGTCACCCCCTGCCTGTGGTGACACAGGGACCTTGAGCCTCCATGCATCACAGCCAGTTGAGCAGTAATTAGAGTGACTCGCTGAATGCACAAAGAAATTGAGAAATAAATTGTAAAATGAAGATATAAAATCAGCAGCACCAGTTCACTCCTCCTGGATCCCCCATTCCAGCTCTGACTGCTGCATTTTTAACACATTTATGGAATTTTAAGGTCCTGGCAGAAGCCTGTGCTGCACTCAGGTTCTGGGAGCTCCCACTTACCCCAGCACTGAGCCTGGTGACATGAAACCAGAGATCAAAACATTCCTTCCAATCCTCACTCATATAAAAGATGAGGAAGATGCCACTCAAAATTCAGTTTGGGGTTTTTTTTAATTTAATGGGGAAAAAGTATGTCAAGATTAAAAGGAAAATACAAATCCTTCTTCAAAACAGAAAGGAAAAGTGAAGAATTCACAGATTAATTGGGGAAACTGAAGTGTCTCTTCCACATATTCAAATAAATGAAATATTTAACATCAAGGATTTTGAAGAGCTTCATTTCCCTGTTAACATTCTGAAAAGCTTTGTCTGTTCATGTAACATCCACGTCTGAGCAAAAAGCCCTTTGGAATGGAGAGGCTGCCCTTTGTTTGGAGAACCCTGTTGATTTTTTAATACTTTCTTCCTTTCCTTTCTCACCAAAGAGACAAATGACCTTTTCCTGTGAAAGGCACTAATTGTGATGCACTTTTATTTTCAGTTCTCGCTGAGAGGCTGCAGGGCAGCCCAGGTGCCTCCCCCTTGGTTGCTTGGGGAGGTTGAGCAGCCCCGAATTTGGGGCTGTGGGCTTGAATTGTGCCAGGACTTTGCTCCCATTAAGGGTTAATGAGAACATCACACATCGAGCTGAGCAGGGCAAGGTTCATTCTTTGACACATCAAACCCAGCAGAGGGAACAGCTCCTTTCTCTTCCACTGACCTGAAAGTTCAGCACTGCAAAAATAAAAATACTGGGCACAGGCAGGAGCAGGAGCAGGGCAAAGCCTGGCCTGGGCAGAACGGGGTGGAACAAAAGGTGATTTTAGCAATCAGCATCCTCTGCCCTGGGGTGGCTCCAAAACCACATCTGAGCCCTCTCAGCTCCAGGGTCCTCCTCCAGCTCATCCTGTTTCCCAGCAGCCTGGATTTCTGGGAAGCAGCACTTTTGTGTGGTTTTCATTTGCTTTATCCCCCAGAGACAAACTCCACCTGTAATCCAAGAGGAGGAAATGTGAACCTTCAATTCAGGGATGATTCCATCTCCTCTGGAGCAAACTCCCAGCTGAATTCTCTGTGCTGGGAGGTTCTGCCCGTGCTGCTCCAAGGGGATGCTGTTCATATTCCTTTCATTATTAAGGATTGTAGAAATAGTTTGGAAAATGGACCTCAGTTTCAACAATTGTACTTCAAGTGCATTTTCTCTGCTGCCCCAAGCCAGCTACTCACAGATATTTGTGGAATGGAGGACTCTGGAAGCAGGTATGGATTCTTTTGGAGCACAAGTGGGATGAGGAGCAGCTGAGGGAGCTGGGGGGGCTCAGCTGGACAAAAGGAGGCTCAGGGGGACCTTCTCTCCCAGAATTCTTTATTTATTCTAATGCGCTTTAAAAGCAGGGTTTTTGTTTTTTAGAGAAGCCATCATGGCAAAGCTGAGCTTTCCAGAGACTCTTTTTTTCTGGGAGAATATTTCCCAAGCACTCAGTGGGTTTATTGGTTAAATAGGTTAAATATTCCAAATAGGCGGAGCCTTGAACAGGCAATAAAAATGGTCAGTTTGTTCACACCAGACTGGTCCTGTCAGGGGTGTGTTTGTCTGATCTTAACATTCTCCTGATCCTTTGGGGTTCATAGAGAGGGGCGGGAACAGCTCTCCAGGGTGGGGTGAGACCAATTAATTCTGCACCCCCCTCCTTGGGTCTCCCTCAGCTCCAGGGAGCTCTTTGACCAAAAGCCTCTTGGAACTGGAGCCTCCAGGGCCGTGGCTGTTCCACAGCCCAGGATTCAGAGCTGCAGCTTCAAGGTCTCTTTGTCCTTTTCCCTGTGAGAGCCCCAGATCAGCTCAGCAGGGGTCTCTTTTCCTGGGCACGTTGTGCAGGGCATGAACTGCTCTGTGGGGAAAGGTGGGACTGGGTCAGGTTGTGAATTCCACTTCCCACCCAATTCCTGGGATGTTTTCTCCAGAGGCCACAGGCAGGACTCTAAACACAGCTCCAGGCTGAAATTCAGGTTCCATCCTCTTTTTGGCAGGATCCTGGTTCAGATGCAGCAGCATTTCATTGTCTCCAGCTCCAAGCAAGAGGAGGTGTCTTGTAAACTCCACAAATTAATTAATGAATCTCTCCCAACCTTTCCTTTCTCAGGAAGACTGGAATGCCATCAGAAATATGGTAATGTGCCATTTGCTAATTCCCCTCCTGTTCCATCTGGGCACAGTAAGATCTTCCCTCTGATCTGTTTTCCATGTACTTGTCAGAGTTGTTAGATCTTGAACAAGAACTGAAGTTTCTTCATCCTTATCCCTCAGTCTTCACGTAAAACAAATCAAGATAAACTCAGGGTTTTTTCCCAATTAAGCCAAGGCTGGTGCAGGGTGCTCAGGCTCTATCACAGTGAGAGATCTGGAGTGAATTTTTCCTGTTATTTTTCTTTCACGATCTTCTCTTGATCATAATTGGATTCTAAAATTAGCCTGAGAAAGGGACTAATTCAAATTTATGACTAAAGATTGGTCTTTCTAACCACAGGGTGCATTTCTGCTGCTGATAGAAATATCAGAGCATGATCTGACAAGGAGGGAGTGAAGGGCTGAAAGGTGCTGCTCTGTGACCCCTCAGTTCCTCGCTCTGCTCAATGAAGAGACACAAATTCCAGCATGAGGCAAATCCAGGTGTGGCAGTCTGGGAAGCCTGCACGGCACAAAGCCCCCTGGAAAACAATCCCTTGGTTCTGGAGAGCTGCTCCTGTTGCTGGTGGTCCTGTTCTGCTCCTGATCCTGCTGCTGTTCCTGCTGCTGGTCCTGTTCCTGCTCCTGATGCTGTTCCTGCTCCTGCTCCTTCTCCTGCTCCTGTTCTGCTCCTTCTCCTGCTCCTGCCCCTGCCCTGCCCCTGCTCCTGTTCTGTTCCTGTTCCTGCTCCTGCCCCTGCTCCTGTTCTGCTCCTGTTCTGCTCCTGTTCTGCTCCTGCTCCTGTTCTGCTCCTGCTCCTGTTCTGCTCCTGCTCCTGCCCCTGCTCCTGCCCCTGCTCCTGTTCTGCTCCTGCTCCTGTTCTGTTCCTGCTCCTGTTCTGCTCCTGTTCTGCTCCTTCTCCTGCTCCTGCCCCTGCCCTGCCCCTGCTCCTGTTCTGTTCCTGTTCCTGCTCCTGCCCCTGCTCCTGTTCTGTTCCTGTTCCTGCTCCTGCCCCTGCTCCTGTTCTGTTCCTGTTCCTGCTCCTGCCCCTGCTCCTGTTCTGCTCCTGTTCCTTCTCCTGTTCTGCTCCTGTTCCTGTTCCTGCTCCTGTTCTGCTCCTGCTCCTGTTCTCCTCCTGTTCCTGTTCCTGCTCCTGCTCCTGTTCTGCTCCTGCTCCTGTTCTGCTCCTGTTCCTGTTCCTGCTCCTGCCCCTGCTCCTGTTCTGCTCCTGCTCCTGTTCTGCTCCTGTTCTGCTCCTGTTCTGCTCCTGCTCCTGTTCTGCTCCTGCTCCTGTTCTGCTCCTGCTCCTGCCCCTGCTCCTGCCCCTGCTCCTGTTCTGCTCCTGCTCCTGTTCTGCTCCTGCTCCTGTTCTGCTCCTGCTCCTGCCCCTGCTCCTGCCCCTGCTCCTGTTCTGCTCCTGTTCCTGCTCCTGCCCCTGCTCCTGTTCTGCTCCTGCTCCTGCCCCTGCTCCTGCCCCTGCTCCTGTTCTGCCCCTGCTCCTGTTCTGCTCCTGCTCCTGTTCTGTTCCTGCTCCTGTTCTGCTCCTGTTCTGCTCCTTCTCCTGCTCCTGCTCCTGTCCCTGCTCCTGTTCTGCTCCTGCTCCTGTTCCTGCTCCTGTTCTGCTCCTGCTGCTCCTCTCTGGAGCCATGGCAGGATTCAGCCCACCCTCCCTGCTCATGCCAGGGGTCATTTCCCTGGTTCCTCTTGTCTCTAATGAGAGCCTGACCCCTGGATGCACATGCCCTGCTGCTGAATGAGGCTCCCTCTCCCAGGGGCAGGGATGTGGAGCTCAGCTGGGAGAGCAGTCACAGCTCCCACACAGGAGCACCAGCGAGGCTTCAGCCACCAAATCTGGGCTGTCAAATCCCCTGAGGCTCTGGCACAAGGTTTGCAAGGTTTCCACAGCTCTGGCTCTCTGTCATGTGAGTCCCCAGCTCATTCTGGTCAATTCAGATGTGTTCACTCACAGCCCTGAGCCTGCTTCCCTTTGCTAAGAGAGGGAGCAGTGAACTGAGAGCTCACCTGGATACCTGGGGAGCTCCCTGACAGCAGAGATGGTGGATAGATCCTGCAATCAGGATGCCAGGATGGATGGGTGGGAAGGGACCTTAAATCCCACCCAGTGCCACCCCTGCCATGGCAGGGACACCTCCCACTGTCCCAGGCTGCTCCAGCCCCAGTGTCCAGCCTGGCCTTGGACACTGCCAGGGATCCAGGGACAGCCACAGCTGCTCTGGGCACCCTGTGCCAGGGCCTGCCCGCCCTCCCAGGGAACAATTCCTCATTCCCAATATCCCATCCAGCCCTGCCCTCTGGCAGTGGGAGCCATTCCCTGTGTCCTGTCCCTGCAGGGACTGGAATGGTGATGTGGATCCAAGCCACTGCACTCCCACCTGACTTTGGGGAAATTCTGGTGCTTTTCTGGTTACCATCTCTACAGTAAAACAGGGACAACATCACTGATCTCCTCTCAGAGCTCCTGTCACCCACAAACCCAGAGTTTCTGCCACCTCCAGACCCTGGAGACCCCACATTCCCTTACTGAATTCTCAGGGAATTCAAGGAATGGAAGGAATGATGAGGAGGAAGGAATGATGAGGAGGAAGGAATGATGAGGAGGGCTCCATCTTATCAGAAGGCTAATTAATTCCTTTATTATACTATAATTACCATCTTTATTATACTATATTATTCTATACTATATTACACTACATCTAAACTGAACCTGCCAAGCATTCACTCTGCACACCCTGCCCAGAATCTCGTGGCTGTCAGTGACAGTCCTGACACACACACATACCTGGCCCTGACAGGCCAAGGAAACAAAACACCATCACTGTGAGTAAACAGTCTCCATACTGCATTCTACTTCTGCACAAACACGGGCACAGCAAATGAGATAAGAATTGTTTTTTCTTTCTCTGAGGTTCAGAGAATGTGAAACCCAGAAATATTCTTGGGAAGAAATGTTCCTTGCTTTTCTCTGTGAAGGGAAATGTGGCTACATCCCCTCTGTCACCTCTGAGCACCCTGGGAGAACTGGAGGTGTCCCTGCCCAAGGAAGGGAGTGGATTTGGATGGGCTTTAAGACCCTTTCAGGCCCAAACCACTCTGTGATTCCATGAACTCAAGATTTCAGTGCTCTCCCTATGCCAATTGTTCAGCATTTTTTTCCTTCCCTATTTCTATCCTGTTCACAGTCCATTTCCAGGCTGGCTGTCAGCAGAGCTGCAAGAAGCAGCCTTTAATAGGGGAGGGGATTGATGCTGATGGGAGCCCTGTTCCCATTTGTTCAGCTTTTCTCTCCCATGGAAATAAAATTGATGTGCTCACAGCTGGGGGAGTTGTTTTCCCAAGGGTTTAGTGGAGCTGAAATGAAGCTTTGGCCTTGTTCTCCTCAGGGTGGGTTTCAGGCAGGGTGGAGCAGCAGGGCCTGGCATTGAGGACATGGATTTCAAACAGGAACTCCCACTGGTTAATGAACATTAAACTGGTGCTATCATGGTCCAGAACTGCTCCTGCCCTTGGAGATTTCCAGTATGGAATTCAGGATGCCTCTTAAGGAATTGGGAGAGGAAATCACAGATTTTCTGAATAGCTGGAAGTGCTTAAATTAAAAAAAATCAAAGCTCTCCTTGCAGGTGCCATTGTGTGACCCACCCTGGTCCCACCAAGAGCCAGGGGCTGCTGGGACTGAGCAGGTTTGGGGACAGCCCCAGCTCTGTGGGATTTCTGCCCTGACAAAAACCCATTTAGAGCCCAAAGAGGTTTTTCCCATCAATTTCCAGAGTCAGAACCAGCTGGGAGGAAAAGCCAGATGTTTTTTCTCACTCCACATTTTGAAGGAAGTAAAATTTTGCTTCCCTTTCCCCTCCCAGTCACAGGGATTTCAATTTCAATCTTCTTAATGAAGAAATTGGTCCCTTGCCCATCCATTAAATTCCCCGTCCCTGTGTGATCCACTGGATTTCTAAAGAGCAGAGAAGGAGAGGCAGAAAAGAAAGAAAGAAAGAAAGAAAGAAAGAAAGAAAGAAAGAAAGAAAGAAAGAAAGAAAGAAAGAAAGAAAGAAAGAAAGAAAGAAAGAAAGAAAGAAAGAAAGAAAGAAAGAAAGAAAGAAAGAAAGAAAGAAAGAAAGAAAGAAAGAAAGAAAGAAAGAAAGAAAGAAAGAAAGAAAGAAAGAAAGAAAGAAAGAAAGAAAGAAAGAAAGAAAGAAAGAAAGAAAGAAAGAAAGAAAGAAAGAAAGAAAGAAAGAAAGAAAGAAAGAAAGAAAGAAAGAAAGAAAGAAAGAAAGAAAGAAAGAAAGAAAGAAAGAAAGAAAGAAAGAAAGAAAGAAAGAAAGAAAGAAAGAAAGAAAGAAAGAAAGAAAGAAAGAAAGAAAGAAAGAAAGAAAGAAAGAAAGAAAGAAAGAAAGAAAGAAAGACAAATCAAGGAGGAACTTTTTGTTTTGGCAGGAACCAAACCAGAATTTCTCATTTTAGTGACCCAGCCAATCATCAGGAGCAAGGAAAAATCCCACTAAAGACACTTGTGCTGAGAGCCAGGCCTTGCCCAGCTGTGTCCCCACTGCTCGTGGGGGAAAAGGGGGGCTGGGATGAGCTGATTTGGGTTTGTCTTCCTCTCCTTGCTGTTGATTCCTGTGTCTCCATCAGATTTCCTGGGCTGATGCACTCCTGCAGCTCGAGTCTCTTGGAATGGAGCAGGGATTGCTGGGCTAGGAGATTCCCTCTGGGAAGGGGAATAATCAGGACAGGCTAGAAACAGGAAAGCCTTATAAATATGATTGTCTGGCAAAAGATTTTGAGAATATGGAAACTATAAGCAAGACTGAAATGAAAGCAAGCTTTGAGATCCCTCAGTTACTGAACAACTGGAAAACAATGGTGTGGCCAGCTGAAGGTGATCCCCTTTTGATGGAACAACACCCTCTGCTTGCAGACAGGCCCAAGGGTCAGAGCAGACCCTACAGCTTGGCAGAAGGGGCCCAAAGAGGAGTTTTTAGGGTTTAAAATGTAACACAGTGTGGTAATGTAATGATTCTTATAGGCTGCATATGAATGCTATAGGATTTGTAGGTTGTACTGGATTGGTTAGTGAGAATTAGAATATTCAACACAGAAGATTTATTTTATTGTAACAGGAACCTCGCTCTCTCATCCTCTCGTTCTCATCCCCTGTGCTTCAGGCAGGAGCCAGGGATGACAGGACCTGTTTGTCACAATCCAACATGAAATGAACAACACTCACATGCTGAGATGTCCAACGCAAAAAACGTGCAGTTATTTCTGGACCTTAATATTTATAAAATTCCAAAGGTGACCCTGGATTCGAGGATGAAATTGCCACCTCTAACCACAGTGGTCAAATCAACAGCCCATCAATTCTCTCCTCCTCCAGAAAGGAATGCAGAACAATCATTATTTACATGAAAAGTGCATGAGAAACTCCATTACAAAAATGTAAACATCAGAAGAACTTCAGAAGAACAGGGCAACACCTGTTCCCCATGGAGAAGTGGGATCTTACCCTGGAGGAGGCTGGAAAACACAGACACAGAATTTGTGGGGGGTTGTACACAGAACCACAGAACCAGGGAATTGTTCAGGTTGGAGAAGACCTTCAAGGTCATTGAGTCAAAGCAGGAACCAGAATCACCACTAACTCACATCTCCAAGTGCCACATCCACAGGTTTTATGAGCCCTTCCAGGGATGGGGACCCCATCCCTGCCCTGGGCAGCCTGGGCCAATGTAGAAATTGTCCCAGTGTCCACCCTGAGCTCACCTGGCCCAGCCTGAGGCCGTTCCCTCTGCTCCTGTTCCTGTTCCTCCCAGCTGTCCCCTCCTGTCAGGATCTGTGCAGAGCCACAAGGGCCTCCTGAGCCTCCTTTTCTCCAGGCTGAGTCCCTGCCCAGCTCCCTCAGCCCCTCCTGGGGCTCCAGACCCTTCTCAGCTCTGCTCCCTACTCTGGACACCCCCAGCCCCTCCAGGTCCTTCTGGTCATGAGAGCCCCAAAACTGCCCCCAGTGCTGAGACACCTCAGCAGAGTCTGGACAGGGGGGGATCAGTTCCTTGATTTTCCATGGAGGAGGCTGGAAAACACCAGTACAGAGTCTGGGGGTTGCACCTGAAGATGAAAATGAGCCTCCCCAGAGCTGTTCAGTGGGAGCAGAGATTCCCGACTGCTTCAGATTCAAATAATGCAGGAAATTCTCCCTTTTGTTTTTCAAGCAGTTCTATTTTTTTCCCAACTTCTTTTTCCATGTGCCTGGAAATATTTGTTTGGAAGTGTTTAAAGAAAACCTTCACAAACAGAGTCTGCTTCCCACATGCATTTTTTATAGTTTTCTTTCTCCTCTCCTTTGCTTTCAAACCCCCAATCCTCAGCACAGACATGTCTCCTATTAAAAAAAAAGAAAAAAAAGGAGTAAAATGGAACATTTCCAGTGACAAGGCAAGGTGGTGCCACAAGGAAGGTCATTGGATGTGAGATTGCCTTTTCTCCCTGCCAATGATCTGTCCTCAGCTACAGGACCTGGGGACCTTTGTCCAGTGTCTCCACCTTCCCCTTGGAGAGGAGGCAGCTGCTCCTCCCAGCAGTGCTGGCCCAGGCCCAGCTCCTTTTCCTTTGAGGTTTCCTTTAGAAAGGAGCTCCCAGTGTGAAAGGAGCTGGAGCTGTTTGAGCAGAGCCACCCCTCTCTGCAGTGGGACACCAGAGACACCACAGACCCAGGCTGGGCAATCCCAGCTTGGAAAAGACCTCCAGGATCATCAAATCCAACTTTTGACTGAGTTCCCCATTCCCAATAAACAACAGCACCCAGTGCCACCTCTGTTTGTTCTTTGAGCACTTCCAGAGAGGGGATGCAACCCCTGCCCTGGGCAGCTGTGCCAGGCTCTGAGAGCCCTTTCCAGCAAGGATTTCCCCAAAATCCAACCTGATCCCTGATCATGGGAGGAAGGGGAGGTGTAGGAGCATCAGGGGGTAGGACGGTCAGGATGGACGGAGATGAGAGATCTCTGCAGCCAGGTTTGGAATTTGGGGTTTATTGCAGAGGGCCTGGGTGCAGGGCCCTGCTGGGAGCTGCCAAACACAGCTCAGAGCAGGCTGAGAGAAGAGAGGGGGAGAGAGGATGAGAGGGTGAGAGAGTAAAAGGGTAAGAGAGTAAAAGGGGTAAGAGAATAAACAGGGTAAGAGAGTAAAGTTCCCATTCCAATACAATAAATCTTCTCCTGTGTTGAATATTCTAATTCTCACTAACCAATCTAGTACAAGATAAAAATCCTATAGCATTTCCATACAGCCTATAAGAATCATTACATTACCATCCTGTGTTACATTTTAAACCCTACAAACTCCTCTTTGGGCCCCCTCTGCCAAGCTGCAGGGTCTGCTCGGACCCTTGGGCCTGTCTGCAAGCAGAGGGTGTTGTTCCATCAAAAGGGGATAACCTTCAGCTGGCCACACCATTGTTTTCCACTTGTTCAGTAACTGAGGGATCCCAAAGCTTGCTTTCATTTCAATCTCACTGATAGTTTCTATATTCTCAAAACCTTTTACCAGGCAATCATATTTATAAGGCTTTCCTGTTTCATCTTCCCCAACAGGGAGGTTAAAGGAACAAGGCTTGTTCAGATAAGCTCTCTGAAGGAGGGGAGGTGATTCTAAAAATGTCCCCTGCTCTCCCTGAGTGACACAGAGCCATGTGCCCAGGGTTGGCAGGACACTCACACTGCCTCAGTCCCCTGGGCTTGCAGGAGGTTTCTCTGCTGGGCCACCACTGAAAAAGGTTGGAGGGAGACACTGAGGGCTCCTGTTCTTTCATCTGCTCATAGATATTTATATTTCTCTATTAAAAAAATCCTCCTTAGCTGATAGAATTCCAAAAGGGGAAAATCTCCCATTAATGAGCCACCAATAGAGATTTTACAAAGCACCTGACAAGGCTGAAGCCATCAATTCTCTGAATTAACTGGAGTGGAGTTGTGGATGCAAGCGGGAACTCAGCCAGGAACGAATTAAAGGAATTCAGCCTCAGATTCATCAATGTCCTCATTAATATTTTGGCCTCTCCATGGTCCAGGAGTGATGAGGGAGAGAGCAGAGCTGACAGGAAGAACAAGGCTGTTGAACACTCTGTGAGGTTTATTGGCATGGAGATGGTGAGAGGTGCCACAGCCCCCAGTGTCACCCCCTGCTCAGGGCTGTGAGCAGCTGCTGCCCTGCCAGGCCTTGGAATTGCCTGGGAGAGAAAGTCCTGGGGCCCTTCTGCTCAGAGCCTTGGGGAAAATGGGAAGACAGGGAACGTTTGTGCCAGCCTGTGACAGGATCTTGGGCTGGGGTTTTACTGGATCCTCAGTGGGAACAGGAGACAGAGGTAAAATAGTGACAGAGACAGAATTATGGAATCCCAGGTTTGGAAGGGACCTTAAAGCCCACCCAGTGCCACCCCTGCCATGGCAAGGACACCTTCCACTGTTCCAGGGGGCTGCTAACCCCAATGTCCAGCCTGGCCTTGGGCACTGCCAGGGATCCAGGGGCAGCCACATCTGCTCTGGCAATTCCAGCCCTGCCCCTCCCCACCCTGCCAGGGAACAATTCCCCATTCCCAATATCCCATCCATCCCTTCTTTCTGGCAGTGGGAGCCATTCCGTCTGTCCTGTCCCTGCATCCCTTGTCCCCAGTCCCTCTCCAGCTCTCCCTTTGGGCCCTGGCAGGGCTCTGAGCTCCCCCTGGAGCACTCTCCAGGCTTATGTTCCAGATGTTCCAGATGCTCCACAAGTTTCAGAACAGACTGGAAACAGAAAAGAGACCCCTCTGCCATCCAAGCTGAAGCTTTGCTCTACAGCCCAGGCAGATCCATCATCCCAGAGCAGAATTGTTTGGCTTCATTTGTGAAATGCAGCTTGGGCCTGCTGGACTGAAATGTTTCAGTTCAATTTGTCATGCTGATAAATGACCCTCCCTCACTATTGCTTACATTTAATTTAATGCAGGCCTATGGGTGCACAACCAGGTTCAAACAACAGATGAACTCAGCTGGGACAGTGGAAGGTGTCCCTGCCATGGCAGGGTGGCCCTGGATGGGCTTTAAGGTCCCTCCCAACCCAGACCAGTCTGGGATTCTCTCATTCTGTGATCACTGTCAAAATGTGTGCTATATTTGATGTGTTTATTTATCTACTTAGGGAAAAAATGTCAAATCACTCATGAGAAAATGAAGTTCAGGGAGTGTCCTCAGAGCTGGTTAAGTGGGATCCTTCACTTGTCAGTGTGGTGGTCCAGAACTGGCAATGTTCCCTCCTGAGCTCATTACCTGCAGTGTCTGGAACAGACAGGCAGCTCCAAACCCTGATTTGCTTCACACATTTCAATCCTGATCCCAGGAGAAGGACCAAGGCGTGCCTGTTTCCTTCAGCTTTCAAACACATCCAGAAAATCAGCGGTGGCTGAATGCCCCACTGTCACCTCCCCTTGCATTCAGCGCTGCCCTCCCTCGGGACTGTCACAGAGCCCTGCGGGTGCAGGGAAGAGGAAATTCCCTTTTTTCCACTCACACAAACCCTGCCAGCCCAGGCAATTCTCAGACAATTCTCAGACAATTCCCCAGCTGCAGGACCCAAACCCCTCAGGTCCCCTCTTGTCCTGGAGGCCCCAAACCGGAGCTGGGGCTGAGTCCCCCCGGCTCCCACTCTCCAGGATGGTGCAGGGAATGCAGACCTTAGCACGGACAGGCGCCTCCAGAGTGGGGATAAATCCCCATCGTCCATGTCCCTGTGCCCTTCCAGGGCCACCCTGTCCCTCCTGCCTCGTGTCCCTGCCCAGGCTGTGCTCAGGGGAAGGGGCTCAGCTGTTCCAGGGGGTTTGAATGCCTGGGGCATCCTGAGGGATCACATCCAGCCCTGCAAGAGCCAGGTGTCAGTCCTTGCCTGTGCATTCAGCCCTCCCCAGGTATAGTAAAATCAGGGCATGAGTAATGATTAGTATCTGATTCCATTGATTCAGAAGGCTGAACAATTGCTTTATTAAACTATATTATATTACATTATACTATACTGTGTTAAAGAGATGCTGCACTACAAAGAACAGTAAAGAATACTATGCTCTACTATACTAAATTACATACTAAAGTAAACTTGTGACTGTCTGGGGCAGCCAGGACACAGCCTTTGAGTGATTGGCCAAGGAAACAAAACAATCCACAGCAGAATCCAATTGACAAATCACTTCAGGTCAACAATCTCCATAATTTTCCACGTGTGCAAAAACAACAGGAGCAGCAAGCAGAGATAAGAATTGTTTTTCTTCTCTCTGTGCTTCTACAGGAAAAAACCCTGAGAGAGAGAATGATGTCTCTGTGTTCACAGAATGTGAATGCCACCCCCAGGAGCTCCAGGCTCAGGGGCAGGTCAGGGCCTGGGGTCTCCAGCCAAACCCCCCTGCAGAGAGATCCCACTGCTCTCATTCCCAGACCATTTTCCAGGCTGGCACAGCACTCTCTGCTCAGATATGATTTTTCCCCCAGTTCCCATCAATCCTCAGGAGCTGTTCCAGGCCCCAGAGCTGCTGGCTCACTAGCAGGGCTCCCACCCCGGAGATAAGGGATGTTCATGTCAAGAATGATGGAGAACATTGGCTCTCCTGCTCTGGGACCCACCTTTGTGGCATTCACATTCTCTGAACATGACTCCTTCACCCAGGATTTTTCTCCTGGGAAGCTGAAAGGAAAGCAAGCGGCCTCAGAGAAAAGGAAAACAATTCTTATCTCATTTGCTTCTCCTGTGTTGTGCTCATGTGGGATGTGTTTGGAGATTGTTTACCCACAGGTGATTGTTCCCTTGCATTCTGCTGTGAGTTGTTTTCACTCTTTGGCCAATCAGGGCCAAGCTGTGTCAGGACTCTGGAAAGAGTCATGAGTTTTCATTATTATCTGTAGGAGTGTTGGGGGTAGGATGGTTGGGACAGATGAGAGGTCTCTGCAGCCAGGTCATGGAATTTGGGGTTTATTGCAAAGGGCCTGGGTGCAGGGCCCTGCTGGGAGCTGCCAAACACAGCTCAGAGCAGGCTGAGAGAAGAGAGGGGGAGAGAGGGTGAGAGGTAAGACAGTAAGGGAGTAAAAAGGGTAAGAGAGCGAAGTTTTTGTTCCAATACAATAAATCTTCTTCTGTGTTGAATATTCTGATTCTCACTCACCAATCTAGTACAAGATACAAATCCTATAGCATTTACATACAGCATATAAGAATCATTACATTACCACACTGTGTTACATTTTAAACCCTAAAAACTCCTCTTTGGGCCCTTCTGCCAAGCTGTAGGGTCTGCTCTGACCCTTGGGCCTGTCTGCAAGCAGAGGGTGTTGTTCCATCAAAAGTGGATCACCTTCAGCTGGCCACACCATTGTTTTCCAGTTGTTCAGTAACTGAGGGATCTCAAAGCTTGCTTTCATTTCAATCTTGCTTATAGTTTCCATATTCTCAAAATCTTTTGCCAAACAATCATATTGATAAGGCTTTCCTGTTTCATCTTCCCCAACAGTTAGCCTTTTAGCATTCAGTAAGCATCCTTTCTGTATTCTTTAGTATATTATGGTATTCTCTGATATAATATAGTATCATAAAATAATAAATTAGTCTTCTGATAAAATGGAGTCCTCCTCATCATTCCTTCCTGAGTTTACAATAACCTTTATTTGCCTGTTCCCTGCAGCACAGAGCTCTCCACCGGAGGAGCGTTTGGTTGTGCTGCTGGTCAGGGTGACAGTGGCACTCCGGAGTTCCCTGTGCAGCTCCCCTGGCAGGGCTGGCACCGGGCACTGCCCTGCTCCTGCCCACCCATGGATCTCATCTATTCCAGTCCCTTCCCCAGTTGGGCATCACAAACTGCAGGAGGAGGGAGCTGGGAAAGCTCCCCTGGGCTCTAAAGGGCAATTACTGGTCCTGAGGAGCAACAACACCCTGGGAGAATTGAGAAAAACGAGATAACTACCTGGAGATGGGGACTAAATGATGGTTGGAAGCTGTTGTGGTTGGCTTTAAGAACCAAACACAGACACTCAGAATCTGGCCTGCCCAGCAGTCAGAACAGCTCTGGAAAATCCCCAGGGCTCAGGGGATTTTTAAAAACACATTTTCAGCTCCAATCTGATTCCTGTCTCTTTGGAGGGTTTGTATTTCCCCTTGTCTCCACTGGCATTTGGAAATGTGGTGAAGGGGACAGTCCCTCTGAATGCTGGAATTAAAAGATATGGAGTGGAAAACCAACAAAGCAAGCACCCTTGCCATGTTAAAAGATTTACAGCAATAATAAAATTGTAACTTGTAACTGTGAAGGACCGATCGAAACTTTCTCCATCAATTTCAGGCTCAGGGAAGCCTCATAAAAACGGGGTGTAAATAACACCTTTTATCTGGAGAAAAGAAATCTGAAAAATGTGCCCACTGATTCCTTCCCTCCAGGAATCAAGGACAGTTTTAGCTGGGCCTTGCAGGTTTGGGGACTCTTGTGAGGTTATTTTACCTGTCCTGAGTCCAAGCAGCCTCAAGGTGAGTCCTGCTGCCACCAGCGAGGAAATGTGACAACAAAATGCACATTTTGTTATCATAAATAAAGACTGGAAGTAAAATATATGGGTGGAAAAGGTTTTGGAAGTGAGTGGGTGCATTTGGGGGCCTGCAAGGGTGCTGGAAATGGAATGTGGGCAAAGGGCTGGAGGGACAGACACAGGGAATGACCCCAAGCTGAAAATAACAAAAATAACAACCATTGTTACAACTTTCCATGACTTTTGTGGAGAAAAAGGAGAGAGAAGAGAGGGAATTAGGGATCAAAAGCCAAATGTAAGTGGATGCATTATTAATTGTCCAGACATAGTCTTGAGTTGCATGTCAATCATCCAAGCCTGGAAATACGGTCCTGTAGCATTTTATTTAATAGTTAAATCAACTTACTTGGAATAAATTTTCACGCAGAGACAGGCACTGAGTGTCTCTGGTGGAGATGGATTTTTCATCCCCTTCCTTTTCCTCTCCTTTTCTTTTGTGAGAAAATGACATCAGTGCCTCAACACTGCAGGAACGTCAAGGGCCATGAAAAACCTTGATTTGAGCCGTGCCTGCTCCTGCAGGGAACGTGTCTAATCCTGGCTCCGTGACCTCCCTGGGCAGGTTCTGAGGGAAGCAGCGCCGGCTCTATCTCCCAAATCCTCGTTTCATAATAAAGGATCAAAGGGAGGCAACCCCAGACAGGCAGAAAAGCCAGCAGACAGAGGAGGATTGTCACCGAGCAGCTCTGGCCTGCTCTGAAGCACGGAACAAATTCTCTTGATTGGTTTTTATCCCCCCAGGCACCTTTGGTGACTGAAGTCGCTGCAGCCCGGGGAGCAGAGCTCTCCTCCCCTGCAGGAACACGAGGGGAGGTTTGCTGAGGGTTTTGGTGGAGTGAGACCTTTCTCTCTGTGAGAGACAAAGCAGTCACTGATTTATTTACCTGGGGGCAGAGAGGAGTCAGCTGCCCAGCAGAGTGGGCATTTTCCTGCAGAAAATTCCCAAGCTTCCGGATTGTGTTCTTGCCGAGGGCTCTGACCCTGCAGGGAGGGGGCTCACGGCCCTGCTGGTGCCAGATGAGGAATTGTTTGCCCCCAGTGGGTTCATACAGTGCTCACTCTTCAGTCCACTGGCCCATGGAACCTACAATGCCCATTCTGCAGGAAAAGCACTGGGAAGCAAACCCCAGCTCAGCTGTGCCCAGTTTAACCAGTTCACCAGGGGCCAGGTGTGACTTTGGGGTCACCAACCATCAGGGACCACAGAGAGACCCTCTGTGGCCACAGGACTGCAGAGCAGCTGCACAGAGGGAAAATATGGAAATTATTTTGGGGAAATGATTTTCATATGGATGTTTATTCCAGGAAAATCAATGGATATGTATGTAAAATATAATCTAAAGCAGGAGCTTTCTCTGTACTCAGCAGTCAGGATATTGTGGAGAAGATATCCCCTCGTGCATCCATCTGAATAAAGGATTTCTGCTTCTTAACGCTGCATTGGTGTGAAGGAATTTTGTTTTTATGGATTTTTGGTAACACCACCCATCAGTCTGGGATCACAGAATATCCTGATCTGGAAAGGACCCACAGGGATCATCCCACCGCTGGCCCTGCCCAGGATCCCAACACTCCCACCCTGGGCATCCCTGGCAGCGCTGTCCAAACCCTCCTGGAGCTCTGGGACCGTTCCTGGGGAGCCTGGGCAGTGCCAGCACCTCTGGGGAAGAACCTTTCCCTGATCTCCATCCCAGATCCCCCTGGCCCAGCTCACACCATTCCCTGGGCAGTACCAGTACCTCTGGGGGAAGAACCTTTCCCTGATCTCCATCCCAAATTCTCCTGGCCCAGCCCACACCATTCCCTGGGCAGTACCAGCACCTCTGGGGAAGAACCTTTCCTTGATCTCCATCCCAAATCCCCCCAGCCCAGCTCACACCGTTCCCTGTATGACAGAGTGCAGCTTCCCAAGGCAAATTCCTGCCTTTCCCATGAACAGGTGCTTTCCCTCCTCCAGAGGAGGCTTCAGGGAGGATGAGGAGGGTGTGAAGGAATGCAAGGCTCTGTCAGTGCCAATGAACCCTCCGTGCTGGGAGTGAGAGCACAGCACCTCCCTGGCCTCCTTGTGGGCCCGGCCTGGCACTGTGCCCTGGGCTGTGCAGAGGGGCAGGGTGGGGAAGGGGACGATCCATGGCCTTGCTCCAGCTGGGAGGGACAGCACAGCCCTGCCCGTGGGGCAAACACGGCTGGGGCCTCGGCAGCCCCTCAGGCAGGGGAGGTGACAAATGCCTGACTCCACAAACGATCTGTGCCAGCATAGCTGTGGGATGTGCTGGGTGTGACCCTGGGTGTGACACTGACACAGGACATGCTGTGGGTGTGACCCTGGGTGTGACCCTGCGTGTGACAGAGGGTGTGACAAGGACATGCTGTGGCTGATGTGACACTGACACAGAACATGCTGTGAGTGCGACCCTGGGTGTGACACTGGCACAGGACCCTGGGTACGACACAGGACATGCTGTGGGTGTGAGACTGCATGTGACCCTGGCTGTGGCACAGGACATAATGTGGATGTGACCTTGGGTGTGACACTGGCACAGGACCCTCGGTGTGACCCTGGGTGTGACCCTGTGTGTGACACTGATACAGGACATGCTGTGGGTGTGACTCTGAGTGTGACACAGGACATGCTCTGTGTGTGACACTGACATGGGACATGCTCTGGTTGTGACCCTGTGTGTGACTCTGGGTGTGACACTGACACAGGACATGCTCTGGGTGTGACCCTGTGTGTGACTCTGGGTGTGACACTGACACAGGACATGCTCTGGTTGTGACCCTGTGTGTGACTCTGGGTGTGACACTGACATGGGACATGCTCTGGGTGTGACCCTGTGTGTGACTCTGGGTGTGACACTGACACAGGACATGCTCTGTGTGTGACACTGACACAGGACATGCTCTGTGTGTGACACTGTGTGTGTGACACAGGACATGCTCTGGGTGTGACCCTGTGTGTGTGACACAGGACATGCTGGGCACGTGGCACAAGGAGCTCTCCCTGCCTTGGGCACCAGCACTGGGAATGTGCTCAGTGGGAAGAAATTGAATTTTCTCACTTCAGGTTTCTCTGTGCTCCCGGAGTATTTCACAACCAAACACTTCATTTTACAATCCCACTCCTCTTCCCTTCTTCATCTGCTTTCCTTCAAACTGTCCCTGCTCCCACTTTGTGTGTTTCCACCTTCTCCTCCTTTGCTGAGGGGACAAGGAATGAGTGAGAGGAGCTGGGGCCGACTGATGCTCCCACACCTTGCCACGGCGAGTCACAGGGAGAAGTTTCTCTTCCTCTTGTCTCACATTACTTCTTTTTGCTTTTCCTCTTTTCTGGATCTGTCCCCAGTGGGATTAACCCCTTGTCCTGTCCCTCCATCCCTTGTCCCCAGTCCCTCTCCAGCCCTCCTGGAGCCCCCTCAGGCCCTGCAAGGGGCTCTGAGCTCTCCCCGGGTTTTCTCCTCTCCAGGTGAGCACACCAGCTCTCCCAGCCTGGCTGTGTAGGAGAATTTACAGAGCACATGTTTGATTTTCCAAGAGAGCTGAAACTGAGGGGAAAGCTCCTGTTTGCACTGAGCCTCTGAGCTGGGAATTGCTGGAGTGCATCCAAGCCCTCCCTGTGACACCTTTGTGAATGTGGCACAGGACCAGCCCTGCCCTTCACTGCCCAGCAGCACCTCTTAGTGCTGCCACCCTTGGCTGCCATTCCAATATTTCAGAGGCTGGGGGTTGTTGGGGGAGAGGTTTCGACTGAATTTTCCTTCCATTTTGGAGTGAATTCCCTTTCCAATCCCTTCCTACCATCTAGTGGGAGATTTGGGTAAAACACATCAGCGTGAGCTGACTGCTGAGGAAATGCCAGGTGGTGCTGTCTCACCTGAGAGCAACATTTCTGCAGCTCTCATTAAACACAGGTGAGCAAGGTCATGAGAAAAATACCCTCAGCAAACAGAAAATGATCTTCGCCTGAGGGGCTGGGATGGAAACTGAGAGAAAAGGAAAATGCCCAGGGTTTATTGTGGATTTGCAGGGAGAAAAGCAAGAAACTTGTGAAAAATTAAAGGAAATAAAGGTTGGAAGTAAAATATAAGGGTGGAAAAGGTTTTGGAAGTGAGTGGGTGCATTTGGGAGCCTGCAAGGGTGCTGGAGAGGGAATGTGGGCAAAGGGCTGGAGGGACAGGACACAGGGAATGACCCCAAGGTGAAAGAAGGCAGAGATGGATGGGATATTGGGATAAATTCCCCCCTGGCAGGGTGGGCAGGCCCTGGCACAGGGTGCCCAGAGCAGCTGGGGCTGCCCCTGGATCCCTGGCAGTGCCCAAGGCCAGGCTGGACATTGGGGCTTGGAGCAGCCTGGGATAGTGGGAGGTGTCCCTGCCATTCAGGGGTGAAACTGGGTGGGCTTTCAAATCCCTTCCAGCTCAAACCATTCCAGGATCCATTCTGTGACTGATTTTTTTTTCTGGAAATCCTGTGGAAAACTCCAATCCCAAAGCAGTTTTAACCCTAAACTGAGCCCAGCTTCACTCCCTGGGCAACCTGGAACTTTGGCTCAGACTGTGAATGCCCCATGAGGGAGGATCCAGATCTCCAGAGAACTTCACCAGGTCAGCAAATCATCCAGCCCCACAATCCTGGAATGCTCTTGGTTGGGAGGGACCGTAAAACCATCCAGTTCCAACCCCCACCACAGGCAGGGAACCTTCCACTGTCCCAGGCAGATGGAGGAGAGCAAAACCATTCTGGACTGGGGCTGGAGCTGGGAGCTGAGGCAGAATCAACTCCCACCCAAGGGTCAGCTCCCACAGACACCAACCCAGAGCCAGAACACGGAACATCCAACTGCTGCTTTTACTCCCAATACCATCTTCCCTCTGATCTCCTGCTCTTTGAATGGCTTGCAAACCCATCAAACGTGGATTTTCCATGGCTACATCCCAAATCCTGGCTCTGGGCAGGACAAACAGGGAGCCAGAGCCTTTCCAAATCCTTTTGTGAGCTTGTACTGTGAGTGGTGCTGTGCATGGAGAGCTGCGCAGGCAGGAACACCCCAGAGAGAACAGGAGATCCCATGGGAATCTGCTGACAAGTTTACATGACAAAACACAGATCTTGTCAAAACGGGCATTCCTGTCAGGAGACTCCAAACTGAAGCTTCTGAATCAACATTTTGAAATTTCAATCTGTCAAAAGCTGACATTGCTTTGAAAGTAGGTTTGTGTTTTGCTCAAAACAGACAGGGATTTTCAGGTTGCTGTTTCCAAATCAACACTTCCCTGAGTGCCACTGCCATGTTGGTATTTTGGGGGCTGATCCAGCTTGCAGCCAGAAATGAAAGCTAAAATAATGGAATTCTCAGTCAGAGCCCCTGGGCAGCCTCTTCTAGTGCCTGAAAACTCTTTCTGTGGTGAAACTTTCCCTAAATCCAACCCAAACCTCTCCTGGCACAGCTCGAGGCTGTCCCCTGTTCCCTGGGAGCAGAGCCCAACTCTCACCTGTGACTTTATTCCTATTTTATCCTGCCTCCTTTCTGTGATTCAAAATCAGTTTTGAACAGTTTTGAATTTCCAACCTTCACACACACACAGACTTCTAAGTTTTTGCTTTTAATTTCCTGACTTGAATCTTAATTAAGTGAGTAATTGCTTATTTGGGTAGCAGCTCAGGAGCACCAATCTCCAGATCCATCAGAGTTATTGTTCACTGATCCAGGATGTGACAGAGTTAATGGAAGTCTTTCCACGGGAGATACAGTGACATATTCAAAGGTCTGCTTAGCATCTCTATTTGTGCAGCACTAAAAATGCAGCTGAGTTTTGGGGTGAGTAAGCCTGGGATGAATCAGCTCTGACTCACCTCACCTGCACCTCACTGCTGCCCTTTACACCTTGGGCAGGAGGTGGGGCTTTGGTTTGGGGCTTTGTTTGTTTCTTTTCTTTCCTCACCAGAAAAATTCAATGTATTGAAAGCAAAGCTGTTCTTGTTCCTTGGATCCTGAGGGGGTTTCTCACCTACGGTAGGAAACAGGGAGTGGATGAATCAGCACCCACAGGCTGCAGTTCTGCTCAGGCCATTTACCTCCTGGCATTGTCCTTGGCCCCAGTTATGGATGGGCAGGAGCCAGGGGCAGGAGTGAGGGGCATTGGGCACACAGGTGACAAAACCCAGGCACTGAGCCAGGGGTAACTGGGGTTTGTGCAGTGTTCACATGAAAAATGTTCACATATTTTCAAATTCTATGGCAAACAGGCACTCAGAAATTTAATCACATCTCCATTTCATGTCAGACAGCAGCTAAGGAGGGAGAATATTTACCCAGTTTAGTATAAAATAGGTGGCAGAGCAGTGAATAGGGCCTGGCACAGGCACAGCTGACAGTGCTGAAGATTTGGGTACAGGAGCCTCTGGATGGCTCCTGGCACAGGCTGGACATTGGGGCTTGGGAATTGGGAATTGTTCCCTGGGAGGGTGGGCAGGTCCTGGCACAGGGTGCCCAGAGCAGCTGGGGCTGCCCCTGGATCCCTGGCAGTGTCCAAGGCCGGGTTGGACGGGGCGTGGAGCAGTCTGGGACAGTGGGAGGTGTCCCTGCCATGGCAGGGGTGAAACTGGACGGGCTTTGAAGTCCCCCCAACACAAACCATTCCAGGATTCCATGATCTCCAAGAGACAACTCCCAGTGATCAGAGAGCGTTCATTTTCTTCTCCATGCTCCCTCTGGACAATGCTGACTTTGAGCCCACAGAACTAATATTTTTCCATTTCTCCTCCCAAAACCCCAAGTTTACAACAGAACAGCCTCTCTTCATTGTGTGAAAAGATCAGATTTATAGTGTGGAATATTCTATTGGAAACTGCCAGGCCTGGTTTCCTCTGTTAACTGATCCTCTGGTCCTGTTCTCAGAGAGAGAGCTGGGCCTGGAGCTTTCTCCCCAGTGCGCTGAGCTGGGAGAGCTCAGCCCCTGCTCTGGCACAGGGAACCAGCACAGAGCTCATCCCACACCTGCAGCACGTCCAAGGGCTCCACCCCTGCCTCAGCCCTGATTCCTGCAGCTGCAGGACTCAGCCAGCCTCAGCCTCCCTCCTGCAGCCGCCTGCACCTGGAGCTGCCCAACAAAGGAGAGAGCACAGAGGAAAGTGTGGAATAATATAAATATCCTTAAAATGCAGATCTGGCAGTGCCTGTGGTGCTGCTGCAGAGCAGCACAGGGGTTGTGGCAGCTAGGCACTGCCATCCAGCTCCTGGGTCCATGCAATCACAGCATCATTTAGGCTGGGAAAGACCTCTAGGACCATCAAGTCCAAAACCTCTGACCAAATCCCACCATTCCCACCAAAGCACAAAACAAGGTCTCACATCTGCTTGTTTTGTGAACACTTCCAGGGGATAAAACTGCCAGTTCCAGGCAGCTCCCTGCAGCCTCCTGTGATTAGTGCTGGGTGTTCACACAGCTCCAATTCTGCACAGCAGGAGAGAGAGGTTTGTGCTCTCATTAAACCTGGAGCTCACAAACTCGGCTGGGAGGGACATCTTTCCATCCAGGGAATAATTTATTCCAGGTTGGAAGGAAAGAATCAAGCCCTGAACTGCTCCTCAGTTTTCCCAGGAACTGAGTGTGGAGTTCCTTAATGCATCATTGCTCCTGTGTGTTCAGCTGCTGAGCAGAACACAGGTATGAGTGTGCTTTCCATTCCTCTCCCTTTCTCCATCCATCCATCCATCATCCATCCATCCATCCATCCATCCATCCATCCATCCATCCATCCATCCATCCATCCATCCATCCATCCATCCATCATCCATCCATCCTCTGAAGGGACATCTCCAAGCTGGGAACATCCCAGGAGATGCTTTAAAGCTGCTCTGTGAGGAGCAGCCCCTTCCTTGCTTTTCTGTGGCATTTTGATAAGGAACTGCGGGAGTGAGATCTCCTGGATTTGAAGGAATGACCCTCCTGGTGCATCCAAGCATAAACCTGGCCTTTTATCTGCCTCTATTCCCTTTCCCAGCTGCTTCCCAGGTTTGGGGATTATTCTGGGGACCTTCCGATCAAGTGTCCTCTGCAGAGACTCTCCTGGGAATTCCCATGGGCAGGAATT
Organism: Melospiza melodia melodia; assembly: GCF_035770615.1. NCBI lineage: Eukaryota > Metazoa > Chordata > Aves > Passeriformes > Passerellidae > Melospiza > Melospiza melodia. Next base: position 5,555,782 of record NC_086223.1, read on the forward strand.
TCTGAGGGAACGGCTGGAGCTGGGTCAGGGCAGATCAGGCTGGATCTCAGGGAAAGGCTCTTCCCCAGAGGTGCTGGCACTGCCCAGGCTCCCCAGGAAATGGTCCCAGAGCTTTAGGAGGGTTTGGACAGCACTGCCAGGGATGCCCAGGGTAGGACTGACGGATCCCAGGCAGGAACAGGGGTTGGGACGATCCCTGTGGGCCCTTTCCAACTGAGGATATTCCAGGATTCCATGATCTGTCTCTGTGTCTGACCCCTCTCCCGGGCAGTTCAGCCCTTTCACCTCGGTGTCTTTGGTGCCTTTGGCTCCCATTTCCCTCTGGCTCCTGCTGGGGATGGCTGGAACGTGTCCCAGTAGGAGCTGCTCTTGCCACCTCCATTTATATCATCATCATCAACCCTGCCTGGGGCTCGGAGCCTCGTGCCAGCCAGACAGGAGCTGCTCCAGTGGGGAATCCTCTGATCAACCCCAAGGCCTCGCTCGAACCCAGCCCTGAGCTCCCAGGCAGCACCTGCAGATCCACTCCCCGCTCCTCTGCAGGGCCTGAGGGAAAGGGAATGAGGGGTCAGGGCCAGAAGGGACCTGGGCTTGCACCAAACCCTGTGGGACAACCGGCTGGGGTGGTGCTTCCAAGGGAATGCTGAGGGGTGAAATCCTCCAGGAGGGGCTGCAGGGGTAGGACAGGGAATGCTGAGGGGTGAAATCCTCCAGGAGGGGCTGCATGGGCAGGACAGGGAATGCTGAGGGGTGAAATCCTCCAGGAGGGGCTGCAGGGGCAGGACAGGGAATGCTGAGGGGTGAAATCCTCCGGAAGGTGCTGCAGGGGTAGGACAGGGAATGCTGAGGGGTGAAATCCTCCAGGAGGGGCTGCATGGGCAGGACAGGGAATGCTGCACATAAACACTCCCTCAATTCAGAGCTGCCCTAAACTCCGGCTGCTGCATTTCCAGCATTTTTGCTGCCAGGCCGATTCCTTTCATCCGCTTTCCTTCCATCCCTGGCAGCAGCTGCACAGATCCTGTCCTGCAGCTCCTCTCGAACCCTAGAGGGTGCAATTCACCCAGCGAGCCTCAGCAGAACTCCGAAATTGGAATTCCAATGATTCCAGGCAAGACGGGGAGGTGGGAGAGGAGCCGATGGCGAGAACGCCTCAGCCAAGGTTAAGAACTCCTCTGTTCCCCGGGTGCCCTCCCTGCTGGCACACGGGGTGTGGAATTGCAGAGCAGGGACAGCTCTGGTGCCATCCTGCTCTGGGGTGGCACTGAGGACCTGTCCTGGTCCCGGGCAGGTGCAGCTCAGCCCCTGCCTTCCCCTTGAATTCCCTGGAATTCCCCGTCCAGCCCAGCTCGGAGCTCAGGCAATCACCCAGCCCTCAGGCTCCCGAAGATATCCCTCCTTTATTCCTCCTTTGTAGGAGTGACAGGGGTAGGACAGTGGGGACGGACGGAGATGAGAGATCTCTGCAGCCAGATTATGGGACTTGGGGTTTATTGCAAAGGGCCTGGGTGCAGGGCCCTGCTGGGAGCTGCCAAACACAGCTCAGAGCAGGCTGAGAGAAGAGAGGGGGAGAGAGGATGAGAGGGTAAGAGAGTAAAAGGGTAAGAGTGCAAAGTTCCCGTTCCAATACAATAAATTTTCTTCTGTATTGAATATTCTGATTCTCACTAACCAATCCAGTACAACATACAAGTCCTACAGCATTTCCATACAGCCTATAAGAATCATTACATTACCATCCTGTGTTACATTTTAAACCCTACAAACTCCTCTTTGGGCCCCTTCTGCCAAGCTGTAGGGTCTGCTCTGACCCTTGGGTCTGTCTGCAAGCAGAGGGTGTTGTTCCATCAAAAGGGGATCACCTTCAGCTGGCCACACCATTGTTTTCCAGTTGTTCAGTAACTGAGGGATCTCAAAGCTTGCTTTCATTTCAATCTTGCTTATAGTTTCCATATTCTCAAAATCTTTTGCCAGACAATCATATTTATAAGGCTTTCCTGTTTCATCTTCCCCAACACTCCTTAGGAACTTCTGTTGTGCCATTTCAAAGAATCAATCCATCGAGCCCATCAGAGCCAGTGCTGGAAGCACAGCAGAGTGCTGAGAGGGGAGCACTGGGAGCAGCCACAACTCCCTGTCAGAGGAGCTTTCCATCCTCCCCAGGCTCCCTTGGGTTTATTGAGCTTCTTTTGTGACTGCAAAACTCAGAGAGATTGCAACAAAACAATCCTTCCCCCTCCCATGGAGACAGGGCTGGACCGTCAATCCCTGCTCCAGCTCCTCTTTGGGTTCCTCAGGGATTTGGCCTCAGCAGGTCAGGAGGGAACTGCTGTGAAAACCATCCTTGCCTGAGAATGCAGTCAACCATTCAGTCTGGATTTTAAGATCTTTTAGAAGACTAAATATCAATTAATATCCTTAACTGCTGCCATAAATCTGAATTGGGAGCAAACCAGATGAGTTTAAAAGACCTCTGGAGATCCCTTCCAGACCTGGGTTTAAATTGATGGCAGCAGCCACCTAATGGTCTGAATTAAATCCAGGGACATGAACCTGCTCTGGGCCAACCAGAGAAAGAGCCTGATGCAGGTTTGGGAAGTTCCATTGTTTTTAGGTCTTTCTAGAATTAGGAAACCCAATAGCAGCCCCAGTCAAAGCCTTGTTTGTTTCCTCCTCCAGCAGCTCCTGTCCCAGCCCCTCCAACCCCCTCAGGAGCACTGGGCAGGCTTTCACACACCAAACCTCCCCATAACTCTGTAAATAATTGACTAATAATAAATAAATAGTTAATTACAAGAGCCATTTAAAATCACTTTTTCTCAGATGAGACATGACAACTTCTATTGATGAGAATACATCACTTTAAAAGCTTATTAAAAAACCATTCTGAGCTACTTGTAAAATGGAGTGCATGAAATGAGGTTTATGCTCTCCTATAAACATTTTGCCTTTTTTACTCATCCAGACACTGAAATTCCTGCCGGATCCAAGTCACTAAAATCAATAGGAAAATAAAGCCCAGCTCTGCAGTATTATTAACATAATTGCTCCACTATGCAAACAATAGACTGCCTTAACTTGTGCAAAAATAGATGGAAACAAGACCCAGGAGCATCTTCCAGAGGCTCTGGGTGTCTCCAGAGCAAAGTGAGTTCCCAGCTCCTGACAGCCCTGAGCTGCACCCACAGCAGCTGCTGTGTCTGCAAAAGGCACCAGGGCAAAGCAATTTGCTGTGCTAATGAGCAGAAAACTCATCAGGATCATGCCAGGGACCGCAGTTCAGAGCATGGAGAGGTCTCACTGGTGTCCAAAGTGAATCCTACTGCAACTGCAGATTGGCCAGGGGCAGGAAAAGGGAATTTTTCCTTTGAAGAACACAGAAAAACTAGAGCAGATATTGCTGCCCCTGGATGCCTGGCAGTGCCCAAGGCCAGGTTGGACATTGGGGTTTGGAACAGTCTTGGACAGTGGAAGGTGTCCCTGCCATGGCAGGGGTGGGCTTTGAGGTCCCTGAGGTTTCTTCCCACCCAAACCATTCTGGGATTCTACAATTCCATAAAATTCTCTTTTGATTCAATTAATATACAGCAGGAATTGCATCTAAGGAGAGTCAGGAAAGATTCATGCAAGGAAGGGCTGGAAACTGAACTCTGCCCACAGACCAGGGTGGTTCCCATGAACTGCAGGATGCAGGGGCTGGAAGCAGAGTCAGTGCCTGAGGCTGGACTGCTGCTGGCTGCTCTGGCACTGCTGTAACCAGCAATCCAGGGCACTGACCCCTGCCCAGGGGTGCTGCTCCTCTGCCACAGCTTCTCCTGGTGCTGGGAATCTCTGCCCCGAGGTGTTGGAAGACTCTGCCTTGTGACTTGAGGTTGGGTTAAAGTCTAACCCAGGAACTGCCTTAACTGCTGTCACTGCCAGGTGTTCCCAGGCATTTCCAGGTGTTCCCACTCACTTCCAGATGTTCCCATCTTCTATGAACTCCCTCCTCCCCCCCCCTCCCTGGATGGATTTCCTCAGGAGCACTGCTTTGACCCAAATTGCTTCTCTGTGACCCCTCCTTGGCCTGGGCTCTGCTGCTGTGGGAGTCACACCAGCTCTTCCTCTCAGACAACACCTGAGGCTCATCTGGGAAGGGTTTTCCATGGCCCCTCCTGGTGCTCTTTGATCCCATTTTCCCAGGAATTGTCTCCTTTGCTGGGTGTTATTTGGTGCTGCCCATTCTGAGCAGGTCCCTGCACACACTGGCTGTTCCTGGAGCTCAGCTTTCCCCTGTAACCCCTTCCCCATTTCCTGCAGACACAGTAAAATGGGGAGGTTCCATTTTGGAGGTGCCAGTTCTGGAAGCTTCCACTCTCCCTGGAGATTGGGATGGGTTGAGTTCACAGTTGCTATCAAAGCAACAATGCTAAGCCTTCCCTGCAGTTTCTTCCTGCCTGGATCTGTTTCCAGTGAGATCTCACCTCCTGCTCTTGAGCTCGTTGGCAGTGACCATTTCCCACTGCTCTTCCTCCCCTCCCAGCCATGCTCACCCTCACCTCGGTGTCCTCAAGCTCCATGGGATGGAATTCCCATCCTAGCTGAGCTCTGAGCTCAGGGAATGACCCCACCCTCAGGCTCCCAAAGAAATCCCTCCTTGGAGTCTCTGTTGTGCCAGTGGGAATATTTCACAAACTCTGAGCCCATCAGAGCAAGTACTCGAAGCAAAATAAAGAGGCACAAAGAGTTCTGTGGGAGAGAATCCAGCTTCCTCCTGTGTTCCCATTTCTGGGAACTCATTCTTCCATCTGATTTCTTCTCTTTTCCTTCTGTTTATGCAGCTAAAGATCCCATTCCTCCCGTCCTCGCCATCCTGCGCAATCTGGCAGGGCTAGGGGAGAGCAGGAGGGAATCGGGAGGGATGAGGGCGAGCATGGCTCTGGGGCCTGAGGGCAGGAACATCAATTGAGGGTTTCTGCTCCCAGACTGACACTGGAGGTGCTGCCACTTCCATAAACGCTGCATGGCCCTGCTGCAGCCCCACACTCCAGCTCAGGGTCATGCAAAGGTCACTGCACCACTGCACACCCATTTTTCAAGCCAACCCAAATATTTCAAATAAATGCTGCTTCCACTCTCTGCTCAGGACTTCTTCCCTTCTGTGCTTCCAGCAAATATTTCTGAGGAGGGAAAGGCAAGTCTGGGCAGCGACAAGAGCAGCAGGATGGGAGGAGATGGGAACGGCTGGGGCTGGGGCTGGGGACCTGCATGGCCCAGGGGGCTCCTGTGGAGGGCACAGCTGCAGGGAACCTCCCCCGGGGAAGCAGCAGGAGCATCCTGAGGTTTGTTTTCCAGGTCTCCCCAGTTGCCAGAGGAATCCCTGCCCTGCACAGGTACCCTGGCCCCTGTCAGAACCCAGGACATTGTTCTGGCTGCCCTGGAGGGCTCCAGACCCTGGCAGGAGGCTCAGAGACCTTGGGATGGCGTCAAAGACACCTGTGCCTTCGATTTTAGCCCATGGAAAAAATTACCAACTTTGTGAGAGGAGTTACAAGCCACAAGGATTTGAATAGAATGATAGTGAATTTATCACTGGGTGAAAATGCAGAATTTTGGTGTTTTTAGAATGGGGGTTCAGGAGGCAAGATGGAGGAATGTGGGCGTGTCCTGTCCTTCTCCTTCTCCTTGTCCTCCATCTTCTGCTGTGATGGTGGCACTTTTGGATTGGTTTAGAGTAGAGACAGACTGTCTAACATAGGTGATAGGTATTGGAAAATTATTGTAAATAAAGTACAGGTAGTTTTCATTATAACAAGCTAACACTGCCCCAAGGTGGTCAGTGTGCCATGAACCAACGTGCTGGACAGATCTCAGCAGGTCAGAGAAAGAATGTTATAGATAACAGAGAATAAACAACCCTGAGAACCAGAGCCAAGGAACCCTGTCTGCATCTTCAGTGGGAAAAAGAGACTTTCCAACACCTCGGGGTCATCTCAACACCAGAGACCCCGTCAGGCCCCAAACCAAAGCCCTGCCTGGCACAGCCTCGGCCTTTCCCTCCTGAGCCCCTCTGCCCACAGCAGCAGGGCTGATTCTGCCCTGTCCCATAGCCACACTGCTGTGGCTTTGCGTTTTATGTGCAGTGCCTAGCAATGAGTTTAAATGTTGCCATGGAATCCTGGAATCATTGAGTAGTTTGTGTTGGAAGAGACCTTAAAGCCTCTCCAGTTCCACTGTCCCAGGGTGCTCCGAGCCCCATCCAGCCTTGCCCTGGGCACTGCCAGGGATGCAGAATCCACATGGATTTGGGCAGTGTTAGCCCAAACTGCTCCAATCCACCTCTGCAATCTGTAACCTCATCTTTTAATTCAGCTGCTGAGGAATTTGCTCCTCATGAGGTTGTTCCATCCCAAGAATGGATTTGTTCCCATTGCCAACTTTCACATCAGGAGTAGAGAATGACCTGCCCAGGCCCAGCTCCATTCTGGAGCTTAAAACCAGCTCAAAGCCAGAAGTGGAACAGTTCTCTCTCTCTCTCTTGTTCTCTTTTCTGAAGGAAAATTCAGATTTAATGTGTAAGGAAGACATTGAAGGGTTTGCATAGAAGGCAGGAATACTTGGTCAGCAGTGGGTGATGAAGAAAAGCAATTATTGTCAACTTTTTAACTGGGAATTGAAATTCGTTCAGGTTACCAGGAGAGCATTTTCAGTGTTTTGGGTCAAACATTTCCTATCAGATTTCTCTTACTTTCAGAAAAAACAAAATGACCCAAGTCCACTGGATTATTGAATTTCTATTCCTTGGGAGATGCTGACCTTTAGAATAAATTAATTTCCAGTAAAAAAACAACAATCCAGGTTTAGATGTTCCATAGAAAGAACTTCCCCAAACAGGCAAATGTCAGCTGATTGCATGATAAAATCCAGTGTTCTCACTGTGGTGGGAGAATAAAACATTAAAATTAAATTCTTGACTTCCCCAACTGAAAACTGATGATGAAAACAAGCAAATTTGGATAGTTGTGTTATCTCAGGCTCTGGAAAACCTCGGGACACAGCTTTTGTGCTATCAAACACCTTCAGATGGTGAATTACAAGCTCTTATAATGCCAATAAAATTATTCCCATGCTATGGGATGGAGTCGTAAAGCTGTTTCAATTTACTTCCAAAGGAGAAGGATAAATCTAAAGAGGGAAATAGCCACACTGAAGGATATTTCTTATATGAATGTGAATAATTTCCAGACAAATTAAATGAAATTGATGTGCTTTGCAATGCAGCCATGCAGTGAATGGTCCTGGAGGAGGGGGCAGGGAGGGAAGGGGTCCTGCAGGGGCACCTGGAATATTTGTCTGCAGCATTTAAAGGCCCTGCAGGGTCAGGAGCAAACCTGACAGGAAAAGCTGCTGTTCCATAGGGAAAGGGGGAAATTCCACCCTGAAGGGTGAGAGGATCCCTGGGCAGGCCCTGGCAGGGACAGGTGGGTCCCACACAGAATTCACACCTTTGATGTCACAATTCTGATGTCACCTCTGCAGCTCAGCAAGGAAGAATTTAACCCCGAACTTTGCTAGAAGAGACTTTTTGCTCAGTTTTCTTTCCCAGATCTCTCTCAGACTCGGAGGGCTGCAGGAATAAAAAACTGCTTTATTTACAATTGTTTGGAAGCTCTTGGCTTGGGATGTTCGAGTACCTAAGTAGCAAATCCCAAATCTTGGGGGGAAATTTCCCAAGAAATGCCCAGTACCAAGGCAGCTGATGGGTACAGCTGAGTGCATTTAGTCAGAGAATATCGATTCAGGGAGCCCCTGACGTGGGAATAATGTGCTCTGACTCCATGATTCAGGAGGTGAACAATTGTTTTATTAAGATATACTATATTATACTAGTACTGTACTAAAAAGATACTATACTATAAAGATACTAAAGAATAACCCCTGGCTGTCTGAGACAGCCTGGACACAGCTTTGACCCAGCTGGCCAAGAAATCCAAACAACCTTCACTGGTGTCCAATTAACAAATCCATTTGGGCAAACAATCTCCATAACACATTCCACATGTGCAAAAACAACAGGAGCAGAGAATAGAGATAAGAATTGTTTCCTCTTCTTCTCTCTGAGGTTCTCACTGACTTCCCCAGGAGAAATCCTTCAGAAAAACTGTACCTGGTGCTCTCTGTGGCCACATTAGAAAGCTTAGTTCCAAACCTTAAAACAAAGAGAGGAATGAATCCAGGCAGTGGAAAAAGCATTAGGAACTCTGGCAGCTCATGCAGCTCTTACAGCAAGTCAGGACTCGGGGCACAGCAAGTGCTGCAAGCTGTGTGTCCTGATCAAAGCCTTTGTATAAAATAAACCCAGCTGGGATCAATAGGAGCAAAATCCAAGCTCAGGCAACCTCCTGGGCTCAGCTGCAGGGCTCCAGTGAACCAAAATTCTCATTTTTGTGTTAGGAGGGAGCAGAACTCAAGCTCAGCTGTCCCTGCACAGCTGCCAGGAGTGGCACAGTCCCACACCTGGGCACCACCAGCTCCTGCCAGCTGCTTCCACAGGGCAGGAGCTGGGTGGACATTGGACCCCCAGTCCCTCTGCCCTGGAACAAGCCCAGCTTTGCAGTCTCTGTCACAGCAGGTTCAGGTTTTGTGCTCTGCTGGAGCCTCCCAGCACTGCAGCCCCTGGATCCCAGGAATTCTGCTGCACTTCCACCTCGGTGCTCCCAGCCCTGGGCACCAGCTGTGCCAGGCAGCTCTGCCAGCTCATCTCCCCTGCCAGGGAGATCTGGGAGCAGCAGAGCATGGCAAACACCGGGCACTGCCCCGGGGCTGGGGCTGTCTGGGGCTCAGGGCAGAGGGAACAGCAGTGGCTGGAAAAGAGCCCCAGACCTGGACCATACCCAGAGAGGAGCAGCTGGGGCAGCCAGGGAACTGCTGAGGCTGGAAAAGACCTTTAAAATCACAGAGTCACAGGAAGGGTTTGTGCTGGCAGGGACCTCAAAGCCCATTCAGTGCCACCCTGCCATGGCAGGGACACCTCCCACTGCTCCAAACCCCAATGTCCAGCCTGGCCTTGGACACTGCCAGGGATGGGGTGAGAGCCTCCAGTCCAGCCAGCAGCCCAGCACCAGGGTCCCCAATAAACCCCACGCTCTGGGAAAAATCTGGGTTTTGAGGACGTCCAGGGCTGAGCACTCCGCCCCTGCCATGGGCAGTGTGGGGCCAGGGAGCAGAGGAACCCCAGGTGACAAATCCTGGCTGCAGCTCTGTCCCCATGGCCACCTGTGCTCTCTGTGTTTTCCAAAGGCTCCTCTCCATCCAAATTCTCTGTCTGCACCTTGTGCAGGTGAAGAGGATGGAGCTGTGGGAATTTTACTCCATTAACTGGAGCAAAATTAGAGACATAGAGAGAGGAAAAATCTGGTGTGTTTTTTCTGTGCAATGTGAGAATCATTATTTTTGTGGTTTAGGATTTTTTGTTTTTTGAAAACTGGAAACAAAAAAAATTCCTTTTCAGTCTCCACAAAACCTGAATTCCCTTGAAAATGTGTTTTTGTTTATTTTTAAAGCTTATTATTGCCTAATTAAGATGGAATAAATTTTAGACTGAAAATCTCTTTTGAACTGAAATAATGAGAAACTGCAGTTCATGAATATCTCAGTTATCAGGTTTGTAAATGGCTCAATTTCGTTTTTGTCCAACATTTTGGAGTCAATCTCTTGGTCACTGTTCCCTTACCCCAAGGGTCACTGCCAAGGACCCCTAAAAATCCAATCTTTGTGTTCTGCACTAATGGGTTTATCTGCACTGTTTCACCTGCACTAAAACAGGCACCTAAAATTTACCTTTGGGGAAGGGGCTGAGCCCAGAGTGGTCAGTGGGGTCAGTGGTGAGTGGGGTCAATGGGCAGTGGTGTCAGTGGGGTCAGCAGTCAGTGGGATCAATAGTCAGCGGGGTCAGTGGGCTGAGTGGTCAGGGGGGTCAGTGGCCAATGGGGTGAGTGGTCAGTGCGGCCAGGGGCCTCAGTGGGGTGAGTGGTCAGTGGGTCAGCAGTCAGTGGGGTCAATGGGTCAATGATCAGTGGGTCAGCAGGTCAGTGGGGTCAGTAGTGAAGGTGCAGCTCCTTGGGAAGGTCTCCATACAACCCTTGAGTCCCTCAGTCCATACCTGGTTCCCTTGAGCTGCCGCCAAAGGAGCTCCTCGACAGAGGAATTGCTGAGCTCTTCTTCCCTGGCCACACCAGTCAGAGCTTCTGTCCACAGCCAACAGCCCCAGAAGCTGGAAATCTGCCTCCCCCCCAAGGAAATGTCATTCTGATGTCATCTTCACTTTTACCTTCTTTTTCCTTCACCCCCTTTCCTGCAGCAATTACAATTCAAAGAGCACAGCCCCAGCCCACCCTGGGAGTGCTTTACAGCACTGACCCTGAGCAGGAGCCCTTGCTGTGCATTGCCCTTTAACACTAAAGCACATCCTGGGAGCATCCCAGCCAAGCAGGAGAAGCCCTCAGTGAGATCTGCCCAGCCAGGGGAGGCTTCTTCCCACACAGGTGAATCCTGCAGTGAGTCCAGGGAACTGCAGTTCCTGGAAGGAGCCTGGAATCAGCTCTGTATTGTATGTGCAGAGAAGCCCCAATGAAGGCAGGGATGATGCACCTGACTCCATGTTCTCAGAAGGCTAATTTATTACTTTATTACACTATATTATATTAGAAAATGCTATACTATACTAAACTATACTAAAGAATACAGAAAGGATACTTACAGAATGCTAAAAAGATAATAATGAAAACTTGTGACTCTTTCCAGAGTCCCGACACAGCTTGGCCCTGATTGGCCAAAGAGTGAAAACAACTCACAGCAGAATCCAATGAAACAATCATCAGTGGGTAAACAATCTCCAAACACATTCCACATGAGCACAGCACAGGAAAAGCAGTAAGGTCTGCTCTGACCCTTGGGTCTGTCTGCAAGCAGAGGGTGTTGTTCCATCAAAAGGGGATCACCTTCAGCTGGCCACACCATTGTTTTCCAGTTGTTCAGTAACTGAGGGATCTCAAAGCTTGCTTTCATTTCAATCTCGCTTATAGTTTCCATATTCTCAAAATCTTTACCAGGCAATCATATTGATAAGGCTTTCCTGTTCCATCTTCCCCAACAGAGGGTGAGCCCTGATCATCTCTGCTGACATGGGGATCTTTTTTTACCCCTGTCAGCACCATAAAAGCAGCAGAGCTCCGGAGCCACCACCCTGTGCCTCAGGCACCCTGAGCACTAGTGTCAGCACATTTCTAACCCTGGAGCATTTCCTGCTGGGAACGGGGCAGGAGGAGCAGCAGCACCTCTGGATTCATTAACTGAGGCTTGGGCAGGCTCCAAAGTGCTGTCCAAGGACTGAGAGTTGCTGTTGGGATTTTTCTGGTCTCAGGAAGAGCTTTCCTTGCAGCTGGTTGGGGAATGTTTTGCTGTGTGAATGGAACTGATCTGGGAGGGAATTGCAGAGGTGCTCAGAGGGTGATTGCCCCCATTGTCCAAAGCGTGACTGACTGGAGCAGGGCCTGGGCTCTGAGCACAGGCTGGGCCAGCTCCCTGCTGCCCCAGGAAGGGGCCCAGACAGAGCTGGCATTTGCAGCTCTCACAGACCTGGGCCTCATTTACCTTCACCTGCCACAAACTCGGTTTTTGGTAGCTGTTGTATTCATATTGTTGTATATCATATTTCAAGAGTCTCAGACCTTCTGGGTGGTTTTCTCACAGCAGTGTTGTTGTTGCTTCTCAGTCAGAGCTCCTCTGCAGCCCTCCCTGAATGCCTCACTCCCTTTTATCCCAGACACCTCCACAGGCTACAGATGCTACCCAATCAAGGACATCACAGCTGCAGCCCATTTACAATAACTAGAATCTGGGCAAGGTCACTTATACAATACAGAGATCTTTTATTGCAATACATATATTTACTCAGGCCCCTATAGGTGGCTAAAGATGAACAAGTTTTTGTGAATCTTGGCAGGAGTCTCCCACTGTTGGATAAGGGAATCTTCTCCAGCTTTTCTGTGCTCCAGAGCATCACCCAGCAGGTTAAGATTTTCCTTTTTTAACAGCTCCTCTTCCTGCTGGTTTGTCCTGCCTGGCCAGCCTGGATCACACCCAAGCTCCTCTTATATTTTTAAAGGATGTGGCTTTAACCTCCAGCATTTTTATTATTATTTGCTTCAGTAAAACTGGCAGGAGATATTTTCTAGGAGACTCAGAGAGCCCCAGCATGAAGAACCCTCTGTTCCTTTGCAGGGTCTCGTGGCAGGGGAGCAGCCCTGGCCCTGCACTGATCCCAGCCTACCCTTGCTTTGAGCTGATCCCAGTGATAGTGGAACCCTGGAAAAAGTTAAAGATAGAATCTAAAATGTTAGGCTTTGTGCTTTCCCAGATCAACTGCACCTGCGTAAGCAGTATGATAAATTATATAATTGTTAGATGTGATGATTGTTTAGTAATTAAATGTAATTATTATATAACCATAAGAAGAATAGTGATAAACTATGTTGGAAATTCAGAGAGGGGCTAAATTTATGTATACAATAGAACAATATAAGTTTAATAATTAACGTGAAAGTTATGTAACGATAGAGTATAAAACACGATCATTTCGGATGTATGGTCGGAGTCAGATTTGGGTTGAATATACCCCGATTCCCAGAGCTCTTAATAAAAAGCACCGCATATAATCCCCGTGATTATGTGTTTTTGAACGCTAACACCAGGATCCAGCCTGCTGGGAATGCAGTGCTGAGCCCTCAGCAGGAGGAGCAGATGCTTTCCTGGGGTCCCTGCCGCCTTCCCTTCCCATGGGCTTCACATCCAGGAGATGCCAATAAACCCACACAGGGTTTTATTTGGATTTGCTTTCTTTTATCCTGCACTGATTTAGGAGGAGTTCCCCTGTCCAAGTGCACAGGAACCCTTAATGCTGCTCACACCTGAGTCTCAGTTTGGCAGGGAGCAGCTGAGCTGGATCTCTGGGCTGGCTGAAGCTTTAATTCCACAAACATCCTGCTCTCCTCCTCTCCCAGGCCATTATCACCCTGAAGGCCATCCCTGAGCAGAGGTGCCCGTGCTCATCCTGCTCACTGACACTCAGAGCTGCTCACAATTCTCACAGAAAATAATTTAAAAAATAATAAAAAAAACCAGGAAAAGATGTTTTCCCTTCAGTTGCCAGGAAAAGTAGCTGTGACTTTTCTTAGAAGAATTTCCAGTGTTAAAAGACTTCTGTGAAATGCTTGGATTTCACATAGAAAAACAAAAGGGTTTTTTTTGTTTTGTTTTGTTGTGGTTTGTTGTTTGTTTGGTTTGGTTTTTGTTGGTTTGTTGGTTTTTGTTTGTTTGTTTGTTTTTGTTTGTTTTGTTTTGGTTTTGTTTTTTGGGGGTTTTTGTGGGTTTTTTTTTTTTGTTGTTGTTGTTGTTTTGGGTTTTTTTTCCTCAGCCCAGCCCAGCCCCATCCAAAAGCCAGTGCAGGGACGTGGTTCCAAGCATGTTCCTCACCCCTGCAGGGATTGATTCCATCTCTCTCCAAAGCAGGTCCTTCTCCTCTCCCCAGCATTTTTATTTGTGCTGTCAGTGCAGCTCAGACACTCCTTACACCTCTCTCCACATCCCTGCTCTGTTTCTTCAGCCTCTTCCCACCGGCCTGATCCAGAAATTCCATCACTTTTTGTGCCCTCAGCCTTGGGCCTGTTCATTTCTCTGCTCCTGGCAGCAGCAGCTGCTCCAGCAGGACGAGGACCCCTTTTCACCTGTCCCAGAGTGTGCAGCCACCCTGGGGGTTTGGGAGGGGGCTTGGACTGAATCTCACTGGGATCAGGGCCCCCAGAGGAGCCGGAACACGTTCCTGATGGATTCCAGTGCCCAGAGTCCAACCAGTGGCCCCTCAACTCTCAAACCAGAGGGTGAGGGGCTGGCACAGGGTGCCCAGAGCAGCTGGGGCAGCCCCTGGATCCCTGGCAGTGTCCAAGGCCGGGTTGGACATTGGGGCTTGGAGCAGCCTGGGACAGTGGAAGGTGCCCTTGCCATGGCAGGGGTGAAACTGGATGGATTTAAGGTCTCTTCCAACCCAACCCATTCCATGATCCAAGATCTCTAAAATCAGTCTCAGGGCTGAATCTCTGCACAGCCACACGTGGGGCTGGGATTCCCAGCTTGTTTGATGAGATGCAGGAACCGTTGAATTCCCGTAATTATTTCTCTTTTCAGTTTTCCTTTTCTTCCTGAAACATCTGAGATTTTACATTTTCCCCTATCTGTCACCATGATATTTTCTGAAAAATCCTCTTTGCCCAGGATTTTCTCCTGGGGAGCTGAGGAGCCTCAGAGAGGAATGAAAACAATAATGATCTGATTGCTGCTCCTGTGTTTGCTGATTGCTTGGAATGTGGTCTGGAGATTGTTTACCAACAGGTGAATGTTTGATTGGTTCCATGTGAATTGTTTTTAATTAATGACCATTCACAGTCCAGCTGTGTCAAACTGAAGAGTCAGTCACGAGTTTTTATTATTCATTCTTGTATAGCCTTCTGATGTATCCTTTCTCTTTCTTTATTATAGTTTTTGTATAGCATTCATAGAACAGAAATAATATAACATAACATAACAATATCAGCCTTCTGAAACTTGGAGTCAGATTCTCATCTCTCACCTCATCCCGGGGACCTCACAACATCACACCTGTCCTCCTTCTCACCACACTTCCAGGCCATTTTACAGCTTCCCTAATCTGGCCCCACCTCTCTTTTAGGAAGAATCCATCTCTTCCAAGGGAATGTTTTGTCCAGCCCCAGCCCCTCCTCATGAGTGCCAGCAGAGCTGAGAAGAGGGGACCAAACAGCCCAGACCCCACCATGCACAGACACTCGCCATGGTTATCCTGGGAGAATCTTCCCATGGTTATCCTGGCTCTGCATGGAGAAAAGTGACAATATTCCTTCAGAAAGGGACAATATTCCCTCAGAAAGGGACTTTGTTGTTCCAAATTCCCCCTCTGTAACTTAGCAACATTTTTGGTCAGCCAAGGAGCTGTTCTGGAACATTTTCTGCAATGAGAAGGCCCTGAGCTGGGCACAGCTGCGTGTTCCCTGGCTCACAGATGCCCAGGGATGTTTCCCTGCCAGGCAGGATTGTGGCTCCTTTCTCACAGATTCCAGAGAGGCCAATTCCTTCCAAGTCATTTTGCCTTTTCCTGTCTGCCACTGTTCCTTAATCGATGGTCTGGGTTTAATGAGGCAGAGAAGCACCGAGAGAATCCAAAGGCTTCATTCAATAGGGGATAATTCACATGTGACCATTGGAGAGAAGGTGGATCTGTCCTAGGTCTGGGACTGGGAAAATCCTGAGACCGAGCTGCTGAGGGGGACTCAGGCTCTGCCTGCTAAACAGGGAAAACTTATAGGAAAGATTTTTTTAGTAAGAAAATAACCTGTCACCTTTCTCCAAGCATCTTCATCCCAGGGCCTGAGAGCAAGGCTGCAGAAAGAGGCTCAGTTTTAGCCAACAGCCACAATTCCCAACTTCCCCCTCACTCACCACTGCCTGGAAGCTGCTTCTCCCTGCTCCAGGGAGCTCCAGGGCACACAGGGCAGGGCTGGATCTGGGGACAGCCCCGAGGGACACAGGGACACCCAGCAGTGGAGAGGATTGTACTTGCATATAAATGCAGGAGTGTGCTGTGGGAGACAGTGCCAAAGGCCTTGCTGGAGTCCAGGCACACAACATCCACAGCCTTTCCCGTGTCCACCAGGGGGGTCACCTGGTCATAGAAGGAGACCAGGTTGGTCAAACACGACCCAGCCCTCCTAAACCCCTGCTGGCTGGCTCTGATACCCTGGCCATCCTGGAAGTGCTGGGTGCTGACACTCAGTATGAACTGTTCAATTTCCTTACAGGGTACTGAGGTCAGGCTGGCTGGCCTAGAATCACTGGGATCCTCCTTCCCACCCCTGTTGTGAATGGGTGTCACATTGGGCAGCTTCCAGTCATCTGGAACCTCCCCAGTGAGCCAGGACTGCTGCTAAATGATGGAGAGCAGCTTGGCAAGCTCAGCTGCCAGCTCCCTCATCACGCTGGGGTGGATCCCATCTGGTCCCATGGATTTATGAACATCCAAGTGGTTCAGCAGTTCTCTGACAGCCTCCTCCTGGACAATGGGGGGTCCATTCTGCTCCCTGACCCCATCCACCAGCCCAGGAGCACAGCTGTCCTGAGGACAAGTTGTCCTCCCACTAAAGACTGAGACAAAGAAGGCATTAATCACCTCTGCCTTCTCCTCATCTGCAGTTACTCATTTCCCTCCCTCATCCAATAGAGAATAAAGGCTGATCTTACCCTTCCTTTTACCATTAATACATTTCTTCCTTTTACCATTAATACATTTGTAAAAACACTTTTTATTATCCTTTACAAAAGTTGCCAAATTAAGTTTGAACTGATCTTTAGCCTCCCTAATTTTTTTTTCTACAGGCCCTAGCAACCCCCTTAAATACTTCCTGAGAGACCTGACCCTCCTTCCAGGGTGATGATACAGATGATACCCAGATGATACATGCTTTTTTTTATTCCTAAATTCCTCCAAAACCTCCTTGCCCATCCAGGCTGGGCATTTACCTCGTTGACTCATCTTTTGGCACACAGGGACAGTCTGTTCCTGTGCCCTCAAGATCTCTGGTTTGAAGCTCGCCCACCTTTCCTGAATTCCTTTGTTTTCAAGGGCTGCTTCCCAAGGAACTCTCTGAATAAGTCTCCTAATGAGGCCAAAGTCTGCCCTCCAGAAGTCCAATGTAAAAGTCTTATTGATGTTCCTCCTGATTTCACCAAATATTGAGCATTTTATAATCTCATGATCACTGTGCCCCAAGCGGTCTCCAACCACCAAATCTCCCCCCCAGCCCATCTCTATTTGCAAATAACAGATCCAACACAGTCCCTCCCGTGGGGTGGGCTCACCCATCAGCTGTGACAAAAAGTTGTCCCCTGTAGCCATGATATTTTCTGAAAAATCCTTTCCGTAGGATTTTTCCTCCTGAGAAGCTGAGAGGCCTCAGGAACAAAATGCAAACAATGGTTATCTGCTGCTGTGGAATGCAACAGGTGCATCTGGGATTGGTCTCATGTGGTTGTTTCTAATTAATGGCCAATCACAGTCAGCTGGCTCAGACTCTGTCCGAGACAGAAGCTTTTGTTACCATTCCATTTTTTTCTATTCTTAGCTAGCCTTCTGATGAAATCCTTTCTTCTATTATTTTAGTATAGTTTTAATGTAATATATATCATAAAATAATAAATCAAGCCTTCTGAAACATGGAGTCAGATCCTCATCTCTTCCCTCATCCTTGGACCCTGTGAGCACCATCACAGTCCCCCACACACTCTAAGAACCTCCTGGACTGCCTTTTTTCAGCTTTTTTTTTAAGTTCCCAGCAGATGTCTGGCAAGTTGAAGTTGCCTACAAGAACAAAGGCTGATAAACCTGAAACATTCTCTAGCTGTTTGTAGAATAATTTGTCCACCTCTTCTTCCTGGTTGTGTGGACAATAACAGACTCCCAGTAGGGTGTTGGCCTTGTTGGCCTTCCCTCTAATTCTCACCCATAGACATTCAACTTCATCACCATTAGTTTCAATGCCTGTGGTGTCCAAAGCCTCCCTAATATAAAGGGCCACCCCTCCACCTCTTCTTCCTTTCCTGTCTCTCCTGAAGAGCTTGTAGCCATCCAGTGCAGCATTCCAAGCCATGTGAGTCATCCCACCATGTTTCCCTGATGGCAACTACATCACAGCTCTGCTGTTGGACTATGGCCTCCAGCTCTCTTGTTTGTTACCCATGCTGCGTGCACTGGTATACATGCACCTCAGCTGGGCTGCTGATTTCACCCCTAACTCAGGCTTACCACCCTTGGGCCTCCTTCCAGACAGCCCAGCTGCATCCCCTTCCCCCTTCAAACCTGGTTTAAAGCTCTCTCAACAAGTTCTACCAGTTCATGAGCTAAAAACCTTCTGCCCTTAACAGAGAAATAGAGCCCATCCTGTTCGAGCAGGCCAGGTGCCACAAAAGCTGCCCATGACCAAAGAATCCAAAATTCTGATTATAACACCAACGCTTGAGCCACTTCTTAATAATGTGAGCTCTCCCATTCCTTTCAATGCTTTTCTCCACCACCAAAGGGACTGAGCAGAACAAGTGTGCCCCTGCCCTATCAATCACTTGACCCAGTGCCCTAAAGTCCTTTCAATTGTCCAGACACTCCTCTTTTCAATCTCATCTCTGCCAGCCTGGAGTATCAGCAGTGGGTAACAACCAGAGGATTGAATGAGCCCAGTCAGTCTCTCAGTAATATCCCGTACCCAGGCCCCAGGGAGGCAGCAGACCTCTCTGTGGGGTGGGTCTGGTCGACCTCTGAGGCCCTCTGTTCCCCTCAGAAGGGAGTCAGGGAGTCACCTGTCGCAGACATCTTTTTATGAAAATCCTTTCTTAGGATTTTTCTTCCTGAGAAGCTGAGAGGCTTCAGGAACAAAATGTAAACAATGGTTATCTGCTGCTGTGGAATGCAACAGGTGCATCTGGGATTGGCCCATCTTGGATGTTTAGAATTAATGGCCAATCACAGCCCAGTTAGCTTGGCCTCTCTGTCCGAGACACAAACCTTTATTATTCATTCTTTTCTATTCTTAGCTGAGCTAGCCTTCAGAGATGAAACTTTTCCTTCTATTTTTTTAGTATAGTTTTAATGTAATGTATATCATAAAATAATAAATCAAGCCTTCTGAACATGGATTCAACATTCTCGTCTCTTCCCCCACCTGAAAACCTCTGTGAACACCATCACAGTCACCCACTACCAGCGCCTTCTCTTCTTTTTAGTGTCAGTGATCTGTCTGACAGACAAAGTGTAATTGGGAGACACTCTAGGCAGATCATTTTCTGTGTCTTCTGGCTGACCCTCCAGATCCGGGGGCTCATTCCTATTCTGAAGTGGCACCTGGCTAGGGGATGGGGACCAGGAGGAATTTTTATCATTACCTCCCCAGCCAGGGGCTCATTTCCACTCCCCTTCATCTACCAGGTGCCCTTCTATTGCCTGTGGGAGGCACAGGAGTCCTCTGACCCTTGGTGGGCCTCCCCCAAGGATGGAAGGGCTGAACTCCACCAATCTATTTCCCTTTCACTTTCCCTGATACTCCTTAGTCTTTCAACTTGCTCCCTGTTATAGATGGATAATGAGATGGTTGGCTCTCGCAATTAAAAGATAACTATTGTGTGAATATTAAGAAAAGCTTTATTGATGTATAGTTATGTTATTATAGTTTAGATGTCCTCTGTTCTCCCCAATGTTCCCTTTGCCTCCCTGTATTGTTGCCATCAGACAGCCTGGGATGTCTAGGACAGGTACAAAGAAGCTGCACAGGTGTCCCTTGCATGGGGCAGTTGGGAATGGAAAAGCTTGGGGGTGCTCAGGGGGTGGGCATGGCAACACCTGATCTCCAATCCAGTTAAAAAGCAGTTTCCAGTGATAAATGGCAAAGAAGAGCTGACTGACAGACTTTGGGAGAGGCCAGGGTTAGCTGATGCAGCCCCAGAGGTATAAAAGACTGAGCATCCATCATGAAGATGAACTGGCCATGTGGTGCGCATGAGGGGCAGTTGCCAGCACTGCAGCTTTTTCCTTATGTAGTCCTTTGTTGTATTTTTGTCAAGGTTTAATAAAGCTTTTTAAATTTTCAAAGTCAGCAGTTGTTTCTCTCACTCCCTAAGCTCGGCCACCAGTGAAAGGAGTTCATTCACCTGTCCACACCACAGGCAGGTTTCCTCTGCAGTGCCCCCTGAAACCACTGCTGAGCTCCAACCCTCAGCACAGGAATGGGTCTGACAGGACAGACGTGTCCTTTTTGGAGGGCTCTACCTGGATACGTACACTTGTACTAACTGCAGGTTTTGACCGTGTAAAAACCATTACCAACAAAAACACAGAAGCCAACAATTAACAGAAACGACAAAGAACCTCACTGGCAGGAGGAAGGAAACCTGCAGCCCTGCCTGTGCTAACTCAGTGCCAC
This sequence comes from Melospiza melodia melodia, assembly GCF_035770615.1. NCBI lineage: Eukaryota > Metazoa > Chordata > Aves > Passeriformes > Passerellidae > Melospiza > Melospiza melodia. The sequence goes on from NC_086223.1 coordinate 5,575,851, forward strand.
ACCTGCCTGCCTGCTCTGGGTCCCTGCTGTGAAAAACACCAAACACTTGTTTGTAAAGTTTTAAAAGTTTAATAGTAATAAAATGGTTCTAAAAATAGCAATACAATTAGAGTAATAAAAAATTGGACAATTGGGATTAGGACAATATGAGACAATAAATACAAAGAGTTATGGATGTCCAGGTACCTCTTTCTGGGCAAAATAAGCCCCAAAAAGGACACACATTAATAGAGCATAAACCCTTAAAAGCAATAGCCTGTTGCATATTCATACACTTCATACATGATGCCTAAATTCCATTCAAAGGATTCTATCTAGTCAGTGTCAGCTTCTTCCTCTTAATCTTGACAGCATCTTCAGAGCTGAGCGAGGTGGGAAGAAGTTCATTTCTCCTGATAATGGAGCAATAAATTCTTTTTCTCTGAAAGATTCAGGTGTCCTGTGGCTGCTATCTCAGTGCAAATACCTCATTCCTTTCTTTAAAAAAAATATCCCACATACATAGTTTCTATTTTAACTACAGAAGTTACCTTTTAACTACAAAACTACATTTACCATACTATTAAAATTTTAATGCAGCTCTACTAATCAATACAACATAATTGTCATGGTTTGGGCCTGGCACAGAGCCAGTGCCCCCATGAGAATACCTTCTCCCTGTGTCTGCTGTGAGATGTGACCAGGAATAAGCAAAGCAGGTTCCAGCTTAAACATAAAGAAAACTTTATTACCTAAACTACAAAAAAAGAAGGAAAAACCTATAAGGGAAAAAAAAATCGAAAACCTTACAAAAAAGCACTTTCCTCCTCCCCACCACCAAAATTTCCCAATCCGATACATTGCCCCAAATCACCAACTGCTCAGTCTGGCACTACCCTTTAGAATACGCAAACTTCAGTTCATGAAGAGGAGAGGAGTCCTTCTTGTACCATAGGCTTCCCCTGGAAACACGTTGAAACCTCGTGTGCTTCCATGTCACTCAGCACCGCCCGGAAAGTCCTTTTGCCATGGTGACATCTTCCTTCCATGCCCAGTGCTCTCACCACTGTGCATGGACCAGAGCTACTTCTAGGGTTGTCTTTTAAGGATGCCTTGTCTCACTCCAAAAAGGCACAGTCTCTGCTTTGGGACATCTGTTCCCCCCATTTTTTTTCCAACCCCCTGGGGCCGAGGGGTCCCCACAATGAACCCTCCCGGTTCTGAGGCACTGCCTCCCCCTAAATGCAGTCTCTGTGTCACAGGAATAAGAATGGTTCAGTCTATGGCCACCCAAGAAAAGTCCAGCCAAAAGGCTACTCCGTCATCTCTCCTCCCCACTCAGCCAGTCTTCTCCACTTCCCTCGGGCCAGGTCCTTGTTATATCATCTCTTATCTCTCTTCTTATTCAGCTCCAGGAGGATCAGCATTTTGCAATGTCTCAGTCATGTAAGAAAAAGGTTAAAAATTTCAGTCTCTGCCTGTCCCAGAGCTCCGGCACTCCCACACTGCCCTGCTGGGCACCTTCTGGCCGCACTCCCCCTCTCTCCTCCTGGGGCGGCTGATATCACATTCCGTCGCTGGCTCTCCCTCTCTCTCTCTCCTGGGGGGGGGGATGGCTGCTCGATGTCTCCTGGGGCTCCTCCACCCTTCCATCCTCAAGGGCCTCCTCACCCCCCCCATCTCTGTCCAGGCCCAGGCCTACCACAGGGCTGCCCCTTCCCGCCCAGCAGCAGCAGCTGAACGGGGGAGGGAGATCCGACCTCTTTGCCTCGAAGTCCCAAGAGAGCCTGCCAGGGCCGAAGCTCTGCTTTTAACCCCTGTGTGATCTCAGAGGTGTGTCCAAACCCCACTGGCTACACCAGGTGCCAATATCAAAATCTGAGCACCCATTGGTTTGACCACAGCATCCCAGAATTCCCACTTCTTCCTGGTCAAACCAGCACAATAATACATACAGTAAATATCTGCATAGAGCCATGTAAGATGCACTTTTCACACCTGCACTCCCTGGAGCCCTCTTTTCATCACCCTGCCTGTGTGGCCAGCAAGAACTCTTGATATTCCATGATCCTATGATCCCAGGAACAATACAATGCCAGAGGGAAAGCACCACATTCTTATTAGCTTAAATCTAAATACAATGAAATTAAATCAAATAATCAGAATTGTGAGACTGGTCCTGGGTCCAGTTGGTGATTCCAGGCTGCAGCTCAGCAGCTGCCACTGCCTCCACTAAATGTGCAGGGATTGCAATCAGTTGGTGTTTAATTAAACACAATCACTGTCTCTCACTTAGCTCCAAGCACAATTCCTGCTATGGAGCCTTCTCCTGATCCCTTCCCAGGAGGCTTTATTCTATTTGGGAATGGGAGTGGGGCAGATGAATTGTGCTGGGAGGATCCCTGGCAATGCCCAGATGCCAGGACCCCACAGACATCCCCAGACCCCACAGACGTTGTGGCACCAGCACCAGGGACAGTTTGGGCACTTCCCCAGACCAGATTTTTGTGCAATCAGTGGAAACATCTCAACCATGCTCAACCTCACCCTTTGTTTCTCGAGCAGCTGGGGAAGTGGTTTGGGATTTTTTATTCCTGCTGTTCTGGTGGGGTTGGTCTAAATCCTCCATCCCTACAAAGGCCAAGACAAGAGCATTTGTATTAAACAATGCTCTGATAAGGGTGTTTCCCTTGATAACAAGTTGGTGTCAGCTCAGTGACAGTATCAACAGCTTTCCTTTGTTTGTCTTTACAGCTCCATCAGAGAAATCCCTTTGTGTTTGCAATTCACTTGCTTGCTCTCCTTTCTTTTTCCTCTACAGCAAATATAAAACCAACAGCCTTTAGAAATCACACAAGAAGGTAAAAAAAAATCAATATCTGCCTATGGAAGTTAAATAAATAAAAAGCCACCAAGCCCCCCCAAAACAGAAAGGTTCAATACTCCTTTAAAGCATTTGGGTAAATGATCTCCCCCTCTGCACAAACCCAGAGCCAGCCCACAGCCCCTGACCAGGGCAGTGCAAGCTGAAAACTGCTCCAGGAGAGAGCCCCAGGCAAATCCTGCCACTGAGGAGTGGATTTGTGTCAGCAAGAGTGGAAATCACTGGGGAGCCACCAGCATAAGAGTTGTTCAATTCCTGCATTTCTGGTGTTTATTTTCCACTTCTCAGAGAAACTTCCTCTATTTGGGGCTCAGTGAGTGTCTTTTACCACTAAAAGAAATGAGTTTGGGTTAGAAGGGGCCTTAAAGCCCATCCAGTTTCACCCCTGCCATGGCAGGGACACCTTCCACTATGCCAGGCTGCTCCAAGCCCCGTCCAACCTGGCCTTGGGCACTGCCAGGGATCCAGGGGCTGCCCCAGCTGCTCTGGGCACCCTGTGCCAGGGCCTGCTCACCCTCCCAGCCAGGAATCCCTTCCCAATGTCCCATTTAAACCCATGAATCTGAGATTCAGCAATCTGAATGTTTGCCAAGTTTGGCAATACCTTTACCCAAATACCTTTATCTAAAATGGAGTTTGGATGTAGTCAAACATTCCCTGATTTAAACACTTCTCTGAATGGAGCATCTTTCACTAAAATGGCCATGCTTTGGGGAAAGTTGATTTTTTGACAATGCAAGGTTTCCCTGACAATTCCTAAACTCCTCTAGAAATGGGACCTGGACCTTGTCTCTATTGAGAATTGTGGTTTGAGGTTTTTTTTTAATACCCTGACTGCCAGAGAGGAGAATTAAATGAAGTTAAATAAAGTCTTTCTTCCTTCCTTCACTTTAAATGCTTTGTTTTTATATTTGTCATTTTGATGGAAACACAAGCCTTAAGCAAACCAAAAGAAATATTCCAGCAGTTTATCTTTTAAAATAGTCCTGGATGTGCCATGAGTGGTAGAGAAATGTGATTTCTCAGCGCCTGAACCTGCCCAATCCCCAACAACACAGGAAGAAACCACTCCCCAGACAATGCCAACACTGCAATTTGTTATTTTAGAGCTGCTCTGTAAAGAACAAAGCCCCAAGCTGAGCACATTACAAGCGGCTGTGTCTATCTTTAAAGATCTGAGTGGGAAATTCCCTTGGGACCACTGGAATTACTCATGTGCTGCAAAGCAGGCAGGTGCTGGAGGTGCCCCATGAGCTGCCTGAGGATCAGGATCAGCTTAATGAGCATTCATCCCAAACACTGGGCAAACATGAGCTGTGACATCCTCATAAAAAATAAAAGGCTGAAGGCAGCCTAAGATGATTCATGAAACACAAATTGTGGAGCTTCTTAGCAAAGCCAGCAAACAGCCCATCAGGCAACCAGAGCCACAGAGAACCTCAGCTCCACAGGAACCACAGCAAGAGCACAGGAACAAGGGCAGGCAGAGCCAAGGGAGCAGCACCTGGTGATTCCAGTATGGGACAGAGAACATCCAGGCTGGGAAACAAATCCCACTCAGCTGAACAGTTCAGAGAATCCAGGAGTGACAAACTCTTGTGAAAAATGCATGTATTTTATGATTGGCTTTTCGCAAATATTAAAATGAATATTATATGTGTTGTGTTAGAAAGTTATGCTGTATTATTTCTCTTAAGTAGTGTGTTAAATATAGTTTTAGGTTATAAAAAATGTTAAAGTAGAAACAATGCTATGTAGGATACTTTTTTTAAAGAAAGGACTCGCAGTGAGATAGCAGCCACAGGACACCTGAATCTTGCAGAGAAAAAGAATTTGTTGCCCTCTTATCAGAAGAAACAAACTTCTTCCCACCTCGAAGGTGCTGTCAGGATTTGGAGGAAGAAGTTGAGGATGACCAGACAGAATCCTGTATTTGAATGGAATTTATGCATCATGTATGAAGTGTATGAATATGCAACAAGCTATTGCTTTTAAGGGTAAGTCCTCTGTTAACGGGTGTCCTTTTTTGGGGTCCTGCTGTCCAGAAAAAGGTACCCTGACGTCAGTAACTCTTTGTATTTATTGTCTCATATTCTCCTAATTCAAATTGTCCAAATTATTATTACTCTGTGTTACTATTTTATAACCATTTTATTACTATTAAACTTTTAAAATTTTAAAAACAAGAGATTGGCGTTTTTCACACTCTGAAGGAGCTGCATCTCAGAGCTGTGCTGGACAGCAAGGCATGGCTCCAGCAGCACCAAATCCCCAACTTGGACCTGGAATATCTGCAGCAGAGGGCTGCATTTCTCTGGATTAGCCAGAGCCTGCACCAGAGGAGCTCACTGTAAATATTGACTCAGGGAGCTTGGAATATACAGCTCGAGTTCCTCAATGCTTCCAGGGCAGTGGCAGGCCCCACACTGCTCCTGTCTCCTGCATCCCAAACAAATCAGCCTCAGGCAGAAATGTCTTACACAGTGAAGGGCTTTGTGAGCCAAACCCTCCTGACCTCTGTCACAGCACCTCCTGCAGCTTTCCTGCCCCGATTTACCCAAACAGCCCAATGCTGTGGCCACAGCTCTCTTCACAGAGAGCAGCAGACACAAGTTCTCCAAGGATTTCTCCTGGGGAAGGCAGTGAGAAAGCTCAGAGAAAGAAGAGAAAACAATTCTTATTTTCACTTGCTGCTCCTGTTGTTTGGCACATGTGGAATGTGTTATGGAGATTGTTTTTCAAAAGTGATTTGTTAATTGGACTGTGGTGATGGATGTTTTGACTGATTGACCAATTAGGTCAAAGCTGTGTCGTGACTGTCTGAAAAGGGTCATGGGTCTTTCTTTAGTACAGTTTAGTATAGTATAGTGTAATATAGTATAGCTGAATAAAGCAATTGTTCAGCCTTCTGAAATCACTGGAGTCATTGCACATTATTCCCCAGCTGGGGGTCATCCTGCATTGATAAATTCTCCTTTTCCCCGTGCAGGATTTGTACAAGTCCAAGGCAAGGAGCTCAGCAGGGTCACAGGTTTCTCCCTCTGTTTCAGCACAGCACAAAATATTTCCCTGTCTTTAGCAGAGTGCTGCCATGTGGCAGCATCATGAGGGTATTTATCCTCTGTTGGGACTGTGCCTCTGGAAGGCTCCTCAGCAAACCACCTGAGGAAAACTCCTCACAAGACCTCAAGGAAAATCCCACAGTTTATGACACAAAAAGTTTCTGGAGCTTTTTGTGAACTACTGAGAACGCTGTGTGCAGTGAGAAAATGCTGAGGAGGCAGAAACAACCCCAGCTGCTTTAATGAACCCACCTAATTAGCAAATTAAAAGAATAGCACTAATCCAGAGCCTGGCCTTTGGAACCAGGGGATTACTGGCCCAGAGGAAGTGCTGGATTCAGCTGGGCTGGGAGCACTCTTCAGTGTTGGTCTGCACAAAAAGTGCTGCTGGGATAAGAGCAGGAGGAGAGAGCTCCCTACCCACTCCTGGCTTATGGAAGTCAGGCCTAGATGGGCTGCACCTTTAAACCTGGGGCCCAGCTTATCCTCCTCCACCTCCTGCCTTCTCCTGAGCTCTGCCATTGTATTAACACCTAACTCACAGCCAAAGTCAGCCTTTGCTGATGGAAGAAATTAATTTACTCTCTCCTGTGTCTTCCTGGCCTCCATCTTCTCCCAAGTCCTCCCAGGACTCCCAAACCCTGCAGTCATGTCCTCTACATTCTTGATATTCCTTCAATTTTGACAAAGATTATGAATGAATATTTAAAGAAACTTTTTGCTGCCATGAAGATGTGACTCCAAAAGCCCCCAATTTCCCCATCTTTCACTAAATCCACAAAGAATCACAACTCCTGGATGGCAGAGCCTGAGGGATTTGCCTGAACCTCAGTGAGGAGCTCCCTGCTTGGAGCCCAGCCCTGCATCAGGGAAATGTGAAACTGCTCTGCCTCTGCACCTGCACGAGGAACACAACCTGCCTTGGGTACAGAAACCAGCCCAGCACACAACTGCTGAATTATTTGTGCTTCCCAGGTGAGTTCCCTCCATGAGAAGGCCGGAGGTCACTCACTGGGAAAGGGAATTACAGCCCCAGTCTCCTTCTGCAGAAGAGAGGCTTCAATTATTTATGGGGGCTTGAAATATTTAGCTTGGCACTTGAGCCCTTAAGGAAACTCCAGTTACCACTTCCCCATCACGAGGAGCCAATCATTTATTTATTCATGGGATCAATAGGAACACGGAGCAGGAATGCTGGCTCCGAGGATTGCTGGTTCCAAGGCAGCACAGGGAGCAGGGCGTGGAGGAGCTGTGTCCTTCTGGAGGGAGTAACCTGATTTTTGAGGTCATTTTCCCATTCCGTGGGTCCTTTACATTGGAGGGTTCGGTGTGGAAAGGTAAATCCCAGAACCAGGCAGGGATCCCAGGGGGGCTGAGCACACCCAGGTGTGGGGCTGGGAGGGGAGGAGACCCCCAGACCTGACTGGGGGCAATAACTCTGGAGGTTTTTGATGGATTGCTGAGCTTTCCCTGGCAGGGAATGGCAGGAGTTCAGCCTGTGACCAGATTTCAGTGCAGGAACTGACCTGGAACCTGAAACCAGAAATGTCTATGGGCTCCCTAAGGATCCTGCTTTAGCAAGACCTAAAGCAGGCCCATGAAGAGGGGAATAGAAGTTATTTGCTTGTAACAAAATCATTTCATGGTAGGGAAAGGTGGGAAGATCCAGTTCCCATTGGCATCCTGGGCACATCAGCTCATTTTCAACAGCCAGACTGGGAAGAGTCCTCCAAAATCAAAGAGGAACAATACAGTGGGAACCATTTTTAACCTATTTTAATTGTCCTTTAAGTGCTTGTGGAGGTGATTCTGCCCCTCCATTCCTGGGGAAGGTGTCTCTGCCCGTGGATCTGGTCCTTAAGGTCCCTTTCAAACCAAACCAAACCATTCTGGGATTCTGGGATGATAATAAATAGTTCTCTCATCAGACATCTCCAGATCTCCAGTAACTGCTACCTAATCAACAAATGCAGCAGTCTGGGAAGTGCTGAATATTGATGAAGTCAAGGTTCCAATACAAAAGCAACACTGAACACGTTGTGACTGCATAATAATTGAACTTTAATAATTTTGAAGATCAAAGAAAGGTCCTCTGTGAACAAACAAAGGCAGAAAAAAGACTCCCAGGATTGTTAAGGTGATCAGCCTGCTGTTACTGAGTTGGATTTTGCCAGGCAAAGGCAATCAGAGTCCCAGAGCACCTGAGATTTGGTTTTACGGGCAAATCCTGGAGATCATCCTGGACAGTGGCCCAGGGAGTGATTCCCACTGCTCTTTGCGTGGGGCTGCATTATCCCATTATCCCGTTATGCCATGGGTGGCAGGAAACAGAAGAGAATTTGACATTCAGACTGCCCAGTACAAATGGAGAAAAATGAACACTTTTTTTTCTGTGAACATTTTTGGACATTTTCTATACAATAAGTGCTCAGTGAAGAACTTTGCCCTCTCCTCCTTCTTTCCACATTTATAAAGGATTGTGTCAGTAAAAAGGCTCTAGGAAGATGAACATCAGTGACAGAATGTGCTAAGGGGAGGTAAGGTGGAAGATTGGGTTGTGCAGAGCAGCTGTGGCTGCCCCTGGATCCCTGGCAGTGCCCAAGGCCAGGTTGCACAGGGCTTGGAGCAGCCTGGGATAGAGGGAGGTGTCCCTGCTGCCATGGCTGGGGTGGAAATGGATGGGCTTTGAGTCCCTTCCAAAAGAAACCTTTCTGGAATTTCAGGATTCTTTAATCCTTCTCCTGGTGCAGTCACACCTTGTGCTGCGCAGTGATAATTGTCCTTGTCTCTCTCCCCAAAATCTCAGTGCAATCCCAATTTTCCACGACTGCATTGCTGTGTTCTTCCACCAGGGACCGGGAGAGTCTGAGCAAAGCAACACAAAAGCAGCTGTGAACTGGCAAGCAAAATCCCCCTTCTGTGGGAAGAACAGTGGTATTTTAATGCTTTAACATGCAGAAAGTCCTGAAAGCTTGGAATGAGAATCCCTGATCGTGCTGTGCCTGTTGGCTCTGGTGGCTTCTGCTCTTCCCTTGCCAAAGCCAGCAGCACAAGTACTTGGATTTACTCGTGTAATTCATCACGAGTCTTTCTGGTGCCCAAACCGCAGCATGGACCCTCATGGCCATAGGGTAGGGTGGAAAATTGCTTTTGGCAGAGAAATTTTATCCAAAATGTGAGGTTTTTAAAAAAAAATAAATTATCAGGAGGCACAAAATCCAACCCCAGCAACTCGCCTGCAATATGAGACTGTTTGGGTCCAGACTGATGCTCAATCCACACAAACAATTTCCTGGATTGTTCCCTGGCAGGAAAATGAAAGCTGCTTTAGTTTGTCAGTCTGGGCTGGGTCAGGGTTTCCACTCATCAGACTCATTTTGTAGGAATCAGCTTGGATGGATGGATGGATGGATGGATGGATGGATGGATGGATGGATGGATGGATGGATGGATGGATGATGGATGGATGGATGGATGGATGGATGGATGGATGGATGGATGGATGGATGGATGGATGGATGGATGATGGATGGATGGATGGATGGATGGATGGATGGATGGATGGATGGATGGATGGATGGATGGGCAGAGGAGCTGCATTCAACTGAGCCCACATCCCAGAATCACCCTTGGCCAAAGGAGCTGGGGCTCAGCTAAGACAAAAGACTTTGTGGGGGTGAAACAGGGCAGTTCCAGCAATTTCCACTCCAGCTCCTTCCTTTTGCTCAGGGATGAACTAGAAATTATTTCCTTCAAATCCCAGCACCTGAAGTACCTCCCTCAAAGTTTTGTTCATTAATCTAAATTTCATTCTCCAATCTGAACCTCTGTCATTGAAAGGAAAATGTGACAAAGGGAATGTGACAGCAGCAGGCAGCAGGCTCAGGTTTGTTAAGAAGAGCAAAGTCAAGGGACCTGCCCGAGAAATTCAGTTTTTGGGGGTGAAGTGGCAAGATGGACGGCGTCAGATTCCTGCAGATGTTATTAACAAAATCACTGCTATGTCCCCACCAACTGATAAGAAGGAAACACAAGCTTTCTTAGGTGCTATAGGTTTCTGGAGGATGCACATCCCTGAGTATAGTCAGATTGTGAGACCCCTTTATCTGGTTACCTGCAAGAAGAACGACTTCCATTGGGGCCCTGAGCAGCAGCAAGCTTTCATCCAGATCAAGCAGGAGATTGCTCATGCTGTAGCCCTTGGTCCAGTCAGGACGGGACCAGATGTGAAGAACGTGCTCTACTCTGCAGCCAGGAGCCATGGTCTGTCCTGGAGCCTTTGGCAAAAGCTGCCTGGCGAGACCCAAGGCCGACCATTGGGATTTTGGAGTCGGAGCTACAGGGGGTCTGAAGATAACTATACTCCAACAGAAAAGGAAATCTTGGCCGCCTATGAAGGAGTCCAAGCCGCCTCGGAGGTGATTGGTACAGAGGCACAACTCCTTCTGGCACCCCGACTACCGGTGCTGGGATGGATGTTCAGAGGAAAGGTTCCCTCTACCCACCATGCCACCAGTGCTACTTGGAGTAAGTGGATTGCCCTCATTACGCAGCGCGCTCAAATTGGGAAGTTAAATCGCCCTGGGATCCTGGAAATAATTACAAATTGGCCCGAAGGTGAAAGCTTTAGTGTCGCGGATGAGGAACAAGAGCCAGTGACCCGGGTTGAGGAAGCTCCGCCATACAATCAGTTGCCAGTAGAAGAAACACGTTACGCTCTATTCACTGATGGTTCTTGTCGCGTCATAGGGATGAAACGGAGGTGGAAAGCAGCTGTATGGAGTCCCACTCGACGGGCTGCAGAGGCTACTGAAGGAGAAGGCGAATCCAGTCAATTTGCTGAAATCAAAGCTATTCAACTGTCCCTAGGTATTGCAGAGAGAGAGAAGTGGCCAAGGCTCTGTTTGTATACCGATTCTTGGATGGTAGCCAACGCTCTATGGGGATGGCTGAAGAGATGGAAAGAGGCCAACTGGCAGTGCAGAGGAAAACCAATTTGGGCTGCGGAAGAGTGGAAAGATATCGCTACTCGGTTAGAGAAGTTACCTGTGAAGGTTCGCCATGTAGATGCCCATGTCCCCAGAAGTAGAGCTAATGAAGAGCAGCAAAACAACCAGCAAGTACATCAGGCTGCAAAGATAGGGGAGTTGAAGATAGATCTCGACTGGGAGCATAAGGGAGAGTTATTCTTAGCATGATGGGCCCATGATGCCTCAGGCCACCAGGGTAGAGATGCCACCTATAAATGGGCACGAGACCGAGGGGTGGATCTAACCATGGACAGTGTCTCTCAGGTTATTCGTGACTGTGAGACGTGTGCTGCCATCAAGCAGGCCAAGCGAGTGAAGCCCCTCTGGTACGGTGGGCGGTGGTCCAAGTACAAATACGGGGAGGCCTGGCAGATTGATTACATCACACTGCCCCAGACACGCCAGGGCAAGCGCTACATGCTGACCATGGTGAAAGCCACCACTGGATGGTTGGAAACCTACCCTGTGTCTCATGCCACAGCCCGTAACACTATCTTGGGCCTTGAAAAGCAGCAGGCAGCAGGCTCAGAGAAAATCCTTAAAAATAGCAGTGGCAACAGAATCCCAAAATTCCACAATGTTTAAGGTTGGAAAAGCCCTCCCAGACATGGAGTCCAAGCTGTGCCCCATCCCCACCTTGTCCCCATCCCAGAGCACTGGGTGCCATGTCCAGTCCTTCCTTGGACATCTCCAAGGACTGGGGTTCCAAACCTCCCTGGGCAGCTCCTTCCAAGGCCTGACCACCCTTTCCAGGAAGAAATTTCTCCTGATGTGCAAGACTGGACATTTTATAGAGCTGGTTACATTTTTTTTTTCTCTAAAGACAACGTCTGTCTGTTGCTTTCCAGCTCTGTATTGCTGCAGGGGATAATGACATCAATATTCCCTGCTGTCACTAGAAATTTGACACAGATTAATATTAAACTGGATTTGGGATGCTGTTTTTCCATGATGGGTCTGTAATTACCTGGATGATAGCAATGACAGTGCGAGAGCAGAATTGTGAGCTACTCAGGGAAGATTAAAATTAAAACCCAATTCCACACTCACTGAAAACACATTCAGGAAATTCAGCTGAGTTCACATACAGGATTTTCTTTCTGTGTCCCCCAAAAGCACAAATGGTTCTTGTCCTGAGCTGCTAACCTGCAGCACCAGGGAGAGGGGTCTGAGGAACCTCCCCAGAACCTTCCAGTGCTGCAGGGCAGCTCCTGCTGACACCACCATGGACTGGGTCCACAGCAGGAATGGGTGTAGGAGCATCGGGGGTAGGATGGTGAGGATGGATGGAGACGAGAGATCTCTGCAGCCAGGTTGTGGAACTTGGGGTTTATTGCAAAGGGCCTGGGTGCAGGGCCCTGCTGGGAGCTGCCAAACACAGCTCAGAGCAGGCTGAGAGGAGAGAGGGGGAGAGAGGGTGAGAGGGTGAGAGAGTAAAAGGGTAAGAGAGTGAGGTTCCCATTCCAATACCATAAATCTCCTTCTGTGTTGAATATTCTAATTCTCATTAACCAATCCAGTACAAGATACAAATCCTATAGCATTTACATACAGCCTGTAAGAATCATTACATTACCATCCTGTGTTACATTTTAAACCCTAAAAACTCCTCTTTGGGCCCCTTCTGCCAAGCTGTAGGGTCTGCTCGGACCCTTGGGCCTGTCTGCAAGCAGAGGGTGTTGTTCCATCAAAAGGGGATCACCTTCAGCTGGCCACACCATTGTTTTCCAGTTGTTCAGTAACTGAGGGATCTCAAAGCTTGCTTTCATTTCAATCTCGCTGATAGTTTCCATATTCTCAAAATCTTTTGCCAGACAATCATATTTGTAAGGCTTTCCTGTTTCATCTTCCCCAACAAACAGGGATGAAGGAATTTCCCCCAACATCCATCCTGAGCCTGCCCTGGCCCAGCCTGAGGCCGTTCCCTCTGCTCCTGTCCCTGTCCCCCTGGGCTGTCCCCTCCTGTCGGGAGCTGTGCAGAGCCACAAGGGCCCCTGAGCCTCCTTTGCTTCAGGCTGAACTGCCCCAGCTCCCTCAGTCCCTCCTCATTAGACTTAGAGCTTTTCTTTAGAAAAATATTATCAACATCTACATGTACAGCACATCCCCACAGCATTTCCCTGCACTGAAGCCCAGCACCATCAGCTGCTGCAGAATTCCTCACAACAGCCTCATCTCGGCTCTTTAACTCCTCACATGTCACTTGGAGCCTTCTCTACCAACCATCAAATTATCCCTTCACAGAAGGAAAAGGAAGGAGAATTACAGTTGTCAGCTCTGAGCACAAATAGAAGGGAAGGTTGCGGTTGAAATAAAGCTTCCCAAACTTGCTGGTCTTTCTATCCTTTCTAGAAAACTCCAGGAGAATTTCCCCCTCCAGTGAGGGTGACAGCCAGGCCAGCAGGGTGTTTGCTGTGTCTCACCTTGGCCTGGCTCCTGGGTCCCTGGGGATTGTCTGATGGGTGAATCCTCTCAGGGATTCCCTCAGAAACTCCAGGGATACATTCCCAGCCAAGGGTGGGCAATCTGCCCCCCTGCCCTTTCCTTAGAGCACATCCTCCACACGTGGGAAGGGAAATGGCATTTGGGCACAGAATGGTTTGGGTTGGAAGGGACCTTAAAGCCCAGCTCCTCTTTTGCAGTGCACTTTTATGTCAGGCCCCTGTTTAACACCACAAATGAAACACACCTAAACTGCAGTGCCATGGGCTCAGGGACAGAATTCCCTCTCCAGTGCCCAGCACACAAAGAGTGGCACAAGATCATGTGTGGTGTTGGGAGGTACCAAGAATGAGGTGAGAGATGAGAATTTGACTTTATGTTTTCAGAAGGCTAATATGTTATATTACGTTATATTACGTTACATTACATTATGTTACGTTATATTACATTATATTACATTATGTATGTTACGTTATATTATATTATATTATATTATATTATATTATATTATATTATATTATATTATATTATATTATATTATATTATATTATATTATATTATATTATATTATATTATATTATATTATATTATATTATGTCATATTGTAATATTATATTATTGTTATATTATGAAATTATATACTAAAACTATACTAAAGAAAGAGAAGGGATACATCAGGAGGCTAAACAAGAATGAATAATAAAAACTCATTACTGACTCATCAGAGTCCAACACAGCTGATGGTGATTGGTCATTAATTCAAAACAATTCATGTGGAGCCAATCAAAGATGCACCTGTTGGTAAATGATTTCCAGACCACATTCCAAGCAATCATATAATTATTGTTTTCATTTTTTTCTGAGGCCTCTCAGCTTCCCAGGAGAAGAAATCCTGGCCAAGGGATTTTTCAGAAAATATCATGGTGACAGTCATGAGCCCTGAGAAAATCCTCTGGAGTGTTGGAAATGGTTTCCTTAGAGGCTGAGACTTGGAAGCCTCAGCTGGTTCCAGCAAACAGCAGAATCTGCAGTTCCCACCGGTGCCCTTACCCCAGGATTTAGGAAGGTGTGAGATCTGCCAGGCAGTAAATCAAGTTCCTCAGAGGTTTCAGGGTCAGCCAGGCTGGGGGAGTTTGGTTTTCTGGACAGGTCACCAGTGGGAAAAGGGCTCAGCACTGGCCCAGCCAGGAGTGCTGCACTTCTCCTTGTTCCAGGAAGGAGATTCATAATCGTTTGGATATTCAAACAAATCTTAATTGTCATTTAATGGCTCACACTGTGATTAGCCTCCAGGGAAAAGTGCTTTCAATTAACCATGTAAACATTTCATTTGTTACACCATTACACGTTCTGCTGAATTTCCTGAGGAAGAGCTGGGAGTGGAGCAGCACCGGGCCGGAACTCAGGGAACAGAGGGAAAGGAGGGATGTGACTGGGAATTGTCCCTTCTTCCCCCTGCAGGTGACACTGGGAGGGTGCCCGTGGCTCCTGTGCTGTGGCTGGCAGGGCAGTGACCTGTTCAGGAGGTGGCACTGAGCCATGGAACTCCTGCCCATGCTCCTGGATCCTGGCCAGGTTCCACACAAAATACATCTGCACATCGGATGGAAGAGCATCCCCAGGGCCCTGAGGCACAGGAAGGTTTCCCTGCCTTATGGTTCTGCTGTATTTATTTTATTATATGGCCTTTTATATTTAATGGCCTCAAGTTGCACCAGCAGAGGCCTAGATTAGATAACAGGGAAACATTTTCATGGGAAGGGTTGCAAAGCCCCTGGAAGAAGCTGTCCAGGGCAGTGATGTGGCAAAACCATGTGGATGTGGCACCTGGGGACAGGGCTCAGTGGTGACCATGGTGGTGCTGCTGGTTCATGGTTGGATTTGATGACCTTAAAGGTCTTTTCCAGCCTCAATAGTTCCCTGACTCTCTGTGCCCTCATCAGCTGGCAGAGCACAATAATTGGGATGGGTCTGTTCCCCTGGTGCCAGAAGGATGGGCAGGGAATTATCCATCCTAGGAGCAATATAATAAAACCAGAAAAGTGAGCAGGAGTAAACTGCTGGTGAAAATCAACCAAAAATCACAGGAACACAGACTTGGGGGGTGGGGGGCCTTAAATCCCACCCAGTGCCACCCCTGCCATGGCAGGGACACCTCCCACTATCCCAGGCTGCTCCAAGCCCCAATGTCCAACCTGGCCTTGGACACTGCCAGGGATCCAGGGGCAGCCCCAGCTGCTCTGGGCACCCTGTGCCAGGGCCTGCCCACCCTCACAGGGAACAATTCTCAATTCCCAATCTCCAAAATCTAACAGGAGGGAATGTCAGGCCTGAGTTCCTGTGCCAAGGGGGAGGCTCATACCCCCAAAACTCCTGTGAACATCCTTCCCTAGGAGAGCAGAAGGAGCATTTGCCCTTTAAGCAATGGTGGAATTTTATTGTGGGTGTCACTGGATGCCAGGATGGGTCAGGCTGGAAGGGAGCACAGGGACCCCTCTGGCCCCAGCTCCAGCAGGGCCATCCCAGAGCCCACGGCCCAGGACTGTGTCCAGATTCTCCTGGGATGTCCCCAGGGAGGGACACTCCACGGCCTGGCTGGACAATGCCTGTCCCTTGTTTATTCCAAGTTGTGCCTCTTGCAAAGCCCAGTCAAGGCAGGGGAGCAGAATTCCAGCAGAAATTCCTGCACCAGGGGCAGATCTGTGTGTCCTGCCAGGACTGCCAGGACTGCAGAGGGGAAGGGCCAAGTCTGGGACATTTCCCAGCAGTTCCTGCTAATCCTGCAGTAAAGTGGGGCTTCTACAGAAGGAAATGGGCAAGTGTGGTGAAGGTCTGAGCAAGTGAAAGGTGTCAGAAGAAGCTGAGAAGAATCCTAGGTGGGAGGAGGTGATGGAGTGGCCTTTGGCTGGACTCTTCTTGTATAGCCATGGACAGAACCATTTTCCCTGTAACACAGAGATTGCATTTGAGGGGAGGCAATGGCTCGGAGCCAAGACAGTGCAGTGATGTGATGTGAAGGGGTGGCATGACCAGAGGCAGATGAGGAGGGTGGTGGTGCCCTCAATCTTCAGTGGAGTAGGAGGAGATCTCTGTTCTTGAGACCCCTTGGCCCCAGGGGGTGAATTTGGGGGGGACAGGTGTCCCAAAAGTGAGAGACTGTGCTCTTTTTGGGAATTGGGCAAAGCATCCTTAAAAGGACAACCCTAGAAGCAGCTCTGCTTGCACAGTGGTGAGAGCACTGGGCATGGAAGGAAGATGTCACCATGGCAAATGATCCCCGGGCGGTGCCACGTGTGACACGGGAACACAAGAAGTCTCAAGTGTGTTTCCAGGGGAAGCCTGTGGTACAAGAGGGACTCCTCATTCCTTGATGAACTGAGAATTGATTATCTGAAGGGTGGTGGTGATCTGAGAGTTGATTATCTGAGGGGTGGTAACTGGATTGAGAATCCAAGGTTTTATCTCATTGTGCTCTGGTACAAATTGGGGGGAAGAGGAGGAATGATTTGGAAGGTTTTCACTCTGACGTCTCTGTGTGTTCCTTTTCGCATATTGTAGGTTAATAAAGTTTTTTCCTTTATTCCTAAGCTGGAGCCTGCTTTGCTCTATTTCTGGTCACATCTCACAGCAGCCACCAGGGAGAATATATTTTCATGGAGGCAGTGGCATTGTGCCAGCATCAAACCATGACATGTTTCGTTCCGTGACTGGGAAATGAAGAGCCAGTCTGTGGGATCTCAGCACCTCAGGACTGATGTGCAGAGTGACCGATACCACCCTTGGGGGGCTCGGGAGTCCTGGAATGTTGCCAGAAGTGTCTGGGGGCTGGACTTTGATCCTACACGGGAGACGACACCTGTATGAGGATGGGAGGATTTCACTGGGTGAATGGTGAAGGGATAAGTTAATTAGTGTGAAACACAGGGTTTGGGATTTCTGTACAGGGGGGTCTAAAGAAGTAAGATGGAGGAATTGGGGCGTGTCCTGTTCTTCTTCTTCTTCTTCTTGGCCTCCATCTTCTGTGGTGATGTTGGCACTTTGGGATTGGTTATTACTAAAATGCACTGGTTAATAAGGGTAAAAGGTATTGGGGAAAAATGATAAATATTGTATACATAATTTTGAGTATAAAGATAGGTGACCGCCCCAGGGGCTCTCAGTGTGCTCATGGCTGGCTGCTGTGCAGACCTCTGTCGGGCCGAGGGAAAATCTTTTAGATAAACAACTAATAAACACCGAGACCGAGAAAAAACCTGAAGCCTCTTCTCGTCCTTTGGAGCGCGGGCTGCCCAAGGCCACCCCGAGCCTTTCCTGGTCACCCAAACAGCCGAGAAACCGACACCAGCCTGTGCCCTGAAGGCCTGGGGAGCCCCCGCCAGCGCCCAGGACCGGCTGCGCCCATCCCAGGGGGGATCCAGAGCCCAGAACCATCGGGGCAGGGAAGGGCTGAACTGCGGCCACATTTCCCTTCACAGAGAAAAGCACGGCACAATTCCTCCCACGAATATTTCTGGGTTTCCCATTCTATGAACCTCAGAGAAAGGAAAACCAATTTTTATCTCATTTGCTGTGCCTGTGTTTGTGCCACAGTAGAATGCAATGTGGGGACTGTTTACCAACAGTGACAGTGTTTGGGTTCCTTGGCCTGTCAGGCCCAGGTGTGTGTGTGTGTGTGAGTGTGTGTGTGTGAGTGTGTGTGTGAGTGTGAGTGTGTGTGTGAGTGTGTGCGTGTGTGTGTGTGAGTGTGAGTGTGTGTGTGTGAGTGTGAGTGTGTGAGTGTGTGTGTGTGTGTGAGTGTGTGAGTGTGTGTGTGTGTGAGAGTGTGTGGTGTGAGTGTGTGTGAATGTGTGTGTGTGAATGTGTGTGTGTGAGTGTGTGTGTGAGTGTGTGTGTGTGTGTGTGAGTGTGTGAGTGTGTGTGTGTGTGTGAGTGTGTGTGAGTGTGTGTGTGTGTGAGTGTGAGTGTGTGTGTGTGTGTGAGTGTGTGAGTGTGTGTGAGTGTGTGTGTGTGTGAGTGTGTGTGTGTGTGTGTGAGTGTGTGTGTGTGTGTGTGTGAGAGTGTGAGTGTGTGTGTGTGAGTGTGTGTGTGAGTGTGAGTGTGTGTGTGAGTGTGTGTGTGTGTGTGTGAGTGTGTGTGTGTGTGTGTGAGTGTGTGTGAGTGTGTGTGTCAGGACTGTCACTGACAGCCACGAGATTCTGTGCAGCTGGAGTGCAGTTGAGTGCTTGGCAGGTTCAGTTTAGATGCAGTGTAATATAGTGTAATATAATATAGAATAATATAGTATAATAAAGTAATTAATTAGCCTTCTGATAGGGTTAGGGTTAGGGTTAGATGGAGTCCTCCTCATCATTCCTCCCTGAAAATACTAAAGTGAACCACCCTGGGGACAGAGCAGAGCTCTCACAGCTCCTTCTGTCCTCCCATTTTGGGGTTGTGTGGGGGAATTCTGGCTGCCAGGAAGGGAAGCAGCTGGAAGGGTCTTTGATAAGCAGCTCTGGTTTATAAATAGAAAGTTTGGATAGATTTTTTTCTCCTCCTACCATTTCCATAAAATACAGAATTTACATTTTGTACATTTTTACACTTTATCTTCTGCCCATCTTTCATTTCCTATAGCTAAAGGTAGAGTCTAAAAAAAAGAGTATGAAGTAAAACACAGGGATTAAAACATGGCAAATGTTCATGAGCTTATCAGTGAAGAAGTTTTCAGGATCTGTTTTTTCCCCTTATCCTTTAACCTCCTCCTCTGTTGTTTTCTTGTCAGTAAATTACTGTTTATAATTCAAAGGTTTTAAACAAGAAAAGAATCTTTTCAGCTCCACTATTTACTCATCTTCTGACCTTCAAAATTAATTTCCAGTGATAGAAATCAGAATCAAGCATTTGTTGCTTTTGCTCCATTGAACCACAGAAAACAACTGCAATCTCTGTTGTTTTTTTTGGTATTTGTACTTGAAAACAATAATTAAGATGACAATCTCACGTTCAGAACTGCACATCCCCCATCCCCCCAATATGCCAAGGCCAATTTAGGATGAGGAATAAACCCTCAGTGCCATGAGTTTAAGTGATTTATTTCTCGCTCCATACAACACTGCAGGAGAGGATATTTGCAATAAGAACTCAGACTTAGACTTGAGCTGAAAAATTCAGTTCTCATGGAAGCTTTGTAGCTTTAAATAGTCTGAACTCCTGAGAACTATTCCCAAATAATACAATGGGATATTCACATCAAATGCCAGATAACAAAGGCAAACACCAGGTAACAAAGTCAATGTGGAGATGATGCTGTCAAAAGAGCTGCTTGACACGACAAAGGTAAAAAGGAAGAAACAGGGCCCCAGTTACAAAGTTCAAAGATCAGAGCTGGTTGTGAATCCATTTAGAGGTCAGCCTCACCGTATCTGACATTTCAAAAGCCTCCCTGAACTTTTCCCCCCTTTTGTGTCTGCTGCAGCTCATCCTCCGTGCCAGGAGGCTCTGCCAGGCCCCAGGTGCTGCGGAGCTGGTCCCCACCCTGGGCAGGCTCCTGTCCCAGCCTGTCCCAAGCTGTGCCCTCCTTGCTGGGATCTCTGCAGGCCCCAGCATCCACAGCAGGTCCCAACCCTTCCTCTCGAAGGGAGCAAACTGCTGGAGAGAGGAACCAGTTCCAGGGAAGCTCCAGCCACTGCTGCACTCCTTTGAACAGACTCACCTGACAGTGGCATCAGTGCCTGAGCAGTTCCCAGAGCTGTTTCATCCCACTTACACACAATGGAAAATGTCCTTTGTGTCCCATTCCCACCTGCTCCCACTGACCTGCTCCTTACATGTGTCTCCCTGCACAGAGGATGGGAAATGAATTCCCTGGATCTGAGATCCATTGAAGTGAGTGCAGAGGAGCATCTGGCTGTGTCTCTAATGGGCCCCTGGGAAGCAGAATTACCAAAGGAGTTCTTTTCCTACTCATGTTCTGCTCTTGAACACAGAGACATGAGAAATACAGATTTTCTTGTCCCTTTATGGTATAATTATGAACCTAAATGATTTCCACAAATTGTGACATCTCCTCCACTCGTGGAATCACAGAATATCCTGACCTGAGGAGGACACCAAGGATCATCCAGTCCCACCCCTGTTCCTACCCAGACCCCAAATCCCACCCTGGGCACCCCTGGCAGTGCTGTCCAAACCCTCCTGGAGCTCTGGGCCATTCCCTGGGCAGTGCCAGCACCTCTGGGGAAGAACCTTTCCCTGGGATCCAACCTGGCCCTCCCTGCCCCAGCCCCAGCCATTCCCTGAGGTCCTTGTTTGAATTCCTAGGATCTGCTCTCTCCTCTTCCATCATCACCTGCTGACCTGTTCTGCCCAGGCACTGCCTTCATTTCTCATAAAGCCAAGTAAATCATTTTGGCACTTAATAATGATTATTTTCTGCTCAATTTGACATTTTCACAACACAAATCAGTAAATCCAGTGTCACAGCCATCTTTTATGGAAAATCCTTTCCTTAGGACTTTTTCCTCCTGAGAAGCTGGGAGGCCTCAGGAACAAAATGTAAGCAATGGTTATCTGCTGCTGTGGAATGCAACAGGTGCATCTGGGATTGGTCTCATGTGGTTGTTTCTAATTAATGGCCAATCACAGTCAGCTGGCTCGGACTCTCTGTCCCAGCCACAAGCCTTTGTTATCATTCCTTCTTTTTCTATTCTTAGCCAGCCTTCTGATGAAATCCTTTCTTCTATTCTTTTAGTATAGTTTTAATATAATATATATCATAAAATAATAAATCAGCCTTCTGAAACACGGAGTCAGATCCTCATCTCTTCCCTCATCCTGGGACCCCTGTGAACACGGTCACAATCCAGTTCAAGGCTGTTCATCCAGGAGGAAGCTGCTGATCCAGCCCTATGGATACAGGGAACCACAAAGCCCTGCATGTACAGCTTGTCAGGCAAAAGGAGGTGTCAAATGAATAACTCAGAGCATGGATCCCGAGCTGCTGGAGTTGTCACACCTCTTTCCAGTGGGAATGGGAGAGACACTTTGCTGCGAGAGGTTTCCAGATGGTTTTCTCACTGCTGCAGACAACTGAGCCTGTGTCTGAGCAGGCTCACTGTGCCCAGAAATGTGGTATTTCCAGGGTCACCAGGATGAAGGAGGAATTGAGAATCAGAGTCCATGTTCTTAGAAGGCTAATTTGTTATTATTATATATTACATTACATTACACTACATTACATTACAATGTATTATATTGCATTATATTACATTACATTATATTATTCTACACTAAAACAATACTAAAGAACAGAGAAAGGATACAGACAGAAGGCTTAACCAGATACTAATTAAAAACTCGTGATTCCTTCCAGAGTCCCAACCCAGCTGGGCTGTGATTGGTCATTAAGTAAAAATAATTCACATGTTGGATTAACAATCTCCAAACCACATTCCAAAGCAGCAAACACAGGAGAAGCAATCAGATAATATTGTTTTCCTTTTTTCTGAGGCTTCTCAGCTTCCCAGGAGAAGAAATCCTGGCAAAGGGATTTTTCAGAAAATGTGATGGTGACACAGAAATGCTGCCTCCCTCTTCACCCTTCACCCCTCATGTCCCTGGGTCACCCAGGGGAGCTGTTCAGCCCTCAGCACTGCTCTGGCAGCATTTGCTGTCCCAAAGACATTATTTATCCTGTTTTCCCTGGGCAGACTCAGCTGAACAATGGTGAAGGTGGAACAGGGGAATGGTGTGGAGGAAACAATATAGAAAGAAGGATGGCTGATTATCCACTCTCACAATTCTTCCTTTCTCCGTGGAGGTGCAGGAATAAATGTCTGCCTTTTGTGAGGTTTCATTCATGACTATTCTATTTAATTCAGTGTTCCTGTGATCATCTTAATTTCTATCCAGAGAACAGACCCCTGGCAGGATTCAGGTCTTTAATAACTGCATTGTCATTCTGATATCTCCATCTCTTGTTCCTGATTTCCATTGTTTGCATCTCTTCAAAGGCTCAGAGCAGCAGAGTCCCAAAGGAGATTTTTCACACAGTTTCTGATATCAGTGCAGATGTTTAGCAGTGAGCAAATTGGAGCTGCGGCTATGAATTGCTGCTGGGGATGGGAGAGGATGTGGAAGATGTCAGGAGATGGTTCCTTGCTGCCCTCAGAGCAGGGCTGATACCATTTTTCTGCATCCACAGAATCCTGAGTGAGGGAAGGCAAATTGCCCAGGGAGCAGCTGAGCTCAGGGGAGCTGCAGTGATTCCTGTTCCTTTCCAAGGCTGTGAGCAGATCCCAGTGGGAGCTGTGCATGGACTGTGTGGTGTTGTGGGACAGAGCTGGCACCCACAGGGCAGGGGGTGTGGGAGCTGTCACCCCAGGCTGACAGACATCCCCACTCCTTGAGAACCTATTACAGACCATGGATTGTTCTGCACTCCCCACCAGGGCTCCCTTGGAAAAGCTCCATCTCTGGGGAGACTTTCCTGGATGTTTCTTCCAGCCAGTGGGGGAGGAAGGTCCCCATAACATGGAAAGAGTCTGAATAGATTTGTGTTTTTAGAACTCTGACAATGCTCAGTGTCCTGATGGCTGCAGCTGCAGGAGGGCAGGGATGGATGGATACTGGGGAGAAATCCTTCCCTGGGAGGGTGGCCAGGCCCTGGCACAGCTGGGGCTGCCCCTGGATCCCTGGCAGTGCCCAATGCCAGGCTGGACAGGGCTTGGAGCAGCCTGGGACAGTGGAGGGTGTCCCTGCCATGGCAGGGGTGAAACTGGGGGGGGGGGATTTAAGGTCCCTCCCAACTCCAACCATTCAACCATTCCATGATTCCAGGATTCTGTTTCTCTTCATTGCCATTAGAAGAGGCCTCAGTCTCAGACATCCTATAGTAAGGAGACCAGGCCCAGGTGACACTCCAGGAGCTGACACAGGGCATGGCTGATCCACGTGCAGCTCCGTCTGTGAGCTTTGGGGCAATCCCACCCCAGGCCCTCAACAAAACCAGCAGAATTACTCCTATTTGTAAAGTGATGCCAGAACAAACTAATTGCTCATTAACAGCAAACACAGGGTGTTTATTCAAAGCCTTTCATCACCTGATCCAGCACTAGGATGTTCCCCTCAGTGCGAGGAGCACTTCAGGCCCAGGGAGTGACTTGCTGAGACAATGCAGCACCACAGGGAGGACTCAAACCCAGCCCCTCACACCACACCCCCTTGACTCCCTCTCCTCTGTCACTTTCAAATTTCTGCATAAACCAAAGGAAACTCAGGCACTTTAATTAAGGCCAGCATTTACCCAAGGAATCCCCTCTCAGTCTGCACAGCTTTGCAGTTATTCTGCATAAAGGAGCACATGGAGTGCTGGAATTAAGAGGCTGTAAAGCTAATCCACACAGAACACCACAGAGAGACATGCTGGGAATCCATCAGCCTGAAATTCATCTGGATATCCTCAGCTGCAGGACTGAGAAGATGGAATTTGACAGAGCAATACTTAAAATTCAGTTTTCATCCGAAGAGCAAAGCACTTAACAAATTAATTGAGCTTAGCATCCATGTTGAGAGCTCAGCACTGGTAACATCATCACAGGAGAGAGGCTGGTTTATGAGGGGCTGAAGGAAGTGCAGCAAGCCCTGAACAGGCAAATCCCTGCACCAGAGGTGACAAATGGCACCTCTGCAGTCTCTGCACATCATAACTCTGCCCTTGTTCTCTTACCCAGACACTGCACCCAGTGCAAGCTTTCCCCAAGAAGTAACACATCTTCCTTAGGAAGGGCTGGGACAGCCTCTCTTTATTTTTCCTGGCTGCTCACCAAAACAGAACAGAGCATCACAAACCTTTTAAAAGCTTTTTTAGTTTGTTGGTACCTCGAGCTGCAGGAAGCTCAGCAATTCTCCTCCCTCACAGATCTCTACCTCTGCTGGTTTTTCCCCTCCCCTGCCAGATCCTGGTGGGAATGTGTGGCTGGATAGAAACCTCTCCTTCCCCCAAGCTGTTTAAAGCACTTCAGCATCAGTTCGATGGAACAATTATGTTCTGTTCCAATGAACAAGATTTATCCTTCCTTTAAGGAGAGCCTGACTCTGCTCAGTGAAAAACTGTTCGCAGTCACCCACAGCTCCCTTACAACCTGTAATCCTCCACTTACATCCTCCCTCCAGTCCCACAGGAGCCAAGCTGCTCATCATTTTCTTTCTGGATACAGAAAGTGCAAAATACTCTTCCAAAATAAAACCATCACATAAAGGCTAAGAGCAAGAGACTGTGAAAACCCTGGAGTCTGTTACCACTCAGTGATACCTGGCTAAGATTTGCTCCTTCAGAGATAAATATTGCACTTTATGAATCCATTCTGCTCCATGGAATATTTATGGTGTGTTCTGCAAAGCGTTCAGTGTACAGAAGTAATTCCACTCTAAACTGTACGTTAAGGAACCATTAATATTCCAAAGGAGAAGGTTGGAAGTTGATAAATGCCAGCACTGAGGTCACTGTAGCTGCCCTTTCATCTCCAGCTCTTTAATGATGTATTTGCTCCAGATCTCCTTCTCACAACTGACAGGAATTGTTCAGAAGAGCTGGGATGGGAACAAGCACAAACACAATTTCAGACCAGGAGGGTTTGGAGTCTGATAACTGAAACTCCAATGAGTGCAAACTGAGTGTCAATGTGTGGCACAAAGTGTCTCAAGTATCCCCAATTCCTGCTCAGCAGGGAACTCCCACAGGGGTCACCAATCCACTGGTGTGAACTGGAGCACTGAACATGTCAGCAATTGTCCCATTCTGGCACAGGGGAGCACAGGGATCCCAATTCTGAGTCACAGAATCATGGAAGACTTTGGGTTTGGAGGGACCTCAAAGCCCATCCAGTGACTCCCCTGCCAAGCCTTGTCCAGGGAAGGGATTCTGTGGAGCTGGAAAGGGATTCTCTGGAGCCAGCAGAACAGGAAAGGGACAAACACCAACACCTGTTGTTCTGGAAAAAACACCTGTTATGGAATAAACACCCATTGTTATGGGACAAACACCCATTGTTATGGAACAAACATCCGTTTTTATGGAATGAACTCTTGTTATGGAACAAACACCTGTTAAGGAACAAACACCTGTTAAGGAACAAACACCTGTTAGGGAACAAACACCTGTTGTTAAGGAAAAAGCACCCATTGTTCTGGGACAAACACCCATTGTTCTGGAACAAACACCTGTTGTTCTGGAACTAACACCCATTGTTATGGAACAAACACCCATTTTTATGGACCAATACCTGTTGTTCTGGGATAAACACCTGTTGTTCTGGAACATCCCCAGCAATGGCCTCCATTTCCCATCATGAGAGCAGGAGCTGCCCTGGGGTTGCTGCTGTGCCCTCAGGTCCCCCAATCCAAGTCCTGCTTCCAGGGCAGGTAAAAGAACCCAACACAGCACCAGCAGCAAAGGGAGGGCTCACAGGGCAGTTCCTGGCACATGCTGTGTGGTCCCTAATTTTTACAAAAGTTGTTTGGGGAAATGTATGATTGTGAAATCTTTCTTATTTTCTTTGAGTTTTTTTATAGTTGTGTTTATGCGGTACGTTAACTTATAGAGCATTGTTTTAAAGATCACTTATTTAAAGGCAAAGGTTTTTATTATTTACCTCTAAAATTATTTTTATTTTGGGGAATAGAGGTTTGTTTTTTTGGGGGAGGCATAGGCTTTTTATTATTATTTTCTTTCTTTCTTTCTTTCTTTCTTTCTTTCTTTCTTTCTTTCTTTCTTTCTTTCTTTCTTTCTCTGTTTAAACTTCTTATAGTATTATAGCTATTTTAATATTTGCTTATTTTAGTATGGAGGCTTTTTTTTGATGTTTAAAATCTGAACCCTTTTATTTCCCTATATTTTTATGTGTTATAGGGAAAAGAGTCTTTCTCTAAGAGTCTTTTTCTATGTCTTTTTAAGAGGATTTTAGTCTAAAATTAAAGGTATCTCTTTATTCTTCTTATTTTGGACTAGACTTCCTTTTCATTGACTTTGGTGTTTTTAAGTTGTTCTTCTATATTGCTTATATTTTTGGGTGGGTTTTTTTTTTTACTTGGAGGAGGACTGAAGCACTGAAAGAGTTAATATTTTGTTTGGGGCTGGTGGATGGTTACTTGACTCTGGTGGGATTGAGTTGTTTGTGCTGGGAGTTTTGGCTGGGGGTGTTGCACTGTGTTTTCTCTAAGTTTTGTTAGCATGCCTACTGTTTATTTGTGATTTTATGATCCCTTTATATCGTCGGTCCTCCCCCTACCTTTTGGAGTGGCGCAGGTTCCCCGTTTTTTATCCAATACTCTAGAAACAGACTTGCCCCCTCATTGTTACTCAGTTCTGTTAAGTGTCAGTTCTTCTGTTTGTTACCCTGCCAAGCTCCAAACTCCTCCCCTTCCCATTTGTCAATCCCCCCTATCCCTGCCCTTTTCTCCAGAACCTTCCTTGCTCCTCCTCCCATTAGATGTCAATCCTTCCCCAAACCGGCCCTCTCTTCCAGAAATTTCCCTGTCAATATTGTATCCCTTAGAATCCTATTGGATTACTCAAGTTATTCCCCTCCCCTGCTGTCCCTCCATTGGTTCAAGCATAAAATACCCTTCTTCAGACCTCTCCCCCACCATACCCCTATTGGTTTGTTGCCCTAAACCCCTTCTCCCAATAAATGACATAAAAATCTCTGTAAATCTCTAGCCTGGGTCTTGGATGGCTCGGAACCTTGGACTTGGGGAGATTGTCATCAAATAAAACTACCCCAAGTTCCACCCCAAGAGCCGTGTTGCTGTTTCTTTGTTCCCATACTGGACCATTTCTGGGATCTGCAGTTTGTGAAGGATCAGTCACACCCCCGTTGTTGCCAGGCTGGGTCACCTTAACCTCAGCACGCTGTGACATGGGGAGGTTGATGGTTCCTCTTCCCCCCTGCCCGTGGTTGTGGGTGAATTTTCCCAGTGGTGGAACTCTGGCTGTGCAGCCTTGCCTGTGCTCCACAGCACTCCCCCCTTTTTGTTCAGGAGGTGATGGGGGGCCTGGCAGGTGCCCCAGGAAGGGGGGGTGAGGCAGAGTGGAACTTTTCCAGAGTAGAATTCCATTTTGATTTAGGTGAAATGTTCATTTTTGAGTTCAGTCTGTAGCTTGCTGTTTAATCTGACTGCCTGTTCTCGCAAAAAACCTATGCTCTAAGAAACTGCTTCGGCCGAGGGACAGAGATAAAGAGGGGGGCTCCTTGAGCTCTGAAACAGATGGAGAAACTGCTACAGAAAGCAGAGTCAAAATGACCCAGGAATTCTTTCTGATAAAGAAGAATTAGCAGTAAATGTGTTGTTACAAGTGA
Source organism: Melospiza melodia melodia (assembly GCF_035770615.1). Taxonomy (NCBI): domain Eukaryota; kingdom Metazoa; phylum Chordata; class Aves; order Passeriformes; family Passerellidae; genus Melospiza; species Melospiza melodia. The sequence goes on from NC_086223.1 coordinate 5,603,587, forward strand.
GATTCAGTTTGTATTGAGTTAAGGTTGAGTTAACCTTGGGAAGGGGAGTTACTGTTTTAAGGGGGTTAGTCAATGTTCTTTGCAAGTTCTAAAGGGTCCAGGATACAACAGGGGGATGGTCCAAAGGGGCAGAATAACATCCAGAAACAGAGTCAGCGCAATAAAACCAGCGCCACGGAAGGAGATTGGACGAAAGACCAAACCAATCATTTGACGCCCCATGGAAACGATTGATCAGGAATGAATGACAATAAAGACCAACAGGAAATAAGCCAATCACTGCGTGGATCCAAAACCCACCAATCTTGGACCCAAAGGGGTGTTATGAAAATGGGAGTTCAGTTGAGTTTGGGGTTCTTTTGAGGGACTCGCTTCCTGGAGAACCCAGTGTGTATATGGGGTAGACACATTGGTTTGGTGTTTTTTTGACTTGTTGCGAGAGGGTCTGAGTTCATCTCGGGCCTTCCATCTCCTGTAGTTCTTTTTAAATAAATGAGAGCCTTTTTCTCTGAAGAAAATCTGGCCTCGTTCGTCCATAACAAACCTATTGCGAAATTGCATTCATGTGTGTTTGAGAAGGAGATAAAAAAGGATCTCAAGTTCCCAGAGGTACGCATGTCATTTTAGGGGAATGATTTCCACATGCACCCAGCGCTGTAATACACATTCCGGCTTTACAACTTACACAAAAGCTGTGGAATTCGTTTGCTTCTGCAAATCAGGGGCCCGAGCCCTGGTACCCCTCTGCCCACTGGAAAGGAAAGGGGAAGTTCTTGGGTTTTGTGAAAAATTCCAATCACTAGTTTTAAAATTTTAAAATTTTAATAGTAATAAAATGGTTATAAAAATACTAATAAAAATTAGAGCAATAAGAATTTGGACAATCAGAGTTAGGACAATAAAGGACAATAAAAAGCAAAGAAATATGGACGCTTTCCTAGGGCAATTAAGCCCCGAAAGCACACCCACTAACAAAGGATTAACCCATAAAAGCAATAGCCTGCTGCATATTCATATATCTCATACATGATGCATAAATTCTTTTTAAACAAAGAGTGTTTTCCAGTTATTGTCAACTTCTCCCCCTTAATGCTGCTGGCTTCTTAAAGGAGGGAAGGAGATGGGAAAAGTCGGTCTCTTCCAATAAGAAGGCAATAATTCTTCTCTTGGAGAATTATGTGTCTTGTTGCTGTTGTCTCTGTGCGAAGAATTCCTTGATTATCCCATCCCTTTCTTGAGCTACTTAAAAAAGTATCTTATATTGCATAGTTTCTATTTTAACATTATATTCTAACCTAAAACTATATTTACCACACTACTTAAAAAGTACAGTACTACTAATTATTACAATATAACACATATACTATGTACAAAGAGCCTATCACGTAATATGTACTTTCCACAGGTTTCTTTTGTTTTTAATGTGTGTTTTTCACAGAGGCGTGTGCAGCTTTTTCATGGCTGGGAGCTTTGCATTATTTTCATGAATGCCTCTCATGCAAAACTATCAGAAGTGCCCAGAGCAGCTGTGGCTGCCCCTGGATCCCTGGCAGTGCCCAAGGCCAGGCTGGACATTGGGGTTTGGAGCACCCTGGGATAGTGGGAGGTGTCCCTGCCATGGCAGGGGTGGCACTGGGTGGGTTTAAGGTCCCTCCCAACCCACGATTCCCTGATTCACATCAGACCAAACATTCAAGCCCAAAGCATTTTTCTTTTCGTGATAAATTAATATGATTTGTGCCAACAATTGTAACTATAGTGATATTTTAGAAAATATTTGTTTAAAAGTAATAGAGAGGAAAAGGATATGTAATTAGTGTCACAAAACAAATGTTTTCAGGAGTTCATGAGAAAATAGGATGCAAGATGTAGCTTGAGATAAGTAGAATTCCAGAATAGGCCTCAGGGTAATTAGAGAATCAACCTTGAAATGGACAAAATTGAAATGATTCCAGGTATCTATGAAATAATAAGGCTTATTTTTGGAATGTAATGCTGGCTTTCATAACACAAGACTTGGGACACATGTGCAACCTGTGGGGTTGTTCAAAGGACAGTGATGATGAGGAGAAGCCTTCATTGGGGGCAACCACCAAAAGCCAAAAGACCCCTTAGAAACCAGCGGAGCATGCGCTGTGCAGCAGAGTGATGTAGATATCAAGAATTGAAAATAGGAGGAGATTTACAGACAAATATTGATGAATATGTATCAGCATACAGTATATGAGTTGTGTTTGGATCCTTTTGCCTTTTGTACGTGAGGCAGGGTGGGAAGCTCTCCCCCGTACCCCGATTGTACCCCAGTTGGTTTTGCTTATGCTTTATCCAAAGCACTGCCAAATTTCTTTTTGTAACTACTTGATTATATTTGATTGTATTATTTTATATAAAATTTCTCCTCAATTAAAATTGCTGCTGAATTTTTGATCTTGTGGTTTATGAAATTAGACATGTAGGGACCTCATTCATAACATTTTCCTTTTTCTCAAATTCCTGACGCCAGGTGGGTCACATCCCATTTTCTCTGTTTCCCCTTCCATGCAGGACCTGGAGCTGTTTCTCTTCCACCTTGCTGCAGAAAAAGCCAAGTTCTCAGGAGCTGAGCCTTCAGAAGGTGGGGAGATGTTTATCAGAAATGTCACAAAGCTGGTGTGGTTTGATGGGAGGGAGCAGCTCATCCCTGAGCCACGACTCGAGGCAGCTGCAGGGGATTCACAACAAGTTGTTCAGCCAGTGTGGAATCAGCCCCGATAAGAAAAACTGAGTGACTGGAGCAGGATTTCTCTGTGTAAATTGAAATCAGGGCTGTGTAAAGCTGAATTAAACTTTTGTCACGAAGCTGCAGAGCTGTCACTTGTATTCTTCCCGGATAAATTGGCAGCATCTACTGAGAGCAGCCTTGGAACAGTGCTTTGACTGCAGTAGCTGCTTTTAGAGTAACAGCAAAAGGAGATGATCTGTTCTTCAAAATCCGAAAATGGTACTAATTTACAGCACAAGAGGATGAACTGCACCATGCTCTGCTTAGGGAACTGCTCTACAAAAGTGAATTTCTACTATAAAGCTGCTTTATTTTTATAATTGCCTCTCTGGAGAAATTTTGTTAATTGTTCCTCTCTCTTCCCCTGTTTTTAATTCCAGTGTTCCCTCTCCAGCCCAGGGGAATGAAGCCAAAGGGTTTTCATCTCAAGTTTGGAAAGCTGGTCAGCTTTCATTAGGGCCTCAGTCACTTTTAATCAGCTCTTCCCAAAAAACAATTGAAAATAATTACCTGAGCTTCTCCTGGGCTTTGGGGTCAGCAGAAAGGTGATCAAGTGAAGACAGACCAAAGGACACTGCTCCTGTCAAAGCCTGGACACTTCCCAAGGTCTGAGCCAAGGAAATAACACCAAGTTTCATAATCCCTGTCTGTGCCAGTTAAGAACCCACACAAAAACTCTTGAAAGGTTTATTCGTGATTTCCAAGTGTCCTTCATGCTGCTGCTTCCTCTGGCTTTGTCCTGGCTCTTAGAATCACGGAATCCTGGGATCATTAAGGTTGGAAAATATCTCTAAGGTCATCCAGTCCAACCATCACCATTCACTCATATCCCCAAGTGCCACATCCATAGGTTTTCTGAACACTTCCAGGGATGGGCGTTCCAATGCTTTGCAACCCCTTCCATGCAGAAATTGTCCCAGTGTTCCCCCAGACCCTGCCCTGGCCCAGCCTGGGGCCGTTCCCTCTGCTCCTGTCCCTGTTCCCTGGAGCACAGCCCGGCCCCTGGGCTGTCCCCTCCTGGCAGGAGCTGTGCGGAGCCACAAGGGCCCCTGAGCCTCCTTTGCTCCAGGCTGAGCCCCTGCCCAGCTCCCTCAGCCCCTCCTGGGGCTCTAACCCATGGTAAAGTGGCTCAGACCTGCCCAGAGACATCAGCTGATTTTACATCTCCCTGCATCAATTCCCCCAGTCAGGGCTGAGGTGTTGGAAATGAAAAGTGAGGCTGTGCTGACAATTCCTCAGGGAAGGCAGCACGGGAGAGAGCAGAGAGGAGAGCTCCACAAGCAGCAGAGCAAGCCCAGTTTCTCAGAGCAGTGGGGAAATTGGAGCACTGCAGCACTGAAAGGCTCTGAAAGCTCCAGCTCTAGCAGAGGGGATGAGCTGATCCAACAGCAGCTTCCCCTTCTCCCCTTGCTTCCAGACTGTTCCTCCCTCCCTTGCCAGAAGCCAGCCTCAAATCTGAGCAGATCAGCCCCAAATCTGAGCAGATCCACCCCACCAGGTCACCCCAGTCCTGGCCCAGCTGAGCTGACCCGTGGGACCCTCAGTGGGCACCCCCAGAACCGGCCCCAGGGGAGGATGAACATCCCATTCCACAGGAATGAGCCCTGATCTCAGCTCAGGTGCTCCTGAAATGGCTCCTCCTGGTCCCGGGGCTGCAGGGACAGGTGGGACAAGGCCCTGAAAGGACACCAGCAGCCAGATCACCCATGGAAGCCATGAGACCACTGCCCAACAGCTGCAATTGTAGTCCTCAAAAATTACTTTTATAATTTTTATGGAGAATGGGAGACTGAACCATAGAATCCGAGAATGACTGAGGATGGAAAAGCCCTCCAAGGCCATTGAGCCCACCCTGTGCCTGACTCCCACCTTGTCCCCAGCTCTGAGTGCCACGTCCAGACTCCAGGCATGGGCACTCCACCTCTCCCTGGGCAGCCCTTGCCAAGGCCTCACCACCCCTTCCATGGCGAGATTCCTCCTTAGAGGAAATGAAGCAGATCCAGGGCGTGTTTGACAGTACCATGGTGTTATTGTCGATGGGGGATGGAATGGCAAAACTCCTCTGAAATACTCTTCACAAATGGGAAAGGTCAAATTTAGACTGGGCTTGAGTTTCCCAAAGCTGTTCCCCTCATCACTGCACAGCCCTGAATCCCCAGGGGAAATTTGTTCACTGAATTCCTCACACAGCAGAATCTCCATCCCCTCTTGTGTTTCTGCCTGTTCTCCATGGAATCCTGCAGTGAAGTAAAGCCCCTCAGGAGCTCTGGGAAATGGGAAATGGGATACCTGGGAATGTTCATGCCCTGTCAGCCAGAAGTGCCACCAGGAGGGCACAGGCCCAGGTGCCCCTCACTGTCCCATGGTACCCTCATACACAGGAAACACAAATTCAAACTTCAGCAATTAAACTCCAGATCAAAAGAACCACAACCGTGGATGTGCTTTGCTTATTATCATCTCTCTCTGGTTGCCTGAAGGTCTTTCCTAACGTTGTCTTTAATGAGAGAGAAAATGATCTGAGGAGTGTCAGCTCAATGGGGCAAGGTCCTGATGGAAATGCTAGGTCTGGGATCATTAGTTCAGCAGTTAATAGTACATTATGTGAAGTTATTGGAGCTAAATGTAAACAGCTCCTGGAGCTCGACTGATGTCAGGAGTGAAGCTAGGGAAACAAATTAGGAGAGGCTTTGAAGTGAGCTCGTGTTGGTTCTGCTCCCACCTTCTGCAGAGGCGTCTCTTTGTTGGTCCAGAGCAGAAACAAATGTTTGTAGAGAGAAAAGAAAAGGAAATTGAATCCACCACAGGCTTGTCTTCACCAAAACCCTCTGACAATTCCTTACAATGAACTTCTTGAAGTGACTGAGTTTATCTAAAGCAAATTAAGATAAAGCAAATCAAGGCCACTTCAGCCCTTCAGGGAAGTCTGATGCTAATCTGCTGCTTTAGCAGTCCTGAGCCTCTGCTCCAGCTCAAGGAAGGGAGATGGAGCAATTTAGCTTCATTTGCAATGAAAAAGGATTAAATTGCATTTACTACCTCATCTCTGCTGCAGGTGAGTGCAGCCCACAGCCACCAGCTCTGCTGACAGGCAATTAATTTGAGGCAAAGGTAATGTGATTCTGATTCTGGGCCAGGACTATTTGCTACAAGGATGTAATCTGGTTAAATTAATCCCATTTAATTTCTCATTTGCCTTGGTGGGGCCTGCACTGTCAGAACAGCCCTTCCTCGTGTTCTCTTTGTGAGGATCAGAATTGCTGCTTGCTTCAGCTTGGAATTAGAAAGGGAACTGCATGAAAACTGGTGAAACCAAGGATTTTATTTCCCAAAGAAACTCCTTTCCTGAGCTTTACTGTGATGATGTCCTGTGCACAAGCTAAGCACTGCATGTATCAAAGGTAACCAAAGCCATCCTTGGAGATTCCAGCTCATCAGACATGCTGATTCCTACTGCAGGCTTCAGTTTGCTTTAGGAATAATTCTTGGGTTTTGTATAAGTGCTATGAACAAGTTTGCTGGTTTGTGGCACATTGCATCTTTTGAGTAACCCTGGAGTCCCCATCCATTGCAGAAGTCCCAAATCCACCAGGAATGCCTGAGGAGCTGAGCCAAGTACTCAGGGCAGTGAGGGGGGCAAAGGCTCTGCTGCAGGCAGGTGAGTGAATTCAATACCTCAGGGGCTACAGCTGTCCTGCTTTGTCCCAAAACAGGGAAGTTTGCTCTTGGGAGACTGAGGTGAGAAGCTGGGGCTGCCCCTGGATCCCTGCAAGTGCCTAGGGCCAGCTTGGAGAGACTGGGACAGTGGGAGGTGTCCCTGCCATGGCCTGGGCAAGGTGTTCATAGAGACACAGGGTCATGGAAACACTGAATGGGTCGGGTTGGGAGGGACCTTAAACCCACCCATGGCAGGGACACCTCCCACTGTCCCAGGCTGCTCCAAGCCCATCCAGCCTGGCCTTGGACACTGCCAGGGATCCAGGGGCAGCCCCAGCTGCTCTGGGCACCCTGTGCCAGGGCCTGCCCACCCTCCCAGGAACAATTCCTAATTCCATCCCTGCCCTCTGGCACTGGGAGCCATTCCCTGTGCCCTGTCACTGTTCCTAGGGATGCTTTAAGATCCCCCTGTGCTGATGGGAATGCTTTGTGTACAAATCCTCTCCTGATCCAGATGAAAGGAAGAGAACACAGAACATGGCACCACTTGAAAGGCTTTCCCTCACCTGGCACTGCCTGGGAGAGAAGAAAGAGTGGAAATAAGGAACAGGCAACTCTGCAGATTTTCAGATACAAACTGAATTTATTGAAGGAGCTCAGAACCTTCCCAGCCTGTTCCTTTCAGACCCTGTTTGCCTGGGGAAAGACAAACGTCCTGTTAACCACAACCAGCACAAATTGCAACCCTGTGATCTGAGCCATGGCCCCGATTAAACAGCCAGGAAATCCTGGGAGACCTCCAGAGGCAGCATCAAATTCTTTGCCTTGGGGTGAAGGAGAAGGAAACAAGGCACAGATCTGTGCAGCCTCAGAAAGGATGAGGCATTTCCAGCACTCAGGCAGAGCATGTGCAGCGACAGGAGGGAGGAGTGTAATTACCAGGGCACCCAATTCCTCTGCTCCAGGCAGGAGCTGATCAACAGATGGTTTGCAAAGAGCTCCCATTGCTCCTGGTGGTTCACACGGCATAATTAGCCAAGGAAATGTGAGCTGTGACAGGAGTCTCACAGTCCCAGCAGCCCCAGACACAGCCAGTGACATTTCCTGATGCTGCAAACCTGAGTGCAAGAGAAAACTGCTCTGGAATGTGGAGTGGCACCAGGCTGGGGACCAGCTGCTCATTCCTGCCTGGGTGCTCAAAAAACCCACAACAAATGAGGAATGTGTTGGACACATCCACTCAAAAGCAATTTTCTTCACCTGTGGCAAGCCAGAAGTTTGTGAGGTGAGAACTCCAGGGAGAGCTGTACTGGGAATCTCAGGAAAACCCTGGGGTTATTGGTGGGAGCAAGAAGGAATTTGGAATTCCTCCCTGGCAGGATGGGCAGGCCCTGGCACAGGGTGCCCAGAGGAGCTGGGGCTGCCCCTGGATCCCTGGCGTGCCCCAGGCCAGGCTGGATGGGGCTGGAGCAGCCTGTGTTTACCCCTGGAATTGCTGTATATTCCAGCAACCCTCTCTGCAGACTGGCACAGGCATTCCAGAGGTGCTTTGTGGTGGATATTTCACTGCCTCTTTCCTTTCAGGTCAGGAACAGAATCTGTTCCAGGAAAAGAAATCTGTCTAGAAAGCCCAGGGAAGGATTTACAGCCCAGCAGTGCTGAGCAGCCTCAGTTTGTCTTGACTTCTGTTTAAATTCCTGGGCTTCCCTGACATCTGCAGACTTTCCCCTCTCAAGCCACTCTGCAAACTCACCAGGAACCAGCCTTCCATTTGGGCAGTCCTGTAAGCCCTGCTTTGATCTCAAACCCAGCATTTATTTCCCTTCCTGGTGGAGTCATCACACCACTTGCTTTGGGTGATGCTGGCCCTTCTCTGCTCAGTGCATTGATTCCATCCCAGCCATGGGATCAGACAAGAGACATGATTACTCAACCACCTCTCTATTGATGAGCTGTCCTCCTGAACAGCTTTTATTTCAACAAAATGGTGTGACCGTGTTCACAGGGGTTTTCAGGATGAGGGAAGAGATGTAGATCTGATTCCATAGTTCAGAAGGCTTGATTTATTATTTTATTATATATATATATTACATTATAACTATACTAAAAATAATAAAAGGAAGGGTTTAATCTCAGAAGGCTAGCTCAGCTAAGAATAGAAAGGAATGAATAATAAAGGTTTGTGTCTCGGACAGAGAGTCCAAGCTAACTGGGCTGTGGTTGGCCATTAATTGTAAACATCCAAGATGGGCCAATCACAGATGCACCTGTTGCATTCCACAGCAGCAGATAACCATTGTTTACATTTTGTTGCTGAAGCCTCTCAGCTTCTCAGCAGGAAAAATCCTAAGGAAAGGATTTTCATGAAAAGATGTCTGCGACAAAATGGAGCCTCCAAAGAAAAGCCCCACTATTGACAGTTTTCCTCCTGGCTTCTCCATCCTCACTGGAGCAGGGCCAGCTCTGGGTTTGATGTGCATTTGAACCCCTTAGAGGGGAAGGAGCTGCTCCAGTTTCCCCTCCCTGTACCTTGGATCACCCATGCCCATGGTTCCCTTGCCATTAATGAGCTCCATTGCACAGAGCTCTGGCTGGAATGCTGAGGCTGTACCTGCCTGGGCTCCTGAGGGCACTTCAGGGCAGGCAGAGCATCCTTGACAGGAGTTATTCTGTCTTTTTGCCTCAGGCATTGTCTGGCTCCAGCAGGAACTGCAGGTCGTGCCGTTTCATTACTGAAGAGCTTTTGCTGCACCGTATTCAGGACATGAACTGTGGGAATTTCTCATCTCAGGAGTTTAATTACCTCTTTGATTGAAGCAAATGTTGTCTCAAGTGGAGAGAGGGAGGTCAGGGTTGGAATGATCTCCTCATACCCAGATTAGAAGCTCCTGTATCTGTTATTGGCTACTAATGAGGATTTCAGATTCACCAGCTTCAAAGTAATCTCCAAAATGCAGCTGAACAGCTCCAGAATGGAGATTTGACTTTGTTGCTCTGCATTTTGCACCATGCCCCCTTTTTCATCTCCCTTTTGAGCTGTTTGATACTGTCTGTGCTCCTTGTGCTCTGGAAACTGCATCAGAGCTTTGGGAGCTGCAATTGGATGATGAATGTGATTAAACCAGCCAGAGGAGCTGGTTTCTCTCTGCTTGCTCTTGGACTTGGCTCAGCTTCCTTGTAAAGGGTTACAAAGAGCACCCCAGGTCAGGGGAAACAGCCTGGTGCCATTATTTATTTATTTATTTATTTATTGTCCCACCATCCCAGCCCTGCCACGATCCCCACAACATCAAATACACCCCAGCCCCCAGAGCAAAGGGGCAGGGGGATAAAATTCCCTAAGAAATGTTGCAACAAAAAAAAAAAAAAAAAAAAAAAAAAAAAAAAAAAAAAAAAACAATTAAAAAAAAAAAGGGGGGGGAAAGAAACTTCAGAGATTCCTTGGAGGTGGAAAATTTCAATGTAAATCTCTGGTGTGGTGGGCCAGGAAGAGGGGTGGACACTGGGAAGCCAGGCCTTAGTCCATGACTTGGTGTGTCCACAGCTGAAGTGTTGGAAGTGTTTCACCCCTGGAGACAGAAGTCTCCTGGAGGATTCCTGAGCTCCAGCCTCAGTGCAAACTCATGCTGAGCTCTAATGCACTGCCAGAGCTCCCTGCAACTTAAAAATCAGAGAGGAAATGGGAAATGTTCAGCAACAAAATTTGCCCCATGGTTCTCATCTTTAAAATTCTTGAACCAGGTCCTTCAGAGCTCTAAAATTTCGTGGTGAGAATTCAACCCTGAGTGCTTGAGGCAGGGAATCCAATAACTGAAGGTACTTACAACATGCCTAAAAGTAGGAATTTACTAACTAAAGCCTGCTTTGGATCATAACTCTGAAGTTTGGGTACCTTGAAGATCAAATTGTTCAATAAGAGACATCCTGGAGAGTGGGGATTTCTTTTTCTGAAGTTCCCTTGAGTATTTAATGGACCAGAATTTTCCTTCACAAATACCCAGATTTCCTCCTGTTCCCACTCCATTGCAGCAGGATTTCACAGGCTCCTCTCATGAGTTAAACACTCATTCCATGACCTTTCAGGAGGAATTCAGCTCTTCCAAGGGATGTTTTCTCCTCTTCCCAGCCCCTCCCTTGTGAGGGCTCCTCTCCTGCCAGGTCGATTTCCTGAGCAGGAAAACACGGCTGGAAAAGGCACCTGAGCCCAGCCTTTGGAATGTCCTCCAGGAGAACCCTTCCAGCCTTACAGCCCCTGCACATCTTTATAGCACCAAGTGTGGAATCAGGAAATGGAATCTCAGACTGGTTTGGCTTGGAAGGGACCTTAAACCCACTCAGTGCCCCCCCTGCTATGGCAGGGACACCTCCCACCATCCCAGGCTGCTCCAGTCCCAATGTCCAGCCTGGCCTTGGGCACTGCCAGGGATCCAGGGGCAGCCCCAGCTGCTCTGGGCACCCTGTGCCAGGGCCTGCCCACCCTCACAGGGAACAATTCCCAATCTCCCATCCATCCCTGCCCTCTGGCACTGGGAGCCATTCCCTGGGTCCTGTCCCTCCATCCCTTGTCCCCAGTCCCTCTCCAGCTCTCCTGGAGCCCCTTCAGGCCCTGCAAGGGGCTCTGAGCTCTCCCTGGAGCTTCTCCTCTCCAGGTGAGCACCCCCAGCTCTCCCAGCCTGGCTCACAGGGGCTCCAGCCCTGGGATCATCTCCAGAACCTCCTCTGGACCATCCCAGCAGCTCCAGGTCCTGCCTGTGCTCAGGGTCCCAGCCCTGGGGTGAGCTCTGCTGCTGGGGTCCCAAGGGGCCACAGGGGAACCATCCCCTCCCTCAATCTGCTCCCACTCCCTTTGGGTGCAGCCCAGCGTGTTTGGCCTCCTGGGCTGGCAGTTCAGCATGGTGGCTCGTGTCCCTTCCCCTTCTCCCTTTATTCTGTGTGGGCAGAACAGGGACAGGGACAGGGACAAGGATGGGGACAGGGACAGGGGCAGGGATTGGGACAGGGACAGGGACATCCTGCCTGCCCCAAGGGGACAAACAGGAGCCAAATCCTGCCTGAACAAAGCGAAACAGGTTGTGACAATGCCAAAGCTCCAACCCCAGCCCAAAGCCAGCCTGAATTCTCCAAACTGCATTTCCTGCATCCTTCCTTGCAGCTCTTCTGGCAGGGCAGTTCCCACAGGACCCTGCCGGGTCACCCAGGGTACCACAGGTGCCACCTCTGGGCCACACTGCCTCCAAACAGGTCCCAGCTGCCACCAGAGCTGCAGACGGATAAAGGACTCTGGGCTGTCACCACAGAAGCTGCTCTGGGTTCAGCTGAGGTGGGGTAGGAGCTTCCCAGCTCTGCCATCAGCTGGCACCACTGATCAGATCCTTGCTGTCTAACCTGGTTCTGTCAGAACAGCTTTAAAAAATTCAACAAACAAAACCCTACCATTAGCAATGTTTTAAGCTAATCCAGATCATTTTGATAGAACTGGGCTAGGGAGCAATTCCAGCTGTCACAGCAGGAGCAGGGCTGGCCCCTGGCCAGGGACAGGGCTGTGGGCAGGTGGAGCAGGACACAGAGCTGAAACTTTTCCTGGGTGGCCAGGCAGGACAGCGCTGGGCCATCCTTGGGTGCCCAGGTGGCTGCAGAGCTGCTCCACAGGCAGGGCCACACCAAGAACTGGGTGCAGAACAGGACAGAGATGGAAGCACTGCAGGTGCCAGCTTGGCTTGTGCCTCAAGCCTGTGCCAGCCGGGAGCCCCAGCTGTGCCAGGGCTGTGCAGGCTGAGGGCTGAGCACGGTGGGAAGGGCCCTGAACTGTAGAGGATATTTGTGCCGCCAACAAAGGGGAGAAATTATGAGGAGGACTCCATTTATTAGAAGGCTAATGAATACTTTATTATACTATATTATTCTATACTAAATTACATTACATCTAAACTGAACCTGCCAAGCACTCACTCTGCACACACTGCACAGAATCTTGTGACTGTCAGTGACAGTCCTGACACACACGCACACACCTGGCCCTGACAGGCCAAGGAACCCAAACACCATCACTTTATGTAAAAAATCTCCATATTGCATTCTACTTTGGCACAACACAGGCACAGCAAATGATACAAGAATATTACTGGGGAGAATTGTGCCTTTCTTTTCTCTGTGAAGAGAAATGTGGGGCTACACACCTGGCCCTGACAGGCCAAGGGAACAAAACACCATCACTGTGGGTAAACAATCTCCATACTGCATTCTGCTTTTGCACAAACACAGGCACAGCAAATGAGGTAAAAATTGCTTTTTCTTTCTCTGAGGCTCAGAGAATGTGAAACCCAGAAATATTCTTGGGAAGAATTGTGCCTTGCTTTTCTCCATGAAGAGAAATGTGGCGACACTGAACTGTGCCACCGTCACTGCTGAGCACTGCCCTGCTGTGACATTATCAGGGTGACAGCACCATTGTGGTGATGATTCACCCTGGCCTCATGGGGCTGGATAATTCAGTGTTTCACTGATACCACGCAGGAGTTCAGGCAGAGCAGCAAATGCTGCCTCAGACTCAGCTCCCAGCCCTGCCAGGAACCTGCATCGGGGTGATCACAGAATCATGGAATCAGGGAATTGTTAAGACTGGAAAAGACCTTTAAGATCATCAAGCCAAACCATCAAGCTGATGTGATGTTCCTTGAGCCGCCCAGCTGTTGCCACCACTGTGATAATAAAGTGTTCAGCTGCAGTGAGAGGAATCCTTGACCCAATTCAGTATATCCCAAGTCCAGGTAGGAGTAAATGAGCGAGGACACAATTCCCTGTGTGCAGGTGAGGCCTTGGAACACAAAATCTTTAAAGAGCAGATTTCTGGCTGTGCATTAATTAGAAGTGGGGACAAATCTTTTACATAGGTGCCGATCTCACCTCAGCTGTGGGCGCTTCCAGTCAGTGGAAAGTCAGAGCAGTGCACAACCATCCACAAATCCCCAGGGACTTCTGACTAACAACAGCCTCCCTTCTGACCAGCTGCTGGACACCTCTGCTCCACCAGCTGTGCTCACAGCAGGGACCTTCAATAATAAATTCATTTTGGCTCTGTCTTGGGCATGGCTGTGCCTCTCCCTCACAGATGGAAATTTCTGTGGTCCTGCAGCAGCTCCTCCAACTGCTCCACTATTGGAATAACTACCAATATAACCAGATGGGATGTACCTGGGCTTGTCTGGCCCTTGCTGCTTGACCAAAAGGCAGCAACTGTGGTGGTTTCACCCCACAGACACTTTGGGCTGGCTGGGTGTGTGGTGTTTCACTCACAGACACTTTTGCCTGGCTGGGTGTGTGGTGTTTCACCCCACAGACACTTTTGGCTGGCTGGGTGTGTGGTGTTTCACCCCACAGACACTTTGGGCTGGCTGGGTGTGTGGTGTTTCACTCACAGACACTTTTGCCTGGCTGGGTGTGTGGTGTTTCACCCCACAGACACTTTGGGCTGGCTGGGTGCTGCAGCTGGGCCTGTGGGGACAAGGCCAGGCCTGCAGGAGCTCTGGTGGCGCTGGGATGGAGCTTCCCCCCATAACAGGGGCTGCTCCTCAGGTTTCCCTCTGCTGGAGAAGCTTTAAGGCGATGGTGAAGGAAAGGAGTCGGTTTCTGACGGAGGGTTTGGACCCAGAGCTTTATTCTGGCCCACAGGCCTCTGAATGCAGCACCAGCTCCAACAGAACTCCCTGAGCCCGTGGTTGCTGCTCCTTTAACCCCGGGGAGAGGGGCAGGGAAGGGGCAGGGAGCCACCAAGCAGGGACAGGAGGGGAGGTCTCAAGGGACAAAGGACACCTGGATGGCCCAATGCCCCCCAGGGGTAGAGGGCATCCTTTGAATCTGCCAATCACTCAGTGCCCTTCTGGAATGCCAGGACTGACAGACAGTGCTGGGAGGGGAAAGGAGAGGTGACTGACACACCTGGGAGGGAATCTTAGGGGAGAGACCGGGGGTATCTGAGGCAAACCATGACATCACACCACAGCACTCCACCAGGCCCAGTTCAGCCCAGCTGGTCCCACCAGGGGTCAGAGCTTTTGGGTGGATGAGCAGGAGATCTCTGCAGCTGCCTGGGGGTAACAGAGGTGGCTCCAGAGCTCTGGACCTTAAAAGCTCCCTCAGAGCTTCAGGCAGAGCGGGCTGGGGGGGCTCTCTCCAGGCTTCCTCCCACACTTCCCAGCAAACAGGTTTGTTTATCCTTTGTAAACACAGACAAATCCAGCAAAAATTGGCCTTCTTGACTCGAGGAAGTAATTTGGTGTTGCAGCAATTGTCAGACACGGTGGCACCATCTGCCATGCTCACATGACTGCAATTTGCCAGACACTGCATCACCTCCCTGTTTCCAATTATCCTTTTCCTCTGAACAAAGCCTGTCTTTAACACAATGCTGCTACATCCAAGGGAAAGGAGGAATAATAATCACTGTTTACCATCATCCAGCAATACATTATTCATGCTTCCCTCTCTTAGCAAAATCTTCCTTAATACAAGTGGTACATACTGGGGGGAGGCAGAGCCTCTGGGACTCCAGATGACTTTGCACTGCTGTCGTTAGCACAGGTTCTCAGATTAATCAGGATATTCATTATGGAGCAACTGCACTGCAAGGACTTCTTGGGGAGCAGGTGCAGCTTCACCTGGAGTGGGAGCACAACACCAGGAGTGGCTCCTGTGGCTGTGCCACAGGGACCTGACCCCCAGTGCCATGGACCCTGATAACCCAGGGTGAAAAATGTGTATTTTATGATTGGCTTTTCACAAATATTAAAATGAATATTATATGTGTTGTGTTAGAAAGTTATGCTGTATTAATTTTCTTAGGTAGTGTGTTAAATATAGTTTTAGGTATAACCTAATGTTAAAATAGAAACTATGCTATGTAGGATACTTTTTTCAAAGAGAGGACTCACAGTGAGACAGCAGCCACAGAACACCTGAATCTTTCAGAGATAGAGAATTTGTTGCTCCATTATCAGAAGAAACAAACTTCTTCCTGCCTGCTCAGCACTGGAGATGCTGTCAGGATTCAGAAGAAGAAGCTGACACTGACCAGACAGAATCCTGTGTTTGAATGGAATTTATGCATCATGTATGAGGTGTATGAATATGCAGCAGGCTGTTGCTTTTAAGGGTTAATCCTCTGTTAATGGGTGTCCTTTTTTGGGCTTATTTTGCCCAGAAAAGGTACCTGGACTGTCCTTAACTCTTTGTTTCTCTTGTCTCATATTGTCCTAATCCAAATTGTCCAAAATCATATTACTCTAATTATATTGCTATTTTTATAACTATTTTATTACTATTAAACATTTAAAATTTTAAAAACAAGTGATTGGTGTTTTTCACACCCAGGCAGGGCCACAGCAGTGCCAGGTGTGCTGAGGGCTGGCACACTCCAGGGCAGGCCAGGATGATCCCCCTCTGGATCCTAGAACCCCAGGTCAGGTCAGAGCCTACATTGCATATCAGGGTTTCTCAAGGATCACACACACCCCAGGCACAGCTCCAGCTGCTGGGATGGGATTGTCCAACTGCCAGCTCACAGCATGGAGGCCCCCAAGTAGCCCCAGAACAGCTCTGCACCAACAACAGCAAAGAAGTCACAGGCAGGTGCCAAAAACCAAAGCAAAGCAGGCAGGGAGCTGGGCAGAAGAGTCAGGCTGTTCTAGCCATGAAAAAGAGATCCAACAGAACTTATGTGGGATCACTCACACAGAGACACAATGCCGGGGCCATGAAATGTCTTGGCTGGAAATGAAAGACTCACTGAATTGAGATGAAAGCCAGAAACTTTCAGGGTGAAAGAAGACCAAGATGTTCATAAATATATTAAAAAACTGGAAAGATGGCTTTTGCCAAGAAAGGTTGTGGACTCCACATCCCTGGCAGTGCCCAAAGCCAGGCTGGGTGGGACATGGATCAGCCTGGGACAGTGGAAGGTGTCCCTGCCATGGCAGGGGTGGCACTGGGTGGGATTTGAGGTCCCTTCCCAGGAAACCATTCCATGATTGTCAGCAGGTGTTCCAGACTGCAAGGCAAGACATATTCTATTACCATCTGTATGGCAGTTGTCTTTTGTTAAGTGGGCAGTTTGCCTTATCTCTCTCTCTGAGTGACCACAATCACTCCTCCCTTGGTAGGGGACACCTGCTGATAACAGCTATTGAATGTCCCTGCTGCATGGCTGATAAGAGCTACAGCATCCCATTGGGAGATGTGAGCCCAGAGGGAGGAGCCAAGCATTCCTACCCGGATATAATCTGGAGATTCTGGGACACCAGCACAGCTTCCCCACTGGATTCCCAGAGGAACAGCAGCTGCCTCTGCCCCTGGATCCTCAGAGGCAGAGACTGCACCTTTCTCCAGGATCCCTGCTCCAGCAGAACCAGCCCTGACACTGCAGGAGGGCTGAGCCACAATTCCAATGGGACTGCTGCCAGCACCCTGACCCACAGGGTGTCAGGTTGGGTTCTGACTCTGTCAGTGTTGTTCTGGTGTACTGCATTGTTTATTTTATCCTTTCATTTTTCTTCTCTATTAAAGAACTGTTATTTCCTGCTCCCATATTTTTTGCCTGAGAGCCCCTTAATTTAAAATTTACACCAATTCAGAGGGGTGGGGAGGGTTTGCATCCTCCATTTCAGGAGAGGCTCCTGCCTTCCTTAGCAGACTCCTGTCTTTCCAAACCAAATCAGCAGGGACCAAGGGAAGTGGTGCATTCCAGGCTGTGCGATATCTCCAGCTAAGGACAGCTTTCCCAGCTGAGGCATTTCAGTGCCGTTCCCTGAGGAGCCAGAGGGATTTCTGCTGTTCCCAGCTGACAGGAATTGTGTGGGAAGGACGGTGGAGGACACAGGGCTCTGCCAAGGCCCTCACACCTTCACCTGCCACGCTCCAGTGACTCCTCCATTAAATCTTAAAGGGCCTCTGCATAAAACAGAAGGGCAAGGACTTAAAAGTTTAACAACTGTGACCTTTCACAGCCAAACAAATTCCCCAGCCAAAGGAAACTTCCAGTACCTCCTTGGTCCTAGGAACTCTCCAGGCTTCCCTACTCCCTGGAATAGGTCCCAGGGCAGGTTTTCCTTTGAGTTTATTCTTGAAAATAGCAAAGGCAGCTGTTTGCAATGACCAAAATCCAATGTCTTTAGCCAATTTCTGGAACAGATGCTTTAATTAAACATGTTCAGCCAGAATGACCCAACCCCAGGGACAAGGCTGGTGCCTCCAGCTGCTCCAACATTCATATCACAAATCTAAATCTAGGAAAAATAGAAACACAAGGAAGTGCAGATTGGTCCTGCCTCTCCTATCAAGCCCTGCTCAGCTGATTCTGGGGTGAGTAAAGAGGAAGAATTGCCTTTGGTTCAGAGCAGAGCTGGCACATCCTAAAGGATCTTCCTTAGCTGGATGTGCTGGAGGTAAAGCAGAATTCCAGACAGTGGAAACAAGGTCTGCACCCTCCTGGGCCAATTCTGTCTCTGTTTCATCACCAGAAAAATTCTGATCTTACAATGAAACCAGAAAAACCTGTGAACTTGAAAGCTTCTGTAAATTCAAAAGCAAAACTGTAACTTCTGCTGAAATCATTCCATTGGGAATTTCTGCCAAAAAATAACACAAGGAGAGAGAGAGAGAGAGCAGCAGAGAGGGCTCTGTGCTTTAAATACTCAACTGTTCCTAATCCCCATGCCTATAGACTGCTCTGGAAACCTCAATCTTGGTTGTTTCAAATTCCACCTTGTAAACACACAATTTATTGAAGCTTTATTAAATGCAATCTACTCTTTCATTCTCAGACTTGCAAACCTATTACAAGTTGCAAATGATCTTTTATTGATTTTTCCCTTTATAGACTTCTTGTTAGTTTGTTTACCTGGGAGCTAAAGGCCTGCTGGACATACGGCTCATTTACTGCAAGTTGGATGAAAATAAGTCCAGCAGTAGCTGCTTAATTGTTTTGAATTATTACTGTTAATTGGGATTGTGTCTTTGATTTCCTGAAAGGCAGTGATTTAATTGCACTGCACCTAATTAGCAGCAGCTTTGATTACTGGGAGCTTTGAGTGGCACCAACCTGTAGCAAACAGAGCCTTGAGTGAATGTTTTGCCAAACATCACCGGAGGAGACAGAGGTGACGTTGGTGTTGGGAAAAACAGAAGGGCAAACAAGGGGTGGAGAAGGACAGGGAATTCCTCCCAAGCAGGAGCACCTGAGTCTGAAAGGAGAAGGAGGGGGAGCTCAAGTTCAGTCCTTTAGGTCACAGAATCATCACTCTTTATAGAAACAGGTCAACACCTGTGGCAGGGAGGAATTATAAGGGGGACTCCATCTTATCAGAAGGCTAATTAATTACTTTATTATACTATATTACAGTATGTTACATTACATCTAAACTGAACCTGCCAAGCACTCAACTGCACTCCAACTGCACAGAATCTTGTGACTGTCAGCCCACAGTCCTGAAGACGGGGTCTCTGGTGTCCAGATGACCCCAAGGTGTTGGAAAGTCTCTTTTTCCCAGCCCCGAGACCAAAGAAGCAGACAGGGTTCCTTGGCTCTGGTTCTCAAGGTTGTTTATTTTCTGTTATCTATTACATTCTTTCTCTGACCTGCTGAGATCTGTCCAGCACGTTGGATTGAAGCACACTGACTGCCCTTGGGGTGGTGTTATCTTTTTATACTAAAAACTAAGTGTACTTTATTTACAATAATTTTCCAATACCTGTCACCTATGTTAGACAGTCTGTCTCTACTCTAAACCAATCCAAAAGTGCCACCAGCACAGCAGAAGATGGAGGACAAGAAGGAGAAGAAGGAGAAGGACAGAACATGCCCAGATTCCTCCATCTTGCTTCCTGAACCCCCATTCTAAAAACCCCCAAAATTCTACTTTTTCACCCTGTGATAAATTCACTGTCATTCTACTCAAACTCTTGTGGCTTGTAACTCCTCACACAAGGCTGGTAGTTGTTTCCATGGGCTAAAATCAAAGGCACAGGTGTCTGTGACTCCATGCCAAGGTCTCTGAGCCCCCTGCCAGGGCCCTGAGTCCTCCAGAGCAGCCAGAGCACAGTCCTGGGTTCTGACATCCCGACACACACACAGACACACACACACCTGGCCCTGACAGGCCAAGGAACCATCACTGTGGGTAAACAATCCCCAAATTGCATTCTACTTTGGCACAACATAGGCACAGCAAATGAGATTAAGAATTGTCTTTCCTTTCTCTGAGGTTCAGAGAATGTGAAACCCAGAAATATTCTTGGGAAGAATTGTGCCTTGCTTTTCTCTGTGCAGAGAAATGTGGCGACAACCATTGGAAGAGACCTTCCAGTTCAGCCAGTGCCACCATCAGTGGGGCAGCACCATAACCCCAATAAACCACTCCATTCCAAGGCCATATCCAGACTCCTGGGGGAAGCTCCAGACAGCCTTTTTCCCTGCAGCATGAGCTGCTATCATTCACCAGCTGGCAGAGCTGTGCTCCAACCTCATCTCAGATGATTCTGAGGGAAGGAAGCCACTGACAAAAAGGCCAAATGTGTCACAGGGAATGTCCTCGGGGTTGCATTATTTGGAAGGGAAGTTGCCTGGCTCCTATCACTGAAGAATCTCTTCTGGTAAGGAAAACATCATTATTGCAGTATTGAATTGCACAAAGAGATTTATGATCTAATTTAAAGATGCGGGGATTTATTTGTTAATTGTAATAAACAGCAAGTTCATTACACTCCAGCCTCCAAAGCAGCGGCGTCTCCTAGACAGGGAATAAAATACTGATTTAATTCACTTTCAGGGCAGAAGTTCATCAGGGGGGTGCCAAGAACTCAGAACAAAACCACCACTCCCCCTGTGCCAGAAAATGTGTTTTAAAGGGAACAAACGCATGGGGAAGGAGGCTGTTCCTTTGGAAGGCCCACCTAGTTCCTGGGAGCACCACACACGGGGTTCTAAGATTTTGTTTGATTTCCAATGATGTTACTCTGATTTATTGGCCAGTAAATTAAACTCAATTTCCCAAGCTGGGTCTGTTTTGCTCAAGGCAGGAGCTGTTGTCTGATCTCTCCTTGTCCTTCTCCAACCCAGAGCCTTACATCCCATTTCCTCTGCCCTGTCCAGTTGGGAAGGGCAGGGACAGAACAGCTTTGGGAGCACCTGGAATCCAGCCACAGCCAACCCACCAGGGCCTGAGCACTCCAAGGGAATTTTTTGAGTGTGAATAGGACCAAAATTTGTGAGGAAACAGGTTCACATTTCCCTACTTGCTCTTCCTCCATGGCTCTTCCAGGGCAATAAGAGAGTGTTGTTGTGGTAACACCCTGATCTTTCTCAGCACTTAAACCATTTAAATGCCATTTCTATTTTGTTTTGTATTTGTATTTATTTATATTTATGCATATATATTTCAGTCCTTCCTTGGAATGTGGACTTAGCCTTGAAACTTAAATATTTTCATTTTATTCCTTTGGATGTTGCCTGTTAACGCTTGTTTTCCTGTGACCTGAAATATTCATTGGAAAATGGCATTGGCCTCTTCCTCCAGTGTGAATGGAAAGATTTAGGAGCTGGTTCATTCAGGAGATCCTCTCATTCAGCACCTGATGCTTGGCAATGATTCATTATTAAGGGGACGTGTCCGTGTCTGGAGCTTTTGCTGTTGACTTGTGCAATTTGCTGATTTTATCTGCAACACCAATTTAGTGTCTCCTCTGATCCAGGGGCTGGGCTCCACATGACACTGCGATGAAAATCAAGGAAGTGTTTGAAGGAATTCAGTGGAAAAAAAGAGAGGAAAATAAAAGATCCAAATCAGATGCTGAAAAAAGGTTTCTACCTCTCCCAAAAGCACAAATCCTGCTTGGCAGAATTAATTCAGTTCCACAGGGAAAGAATTTTATCTCTCACATATTTTTCCGGCCTTCTTTGCAGATTTTGGTCCTCTGGAGTACAGGACTGAGTGGTGACAACTGAGTCCCTGACTTGATTTCAGGCCGCCATTTCTGCCTGCTTTTCCACTGGGAAAACCTGGAGAAACATCAGTGAGAGGAATTTTTACATCTGGCAGCCTTGGATGCTTTTCAGCCTTCACAGAGACAGGGACTGTGCTCAGCTCAGGGCTTTTTCCTCCCCATTCCCTCTTTTTCCAGGCTCCAGTCTTGCCACAGAGCTGGCGCCACTCCCAGCACAATGAACCAGATCAGCTCACAGCATAACAACAAGAGATCATGGAATGATGAATCCCAGAGTGGTTTGGGTTGGGAGGGACTTCAAGAACCCACCCGGGCCATGGCAGGGACATCTTCCACTATCCCAGATTGCACCCAAGCTCTGTCCAACCTGGCTGTGGATATTTCCAGGGATCCAGGGGCAGCCACAACCTGTGACAGTGTCCCCCCACCTCGATGGGAGAAGTGAGAGCAGGAGTTTCCCTTTCTCTGCAGGAAGGGTGTTTGTTGTGGTGTTGTGAGGGTCCCCAGGACAAGGAGAGAGATAAGAATTGCCTCCAAGTTCTCAGAAGGCTGATTTATTATTATATTATATTCTAAAACTATATTAAAGAAAGAGAGAGGATACCTCAGAAATCTAGAAAAGAATGTATAATAAAAACCCGTGACTGACTCAGACAGTCTGACACAGCTGGCTGGGATTGGTCATTAATTAAAAACAATTCACATGCTGGGTAAACAATTCTCCAAATCACATTCCAGAGGAGCAAAACATGGAGAAGCTGAAGCTTCCCAGCTCCCCATGAGAAGAAATCCTGGTGAAGGGATTTTTCATAAAATACCATGGTGACAGAAGGGATAGGGGTTTGTTTCTCCCTCCGTTCCTTACTCACATGGACTTCACCTCTGCCCTGAGCTGGAACAGTCCCCAGGCACTGTGAGTGCAATTTCTCCCACTCTTACCATTCAATACCACTCAGGTTCTGCCGCTTAGAAAGTTTTGTCCCTAAAAAGGAAAACCTCATACTGAATCTCCTCCAAAAATTTTACCCCAACTTTCTTAAGGAATTAAGGCAAAAATCCCCTGTTTTCTTTGGGAGGCAGAACTGCTGTCCTTCTTTGCAGTATCTTTATTTGCTTCCAAAATGCTTCCAAACTTACAAATATTTTTATTCTATTTTCAGTAAAACGCTATTTTTTAATTAGCACAATTTCCCTGTAAGAACAGGCTCTCACTGCTGAATATGGAGGGTGGATCCACCATCTGGACAACAGACTCTGGATCCACAGAAAATAGAAGCAGAACAATCTGATGTCATTGCTCTTCAAAGCATCAGAATTCTTCTTTATAATTTTACAGCTTGGGGAGCTTTCAGACTGGACAGAGGTAGGTTTAATGTTGAAAATTCCCTGTTCTGCAGCCCAGCACGGGGTTTTTGAACAGGCCTGGGGGACCATGGAAAACACACAGGCAGAGCTTTGCTTTAAAGGCAGAGTTGGGTTCTGCAGAGATTTGCAGGAGGGTGCAGCCACAGCTTCTCTGGACACCCTGTGCCAGGGCCTCCTCACCCTCAGAGGGAAGAAATTCTTCACAATATCACATCAAGCCCTGCCCTCTGGCAGTGGGAACCCATTGTCCCTTGTCCTGTCGCTGCCACTTTTTTAGCAGCCTCCCTTAGGGACTGGAAGGCCACGATGAGCTCTCCCAAAGCCTCCATTCTCCATGCTGTGTTCTAATAGATCAATTAATTATAACTATATTAAAAAGATGTTCTTTATCTGCCTCAGGGGTGGATCAATGCTATGAGATGGACCACGAAGGTGGTGAGATATTCTGCATTCTGCTGTCCAGACAGAATGGAAAAGCAGATCTTGCTGTTCCCCTTTGTTTTGGCCTCGGGCAGCCCCTGCCTGGACTCTGGGGTTAAACCTGCCCAGCTCTGTCACAGCTCAGCACAGGATGTTTGAAAGGCAGGGGAAAGGCAGGAGGCAGAAGAATAAATTCAAAGGGAGGAGGTTACAGGAGCTGCTGGACTGAAAATCACCCCTGGCAGTGCCCAAGGCCAGGCTGGACAGGGCATGGAGCAGCCTGGGACAGTGGAAGGTGTCCCTGCCATGGCAGGGGTGGCTCTGAATGGGCTTTAATGTCTCTTCCAACCCAAACCATTCCATGATTCCATAAGTTCATTGTTCTAGCTGTCCCAGCTTTTCTAGCTGAGTATCATTGCCATAAAGTCCTGAATCCTCAACCACATCAAATGGAAAAGAGATATTACGATAGTCACCACTTTAATTGAAAATATAGATTAAGTGGAAGTGCCTGAGAAGGTACTGCCAGTCCATAACCAACTCACCTCTTTTTAACCCAAATCCCAGGTGGACAGCTCAGATTCACAACTCAACAGGCAATCATAAAGTTGTTTCATTAAAAAAGCACAAATACAAAAAGTATCTACAGAGAAAAGATTTTTGAGTTCTGCCTTTGGATCGAGAATGTTTTAAATAAAGCCTGGGGGAAACAAACCCATGGATTTGCTTAGTGAGGTTGGAGAGAAGAAAACAGGGTCCACAAAAAAACCAATTTAGAAAATAACTAATATTCTCTAAAGCACTTTCCCAGGCCTATAAGTCAATCAAAAGCATGTTGGCAAATCCTGTTTCAGCCCAGGAGCTCCAAGAGCCCTTTGGTGCCACTCTGAGTGCAGGAGTTCTGGGCACACAGAGAAAACTCCAGGCACTGCTCTGGGACTGAGGAGGCAGCAGCAGCTGGACCACACCATGTTATCTGTAAAATTTGGCACAACCTTTAAAATATCAGCCTGCTCCAGAGATTTTCTTTACTTGCTCCATATCCTTGGCTCCACCAGAATTTGTGAGGAGTTTGCTAAATGGGTTTAGAGGGTTAAGAACCAATTCCACATTTCCCTGCACATGCCACATGTGACACTCTCTGTCCCTTCTGCTCCATAAACAGAATCCCAGAGTGGAATGGGTTGGGAAGGACCTTAAAGCCCATCCAGTGCCACCCCTGCCATGGCAGGGACACTTCCACTGTCCCAGGCTGCTCCCAGCCCTGTCCAGCCTGGCCTTGGGCACTGCCAGGGATCCAGGGGCAGCCACAGCTGCTCTGGGCACCCTGTGCCAGGGCCTGCCCACCCTCCCAGGGAACAATTCCTTCTAAATATCCCACCTAACCCTGCCCTCTGGCAGTGGGAAGCCATTCCCCCTTGTCCTGCCACCCCAGATCCTTGTCCCCAGTCCCTCTCCACATTTCTTGTAACCCCTTCAGGTCCTGGAAGGTCACAGTTAAGTCACCCCAAATATCCAGGCTGAGTCCAACGTCCCACAACATCTGCTGGGGTCACCTCACGTGTCCAGCTGTCCAGGAAGGTCAGGCTGGAGATGGTCCAGCAGCACAGGACCTGAGCTCACAAGCACCTGAAAGTTGAGTGCAACTCCAGCACAGGTAATTTACAGCTGACTGAGGAAGGTGAAACCTCTCATGCTGCCAGCAAGAAAAGCTTAAAGGAGCTCCACTGCTGCTCTGTCTGTATCTCTGAGATAACAGAGGCAAGAGCCAGTCCAGAGGAGAATTCCATGTAGAAAGGGTATTGGGATGGAGAAAATCCTTACAGAGTGTTCTGGTTTGAAAGCAAAACCAGTGAGAGACTCCAAGTCAGAGATACAATTTATTAGGAAAAGGGGAAAAACCCAAATCCATGCAATAATACAAAAGAAAAACCACTGACAGAATACAACCTGACAGCCTGCTAGTTGGGTTGGTGGCAGCAGTACCCGGATGAAATGGTCTTGTTGAAGTGGTGATCCTGTAGATACCATCTAGTAGCTCTTGTCCTCTGGTAGACCAGTGGGTAAGGGTGGCCATTCCTCTGGGAATCCAGTGGAAAGACTGCTTGTGGTGTCCCAAAACCCAGATTATATCCAGCTGTGGATCCTTAGCTCCTCCCCCCTGGGCAGAGCATCTTGCAGTGGGCTGAAATCGTTGTGAGTCATGCGGTGGGTCCTTGATTACCCATTGAACAGAAATGGCTCCCAGAGAGAGTTATCTCTGAGTCAAGTGGCAAGACATTGATGGGCCCGTTAACAGGAGATAAGGAAAAAAACTATGCCCCTCCTGGTTTCAGCAGCTCCTGGGGATGGGTGCCCTAGGGTGACATTATGATGTTTGTATCCCCATTCCT
This sequence comes from Melospiza melodia melodia, assembly GCF_035770615.1. Lineage (NCBI taxonomy): Eukaryota > Metazoa > Chordata > Aves > Passeriformes > Passerellidae > Melospiza > Melospiza melodia. Next base: position 5,629,174 of record NC_086223.1, read on the forward strand.
GCGTTCTGTTTATGCTGGATTTCATGTTCTGTGCCTTCAAGACTGGCTCTGAAAAGCAAATGTTTTGGTTTGGTTTTGCTCTCAGCTGCTCCCCCACGGCTGGTGGGACACACAGACAGGGCAGTACATGGTGCTGCTTTTGCTTTTTTGCTTTGCTTTTTGCTTTGCTCTTGCTTCTGCTTTGCTCCTGCTTGCTCTTGCTTTTGCTCATTAGTTAGTTTATCTAAGCAGTCCAAATTTTCCCTGGATTGTTTCTCCTTTCCCTTTTTTGGACCTACTCAAACCTGCTCCGGACTGGGACCTGGGAACACCGAGAGTTTGCACCTTGTGGCTGCAGCAGCTGCCCCAGCACAGGAGGGACTGAGAACAGAGCGACCACCCCCGAGAGAGACTTTCTGAATTTGTCATCTTTTTCAGAGCGGTGACAGAGTGGTGTCATCTGGTATTGTTCATTTTGTGTGCTGGGGGTGCTGTGCCTGTTAAATAAACAGGTTCTTTCCACTTCTCTCCAAGGAATCCTTCCCTACCTGGTTGGGGCAGGAGGGGCTGTGTGGGTTTGCTTTATGGAGGGGCCCTTTCGGAGGTTTTCTCCCAAATTTGCCCCAAACGAGAACAATGGGAGTAGAATCCATTTTTATATTGTAACCTAGGACACAGAGCCAAGCTTGCGTGCCGGAGAGGGAAGGGCATTACCTGCCTGAGTGGGCTCTTCCCAGAACTAAGGGGAAACTATGGAAAATTGGCTGAGTGTATAAAATTGACTGAGTGTATAAAATTGACTGAGTACATGAAACTGTCTGAGGGCCTCAGATGGCCTCTGGGACCCTGGTGCACACACATCCCACACAAGGATTCTCTGGTATTTCTGCAGAAGGGTTGGCAAATTACAAAGCTACTCATGATTAAAATTATTGCCAGAGCTGATGGGAGCTCTGCAGCCATGGCAGGTGCTTTATTTCTGCCTCAGAGGGCCACCAACTTAACCTGGGTATAAAATAGACTGGCAGGGTTCAGGAAAGGACACAGGTGGAGCAGCCTTGCATCCTTTATGTGTAGGAGTGCTCAAAAAAAGTAAGAGAGTGGTGGAGGATAAGAGGCATTTGAACTTAAAGGTTGGGATGAGGTTATGGCTTCCCCCTGGGAGTGTCCAAGGTCAGGTTGGATGGGGCTTGGAGCACCCTGGTCTAGTGGAAGGTGTCCCTGCCATGGCAGGGGGATGGAATGAGATGATCTTTAAGGCCCCTTCCAACCCAACCCATGGGATTCCATGATTCATTCTAAACACTTGTCATTTCGTTGAAGGACATCACCATTCCAGCCACACTTAGCAAGTCCTACCCTGTCTTTGTTTCCCTCGGTACAAAGCAGGAGCATTTGTTAAAGTGCTGAACCCTGGAACCAGCCCCTGGAAGTATTGGAGGGATGTCCCCAGCTGGGGTCTCTGTACAAATCACAAATGGGCTGGGACAGCTGGGGTCACTTCTCCAGCTGTTTTATTTTCCAGCATCACTCTCATTACATGGTTATGACAATGGGAAGATGCCAGCAGCTCACATCCCATGCAGCAGACCAAGAAGTCAATGTTACAACTCACTTTAAAACTTTTTTGCCCAATCACACAAAGCAAACCCGCACTGAGAGTAGTTCTATCCAAACACTATAAGCACAGGTACCTGTGGTTAAAACAATGCTTGCTTATTTCAAATACAATACCTCTTGTGAGCCTTAAAACACAATGCACAGAGCACCATTATTAAGTTTAGAACTTCCTAACATCTCGCTAGATAAACTTCTGCAGCTTAAGGAGGTATTCTAGACAAGTATTAATACACAGACCATTGTTCTATTTGTCCTTGCTTTTCTACTCCTTACATCATTTTTCTGCTGACCAATCCCATGGCTGCTGCTTAGCTCTAATCACAGTTCTGCTGTCTCTGAGGCCTGCCTTTGCAGCTTTCCCAAAACTCTCTGATTTTAAGGATTCCCACACAGGGGACACTGGGGCTTGTGACAATTATTGACAAATGAGCTGAACCTGCAGCTGAACCCTCCTCTGCCAGACAGCCGAGGGAGAGGAGAGCAGATATTGCTCATTATTTGTTTAGATATTGCTCATTATTTGTTTAGATTTTGTATCTGACTAAGGCCAGCCCACAGAACTGTGCTGAGCTGTCCAAAGCCAAAACACTGCTCCAGTGGGAGCCCCTCTGCTTTGAAAGCCACACCTGACACAGGAGTTGCACCAAGAGCATCAGACTGTCTGAAATACAGATCAGTATTAGGCCCTGGCATGGGGAATGATTTCTCCCCTCCTACAGTCCCAGCAAAGCTGCCATTCCCTGCATCCATCCTGTCTCACTCAGATCTCTTTGGGAGCAACACTTTGCAGCACACAGAGACAGAGATGTTCTCCCTCCCCTGACTTCTTGGTTTACAAGAAAGCCTCAGAGCAAGGACATTTTATTTTCATTTTTTCAAGGACTGATCACTATCAGACTTCGGGTCAGAGCTGATGTGTAGATACTTTGCAGATTTTCCTGGGAAACCAGGTGGAAAATGTCACTGACCATCACATCAGCTGTACCCCAACTCCAGGAGCTGCCCTGCAGAGGAGGGAGGAGGTTGAGGGAGAGGTTCCTGGGAGCAGAATTGTAACTCAGATCTTCCCCTGGGCACAAGGGAGCTGGGGCAGGGATCCCTCAGAGCAGAATTCCATCATCACAGGAGAGCCCTGTGCTGGGATTGTCAACTGAGGAGAAAGTCTGAACATCTGAATTCAGCGTAAAAGGACTTGAAGAGTTTTCAGGCAAGGTTTTCTGCCCCTCTGAGTCCCAGGGGACACAGGATGCTTCCCCGGGATGGTTCTGGGCAATGGGATGGGCTCTGCATTGCTCATTTTAAAACTCTTCCCCCCGTCTGTTTGCTGTTTTATCTTAAGGTATTCCAGCCTATTTTCCTGCCTTCCCCATGCTCCCAGCCCATCCTTTCAGTTCTTCACAAGTTCCAGCTCTACCAGCAGCAGGCAAAGGTTAAACCTGTCCTGAAAAATCCACCAAAGTTAAATTAATGCATAAAGAAACAACAAACCCTTCTTTTGTACCCTGTGGTTTTCTTAGAAATAAAGGATTTACTGAGGCCAGGGTCAATCAGACAAAAAAGAAATAAAAATCCATGAGAAATGACTGCCTTGGGACCACCTCCTTTTCCTGTCCCAAAATACACCAAAGGCTCTTTGAGAACATCCATGAGTCACTCACTCAGCTTTAGAAGGGACCAGAGGATACAAAACCTTGGGAAGGGGCTCTGAGCACCCCAGGCTGGTGAAAGGTGTCCCTGCAGACCAGGGGTGTAACTGGAAAAGCTTTAAAGTCTCTTCCAACCCAAACCAATCTGGGATTGTATGAAAAAGCCATACTCCCCCTGTCAATGTCAAATTTTCTGAAAAATCCCTTCACCGGGATTTCTTCTCCTGGGAAGCTGAGAAGCCTCAGAAAAGAATGAAAACAATAATTATTTGGTTGCTTCTCCTGTGTTTGCTGCTTTGGAATGTGGTCTGGAGATAATTTACCAACTCATCAATGTTTGATTGCTTTCATGTGAATTGTTTTTACTTAATGACCAATCACAGCCAGCTGTGTTGGACCCTGAGGAGTCAGTCACGTGTTTAGTAATCATTCTTGTTAAGCCTTCTGTCAATATAATATAATATAATATAATATAATATAATATAATATAATATAATATAATATAATATAATATAATATAATATAATATAATATAATATAATATAATATAATATAATATAATATAATATAATATAATATAATATAATATAATATAATATAATATAATATAATATAATATAATATATCAACCTTCTGAGAACTTGGAGTCAGATTCTCATCTCTCACCTCGTTCTGGGGACCTTCACAAACTCAACATTCCCCCACATTGCTTGAGTGGATATTTACTGACAAATATCATTCACTTTCCTAAAACCATCCAAACAAAGGCACAGTCTGGGTGGAATCAACAGGTCTCATTATCCAGAGTTTTCAGATGAGATTTTGTTTTTTGTTTTCCAAGATAAACCATCAAAACACAAATTTACATTTCTTCCCTTCTCTCCCCAAACGCATAATTTTTATTATACTTGTAGATTTTGTGGACTTTGGACTGCAAGAATGGCAAACAAGAGCTCTGTGATCTCTGTGGAGAGCAAGGAATGACTCAACTCCTGTATTTCCAAAAGAGGGGCTTTGATCTGAGCACAGATGGGTTCCTTGTCTCTCTGGACCTTGGTGAGGACTGCCAGGAGAGCTCTGGATAATTACCCCAAGTTTGGTCTGTATTTTTAATTGCAGAGTCCAAATCATGGTGTTCAGGTGCTCACAGACCCCTCAATCTCCACCTGGACCACTCAGGGTCTCTCTCATCTCCTTTCTTTTTGCCCCCTGTGTCCACCACACCCGCTCTGCCCTCCCTGCAGTGCCGTGGAGGCACCCAGGGGTTGTTTCTCCTGAGGCTCTGGACTGGGCAAGGCACTTCTGCTGCTCCAGAACCGGTGCCCAGGAGCTGCTGGAAGAGGGGAAGAGTCCCCTCCAGCCCCTTCGTAGGGCACCACAGCTGTCGTGTTACAGAAAACCACAAACATGATCCTAAAATGAGGAGCTGATGATGGAACTTCCACAGCAGATCCACATCCCTCACCAGCTCTGCCAGCAGCAGCTCCCTGGAGCCAATGGTTTAACTTGAACTTCTTTCTGAATTCAAAATAGGGTGATAGATCTGCCTCTTATTCAGGAGAGGTGGCCTTGGACACTGCCAGGGACCCAAGGGCAGCCACAGCTCCTCTGGCACCCTGTGCCAGGACATCACCATCACAGGGAACAATTCCCAATATCCCATGCATCCCTGCCCTCTGGCAGTGGGAGCCATTCCCTGTGTCCTGTCCCTGCATCCCTTGGAAATCCTCTCTTTCCTGTGGCTCCCTCAGGCCCTGCAAGTCCACAATGGGGTCACCGCTGGTCTGTTCTCCAATTTAACAATCCCAGCTCTCCCAGCAGAGCTGCTCCATCCCTGGCATCACCCTGGAGCCTCCCTGCAGCAGCTCCAGGTCCCTCCTGTGCTGGGCTCTGCAGGCAGATCCTGCCTCTGCTCTGCCCTTCCCTCCTCCTTCCCCACCTCTAATTAGCGCCTCATTAACACACCTTCCATAGGCCAAGGATTTATTCCTGGCTTAGCTGCTCTGGTTGTGTCTTGTACTTCAGCTCAGAGGAGAAAGCAGCCAAACCATTTTGCCTTCCTTGTGGACAGACTGGTTCACCACAGCATCCTCATCTTCTTAGCAGCTTTATTTTACCTGCTTTTCACAGCAGTAAATGAGCCTTTAGGTATTTCCTGTGCATTATTGTTGAGAATCAGAGAATCACAGAGTTTTCAAGTACTAAAGCTTTCATCAGCAAAACTGAATCTGGAAAGGCATCCCGTTATCTAACGAGTCTCGACCCTTTCCTTTTTCTTTTTGATTTTGGTTTAACTTCTTATTTTTCAATTTTCTGAAAAACAAAACTTTCAGCACAACAACCCCAACACTTCTGTTTAAGTGTAAATTAATTGGCAGGACTCCTTTCAACACTCTGCAGCTCCTCATGTCTCTCTCAGCTGGCAATAAACGCTCTACATCCTTTGGACCTCCAGGCTGCCTTTCATCTGAGAATCTCAAAGCGTTTAGCTTTGTTAACCAGTTCCAGCCCAGCTCTCAGTGAGACAGGTAAATCTGAGGTTAAGGTGTCAATATTCCCAGTACAGATGAATTCCCCAGACACCTCGGGCCATTGCTGGACTCACAAGAGCTTTCCTGCTCTGGTTCAAGGTGGGATGTTGGACCTTGCTGCAGGGAGGGCACCTGTCTCACTCAGGTCTTGGCTGCTCTTTTAGACCTGATTTGAAATTCTGCATTGTGGCAAATAGGTTTGATTCGTGCTGACAAAATTGAAGCAGTAATCAATATTGACACAGTAATTAATATTGGGAAATAATAAAACAGTTAAAAGATGTAATGCCAAGGAAGAAAGGGAGAGGAGGGGCTCCACCGCCCCCCCTTTCCTGCAGATGTTCAAGGCAGGAAAAAGCAAGAGATAACAGTTACTAAAAATTAACAGAAAGAAGGGAAAATCTGGTTAGGTCCCAGGAAAATGCCAGCTATAAGAGATTTATTGATTCAATGCTTAAATGTAGTAATATGTTAGTCTTGGCTTACATTGTACTAGCTTGGTGCACATGTGTGACCCAAAGGTGAATTAAAGGACATTGAGGAAGAGGAGAGGCCTTCATCAGTGACGACCCCCAAAGACTTGTGCGACCACCAAAACGAGTGGTGGCACATGCGTGGTAAATGTGGTGATGAGGGCGGAGGTAGAAGTGTGATGAATCGAAAGTGGGAGGAGACGGCATTGACACATGGCATATAAAGGGGAAATCTTCACTTGGCAAGCTTGGACGTGATGTGTTAAGGGTCCCAGAACCCTGCCCTCCGTACCCCGCGGTTATCTTTTGCTTATGCTCTATTATTGGAACCAAATTATCCCTTATTTTAATCAAATTATATTGTCAATATTTCAAGTGTATCTGATTTTATATATTTTCTAAACTATTTAATTAAAATTGCTGCTATCTCTAATATTGTCTGATTTTTTTGATGACGGGATAATTGGGCAAATATAACATGCATTAAACCAGGAGCTGAGCAATTCCTGGGGAGCCCAGTGCTCCCTCTGAACAGGAACATAAAAGAGGTGGTTCTCTCAAGCCACATAGAAAACTCCCAGCTATCTAAAAAATGTGCAACCTGATCCCAGCAGATTTCCGTGGACCTCTGCAGAGCTTCCAGCTCAGAGCTTCACACGCTGTTTTATTCCTGGGGCTTTGCACTTCCCCGGGTGATTTTACCTTTGTGCTGGGTGTGGGAACTCTGAGTACCAAAGGAAGAGAGGTCAGGGTGCTTCCTCAAATGCTGCTGCTGTGTGAATCCCAGTAATGGGGGATCCATGCACCAGGGCTGACTGCAGTGGGGCCTGTGCCAACCCCCCACTCTGACAGCTCAGCTCTTCCCCTGAGCTGCACTCAGTGCACAGCGCTGACCCCAGATTGTCACCCCAAATCCCCCTTAGACCATGGAAAATTAAAGATATTTCTTATTCAGTGTCTCAATACAAACACTGTTGTTTCAAGTGTGGGGAAAAGAGGCACTGAAGCAGCCAGGGAGCAGCTGCTCCCTTTGCATTAAAAGGGCACATTAAAAGGTCTCTCTGTCCCTACATCCTGCTCAGGACATTTGTGGAACCCTGTGGGCACCATCCCAGCTCTGGGAGGAGTTCACATCCTTCTGTGCTTTCCCAGGGATGATCCTAAGCTTAGAGGAACAAGCTCAGGTTCATATCCAGCCCTTTTATTGTGGAAATGTTCTCCAGAAGCAAAGTGGCCCGATTGGGAAGGAATTCTTCACTCAGAGGGTGGGCAGGCCCTGGCACAGGGTGCCCAGAGCAGCTGGGGCAGCCCCTGGATCCCTGGCAGTGCCCAAGGCCAGGCTCGAGCAGCCTGGGATAGTGGGAAGTGTCCCTGCCATGGCAGGGGTGGCACTGGGTGGCTTTGGGGTCCATTCCCACCCAAACTACTCTGGGGTCAAAGCACACAGACCCTTCTCCAGCCAAGATATGAAGTCTCCAGCTCCCATCACAGGGATGCATCAGCTCTGTTCCCTTCCCAAAGACAGGAGGTGGTCCCTTGTACACAGCTGGGTACAGTTAATGTCCTGTCCATGATGTTTCCCAGTCTGGAATGTCCCTCAGCCAGCTCAGCTGTCCTGGGCCTGCTCCCCCCTGGCTTCTTGGGCACCTTCTCTCCAGCAGAGCAAGGTCACTGAAACCTCCTTGATTCAGGGAATGAACTCCCTGATTCCCTGCTCAGCCACAGCTCAGCCCTGTGTGATCCCAAAACCCTGTTCCCAGAGGGATCCCAAGGCTCAGCCGTGTTCCCACAGTGATCCCAAAGCTCAGCCCTGTTCCCAGAGGGATCCCAAGGCTCAGCCCTGTTCCCAGAGGGATCCCAAGGCTCAGCCCTGTTCCCAGAGGGATCCCAAGGCTCAGCCCTGTTCCCAGAGGGATCCCAAGGCTCAGCTCTGCAGGAGCTGCCTGCAGTACATGACCCCCATCCCAGCTGGAGCAGGACAGGACCGTTTCTCCAGCAGCACTTCCAGGCAGCATCCCAACCCTTCACCATCCTCCCTGGCTCCAGGTGGGTCAGCTCCGGGTCCTGAGCCAGCCCTGCAGCCTGGTTTGGGCTGACAAGGCTCCCCCTGCCCTCCCTCACCCCTCACAGCTCCCAGGGCCCCCTCCCTCCCCAAGCATGGCTGCTGCTGCTGTTTTTCTCCCTGGGACACCTCCAGGGCTGAGGACTCCTCCCCTCCCTGGGCAGTTCCAAGGCCTGGCCACCCTCTCCGTGAAGAAATTCCTCTTGATGTCCAAAACAAACAGGAAAAATGCACAATATAAATGCTAAGAAGTTAAACAATGTCAGCATGGCTGCTGCTGCTGCTGTTCTCCCTGGGACAGCTCAGGAGAGGCAGTGACAGCTCAGGGAGCCCGACTGTCAGCTCAGAGCACCCGGCCCTGCTGACGATGCCCTGGGCTAGAAGACGCTGCTGTCACTCGGCATTAGCGTCAGCCCTGCTCACAGATGCCCGAGATATTCACAGGAAATGACCCTTGGAGCCCTGCTGGGGCACCAGGAGCTTCTCCAGTGGCTGAATGCAAACATTACATTTGGGAAGGATGAGGCACCAATGACCTTCTCAATGTGTGGGTCTGTCCCAGCACCTCCTGTGTCCCCAGGGCAGGGAGTGCAGCTCCTGTCCCTGTCCCACTGCAGATCCTTCCCTGAGGGCTTGGTATTGTTCCAGATTGCAATGCAAGATGTTTTCCATTACCATCTGTATGGCAGATTACCTTTGTCAAGTGGGCAGTTTGCCTTATCTCTCTCTTTGAGTGACCACAATCACACCTCCCTCAGGAGGGGACATTGCTGATAACAGACTATTGAATGTCACTGCATGGCTGATAAGAACTGTAACATCCCACTGGGAGATGTGAGCCCAGAGGGAGGAGCCAAGCATTGCTACCCAGATATAATCCAGAGGTTTTTGAGACACCAGCACGGCTTTCTGCACTGGATTCCCCAGAGGAACAGCAGCTGCCTCTTCTTCCACTGGATCTTTGGAAGAAGAATACATCCTTCTCTGCAGATTCCCCCTTGCTCCAGGAGAACCACCCCTGACACTGCAGGAGGGCTGAGCCACAATTCCAATGGGACTGCTGCCAACACCCTGACCCACAGGGTGTCAGGTTGGGTTCCGACTCTGTCAGTGTTGTTCTAGTGTACTGCATTGTTTATTTTATCCTTTTATTTTTCTTTCCCTATTAAAGAACTGTTATTTCCTGCTCCCATATTTTTTGCCTGAGAACCCCTTAATTTAAAATTTACACCAATTTGGAGGGCTGGGGAGGGTTTACATTCTCCATTTCAGGGGAGGCTGCTGCCTTCCTTAGCAGACTCCTGTCTTTCCAAACCAAGACAGCGTAATCCCCATTAATGCCTCCAGCCTGCAGGGTCTGTACCAGGAATCCAGGCCTGGCTTCCAGGAATTCTCATGGGTTCAGGAATTGCTGCTGGGTTCATGCCTGACCCAGTTCTCCTGCAGGGACCTTCACACCTTTGGACATCTGGGGCCTTACAGGGTCTGATCCATTCCTGATTTATGGGATCTCTGGAATGGCTTATATGGCTTCTGATTTTCCCAAAATCCACAGGACCTGTCTGACCTATGACACCTCTAATTCCTCCCCAGATTCCATTGAACTTGACCCATGGGTTTAAACACAGACAGAAACCTGTGCAGCAGCCTCATTTCCTTAGAAAACTAGGCTGGAGAACCTGAAAAGAGCCTTCCCACGTTCAGAATTCCTATTTCAGCAGAAATTAACACCTGACAATTAATTTCCATTATATAATACTTCATTAAACAGGAATTCTGTGAGATACCAGCTTTCTAAAAATATTCCCTGGTTTCAGAAAAGGAATTCTGGTCCAGTGTATCTTAGTTTTATTATTTCCCCATTATTTCATGAACACTCTGCTCCCTCTAGCACAGATAATGTGTTATCATATAAGAGTTAATGTAGTCTGGCTTTTAGGGTTTTTTTCACATCATTAAGTTCCTCTGCTGTTCAGCACTGATTGAAATGTCTCATCTCTTTCTAGATGAAAATGTCTGCAGCTTGCTGTAATCAAACACTTTCCAGTGTAAACAGGATATTTGGACGTGGAAAATACCAGATTTTCAATCAGTACTTAGGAACTGCTGCGCTTCTCTAAAGCATTAGACACTTTTTAAAGAGTTTTGTTGGATATTCTTTGATAGCACCATCTGTTGAGGTCCACTATTGACAAACAATGAAATACAAGATATTAGAGAATTGTAGAATCATGAAAGAAAAGCTCTCCAGGGTCATTGAGTGCAGCCTGTCACCAATCTCCAGCTTGTCCCCAGCCCAGAGCGCTGAGTGCCACATCCTTGGACACCTCCAGGGCTGAGGACCCCTCCCCTCCCTGGGCACTTCCAATGCCTGGCCACCCTTTCCATGAAGAAATTCCTCCTGATGTCAAAAACAAACAGGAAAAATGCCCAATATAAATGCTAAAAAGTTAAACAATGTCAGAATGAGTTTATAGGAACAGAAACATTTCCCACAGCTCGGGAGAGGAACTTCTCACAAGAGCATGGACAAGGACAAGAGTGAAGGGCCTTAAGCTGAAGGAAGGCAGGGCTGGATAGGATATTGGGAATTGGGAATTGTTCCCTGGGAGGGTGGGCTGCCCCTGGATCCCTGGCAGTGTCCAAGGCCAGGTTGGACGGGGCTTGGAGCACCCTGGGACAGTGGAAGGTGTCCCTGCCATGGCAGGGGTGAAATGGGACGGGCTTTAGGGCCTTTCCAACCAAAACCAGTCCAGGATTCCACAAAATGCAGCCCTTCACTGAGGAAAAGCACCTTTATCTTTCCCTGCTTCAACAAAGATACCAACCTAATGCAGCAAATAGAGGAGAAAAATCACTGGAAATTTTTGCATAGAAAATCACCGAATCAAGAACAGAGCTTTCCAGTACTCCAAAAATAAATACAATTTTAAATTTTTAAATGGAAAGTTTAGATATTTTCAATGGCTTGTTCTTTTACAGACTTGCACATTTTTCCTCCATTTCAGCACATCCTTAAGGACTTGGAAAGATGAAACTCACAAGTTTTGAAATAAAAATGCAAGCTAAAAACTGAAACATCTGGAATAAAGATTTTATGTTCAGTATCTCAATTTCCAAGCACAGTCACTCCTCCCCTCCAAACACATTTCTAGTAAAAAGCAGAAGCTGTCCCATAAAACAGTGAGTTTGCACTGATGAGAAGAGATTGCGGTTTATATCTGGGAGCCAAATCAGCATCTCTGACTGCAGTGTTGTGTCAGAACCCAGGATAATCCCTGGAGGACTCAGGGCCCTGGCAGGAGGCTCAGAGACCTTGGCACGGAGTCACAGACACCTGTGCCTTGGATTTTAGCCCATGGAAACAACTACCAGCCTTGTGTGAGGAGTTACAAGCCACAAGAGTTTGAGTAGAATGACAGTGAATTTATCACAGGGTGAAAAAGTAGAATTTTGGGGATTTAGAATGGGGGTTCAGGAAGCAAGATGGAGGAATCTCGGTGTGTTCTGTCTTTCTTCTTCTTCTTCTTCTTCTTGTCCTCCATCTTCTGCTGTGATGGTGGCACTTTTGGATTGGTTTAGAGTAGAGACAGACTGTCTAACATAGGTGATAGGTATTGGAAAGTTATTGTAAATAAAGTACAGGTTGTTTTTAGTATAAAAAGCTAACACCGCCCCAAGGGCAGTCAGTGTGCCACAACCCAACGTGCTGGACAGATCTCAGCAGGTCAGAGAAAGAATGTTGTAGATAACAGAAAATAAACAACCTTGAGAATCAGGAATCTCGACTTCTTCTTCGGTCTCGGGGCTGGGAAAAAGACTCTTCAATACCTCGGGGCCATTCCAGCAACACCAAACCCAAGAGTGCTGCAGGGCCCTGAGTCAGCTCTCCCTGCTGGGGTTCCCAGCCCTTGGTGCAGTTTGTGGTGCAGCTGTGCTGAGCTCAGAGCTCCCAGACCCCGCCAGCCTGGGGTGAAGCTCCCCTTGAATCGCTGAGGAGCTCAAGAGCAGCACCTGCTCTGCCTGTGGAGCTGGGATGGGCTTGCTCCAGTGTCTCTCTGGGTGAGGAACTCATTATTCATGAGGAATATGGACCAGCCAGGAGCACAGTTTGCATCCCTAAGTCAGATGGAAATTCTCAGTCCTTAGCTCTGCCAATGGTTCACCCATGTGGCAGCAGCTCTCTCCACAGAGAGCAGGCACAGGCATTCCCAGGCATTTTCCCTGGGGAAGGCTGTGAGGAGCTGTGAGAAAGCTCAGAGAAAGAATTGAAACAATTCTTATCTCCACTTGCTGCACCTGTTGCTAGGCAAATGTGGAATGTGTTATGGAGATTTTTTTACCAAAGTGTGGTGGTGTTTGGGCTGGTTGACCAAAGAGGTCAAAGCTGTGTCAGACAGGCTGGAAGGGGTTACAAGTTGCTTAAGAATATAGTAATCATATATTATAGAGGAATAAAGCAATGATTCAGCCTTCTGCATCATGGAGTCAGTGCTAATTACACCCACAGTGGGGGGACCCCTGCGTTGACACACCTGCTGTGTCCAGAATTGGAGCAAGAGGGGAATGGATTTTAGGAGGCTCCTCCTAAATGGACTTGGAGCTGAACTCTGGCAGGGGCATGTCCAAGGTGGCCCAGGGTGCTTAACCAAAATCTGCTCCCTGTGGAATGTGTGCTTGTGGAGCCAAACCCCCATTGGTGGTGAGGGATCAGAGGAGCAGCTCCCTGATCCCAGAGCAAGGCCAGGAGTTATGAATCTTCTCTGGATCTTTGAATTTGTGGGAATATCTGGCTGGATCCCTGGCAGTGTCCAAGGCCAGGTTGGACAGGGCTTGGAGCAGCCTGGGATAGTGGAAGGTGTCCCTGCCATGGCAGGGGTGGCATTGGATGATCCTTTAAGGTCTTTTCCAAGCCATTCCATGATTCCATGGGCTCATCAATACCCAGACTGACATCATTTAACTCATCAGTCCGGAGGCAAAATGCAGAGAGACCATGGCCAAACATGCTGATATAGGTGAGAGATGAATTAATTTAGAGCTAGAAAATATAAAATAAGAAGCATCTGCTTGGTCAAAAGCTCAGACTCTGACAATCTGGTTTAACCCCAGCATTGGGGTATAATAACAGCGTTTGTGTGGGCACGTTTATCTACATAAAATTGACATTTCAGGCTTGTCTGATTTAAGTGTCACATTCTGGGTGAGTCTGGCAATGATTTGTCTTCTCTTCCTGAAATTATTGCTTCTGGGAGACTCTTCAAAAGCCAGGTGCCCCAAATTTCACAAATTGGACATTTTCTCCTTGCTGGCCTGAAGTCCCAAATTGCACTGAGTGCATGATAAACTCCAAAAGGGATTTCCAGAAATGGCTGACTTTTGGTGCAGAAGCAGCCAATCTCAGCAGGAGACAAATAACAATTCCAGCTCTAATAGGTAACAGCTGGCAGGGAAACATCGCCCAAGGTCTGTCAGAACAAGTCAGACTTCAGGGCAAAAAGGATTGAACACAAGATCTGCTTTTCTGCATAATCCAAGTCACTGGTTGTGTTTGAACTACTCTGTATCTCAACTGGAAAATATCTTTCTGGGGGAAAAAGTGATTTTTTTACTAAAATATTGCTGGAGCTTGAGAATCCAACAATGCCTAACCTCTGTTAAACATTTATGTTTTACTTGCAATCTGAATTTTTCTGGTTTAAATTCCTCGTGAGGACTCCAGCAAATGAAACATTTGGAATCCTCAAGTCTTCCAGCCCTGGCTCCTCATCCTCCTTGCTTTGCACGGATGGGTCCAATTCCCAAGGCTTTTAACAACTCATTTTGCAAGTGGTGTTTTGGTTTGGGGTTTGTTTGGGGATTTCAGGGGGGTGAGAAGGTGCTCCTAATCCATGAATGCTCACAGTCTAACTTTTCCTTTTTGTGCTGGTCTGCTTCAGTGTAAATATTTAATGTTAATAATTTAGAAGGGCTGCATTTCATATTCAACTCTATTTCATGTAGCAAAAAAAAATTTAATTCAAACACTGACTTCAAAAAGGAACAATCAGGCCTGGCCAGTAAAAAACATGCACATTTTAACACTTTCAACCTTCCCTTGGTATCTTTTTTCTGTGTTGTGCAGGAGGCTAATTAGACTCCTAGACTAATGAACTATGTGGTTAAACTGAACCCATATTTGTTCCAAGGAACTCCCTTTAGTAAAGTGAAACTCAGCACACCAAAACATTTTCAGTCATGTTAAACTCTTTGAAATCCACATATAAAATCTACCAGAGAAGCCTTTTATGTCAAGGACAAGATTTTTTCTTTTCATACAAGCTTTTGACTCTTATCTTCAAATTATCTTGTGAAGTCAGAAATTTTAACTTAAGTAAATAAGATTTAAATAAATTCCCTAAAAGAACTCTGAAAATTAAACCCAAAAAAACACACCAAAAAAAAAAAAAAAAAAGGAAGAAAATAAAAGGAGAGAAATCGTGGAGGAAGATGAGACATTCACTTTGAAACAAAATAAAGTTATAGTCCATAAAATATTCCCATATTGCCAATCAGCTGCTCTGTGAACAATCAGCTGTGATTAAGGGTTTGTGTTCCATGATCTGCAGGAGCTTCCTGTAAAACTCTGCTGCTGCAGAAGCTCCAGCCCTGAATCTCCAAAGGGCGCTTGGAAAACGCATCTTCCTGAACGTCTCCAGTCTCTTCCTGATCCAAGCCAAGCCTAATTGCCTGATTATTGATTATCCCTTTGGAGTGCAGTCATCACGACATCGGCTGGATTTGCCATCTGCCTGTCTCGTTAACAACCTGTCTATTTCCCCACAAGCTGTCTCTCCCAGGGAAAACACAGATGGTTCCCTCCCGAGCACGTCCTGGGAAGGGCTGCAAACACAGATGGCTTTGGAGAGAGCACAATGGGGAAAGAACTCTGCTTTTCCTCTCCTCTGGAACCCTGGAGATCGCTGCCTCCCATCAGCCGGGCTCTGTCCTCCCCTTGTGGCTCCGGGATGTTCATGGGGATTTCCAAACTTAGAACCATGGAAGCATGGAAGGGTTTGCCTTGGAAAGGACCTTAAAGCTCATCCAGTTTCACCCCTGCCATGGCAGCAGGGACACCTTCCACTATGCCAGGCTGCTCCAAGCCCTGTCCAACCCGGCCTTGGGCACTGCCAGGGATCCAGGGGCTGCCCCAGCTGCTCTGGGCACCCTGTGCCAGGGCCTGCCCACCCTCCCAGGGGAGGATTCCAGGCCTGGTCACCAAGAATTTGGAATTGGGGTTTCAGCTGGAATTCTCATAGATCACATTTAAATATCCAGAGACCCCTGTTGGAGCCTGGAGTTGACTTGGAAGGCCCAGGCAGAATCCAGGCTTAGCAGCTATTACAGCCCCATGAAGGAGGATTTCTTTTGTCATCCTGATTCTACCCAGAACGGCACTGATTTCCCTGGGATCATGAGCACGGGATCATGAGCACAGAATAATGGAATATTCTGAGCTGGAATGGGCTCCAAAGAAGCACCAAGTCCAGCTCCTGGCCCTGCACAGGTCTCCCCCAACAATCCCACTCTGTCCCTGTGTTCTCCAAACATTTCCTGGGCTCTTGGGCTTTGGCAGGCCCAGTTTGAAAAAAATATTTCAGTAGTAACCAAGATGTCCAAAGTAGAAACCCCAGATGTCCAAAACAGCTCTGGAAAATACCCTTGAGAACTGACCCAGGTATTCCCAGCCCCAGGAAGAGAAATTTCACCCCCAGAGCTTTTGCTGCTGCTCCCCAGGTGATGTGCCTGGCACATGGAGACAGGTCTCCACAGGAATTAGAGGGGAGCAATGGACTGATGATGAGCAACTGGTAATTAGCAGAGTAATTAGAGCAGGCAGAGTGAGGAAAGAAGTGCTGGCTCTGCTCCATCTGACCCTGAACCGTGAGGATCCTGCAGCACAGCTGAGGTTAAATGGGAAGGGAAAGCAGAGTGATCCACGTGCAAAGCAGCAGGAGATGGGAATATTCCCAACAGAGCAGAGCTGGGGCTGTGTGTGCTGCTCAGGTGCTATCTGGGAGAGGTGAGAGAGATTTAAGCTTCACTAAAAACATTTCTGCTTGTATTAGTGAAGAGTCACCTCGTGCCTCCATTTTCACTCTAGGCCTGCTGCAAATCTCCCTGAGGTGCAACCTGTACAGGACAGTTCTTCCACTCTGTGGTCCCTGCAGCTTTCCCCTTTTCCAAGAGGAAAGACTTTTGAAGGATTAGTTCCACCACAGGCTTATTGTTCAGAGCTTGTGTTTCTGAAATGGGTGTGAGAGGGGGATTAACCTGCCCTGGGCCTCAGCATCCACAGGGAGATCCCAGAGCCCTGACCCTGTGTGATGTGCAGGAGCAGGGAAGAGAGGCCTGCAGGAGGATTTGGGGTTTATCCAAAAGTCACATAAATCCTGGTAAATGTAACAGCTCTGAAATGTGACCTGAAATGTGACCTGCTGGGAGGGTGAAAGCAGGAACCGGTGGTCTTTTGCTAAGCTGGGCTTGTGCTCACCTGCAGAGTGTGACTAAAGGCCTGTGCCTGGAGGGATTTCTCTATAACCACAGCAGGACTTTGGGAAGGAGATTTCCTAAAATTGAGAGTCATTGTTATAATGGAGTTATTTCCAAAGTGGGCACCAAACGCATGTACAAGATGGTGCTGTTTCCACAGAAGTCCTAAAGATTCCCAGCTGAACACCAGGTCATTCTCTTCCCAGATAAAACTTCCACCCTGAGTGCATTATTCACTCAGCTTATTTAAGCCATACCACTAAATTTAAGTTTGTTTTTCCCTTATCTGTAAGTTTAAAGAAATACACCCTTGGATGCACTTTAGAGAGATGTGTTTGGTTCTTACTCTATCAGAAGTGAGAGGAATGTGTAGCTCATGACCATAATTTATTGCTGTTGCTGTCCCAGGAGGGCTTAGAGCCCTTCTCTGAACAAGGGCAGTTTGGATCCCATGTTGGAGCCAGCTGAATCTCTCCCCTGGCCACTGCAGAAGAGGGATATCAGGATTTCAGCACTTTGTAACTCATTTCTCAGAGCCCTCAGGCCTTGGAATCATTTATCAAAGCTCATGCAGAGACTTTGCACAGACACACACTACAAGTAAATCACCAGAACTATCAGTGATTCAGTCTCCACACACTGCTGTCCTTTCAAAAACCCTTCCCACTCCTCAGTTATCCAGCTTGCCCAGCTGGTATTTTCCTCTGTACTTGTGTTTGTAGAGGAAGATGAAGTTGTCAGACTTCAAATGTTCTTTCATCGTCTGAGAGGATTTGCCAGAGCAGCTGTGCTGTTTGGAGGCCTCTCCTAAAGCTTTAACATAATTGTCTTTTGGAATAGCAATTCCCTGAGCCCCACAGTGGCTCTCCCATGGGATTGCCCAGGTGTTGAGAAGGACGAAAGTTTGACAAGAAAGTCTCACAGATATCTGTGCTTGGCAGAAAGATTTTTGAATGTAGAATCTGAAGAAGGAATAGAGATGGAAGCAAGTTTTGATATAGAAGAAAAGAATTGCTGAGCCAGTTTTACTGGATAACCAAGTAGGCAAAGGGTGTGTTAGCTAGAAGGGGTTTTATGACTTAGAGCAAAGGATAAACCCACCCCAAACAAGAAGATGTTTTTACCAAGCACAAAGATAGCACAGACAAACAAGCCTGTCCATGTAGAAAGTAGAAAAAAGGTCTCAGAATTTTCCACTGCAAGAAAACTGAAAAACAACTTCTAGCTTAAACTGTGATGTACTAACTTGTAGTGATTGGAGAACAGTAACATGAATATGGTAATGACAGTAGTTATGATAGGCTATAGGTAAAAGTTCAGGTATAGATTGGCTCTACTGTATGAAGATGCTCAGCAAAGAAAAGTCTATAATGCATTGTAACCTAAACTAAGGGTCTGCAGGCCTGCCTGCAGCTGGAGCTGACAGCTGTGGGCACAGCTCTGTCACCCACAGAGACCCTGGACTGCTGTAATGTCTTGGGTACAATAAACTGCATTTTGTATACAATAAACTGCATATTGGATACAATAAACTCCAGTTTGTACACAATAAACTGCATTTTGAAGAGCTGCCTGGAGTCCCACATCCCTCCTTACAGCTCTTACCCCCAGGTGTGGGCAGGAATTAGGGAAGGACAATCCCCTGATGGTACCAATGATACCTGGGGACAGGTTTGCCCCTGGAAAGCTCCACACCAGGAGTGGTCCCTCACTCCCCCCTCCACACACTGAATTCTCTCTAACAATCCAGCCATCCATGGCTGCTCCCTGGGACAGCCATGGGCTCAGGTGCTGCAGCCTGAGCTCAAACTGCTCCTGAGGCACCTCCTGCAGCTGCTGGCCTTCCAAACTGCCTTTGCTGCTCTTGCTGTGGGATGGTGCACTCTGGATTAGCCTTAGACCCAGCCTGGTGAGCCAGTTAGCCTTCAGAAGGACGTGTGGAGTCATTGCTGCCCTCTTCAATCACTGCTGAGCACTTTAAATATGCAGCAGATCAGCTCAGCCTTTGAGCCGTGTTGGAGAAAATGGGGTGGAAAATGTCCATGAGGCAATTTGTGAAACAGCCACGGTTCCTCAGGCAGGAGAATCCAAGGATCCTGAATCCTGGGAGGCACAGAGGGAGAATGTGGCCCCAGAGCTTCTGGGAGTTTCTGAGGCTGTGAGGCTGCGCAGAGCTGGGGTGAGAGGGAGCCTGTTTTCCTGCAGAGACCTGTATGTCCTGGGCACAGCTCCACGGCAGGCTGCAGGGGGACACCCAGGCTGCTTTCCATTTGTTTACTGTAATTTTGTACCACTTACGGTGTGTAACATTTTTTTTTCTGGGCTTTTCCAGGTTTTCACGTTCAGTTTGGAAGCTTCACATCCACGGAGCTCCTGCCCAGAGCTTGCTCCTGCTTTCTCCAGCCAGCCTGCTGCCAGTCCTTAAAGGTTTCACCCTAAAGCTGTCCCACATTCTGCAGCACCAGGTGTCCAGCAGGACTGCCCAGCTCACTGGGAACAGAGAAACCAGCACACTGAAATGTTCAAACACCTCTGATCTGAACACATCTCAGGTGCCCTATGGTGCCTGGCCACTCCACCAGACTGATAAATTAAAGATATTAGAAAGTAGTGATATGGGAAACATATATGTATATGAAAATTGAGAGTTTTCAAAGCATGTAATGTACTTAGGCAGGTGGAGGGAAACAGAGATATGTATAGCTTGTTTAGTAAATTTGCAAAAGTACAGAACACAGTTTGTAACAGGAATGTGACTTGCTAGGTAGAGACAACTTGTAACAGAACACATAAGAATTTAATTGTTAAGTAAAGGCCATAAAAATAAGAAAACTCAGTAAAGCAAGACTCAGGTACTGTTGAATAAAGCAGAACCTTTTGTTAAGGAGCCAGCAAGAAGCAGGCTGCTCATTTTGGCCAGGACAAACTGGCCTGAGAGAAAGCCAAACCTCCACTTCACCTGCCCAGAAGGAAGGGTCAGTGAACATTGAGGAAGATGATGCTCCTTCATCAAAGACCCACCACCACCAGCAGGCATGGCACCACTGTAAGAGCCTGAATGAGAGATGTGGGACTCTTGGCAGCTCTTCAAAATGCAGTTTATTGTGTACAAACTGGAGTTTATTGTATCCAAGAGTTACAGCAGTGCAGGGTGGTGGCAGAGCTGTGCCCACAGCTGTCAGCTCCAGCTGCAGGCAGGCCTGCAGACCCTTAGTTTAGGTTACAATGCATTATAGACTTTTCTTTGCTGAGCATCTTCATACAGTGGAACCAATCTATACCTGAACTTTTACCTATAGCCTATCATAACTACTGTCATTACCATATTCATGTTACTGTTCTCCAATCACTCAAAGTCAGTACATTACAGTTTAAGCTGGAAGTTGTTTTTCAGTTTCTTGCAGTGGAAAATTCTGAGACCTTTTTTCTACTTGCCACAATTTGCTGCCTTGTTTGCCTGTGCTATCTTTCTGCTTGGTAAAAACATCTTGTTTGAGGTGGGTTTATCCTTTGCTCTAAGCCATAAAAACCCCTTCTAACTAACACACCCTTTGTCTCCTTGGTTATCCAGTAAAACTGGCTCAGCAATTCTTTTCTTCTATAATAAACTTGCTTCCATCTCTATTCCTTCATCAGATTCTACATTCAAAAATCTTTTTGCTAAGCACACATATCTGTGAGACTTTCTTGTCAAACTTTCGTCCTTCCCAACACCACCAAACACTCTGGGCAGGGAATGGGTGGGCAGGGAGGTGTGGGCTTGGGGGATCAGTGTGTATTCAAACCTGAAGCCTGTCTCACCAGGTACACTTTGGCTTTGGTGGAAATACCCTCCATGCATCCCAGCTGGAGTAAAACATACGTGCTTTACAATCTTTCATTGTAAAGCCCTTATTCCACAAATGAGTGGGCCTGGCCAAAGTTCATTACAACTCTCACTAGCTCTGTGGGAGAGCTGTAGGACAAGGCACAAAGCCAAAGTGGGCTCCAACACCTGTGTTCCCATGGAGCCCCTCACCTGCTTCGGGCCAGCGGCTCCGCAGAGCTGCAGATGGGCCCCAGCTCAGAGCCTTGGGCACTCCCTGGAGGATCCCAGCACTCAGACAGACTCTTGCTGTGAGTACTGGGAGCTGTCCCTTGTGAAGCTGGAGGGAAATGAAAATCACATTTTTCACGAGAGGTTATTTGGTGGCAGGGAAGTGCTACTGAGCAACAGCAAATGTCCACACGGTGATGCCAATTAGCTGAAAAATCTTCATGTAAGGATGACAGGAACACCTCCCAGGAGCCAGGCAAGGTTGAGGATCCCTTTTAGCCCATAGCAGTTTTACAGAGGCTGAAAAAGCATTTTTAGCCTTTGAGAGGCTTTTTACAGCTCCAAGATCAGACCCAGCCTGGAGCTCCGCTTTCAGTCAGCAACAAGAGGGTTCACAAAGGGTTGATAAACTGCCCAGGAGGAGAACCAACAGCACACAGGGATGAGAGCTCTGGGAGACCTTAGAGCCCCTTTCAGTGCCTAAATGGGCTCCAAGAGAGCTGAAGAGGGGCTTGTTTGGGCAAGGGACAGAGGGACAGGACAAAGGGGATTTCAGGGTGGAGAAAGTCCCAGGCTCCTCCAAGAGAACAGGCTGGAGTTTGTCACTGCCTCCTGCAGCTGGGATAGGGCTGAAGCTGGTGGCAGGAGTTCTGAATTCCCAGGGAGCACAAAGGAATCCCTTCCAAGAGCTGCAGGCAGTGCTGGCCACTCCTGGGAGGTGTTTGCCCACACTGAGGTCAGCCAGAAGCCAAACAGAGCTTTGGCCCTTTCCATTCAGTCTGACACGGGTGCTGCTCCAGGGAGTCCCTGCACAGCCTAGAAAAGCCACCCAGGTTTTGGGGCACACACAGCTTTCCTCTGGCATGAATGTGCTGCTGTGGGCTGACACTTCTGGGGTAGATTTGTAGAGGGTGAAATCCAAACTCTTCTGCCTTGTGCTGCTCCAGCAGCTGCAGAGGAAACCAGAGGCCAGATTCCCCATGGCTTGGAGCACGCTGGGCTCAAGGGGGATAATCCATTCCTGGGGATCAGCTGTGAGACCAGAAGAGCCTTGGGAAGCAGGGAATGGCTGGGGACAGGCTGGAATGGCAGAGATCCTCTCTGGCACAACTGCCCCACCAGACTCAGTGTGTGGCACTTGCCAGCTTCAATACAAAGTGTCCCCAAGGGCCATGAGCTGAGCTGGCAGCAGTGGGGTGTTGGCAGAAGAGCCCCATCCCTGCTGGGAGTTCTGCTGGCATCAGCAGGTTGGAGTTTTAATTGTTTTAACATTCCTTAGCTGATGGAGCCACACCAGCCAATTTCAGAATCACAGTGAGGTATCCAATCCACACAGCTCTGGAATCCTGGAATATCCTGGGCTGGAAGGGACCCCCGGGATCACCCAGTCCCACCCCTGGCCCTGCCCAGACCCCCCAGCAATCCCACCCTGGGCATCCCTGGTAGCGCTGTCCAAACCCTCCTGGAGCTCTGGGACCATTCCCTGGGCAGTGCCAGCACCCCTGGGGAAGAACCTTTCCCTGAGCTCCAGCCTGACCAGGAAAATCCAGGAAATTCACCCAGGAATGGTACAATAGAGGCCTGTTATGAGGAAGAGCTGAAGGCCAAATCTGGGTCAGATCCCCCCACACTTAACCCTCACTCAGGGTTGAAGGAAAGAGCTGCAATGAAGGAATTTGTATGGGGGGGGGGGGGGGGGGGAAGAAATAAAAAGATGCTTTCAGTTCTTTTAAAGCTCCAAGAACATTTTCTTTGAGTACATTTTGTAGCACCTCAGCCGTTCCTATTTAAACAAAGAGAGGCAGAAAAACTCTTGTAACCTGAGCCAGCTCCATCAGCTGGTTTGTGTTCCATGGCAAGCTGGAAAAAAAGACTCAACAATGCACTTTTTGAAGGTTTTTTTTCTGTGTGCTGTGCTAACAAAAAAAAAAAAAAAAAAAAAAAAAAAGAAAATAAGGCATAACACAAGAGCAAGAGCCCAGGTGTTTTGTTTTACTTTACTGAGAAGGGAAGAGGGGAGGCAGCTTGGGAATGCAATTAAATCCAGCAGCAAAAAGCTGAAAATCAGTGTGTGTGAAAAGAATGGGAAGCAGTGAGTGTGGGTCTATATTTATAGAAAATTTCCTTCTTCTTTTGCAGCATTTGCATAAAGCCCAAGGCACGCAGGGAATAGATCTGTCTATAGCCATCTGAAGCCCCAAGTGCCAGAAGTCTCCTGTAAAATATGTGATGCAAAGGAAGCTTTTGAAAAAGGAATGCCCCAAAGCCTGGGAATTCAGAGCAATGAAATCTTGGTCATGCACAGTAACACATGTGTACAAGGCAGGGGATCCGTGGCCTGCAGCCACTGTGGGTGTGTGACTGATTCCTCTCCTCTCACCAAAGGGTTAACCCTGCTCAGCCCCTCACAGGGGAGAGCAGAGATTCAAACAGCAAGCAGCACAAGCCCAGATGCAGGAGCAGCTCTTTGCTGTAGCACTGGATCATTTCTTTTGCTGGTCCAGGGCACAGCCCCAGGAACACTGGAACATTCTTAGCAATGGTTATTGTGAGAATCTTCTGATGTGCAGCTTTGTGTTAAAAGATTTTCTGAGGCAGCTGCACAATAGAAAAGATTTTTCTTGTCTGGTTCAGGCAGTGTCTCAGATTGGCTGGTCAAAAATAATTGTTTAGGATGCATTTTGTAAATAGGAATTTATGAGAGAAACAGGAAATCAGATTACAAGGATATCTCTGGCATGTGGTGATAGGACAAGGGGGAATGGCCTTAGCCTGAAGCAGGGCAGGGTTAGGTGGGATATTGGGAATTGGGAATTGTTCCCTGTGAGGGTGGGCAGGCCCTGGCACAGGGTGCCCAGAGCAGCTGGGGCTGCCCCTGGATCCCTGGCAGTGCCCAAGGCCCAGGTTGGAGGTAGAAGGTGTCACACACAGTAGAAGGTGTCCCTGCCATGGCAAGGGTGGCACTGGGTGTCCTTTGAGGTCCCTTCCCAGTCAAACCACTCCAGGACCCCCTTTTCTCTGCAAGGGGGATTCTCAGGCCAACAGGAGACTCGGAGCATGAACACCCTCCCTGTGTGACTGCTCAGAGCCAAAGCAGGTTCCTCTTCTGCCTCCTGTGCTCCTCTGCACACTCAGACTCCTCTCACTGCTCTTCCCTGTGCCCAGTGAAAAATGTCTGAATTTATTTTCTGAATTTCCTGAATTTGTGCTCCAAATGCACCCACATTTCCTGACCAGGCATGGAGGAACTTTCAGCCAAAGGCTTCCCACAGACTCAGCAGACTCAGTTCTGCTCTGTTCTCCCCCTTTTCCCCTGCAGAATTCCCAGCCCCCAGCCCCTGTCCTCCAGAGGAATCGAGTCTGATCTCATCACACCAAAGGGAGGCAGGACAGCTCCACTGGAGCTCAGAGCAGGGTACAAACACACAGGGCTGCATTTTCAGTTGGAAATCACCATTTTATTGAGCTCCAGGAAGGACACAAACCCACACTTGGCTGTTCCCTTAATCTGTGGGAGGCAGAAGTGTTTGATCAGCACTGGGCTGTCATTAAACCCTCCTGGAATCTGGGAGAATGAGTAACAATTCCAGGGAGCTGCTTTGCTGGGGGGAGTGGGAATTCACATCGCTGCATGGACTGTGCCAATCTTTTCCCTGAATTTAAGCACACCAGACTCCTCCAGCCTTGCCTAGCCCTGGCATCTGGATCCATTAGGAATTTGCAATTCTAATTTGAATCAGCCACACTAATTGTGCTTCTTTTTTTTATTTGGCTGCACTATTGATTTTACAAGATATGTGGTGCTCTTCCACCTGTGTGCAAGGCTCCTGCTGGGAGCTGCTAATGGAAAAAAACACCTCAATTAGCAAGAATTCCCTCTGAAATCCTTGAAAATCCAATATTGCTGATTAGTTTGTTAAAAAAATCTTATTAAGAAATGCTTGGTAATTTCCCTAATAATATCAAGGAGCAGATCCTCATGCTGGGCTCCCAAGAAGAGTAATCTCTCCCTGCCTCCAGCAAGGCTCCAAATTTTCAGCATGCAGGAATTAATATCCCAGCCCCTCCCTAGCCAGCCACCGAGGAGGAGAACTCCACTCCTGTTTTAGCTGCGTGCAGCAAATGGAACTGTGGGAAGAAATTAATGATGTTAATCCATATTCCAGGAGAAGAGGGGTAGAAATGAACAGGGAGAAAAGGGCCCTTTCATCCCTTTAGTTCCATCAGGCAAATTAATTTCATCTCCTGCTTATCCCTCTTCTGCTTCAGCCTTGGATTCACATGTGCTGAGCTGAATATCTGTGGCAGCAGCTCTGGCCACAGAGAACAGCAGCAGCTCTGGCCACAGAAAAATCCTGGGAAGCTGTGTAGAAGCTGTGGAAAACTTAGAGGAAATAATTAAAACAATTATTATCTCTCTTTCTGTAACCATTGTTTATAGATATGGTTCTCCAGAGTGTTCTATTGATACTCACCAATAGTGAGTGAGAGGTTTTCACTTTGAGACCAATCAGGTCTTTGGTCCACCATTGTTTCTGTAAGAACTGTAGATTTCTGACAATAAAGTGACTTTCATGCCTTCTGGATCATGGAGTCAATGCAAATTATTACCCAGCAGCAGGCCTGCTACCACAAATATCTCCTCCTGATAAATGGAAAAAATGTTCTTTCTACAGTTCCTGTGGCCCAACACCTTAAGGAGAGGTGGGAGAACCCAAAGCCACCAAGGCAGCTGTGTCTGGGACACAAGTCAGAGCTGGCTCCAAGCCTGCTGGGCTCTCTCCCACAGGGATATGTGGCATTCACCTTCTCTGAACAGGATTCCTTGGCCCAGGGTTTTCCTCCTGGGAAGATGAGAGGCAGCGAGAGACCTCAGAGAAAAGGAAAACAATGCTTATCTCATTTGCTTCTCCTGTGTTTTGCTCCTTTGGAATGTGTTTGGAGATTGTTTACCCACAGGTGATTGTTCCATTGGATTCTGCTGTGAGTTGTTTTCACTCTTTGGCCAATCAGGGCCAAGCTGTGTCAGGACTCTGGAAAGAGTCACGAGTTTTCATTATTATCTTTTTAGCCTTCTGTAAGGACCCTTTCTGTATTCTTTAGTATAGTATAGTATAGTATAGTATAGTATAGTATAGTATAGTATAGTATAGTATAGTATTCTCTAATATAATATAGTATAATAAAATAATAAATTAGCCTTCTGACAGCATGGAGTCAGATGCATCATTCCTCCCTGCCATGGGAGCATTTACAATAGGGATAGTCTGGTTTCTTGTGCTGAGCACGTGTCTGTGACACCAGGTAACAAACAAACACACCGATTCAGCAGGAATTAGAGCAATAAATGCATCTGCACACGGTGGCCTCTGCTTTATTTGCAGATAATCACTACAGTTCTCTGCAGTGAGCCAGACTTGTCACTGGTTTAGGAAAAGGGCTTTGTCTCCCTTTGCACTCCCAGGGTTAACTCTGAAAGGATCTCAGAGCGATGGAGGGACCTGCAGGAGCTGCCCTGTGCACAGAGCAGAACCAGGGGCTGCAGGACAGGCTGGGCTCCACAGGATGCTCCACAGCTCCCTGAGCTGGTTTCAATGACCCTGGGTTGGTGCCCTTGTCAAGACAGCAGAGAAGCAGCTCCAGGGGAGCTCTGGTTGCACCAGGCGAGGTTCATGTTGGATAACAGCACAAAACTCCTCACTGAAAGAGTGACCATGCTTTGGAAGGTGCAGCCCAGAGGAGTGGTGGAGTCACCATGCCTGGAAGTGTTCAGAAAATGAGAAGTGGCACTTGGTGATGTGCTTTAGTGGGGTTCAGTCAAAGGTTGCATCTTGGAGGTCTTTTCCCACCTTTGAGATTCTGTGACTCTGTGATTCCTTTTCAGAAGCATTTCAGAGTGAGGGAGAACTCAAGAAAGGAAGCACAGGCTGCACTTTCTCTTCTTCCTCGTCTCAGTCAGCCAAGGAACAGCTTCCAAACATGCTGAGGACACTGAGATCCAAGGAGATGCAAAGTTGTGATCCCAGAGGAAAGGCTGTGCATCCATCCAGGTTCATCCCTCATTCCCTCAGCCACAGAGCTGGGCTGGAACAATTCCACAGAGCCCCAAAAGAACAGGATTTGGTACAAACAATAACTCCCCCCTCCCCAAGGTTTGTAAGGACTCACTGAGCAGCTCTGAAGTTTCCAAACACCTCCTCTGTTCCAGTGGGGATTGTTTTGTTCATTTTGTTCTAAACACAACAGGGGATGGGGAAAATGAAAATGAGAAGTCATCAGCTGGTGGGAAACAGTGAGACTGAACACAAAGGAGCCTTTCCTGTCTTGGGGGACCCAGGAGCTCTGGAAATGAATGTGGGGAACTCTTTCCTTAAGATCAAACCTACTCTTGGCTGATGAGACATTGCTCCCCACCACTTCCTTGGATGCTGCCTCAATGAGGTGACCTCTGGTGTTTTTGATGTTCCAACCCCTGGAAAGCACCAGCTCTGGCAGGAACTGTCCATGTGGTGCACTGACAGCTCTGCAGAGCCAAGTGAGAGCCCTTCTCCTTTCCTCAGCCTTCTTTCTCCTTCCCTCATGCCACCCAGCCCTCATTCAGCACATGCTAATCATGACATTTCCACAATGTCTGCTGTCATCACCAGCTCCTCATTGAACCTGGCTGCAGAAACCTCCTGCATCCCAACCAGGCTGGAGCTGGATTGCTCAGAGAGGCAGCTGGATGGGGCTGCAGCACATCCAGTCACTCCCTGGTTCCGTGTGTGGGAATTGCTGAATCACTTCATTTTCCCCCTTCCTCCCTCCCAGTCCAACTTTTCATTGGCAGCCACAGTCACTTGAAAAGATTTTGCTGGCAAAATGAGTCCTTGCTGAGTTCAAGCAGGACTTTTGCCCCTTGCGTTTCTGTATCAGCCTGTGGATGTGGAGGGGATGCTGCAGGAGTCACTGAGGAGTCAGTGGGGCTCAGAATCCTGATTTTCCTTCCATCCTCACGGGGTCCCTCACATCCCTCACTCCTGACACAGCTCTGAGTCCCTCCTGTGGGGTGAGAGGGCTCTTGTGCTGCTGCAACCTTTGTTAAATGCTGCAAGGGCTGTCCTGCCTCTCCAGAGCTTCATCTTTGAATCCCTGGCTCCAGGTGCCCCAAGGACACAGCAGTCTGGGAACTGGGTAGCCCAGGTGTGCCATTCCCATTTTCTGAAAAGTTCCTCCACCCAGGATTTTTCTCCTGGGAAGCTGAGAAGCCTCAGAGAAAAAGGAAAACAATTCTTATCTCATTTGCTTCTCCTGTGCTGTGCTCATGTGGGATGTGTTTGGAGATTGTTTACCCACAGGTGATTGTTTCATTGGATTCTGCTGTGAGTTGTTTTCACTCTTTGGCCAATCAGGGCCAAGCAGTGTCAGGACTCTGGAAAGAATCACGAGTTTTCATTATTATCTTTTTAGCCTTCTGTGTGTATTCTCTCTGTATTCTTTAGTATAATTTAATATAGTATTCTTTAATATAATAAATTAATAAAATAATAAATTAGCCTTCAAGAACATGGAGTCAGATTCATCACTCCTCCCTGCCACAGGGATCCCTGCAAATACAATACCCAGGAATCTGACACAGTTGAAGACAAACCATGAGAGTGCTGCCAGAGCTCACAACCACCCAAGGAC
This sequence comes from Melospiza melodia melodia, assembly GCF_035770615.1. Lineage (NCBI taxonomy): Eukaryota > Metazoa > Chordata > Aves > Passeriformes > Passerellidae > Melospiza > Melospiza melodia. Next base: position 5,657,721 of record NC_086223.1, read on the forward strand.
TTCATCCAAACCAAACCTTCAGTGTGGTGCCTTTTCCTTTTGCCACACTGGAAAAAACCAAAAGGAAAAAAAGGGAAATAATATAGAAAGCCACTAACTTCACCCTGAGCAGAACAAGCTCTCCCCAAGAGGCTGGAGAGTCCATCTCCAGTTGGACCTTTGCAAACACCACCTCCCCAGGCACCCACTTCCATCTCCTTCTGGACTAAATCCATTCATAATTCTGGCTCCCACTTCACAGCTGAGCTGCCTAAATCCAGAACATTGAAGAAAAAATCCCTTAACACTGAGCTGAACTTGTGGGGTTCAGTGTCTGCCTCCCGAGATCAGCTTCCCTTGCTATAGGGGTGGAAATCTCCCAGGGATAAACTGACAGCAGGATCATGTCCCTCTGAATTCATTCATCAAAACCCAGACTGGGCTTTTAAATACTGGGTGAAGTTCTTGGGACCTGACCTTAGAGTCTGAGTCCTTAAGGCTGGAAAACACCTTTAAGATCATTGAGTTCAAGCATCACCCAGCACCATCATCATATTCACCACTCTACCCAGGTGCCATATCCACACATGGTGACCCCACCCCTTCCCTGACAGCCTGTGCCAATGCTTTGGAACCATTTCAATGAAAAATAAATTCCCATGAAGAAATTTTATCTTCTCCATGTGCAGGAATTCCTCACCTGTGAGCCACAGGCACTGCTGGCACAGTGTCAGGAAGATGCGTGGAAGTGAGAAGCCAAGGAGAAAGTGGAAATCCTGAATCCAGAGTGTATCCAAACACAAATCACCACCTGTGTCCCACTGAGCCCTGCAGGTCATGGCTTCACACATCTGTGTGACCTCAGCCAGCAGAGCCATAAAAAAGGGAAGACAAGGAAGGGGCTGTCTGATGTAAGTAGGAGATTTAAATCAGCCTCTGCCTTTCCTGGATCCACTCCCTCCTGAACAGCAAATGGAGTCCCAGCAGATCCCAGCTCCCCTGGATCCCCAGCAGGGTGTGGGAGTGCCTGGAGTGGCAGCTGGAACCAGGCTGAGGCACGGAGGAGGAGGAGGAGGAGGGAGGAAATGGGAAAATGTGATTCTCCAGCATTCTGTGCTGCTGCAATACCTGGCTCGCCAGCACTCTGCCAGGCAGCAGAGGGGAACTGAGAAGAGAATTAAACTGTCTCCTGTCACACTCCTGACTCGTACTTCTGCATAACAAGCTGGAGTCATTGTGACTCTGCTTTAGCCTTTTATGATGTTTAATCCCAAAATTTGACTCTTTTCCTCTCACTGCTGGGGACAAGAACCCCCTTGGTGCTGCATCTGCTTAGACAGCTTCTTATTGCTTGTATAGTTATATTTGCATATAGAGATGTCCGCATTTCCAGGAGACTCCTGTGAACTTCCAACTACCCCAAGGAGAGCCTCAGGGAGTTATTGAGGCCAGCAAAGATTTTCTCCAGTTATCTGGGAGGTCACACTGCTGGGTGGACCCATGGGCATTTTCCCATGGCAAAGGAATTCCTTTGATTAATTCCTGTTTAAACTGGAGCTCTGATTTTCAGAGCCAGTACCAGCTGATCCCTCCTGGCTTTAGAGCCTGTTCCTGTAGGAAGTCTTGAAATCAAGATTAAATTACTTTCTCAAGGCTCTATGGTGTAGAAGAGGAGAGCAGGGGCTGCCGTTTGCTGCCCTGTGTTACTCCTGGATGGTCACTTCTAGCTTGTAAATGTGTAATTCTCTAGCAGTTCCTCCTTCCACATCCCAGTCAGAAGCTCATGAGCAAAAGGAGCCTTTGCCCCAGCACTCTGCACCTTTCCCTGCTCAGAGGCTGCATCCCCTCACGTTTGAGGAGTGCTTAGGGAAACCCCTGGGACTGGGGGGAGTGAATCTGTTCCAGTGCTTGTAATTGTGTCCTGCAGGATCCTGGAAAATGTCCTGTTTCCATTTTCCTCTGCTACCACTGAATTTTAATGCAGGAGAGACCATTGATATTCATTATTCATCTGTCCTTGAATTTTTAACCAACGTGTGCTGGAGATTATTCTGTATTTAGAGAGAGCTGGGAGTGCACAATGATTCAGCTGGGCTGTGTGTCCTGCCACACTGCAGGGCCATTTTCAGCAAAAAGATGTGGCTGATCACCATAATCGGGGAAATTGTTAAATTTCACAAGAAAAGGATGCCAGGAGGGATCTGCTTCATGAGATTGAAATCCACCTCCCTGGGCTGTGTCTCCAGAGCTGTGTGCTCTCCACCACCCCAGTGTGAGGATTCTCTGCTGCACAAGCCTGGTGTTGGGCCTCTCAGAGCCCAGGTACAACATTCATCACAGAGATTTTAAAAAATGTTAAATCTCAAATACAAGTTATTGCTTCATTATTTTCCTTGGAAGTGATCCGAGTGCTAACTGCACCTTTCTTTGAAAGCATTTGGAATTCAGCTTTATTTTCTTATTCCTTTTTCCCTCTATAAATACTTTGCAGATCAGATTCACATTTCAGCTCTGTTGGTGCCTTTAGCATGCCTCACTTTTTAAATAAGAATTGCGTTGTTTGGGAGTGTGCTGGGAGTTTTTTTCAGCCACAGCTCCTGGAATCAGGAAACTGCGTGAGAATCTCAGTTTGCACTTGGAAGTGTATTTGTGGCTTTGTATTGGAAGGGAAATAGGAAAATATTCCCCAAATGTGCTGAGAAGGGCTGACAACTGGAGAGAAAATAAAAGAACTTTTCCAAAGAAAATCTGTACAGCTTTTCCCCTCCCCCCAATTTTTTCTCCTTTATTTTTAGGTTTTGGGGGAGAAGGAAATAGAGAATATATCTGTCCTTCTGAAAGCCTGAGCCCTCTCCTTTTCCTGGCTCAAATATCCCAGGTGCAGAAGCAGGGTCCATGACTGACTCCATCAGAACCCCTGGCCAGACCCAGACCCTTGCAGGGACCTAACTCTGACCATCTGAACCATGTTCCCACCACATTCCTGCTCCTTTCAGGAGCAGCTGCAGTGCTGGGGGTGGTTTCTGGAGCTGTTCTGGGTTTCTGGAGCTGTTCAGGGTTTCTGGAGCTGTTCTGGTTTCTGGAGCTGTTCAGGGTTTCTGGAGCTGTTCTGGTTTCTGGAGCTGTTCTGGGTTCTGGAGCAGTTCGGGGTTCTGGAGCTGTTCTGGTTTCTGGAGCTGTTCTGGTTTCTGGAGCTGTTCTGGATTTCTGGAGCAGCCCAAGTTTCTGGAGCTGTTCAGGGTTTCTGGAGCTGTTCAGGGTTTCTGGAGCTGTTCAGGGTTTCTGGAGCTGTTCTGGTATCTGGAGCTGTTCAGGGTTTCTGGAGCAGTTCTGGGTTTCTGGAGCAGTTCTGGGTTTCTGGAGCTGTTCTGGGTTCTGGAGCTGTTCTGGGTTCTGGAGCTGTTCTGGGTTTCTGGAGCTGTTCTGGGTTTCTGGAGCAGTTCTGGGTTTCTGGAGCTGTTCAGGGTTTCTGGAGCTGTTCTGGTTTCTGGAGCTGTTCTGGTTTCTGGAGCAGTTCTGGGTTTCTGGAGCTGTTCAGGGTTCCTGGAGCTGTTCAGGGTTTCTGGAGCTGTTCTGGTTTCTGGAGCAGTTCTGGGTTTCTGGAGCTGTTCAGGGTTTCTGGAGCAGTTCTGGGTTTCTGGAGCTGTTCTGGTTTCTGTGGCAGCCCAGCAGGTGCCAGGGTGGTTCCTGGTCTCTCTCCATGTGGCACAAAGCACTGTCCCCCCCAGCCCAGCTCCTTTTCCAGCTCCCTCAGACAATTCCAGCAGTGTTTCCCTCCTCCTGCTCTCCCAGTTCTTTTTTACTGCAGCAGCACTTCAGGGCTGTGCTGTGAGCAGGGCTGACCTTCCCACTGGTCCTGTCTTTTTAACTTATGGCTTCTCCCATCAGGGAACATCAGGGCAGGGTTCTGCTGCCGTGAACTCAGAGGTGAGCCATTCTGAAACACTCACGCCAAGATCCAAAAGAAAAAATTATCTAAGTAATGCTAAAAATCAATGACAATTAACATTTCAATGCTTTGCAGAGTTGGTCTTTTGAGGTGACAACTATTGAGAACTATTTGGGTTTTAATGAAAATCTTGATTTTTGGTAACCGTGGCAATGGGAAGATGGATTGAGCTGAACTTTTCATTATTATTATTTCTCTGAGGGCAGAAACAGAAACAAAGTTCTGAGTAAGGAGAGCCTTTTCCAGAAAATGTTACAAATATTTCAGCTGTGTGGAGAATGGAAAAGCCATTCCCAGAGGAATGGGAATCTCTGGGAAGTGATTGTGTCCTTTCTGCCTGGAATGAAGCCAGTATCAAAAATGGGACTGAAAAGGATATTAAGTATACACATCACATGTATTTATTAGCATACATTCTGTATATTTTAGATCAACTTCTCCTTCTGAATGATTTTTTATTTTTATTGTTTTGAACAATAGTCCAAGGCACTTGGTTTGTACTGGACTTTAATCCATGGGGGCCTGAGTATCTCACAAGATAAATGGGATTCAGTGGAATTTCATTTTGTATTTGCCATCACAGAGGATTTGCTAACATTGCCTAAACCCTCTGTTCTATTTCTTGGTGCAAAAATCCTGCACAGATCTTGCTGGGAGAAGAGAAAAGAAGTGAGGCAGACACACAGCATGAGAAATCCTCCCTGAAACACAAGCTCAGACACATTCCCAGGCAGCCAAAGCTGGGAACTGTAATGAGCAGCATTAGGAAATATCAATATCATTACCAGAAAGGTACACAAGAGATAGAGAGCTCCAGTTAATAGGGAACAAATTTATTCCAGAGCCTGTTACATGAGGGTAACAACAACCAGTGCTATTCCTAGGAGCACCTGGAGCTTACCAGGACAGACACAGCCTGATTTTATTGGATTATAGCTTTTATTGTCCCTTGAAACATCACTCTGAAATGGCTCCTTCTCTTCACTTACTAATAAGTGCTTTGGAAATTCATTTGGAAATCACAACCCTTCCCCTGAATTCCAGATTTGCATGGTAATTCCAGGGAATTTGTCTTCCCAGAGCTAAGGAAGCATCCCTGTGTTCCCCAGTAGCGTGGGCCCACAGGGACCCTGCAGAGCAGAGGGAGAGGAGGAAGGTTCCAACACATCACAGCTACTTCAGCACAAAGGGCTTTCCTTGGACCAGAAAAACTTATTTTCTTGATGCCTGAATTATGTCAGAAGATATAATTAAGCAAAAAGAAGAAGAGCTGAGCTCTTCAAAGCCAGCCAGGAAATGGAAAGATGGGTATCTGGCTTCCTGCTGGTCTTTGAAGAGCTGTACCACCCCCACAGCTGATGGAGCACTTGAAGCTGGTCTTAAGGAGAAGTGTTTGCTAAACCTGGAAAAGATCTGTCCCTGCTGTATGAACTGGTGTGCAAAGCTCTCTGCTCCTGATTGTTGTTCTTGGAACAGCACAAACAAACACCAGCTCAGCCTTATACATTCTTTACTGAGCTTGGCTAAATAAGCAAGAGATAAATCTACTGGTAATGCAATTAAGTGATAATTATAAAGAAATGCATATGCAATTACTTCCCCATCCTCATTAAAGTTGAATGAATGCTTATGGGTTTAACTACCTTTTAACTACAGAGCACAGGAAAGTTAATTAGAGAGTTGTGAAATTTTACATTTTAACTTTTCCTAGAGGAAGGGTGACAATAACTGCCTGGAAAACAAGGCCTGGAGTTCTTGGAGAGAAAAATACAGCCCCACATTTTGTACAAAGCAATTAAGAGTGCAAGCAAAGCGTGTTAATAAAAATTCAATTATACATCTATTACATGTGCAATTCCCAACTGCAGCAGGATTTTTATCTGTGATAGACCCTGCATTTCCATCAGAAAAATCAACTGGAGATGGTTTCTAATAAAGCTTTAGTAAAAAAATGCAACAAAAGAGATTAAGGCTTATTAAGAGCTGTCAAATGAGAGTTGCTGAGTGTGATGAGGAAGACCCTGAAGAGCATTAGTGTTGGAACATGGAATTCAGTGGTGGCACATGGAATTCAGTGTTAGGACATGGAATTCAGTGGTAGCACATGGAATTTGGTGTTAGGACATGGAATTCAGTGGTGGCACATGGAATTCAGTGTTAGGACATGGAATTCAGTGTTAGGACATGGAATTCAGTGGTAGCACATGGAATTTGGTGTTAGGACATGGAATTCAGTGTTGGAACATGGAATTCAGTGTTAGGACATAGAATTCAGTGTTAGGACATGGAATTTAGTGTTAGGACATGGAATTCAGTGTTGACACATGGAATTCAGTGTTAGGACATGGAATTCAGTGCTGGCACATGGAATTCAGTGTTAGGACATGGAATTCAGTGGTAGCACATGGAATTTGGTGTTAGGACATGGAATTCAGTGGTGGCACATGGAATTCAGTGGTGGCACATGGAATTCAGTGGTGGCACATGGAATTCACTGTTATGACATGGAATTTAGTGGTGGCACATGGAATTCAGTGGTGGCACATGGAATTCAGTGTTCAGGAGTTACATTTACCCCTCAGACACCAGGGCCTCACCCAAGTGCCTCAGAGGTGACTCTGACCAGAGACATGGAAGGGGTCTGGCTGCCAAGCCCGTGGGAATGGGGAGAAATTCCAGTAACACCCCAAATAACACCCTACAGTTTAGGTTTCCCCTTGATGCAGAATTCTGAGCTGTAGGTTTGGGGTGGCCATCCCTGCACACAGCTGGTTCATGGTACTGAGTGCTCCCAGGAAGGGTTTTACAGAGATTAAATTAAATTAAATTAAATCAAATCACATATGACAACAGCAGAAGCTGAAGGGCCTGGAGCAGGAAGTTTGGATTTTCAACCTCTTGTTCTTTGGGCAGTTAATCTGCTGAGCACCAGCCACTTCTGGTGACACTGAAAATAAGCCCAGACATCCAAGTGGCTATGAGTCTTAATTTAAGAAATACAGGAAAAAAAACAGGGAAAGGCCTGGGTTACCAGGAGGATGTAGCATCCCATGAACTCCCTCTCCTCAGCCAATTCCCAAGGGCATTGCCTTGGAAAGACTCACCTCAGAGTTCATTCCTCCTGAGGTACAGACAAGTCTCCTCATGGACCTCTGGCTCACTGATCTCTCTATTTCACAGCCTCCCCTGCTTTCTCCTTTCCCTGTTTCCTCCCTGGTTGGATACCCCTGGTGGTTGCCCCTCTCCCCTGGACACCAATCCCCTTTGCCCTGTCCTTATCTCCCCCAAATCCCTTCCCATTCCCAGGCTGTCCAGAGCAAGTGCTTGCTCTCTTTTTGCCTGAGCTTCCCTCCAGCATCTGCAGAGAATGAACCTCTCTGGATTCAACTGTTGTAAAAGGAGCCCTCTGCCTGTCTCGCTGAGCCAGCTCTGGTGATGTGTGGTGAATGTCTGAGTTGCCTGAATGTCAATGCAACCAGCTTTTCCACAGGAGATGCTTGTTGGAAACAGATAATAGCAGCAGCACCCACCTTCCACCTCTGTCACTTTTTTGAGGGATGATGACAGTCAGCAGCTGTTTGTGAGTCCTTCTCCTTATGGAGCTCCCAGGCCACAACCTGTGAGCTGTGCCCTGGTCACAGCTGCAGGAAAAGAGCAAAGTGTTGGAGCCAGGTACTGTGGCAGTGGGCATTCCTGGGAGAAAAGCATTCCAGGAGAGAGCAGGAGGCCAGACAGACTGTCCTGCTCAGAGCTGTCTCATTCTGGCACATTGCCACCACAAAATTATCACCAGGGCAAGATTCCACCCCAGAGACAGCTGACAAACCAGGAGGAAAATTCAGCACCATCAGGACAGCCTGAGTGCTGGCCTGCATGCTACAAAAAGGGCACTTTAGCAGCTGGGAGTTTATGGCTGAGGAATCACTCTGGGCAAAACTTCCCAAAGGCTTCAGGGAGGGGAGAATCATGGTGAGTCCAGAGCTTTGGTACCATGGGGCTGAGGGTGGGGACACAAAAACAGGGTTGGGGTACAGGTGTTTGAATGTGCTGGACTGAAAACATCTGGTTTCATCTTCATCTGGGGTGTATCCACATCTGGGGTGTATCCATTGTTGGGAAGGATGAAAGTTTGACAAGAAAGTCTCACAGATATGTGTGCTTAGCAGAAAGATTTTTGAATGTTGAGTCTGATGAAGGAATAGAGATGGAAGCAAGTTTTGATATAGAAGAAAAGAATTGCCTAGCCAGTCTTACTGGATAACCAAGGAGGCAAAGGGCAAAGGGTGTGTTAGTTAGAAGGTGTTTTTATGGCTTAGAGCAAAGGATAAACCCACCCCAAACAAGATGTTTTTACCAAGCAGAAAGATAGGACGGGCAAACAAGTCAGCAAAGTTGCAAGTAGAAAAAAGGTCTGAGAATTTTCCACTGCAAGAAAACTGAATAACAACTTCCAGCTTAACCTGTAATGTACTGACTTTGAGTGATTGGAGAACAATAATGTGAATTATAGTGGTTATGAATGATAGTGGTTATGATAGGCTATAGACAAAAGTTAAGGTATAGATTGGTTCTATTGTATGAAGATGCTCAGCAAAGAAAAGTATATAATGCATTGTAACCAAAAGAAAAGTCTATAATGCATTGTGACCTAAACTAAGGGTCTCCAGGCCTGCCTGCAGCTGGAGCTGACAGCTGTAGGCACAGCTCTGTCACCCACCACCCTGGACTGCTGTAATCTCTTGGATGTAATAAACTGCATTTTGGATACAATAAACTGCATTTTGTACACAATGAACTGCATTTTGGAGAGCCACCTGGAGTCCTGCATCTCATTTAGGTTCTTACAATCCACATCTGGTGTGTATCCTCATCTGGTGTGCATCCACATCTGGGGTGTATTCACATCTGGTGTGTATCCATATCTGGTGTGTGTCGGGGTTGTACTGCCAGACACTGTGGGATTCATATGGGAGAATGGAAATTCCTGTGAAATCCTAGGGTCTGTCTGTGTCCATCTGGATGATCTCAAGGGTCAGACAGAGATTCACCAGTTTTTTTCTTGGTTCTTTCTCTATTTTTTCCCTGTTTGCCCTCAAACACCTCCACCTCAGAACAAAAGGTAGCTGAAAAACACCTGCCTAACACATTTCTGAATATCCTGGTGATCCTTTGGGTGAAGTGGCTTCCTACACCATCTGCCAGCACAAAGGACAAATAGAAAAGGTCAATCCAACACCGTGACCCTGGCATTGTTTCTTGCACATCTCGGCTTTGTTTTCCTCTGAAGCTTGGGATTTCAGCCTTTCATGCCTTCCTCATTTCTCCTGCCCTCAGCCAGGGTCACTTGGCCTTGGCCAGAGCAGCCTGGAGAGGGAAATTGGTCTTTTTTTGGGACAAAGAGCTGAACTGCTTGGAGGGCTGGGAGATTACAGGAGGTAGTTCAGGAGCTGCTTCTCTTCACTTTCCATGGCAATACCCGAATGTGAGGATGGGTTTAATAAAGGGACTCTTTCATCAGTTTCTTGTATTGCTGAAAGCCACAATATTGGTACACTTTATTGCAGCACATGAAGGCAAACAGAGAATAAACCCCTGAGTCTGTCTCTTGCCACTCTCTGATCCACCAGGAGAGTTTTTGCCTTGCAGGTGATTCCTGAGGCTGTGCCCAGTTCAGGGTTCAGAGCACAGCAGCTGCTGGGCACAGGTGGACTCTGTCAGCCCCAGGGTTAAACCCATCAGCCTTGCTGTAAGCTGAGTTTACCATCAAAAGCCACCTCCTACTTCCCAAATGCAAACAGATCCTCCAGCATGGTATTGAATCAGAAACTATTTTTAAATCTAAAAAGGGTCTGATTTCCACCTGAACTTCTGGGTCTGTTGCACAACAAAAAAGTCCCTGAATCAGATAAAGAAATTTAATTCTGTCATTATCTGGGGACAGAAATTGACACATTTTTGTTCATAAGCATTCAAGAAATGTTACTGCAAGTGTTAAATTCACTCCAGAGTCCTGTGAGAGATGGATATCTCTGACTGCTGATTATAATTAGAATCACAGAGCTTTGGTGAGGTTTTTAGTCTCTTCATTATAGGAATATAATTGTGTTTGGTAATTGCCACAAAGTTGCAGATCTCCTTCTCAGCTTTGGCCTCGATGCTTTGCTTTGATTTGCAATAGAGGCTTTGTATTCCAAGAGCTTTTGGAAATGGTGTGAGGTTTGTGCAGCATTTTTAATGCTTTCAGTGACTACACCCTAAAAAGTCCTGGTGTCAAAGTTCTCAAGCAGGAAAGAAAATGGTGTTACAGACAGCTGTCTGTGCTGGCTCTGCTGGGGTGGGGATGGAGGCCAAATTCCACATTTTCCTGGAGCCAGAGGGCACCAGGAGTTTTCCCTAATAAGCCACCTTGGCCCAGGACAGCAGAGATGGATCCATCCCATGGCCTTTGGGCAAGGAACATGAGCAAACTCTTCTGGGCACTGACACCAAACAAAGCCATCAGAGCCTTGGTGGCTGGAGCACAGGGACCTCCCCAGAAACCAAATCAGCTCCTTTCCATCCTTAATGGCTTTGTGAGATGCCTGAAATGGGCACTGAGGGACTCTAATCACCTAAATACCATTTATTTACCTTTGTACTTCAGCAGAAAATAGAACAAGAGACTCCTAGAAACAAATCCAACCCAAACTGGAAAAAAGAGAAAATTCTACAACAGAAAAGGAGACTAAACCTGGTGTGTCCTGACATTGCCACACAGAAATCCTTCAATTTAAAGCAGCATTTAACACACAACTGTGCCAAAGGCAACCTGAAGATGTTCTGTCATATCTCATTTATGCTGCAACGCCACAGCAAAAAGGAAGAATTCCCTGTCAGCACAGCAGTCCTTTTCTTCCTAAGGCTAAACAAAAATCACCAAGGAATTGGAGGCACTGATGAAGAAGGTGAGATGTGAAATATCCTGATTTTCTAGCCCTGTGGAAAATGTCTTAGACAGCAGAGAAGGTTTTGCTGCAGCTATCAGAGACTCGGGTGCCACAGGAATTTGGCAGCTTCCCCCTTGGCTTGCAGGGAGCAGGCTGGGGGTGCTGGCCCATCAGTGCTAACAACACAGGCTCACAGTTTGTGTGCACCTCCCTATGGAACCACGCTCAGGCATGGCTGGAGCAGCAGTGACACAAAGGAACAGACTCCTGCACCTCCACTTCAGCTCGGAAAACAAAATCTGTGACTCAAGGGGAGAGTGGGGCCTAAGGGAGTTCAGCAACACTTAGGAATCCCCACCCTGAGAAGGAAGGGGCCATTTCCCAAGGCTCACTTTGCTCCCAAACACCACAGGGGAAATGCCCAGGGCCAGGCTGGACAGGGCTTGGAGCAACCTGGGGTGGGGGAAGGTGTCCCTGCCATGGCAGTGCTGGCTCTGGGTGATCCTCATGGTCTCTTCTAAGCCAATCCATTCCAGGATTCACTAAGGATGATATCATTATTTTTCTCTTACCACCAAGGTGTCCTAGATTGTCAAGAAAATTGTATTCTATTACCATCTGTATGGCAGTTATCTTCTGTTCAGTGGGCAGCTTTCCTTATCTCTTCAACAACTGGGGAGACACCTGCTGATAACAGCTATTGAGTGTCCCTGCATGACTGATAAGAGCTACAGCATCCCACTGGGAGATGTGAGCCCAGAGGGAGGAGCCAAGCATTGCTACCTGGGTATAATCTGGAGATTCTGGAACACCAGCACAGCTTCCCCACTGGATTTCCCAGAGGAACAGCAGCTGCCTCTGCCCCTGGATCTTCAGAGGCAGAGACTGCACCTTTCTCCAGGATCCCTGCTCCAGCAGAACCAGCCCTGACACTGCAGGAGGGCTGAGCCACAATTCCAATGGGACTGCTCCCAACACCCTGACCCACAGGGTGTCAGGTTGTGTTCTGACTCTGGCAGTGTTGGTTTAGTTTACTGCATTGTTTATTTTGTCCTTTTATTTTCTTTCCTATTGAAGAACTGTTATTTCTGCTCCCATATTTTTTTGCCTGAGAGCCCCTTAATTTAAAATTTGTAACAATTCCTGAGGGGGGTGGGAGAGGGTGGGGTGTTACATTTTCCATTTCAGGAGAGGCTCCTGCCTTCCTTAGCACACACCTGGCTTTTAAAACCAAGACACAAGTCAAGCTGTGGTGTCCTTGTCTCCAAACACTTTAGCAGAAAGTCCTGCTTAGCTTCTCTCCACTCTCATTTCCATCCAGCCTCCAGCCAGAATTCAACTGAAAAATGGAATAGGAAACAAGGAAAACGCTCAGCTGCTCCAAACTCAGCTGGGTTTGAGGAGCTGGGCTCCTGCCACCAGTGTTGATGGAACAATTGTGTTTGGCTGCTAGAAAATCTTTTGCATTGAAAATTATTCCAATGCTGTTGTGTTCCAAATCCATGCCTCCAGCACAGACTTCTCCCCCATCCCCATCCTGCTGTTTGCTGCATGAGGAAAACCTGGGCTGGTTTAAAGAGCAGCAGTCAGTGTTCCATGGCCTGTTTGTGGCTGTCAGAGGAAAGTCCTTTGGGAGGATCAGTCAGCGAGGACTTGGAGAAGCCACGGACATTTTTAGGATGAGAAAGGAGAAATTATTGAAGACAAGGCCTGAAGAAACTGTCTGGATTTATACTCAGCTATAATTTTCCATGAAAATGGAACCATATCTTTCCTGTCACTGCACTGATTAATTAACCTGTCTTTTAATGTCAAACCTGAGACACTTCCAAGCCAGTTTTGCTGATAATTTGGACGTTTCATTCCTTTGCAACAGTTAAAACTGATAATGAGGACTATGAGAAATATCCCAGAGCAATCTCTCCAGCTTTCCTAGAGGAGGTTTTAAGGCTGTAAAGGATGGTTTGACTCATTCTACCGAACATTTTAAATTTTCTGACACTGAACCTCCTAGAATTTTGTGTTAGAAACACTGATAGGGAAAATTCATCATGGCTCTGGGTGTAAATTCTTTATGTGGGGATTAAAAACTGGAAATTTGGTCCCCTGAATTTTCTCCTCTATCTGTGAGCAGGAATGGACCAAGTGGGTTTGGTCTCCCCTCGGCTGAGTTGTACCTGAGTACTTCCAGCATCCTCAGTTTCTCCTCAATTCCTCCCTTCTAATGGTGCCAAAATCCAATTTGCATGATGTCATGGCTAAAAAGGACCCCCAGAAATCCCACTAGGCTGCAATCGAAACATCCTGATTGCACTCAGATTTGTTCTGCATTAATTACAACGCAGTACAAACCAACTTCCTACTCCCTGCTTTGATCTTTTTTGAAGAATAATCACAAGAACATCCAGCAATAACAGCACTAAACCATCCAGGGGTTCAGGAGTCCTTTAGAGTCTGCCTGGGGCAGAATGACCCAGGCTGGTTTAATACATGCATTAAATACCTGAAACACCAATCTGAAAATCCCATGAAACTAAAGGGGAACAAACCTTTTTCAATAAGATTACATGACCAAAAATGTCAGGATTGGAGCATTAACAGCATTAACATGGACTGGAAATCCCAGCCCAGAGCTGGCTGGAAATGGTGCTTCTGCTGCCACACTGCTCAACAGTGAGCACTGGTGTGCTATTAAAGTAGTGTTGTGAGGAAAAGAACACAATTTGGGGTTGTTCTGTCCCAGTGCTTGCCCGCCTGCTGTCGAAACCCAGGAAATTCCTCTGACTGCCCTGGAGGCTCAGAGACCTTGGCATGGAGTCACAGACACCTGTGCCTTTGATTTTAGCCCATGGAAACAATTACCAACTTTGTGTGAAGAGTTACAAGCCACAAGGATTTGAATAGAATGACAGTGAATTTGTCACTGGGTGAAAAAGTAGAATTTTGGGGTTTTAGAATGGGGGTTCAGGAAGCAAGATAGAGGAATCTGGGTGTGTCCTGTCCTTCTCCTTCTCCTTCTTGTCCTCCATCTTCTGCTGTGCTGGTGGCACTTTTGGATTGGTTTAGAGTAGAGACAGACTGTCTAACATAGGTGACAGGCATTGGAAAATTATTGTAAATAAAGTACAGGTAGTTCTCAGTATAAAAAGATAACACCACCCCAAGGGCAGTCAGTGTGCCTCAACCCAACGTGCTGGACAGATCTCAGCAGGTCAGAGAAAGAATGTTATAGATAACAGAAAATAAACAACCTTGAGAACCAGAGCCAAGGAACCCTGTCTGCTTCTTTGGTCTCAGGGCTGGGAAAAAGAGACTTTCCAACACCTTGGGGTCATCTCGTCACCAGAGAACCCATCAGGCTGCCTGTGTGCCCTGGGTCCCTTGGGGGCAGACCTGGCACTTTGGCATGGGTTTATTTGGCATGGAGGGATGCTGAGGTGTTGTGGGTCCCAGGACGAGGTGAGAGATGAGAATTGATGCCAAGTTTTCAGAAGGCTGATTTATTATATTATTATATTATATTAAAAGAAAATTATATACTGAAACTATATTAAAGAAACAGAAAGGAGACATCAGAAGGCTAAACAAGAATGAATAATAAAACTCATGAGTGACCAGAGAGTCCCACACAGCTGGACTGGGATTGGTCATTAATTAAAAACAATTCACATGGAACCAATCAAAGGTGCACCTGTTGGTGAGCAACCTCCAGACCACATTCCAAGCAATCCGATAATTATTGTTTACATTTATTTTCTGAGGATTCTCAGCTTCTCAGGAGAAAAATCCTGGGGAAGGGATTTTTCAGGAAATATCATGGTGACAGAGGGATTCCAGATTTGGACTCTGTGGTCTCAGAGATCTTCTCCAACCCCCGTGATTCTGTGATTCTGTGACTGTACATAGAATTCCACATGGAATCATGGAATCATTGAGGCTGGGAAAGACCTCCAAGACCACCGAGTCCAACCTGTGTCCAATGCCCACCTTGTCCCCAGCCCAGAGCCCAGAGTGCCACCTCCAGCCCTTCCTTGGGCACCTCTAGGGATGGGCACTCCAACCCTCCCTGGGCAGTTCCAAGGCCTGAGCCCCCTTTCCATGGGGAAATTCCTGCTGTGCCCACCCTGAGCTGTTCCCTCTGCTCCTGTCCCTGTTCCCTGGGACACAGCCCAACCCCTGGGCTGTCCCCTCCTGTCAGGAGCTGTGCAGAGCCACAAGGGCCCCTGAGCCTCCTTTGCTCCAGGCTGAGCCCCTGCCCAGCTCCCTCAGCCCCTCCTGGGGCTCCAGCCCCTTCCCAGCTCCATTCCCTGCCCTGGACAATGTGTTCCAGGCCTTAACTCTGCTCTGGGATAGCTGGGATTTGGGAACATGCTTTGTAGAGTCTGCTCTCCCCAAAACTAACAAAAGCCCTTACAAGTCAGCCCATTTATCATTCCAGAAGGGAATTTTCTCACCAATTTTCAAATCAGAACCCCCTCAAATCGCAGAGCTAATCATCCACTGATTTCCTGCTGGGTTTTGCTCTATAATTTCCAAGGCTGCATCCAGAGGCTGGGCTGGAATGGCAGTTCCTTTGTGTTCTGGAGTTCTCTGAATGGATCTGATTACAGAGTCAGGGGATTAAAGGGGCTGTCAAGTGGAAAGGACAACTTCAATAGAGCCAAGTTTAGTGCTTGGAGGAACTGGAGTCAGGAAAAGGAATGCAAATAATTCACCACTAATGCAATTTTTTGTTGTATTTGTGCCAGATCTGAAGAGGTACTTTGCAAACAGACTTTATTTTGTTTCTGCGGCTCTCAGAACATTTAAATGGTCTCAGTTTTTAAAAATCCTACATTGTCTGTGTCACACTGAGATCTGTCTCTTTAATGTTCAGGAAAAATGTCCCAGAATGGGTTGTCCTGTGCCTGGGGCCTGACTGAGCTGAGCCAGGCTCTGAGAGATTAAAGGGGCTTAACTTGTCATGAAAGATGGGGGAACTTCGAGAGGTGTCTTCATCGAGGCGATTAAAGCTGCAGGTACAGCCTGATGCTGTCTCCACATGTCAGGTGTGAGAGACGGGGAAAGGAGTGATTTCCTAAGGTAGACATTTTCAGTTTGGTACTCCAAGAAGTGTAAAATCCTGAGAACACCACAGTGACAGCATTTCTTGACAAGGAGAAAAGCAAACAGGGCAAACAAGCATTTGTGAGGTAGTCAGGAAGTCCCTTTTCAGAAGGTCCCAGGATGAAAATAGAATATCTTGGACTTGGAGATAGGAGAAATAGAAGGAAAGGGGAGAAGAGGGAAAAAAAAACCCAACCAACTCAAGAAAACCCCAAAAAAATCCCCACAAAATAACAAAAAAAAACCCAAAACAACCAAAACCCTCCCCCAAAAAACTAAACAAAAAAACCCCAAAACAAAATAAAACAAAAAACAAAAACAAAACCCCAAAACCAAAACAAAAACACAAACACAAACAAAAAAAAAAAAAAAAAAAGGGAAAAAAAGGCAGGGGAGGGAGGTGGTTGTTTAATTTTTAGGGAAGTTGTTGTTTCCTAATTTCCAATGAGGTCTCCTCTCCATGTGCAAAGGATGGGCTCTGCCCTTCCTCCTCTCACTCTCCCCAGGGCAGGGGTGGCATCCCTGTCCCAGGAGCGATTTAAAAGTCTGGGGCACTGGAGAGATAGTCAGTGATGAACCTGCCACTCCTGGGTTCATGCTTGATCTCAGAGGGCTTTCCCAACCTCCTGTGGCTCTGCAGTTCTGTGTTTGAGCTCTCCAGGGGCCACCAGGGCTCTGCAGTGCAGCTGAACCTTCAGTGTTGCTCTGCCGGTACCAGCTGGACACCCTGGGGACGTGGCAGCTCCTGAGCCCGGCTCTGGCTGTGCCACAGCAGCAGCAGTGGCTGGGTGTGACAGCCAGCACAACCAGGACCTGGCGCAGGGGTGTCACAGACATCTTTTTATCAAAATCCTTTCTTAGGATTTTTTCTTCCTGGGAAGCTGAGATGCTCCAGGAACAAAATGTAAACAATGGTTATCCGCTGCTGTGGAATGCAATTTTTGGTGGCTTTTTGATTGGCCCATCTTGAATGTTTATAATTAAAGGCCAATCAAGGCCGAGCTATCTCAGACAGAGTCTGAGACAGCTACCTTTTGTTATCATTCTTTTCCTTTCTATTCTTAGCTTAGCTAGCCTTCTGAGGTGAAATTTTTCCTTCCATTCTTTAGTATAGCTATAATGTAATATACATATCATAAAATAATAAATCAAGCCTTCTGAAATATGGAGTCAGATCTACATCTCTTCTCTCATCCTGAAAACCCCTGTGAACACTGTCACACCGGGGCTCTGAACTGGTCACCCAGCACAGCTGGGACCTGGCACCGGGGCTCTGAACTGGTCATTTGGCATCCCAACACCCAGGATCTGACACCAGGGCTCTCTGGTGCTCCTTCAGCATCCCAGAACCTGGGACTGGCACCGGGACTCTGTCCTGTTCCTGCATCGTCCCAGCACCCCGGACCTGGCACTGGGGCTCCCTCCTGCTCCCGCAGCATCCCAGCACCCGGCCCCGCTGTTCACAATCATGAAAGGTCCAAATTCCCCTGGATTTCCCTGCAGCCCCATCTTCCCCTCAGTCAGAGACTGTGTCTCTCTCTAAGGGATGATTCCCCCTCCCAAAGCTCCCCCTCCGTGCTGACATTTTACCCTGCCGGTGTTCCCTGATGCATCCTCCCTGCTCTGTGTCCATGGCGACCGCGGCTTTCCTTGGGCAGCGTGGGAGGCACTGGGACCCCGGCTCAGCTCCCACGGCCCAGCAGGGGCTGATGCTCCTCCTGCCCAGCACGTGGGGACAGGGCAGCCCCTCTGCTCACTGGGATTATTCACTGAACTGGAGATGGGCACTGGGTGAGCAGTGCCTGCTGCTCCACACTGCTGGGCATTGGATGAGCAGCACCTGCTGCCCCACACTGCTGGGTGAGCAGGGCCTGCTGCCCCACACTGCTGGAGCTGGGGTGAGCAGGGCCTGCTGCCCCACACTGCTGGGCATTGGGTGAGCAGCACCTGCTGCCCCACACTGCTGGGTGAGCTGGGCCTGCTGCCCCACACTGCTGGGGGCTGGGTGAGCAGGGCCTGCTGCCCCACACTGCTGGGCATTGGGTGAGCAGGGCCTGCTGCCCCACACTGCTGGGGGCACAGGGTGAGCAGGGCCTGCTGCCCCACACTGCTGGGGGCACAGGGTGAGCAGGGCCTGCTGCCCCACACTGCTGGAGCTGGGGTGAGCAGGGCCTGCTGCCCCACACTGCTGGGGGCTGGCCAGCTCTGGATGGCGAGGGAGAGGAGGAGAGGAAATGCACTGGGAGCACTTGGCAGTGCCCAGGGTTGATCATTGCTTTGGCAGAATTTCTGCTGCCACTGGACTTCAATTAGCGACCGTGGATAAGTTGATGCAACATTGCAGCTGTTTTCTGTATTTTAGGTGGTTATTTCAGTGCCCCTCAGATGTTCTGTGCCCAGAAAAAAACCCCAAACCCACAATTTAAAAGCACAACACCTCCCATGATGAGGAAACAATTAAGAAGTGTTGATAGAATTGATCCCATCTGCAGGATCTCAGCCAGACAGGAAATCCCAAAGAAAGCCATCAACACTTCAGCTGTGCAGGGCTCCATAACTGAAGTGTCCCCTTGTCTTGGCAGGAACACATCCACGTTCACGTGGGTAAACTGAGGCACCAAGAAATGGATATCAATTATTAATTACTAAGTGAAAACCAGACCTTGGGGGTGAGATTCTCAGGGCTGTGCTGTTCCATGAGAGTTTTCTTGCTTAGCTGGGCATCTTTAGAGGATTTCTGAGGGTTGAGAGCAGCCATCACCAATTAACAGATTTAACGCAGTGAGGATGAACAGCTGCTCTGTGCCCTGGGAGCATTTTAACAACACCCACTGGAATGCTCAGGCATCCCCTGGGAGAGGGAAATGAGCCATTGCCGAGCCCCTCCCAGCCCAGCGCTCCTCAGCTCCTCCTGGGTTCCCCAGGAAGGGGCAGGGGAGCAGGCAGATCCCTCTGGGAGGCAATAATACCTGTCCTGCTTGCTAGAACTGCTGGCAGCGTTTAGAACATTTGAAAAGAATCTCTGCCTAGCCTTCAAGGAGAATGAAAATGTCAAAAGACGTTTGCAAGAACAAAGGGACTCAACAGCTCCTTTTCTTCTGTCTAACATTCTGCTCCAACGAATTTGGGGGTTGAGGAATGAGTTTAGACCAGGACAAAACTCCAAGGCAGAGGAACAAGGAGTGACTCCCAATTGCCCCTGGATCCCTGGCAGTGTCCAAGGCCAGGCTGGGCAGGGCTTGGAGCAGCCTGGGACAGTGGGACGTGTCCCTGGCATGGCAGGGGTGGCACTGGGTGGGGTTTCAGGTCCCTTCCCACCCAACCCACCCCAGGATTCCATGGCCTTGCTGAGGTCACCAGAGGGGTGTGTGTGGTGGGAGAGTCAGTGTTGGTCTCACTTCCCTTCACGGTCCGATGTGTCTCCCAGCCTTGGATGAAGCGAGGATGGCCCCGAACAGAGGGAGGGGAAGGAACAGCAAAGACCAGGCCCATGAAAGAATCGGAAGGCGAATTCTACTGAAATCTTTTATGATAAGTGTCCCTGCCTCCTGTTTTTGCTCTTGACTTCGAAACACAGTGCAATTTTCAGGTGAATTTTATTTCCCAGACCATGTAAGGTAGGTCAGAGCCCTGCAAGGGCTTTAATTCCAAAGCAGCTCCTGTGAGCACTGCAGTCGCTCCCCTGAAGGGGTAATTGCTATTACAGGGAATAAAACAGCACTTTTAATATTTCTGTGTCGTGTCCAACACAAGCAAAGCCCTTTGCTGGTTCCCAGATCCTCATCCATTACTTAACCAGGGACTTGTGGAGTTGTTTCACCGTTCAAAGAGCAAAAAAAGACATCAATGTCTGTTCTGGCACTGCAGAGGCAGGACAGGAGTGGTGCTGCTGGAAATCTGTGACGGTGTTCACAGGGGTCTGAGGATGAGGGAAGAGATGAAGATCTGACTCCATGTTTCAGAAGGCTGATTTATTATTTTATGATATATATTACATTAAAACTATACTAAAAGAATAGAAGAAAAGGTTTCATCTCAGAAGGCTGGCTAAGTTAAGAATAGAAAGGAATGAATGACAAAGGTTTGTGGCTTGGACAGAGAGTCCAAGCCAGCTGGCTGTGATTGACCATTAATTAGAAACCACCACATGAGACCAATCCCAGATGCACCTGTTGCATTCCACAGCAGCAGATAACCATTGCTTACATTGTGTTCCTGAGGCCTCCCAGCTGCTCAGGAGGAAAAAAATCCTAAGGGAAGGATTTTCCATAAAAGATGTCTGCGACAGAAATCTGCAAGCTGCCCATGTTTAGGTTGTTCCAGGCAACCCCACAAAGTGAACAAATGGGAAACCAGGGGAATGCAGAGTGGGAAAGCATGGAAGTTTACTGTCACAGAATGGTTTGTGTTGGAAGGGACCTTAAACCCCTGACATGGCAGGGACACCTTCCACTGTCCCAGGTCACTCCAAGCCCCAATGTCCAGCCTGGCCTTGGGCACTGCCAGGGATCCAGGGGCAGCCCCAGCTGCTCTGGGCACCCTGTGCCAGGGCCTGCCCACCCTCCCAGGGAGCAATTCCCAATTCCCAATCTCCCATCCATCCCTGCCCTCTGGAAGTGGGAGCCATTCCCTGTGTCCTGTCCCTCCATCCCTTGTCCCCAGTCCTTCTCCAGCTCTCCTGGAGCCCCTTCAGGCACTGAACGGCTGCAGTTGCATCACTCTGGAGCCTCCTCTTCTCCAGGCTTTCCTGATTTAAGGGAAGATAACAAGGATGACCAGAAACAATAACATTTGCAGGAGTAATTGATCTGTACTGCAACTTGGGATGAAAGCAACCTTCAAGAAGTCAATATTTCTCATTCTCTGTGGAACAGGTGTGAGCTATGTAAATATGTTTGTTTCACTTGAAACTTTGTTTAAATTGGGAAGGTTTCATGGCAGTATTTGCAGCTCATGGTGTTGCTTTATATCATAAATGCTGACAGTGGCTTTGCAGCATGCAGCACAAAGAGCAACATCCAGGTTTTAACAGAATGGAAGCTGCTATAGAAAAGAAAAAAGTAAAACATTTTAGATTGTCATAAGGAACCAGCAGCAAGAGGAGAATGAAAGGGTAAAGTTCACATTGCAGTAAAAATATGAACATCCCACAAGCTGTGAATTTATTGATAATTTTAATGGAAACAAATTGGATAGGTTTAAAAAGGAAAAGCAAAATAAAAGACCACAGTTTTCCATTAGAAATACAAGATTCCTAGTGAGCTGAAATTACCCTAAACTCTCTGGTGCTGTCTGAAGCAGAGCACAAAGCAGCAGGGACCCCTCAGTGTTCTTGAGGGATGCAAGGAGAACAGTGAAATCTGAACTTCCATCTCTATCTGTGATTTTCCATAGCTGATGGATGTCAGGACTGGCAGCCCCCACACTCCTGTCAGGCCTGGCAAACCTCTGCTCTCCTCCAGGGCAGTCATTATTTAATATTTTTAAGCCAAGTTTGAAATGTGGCACCTAAAGGTGCCCCCAGAGCCATGCTCTGGCCTCAACAGGAGCCCCAGAAAGCAGAGAGGGAGCTCTGCTGGGCACCCATCACATCATAGAACCAAGGCAGCCCTTGGGTGTTTCCATTGCTGCTGGAATGAACTTCAGCAGTGTTCACTTCACCAGAGGAGGAATAAATCAGCTGAGTGGGATGGAGTTCCCTGCCAGGGCTCAAGGGAAGCAGCAGCACTCTGAGGAAGGACAGGAAGAGGATTAGGGTAGGCAGGGATGAGTCACAGAGCCAGGAGGATCCTGCAGGGATAGGATTGGGTTTGTGGTGGGAAAACCTTACCCCAGGGAAGCTTTTGGCTGTTTATCCCCGTGCCATCCTTCCCTGGGCTGCTTTGAGGGAGTGGGGATGTTCCCCAAGGAGCTGGTGGGGGAAATCAAGGGACAGGAGGAGGAGGAGGAGGTGGTGAAGGAGGAGGCATTGGTGTTTCTCCTCGGCCTCAGCTGCCTTTCCTCAGCTGCCTGTGGAGAGAGGTGACTGAGCACAGAGCAGCTGGAATTCCAGCCTGGAGCAGAGGAGGCTCAGGGGCCCTTGTGGCTCTGCACAGCTCCTGACAGGAGGGGACAGCCCAGGGGCCAGGCTGTGCTCAGGGAACAGGGACAGGAGCAGAGGGAACAGCTCAGGGTGGGCACAGCAGGAATTTCCCCATGGAAAGGGGGATCAGGCCTTGGAACTGCCCAGGGAGGGTTGGAGTGCCCATCCCTGGGGGTGCCCCAGAGGTGGCACTGAGTGCTCTGGTTTGGGGGCAGGGTTGGGACCAGGCACAGGTTGGACTCTATGGTCTGGGAGGTCTTTCCCAACCTCACTGATTCTGGGGATCTGTGGGAAAATCCTCACCCCTTTTAAGCACAAACCTGTTGTTCTCCAACCTGGCCCTCCCCTTTTTGCTGTCTCCGCCTTGTCCTGTGGATTTCCTGAAGCTCAGTTGAAAAACAGGTGGGGACTTTTCCTTCATCTGAAGCCACTCCTTTTCTTTATTTTTACCTACTGAGGATAAAACCTGATCTGCTGAAGGCAATGTGGGTTAATGCAAAAAAGGAGAAAAACTAATTAAGACACAAAGGTGCCTGTCCCCTTCTGCTGAAGGACAGAGAGCAGAGCAAAGAGGAGCATCCACTGCCAGTGCAGATTAAATTGGGGTGCTGGCTCCTGTCTTAGAGAAACAGAATCATTTCAAAGAAATACATTTATATTTCAGCTTGAGCATCCCTTTCTCATCTGGGAATGAAATAATTCCAGTGTAGCAGCATCCCTCTGTTTCTTAGTAACCATGGAGCCAGACTGATGAATTGAATTTCTGTTCTGGCCACATCTTCCTACTCCCTTTAGACAAAAAGAGCACAGCTCTGCCAGGAACTCCAACTCACGCTGCTTTTATTTCCACCAGGGGTTTTGTCTGTTCTTGTAGCAACAGCAGATGTGGAGGGATCGCTCTGCTCCTGGACACTTTGCCCACTGGAGCATGTGCGACGTTCCCAAGGCAGGATGGGCCAGTAGGAACAGTGTCCAATGGAGAATGGACACTCTCCCTTAGCTAGAAAGCCACATCCAGATATCCTGAAGGATCAGGCTGCAGAAACATGAGAGTGGGGAAATTCAGGGAGGGAGGTTTAGGGAGCTGGCATCCCTAAACATCACTGGATAAAGGTTGATCCAGCAGGAACAGGGCAGGACAGGAACAGGCCAGAGAAAATCAATTGTGAAACTCTTTGAGGTTTGCACATTTGTTTTCATTTTGCATCAGAAAAGTCAGAAGCTTTTGAGAGGTTTCATTAAGAACAGGAAAAGACCAAGCCATGCTGGAATGATGAACAGCCTGGGCTCTGGAGTGCTCTGTGGGATGTGGGACCCTCTGCTTTGAGCCCTTCTCTGCATGCAGACGGAAAGCACAATCCTTGGCATATTGAACGTTCTCTGCACAGGGTGGGGGCACCTGCTGGCCTCAAGCCCCACGTGGTGTTTGGGCAGAGGTTGGACTTGAAGATCTCAGGGGTCTTTTCCAACCTCAGCAATTCCATGGTTCTGGGCTGCAACATCAATGACACAGGCACAGGAATATCTGACCAAAAGCAGTTTCTAAGAAGAGATTTAGTGAAATGATCCAGGGAAGGTTTTCATTTCAATTAACAGAGATTTCTCTGTAGACACACAGGATCCGGGCTTTTAGTTAATTTATCTCTCTTCAGCTCACATTTGCCTTTGTATCCATCCCCACACACTCCTCTGTTTGCTTGCTGTGCAGAAATCTCAATTTTATGATCCTTGGATAAATATGAAGATTGTACTGAATGCAGTCTGAGTTCATGTTTGAAGAAAAAAAACTGGAACTCCACATTTTTTACAAAGGTTTTTAATGTCTTATGATCTTCCAGCTATCTGGATTTTTATCTGATTGTTCTCTGTCATATAAATACTAACAGACAATTCAGAGATAACCTTAAGCTGCAGCTCAAAATCTGAACTACATGAGAGAATGAGACTCGTGCGGGCATTTTCTTACTGCTCTGGGGTCAATAACTGAAAATTCTGTGAATAACATGAG
This sequence comes from Melospiza melodia melodia, assembly GCF_035770615.1. Lineage (NCBI taxonomy): Eukaryota > Metazoa > Chordata > Aves > Passeriformes > Passerellidae > Melospiza > Melospiza melodia. The sequence continues at coordinate 5,681,771 of NC_086223.1, forward strand.
AGAAGTAATTCAGAACTGAGCAGTTCAGGGTGCCCAGAGCAGCTGGAGCTGCCCCTGGATCCCTGGCAGTGTGCAAGGCCAGGTTGGACGGGGCTTGGAGCAGCCTGGGACAGTGGAAGGTGTCCCTGCCATGGCAGGGGTGGCACTGGGTGGCTTTCAGGTCCGTCCAACCCCAAACCATGCCAGGATTCCATTCTCAGATTCTCCAAGGCCAGCCCTGTGCTGCTGCAATTCCCCAGGCACTGAGTGCAGAGCCAGGGAACTCCAGCTCTCACCTTCCCTGTCCTCCCCAAACAAACAAACAAATGCTTCAGTAGTGAACTGTGAGGAGCAGTGCTGGGAGGCAGCACCCAGGAGAGGGCAGGCAGGAAAACAAGGAGCCTGAAAAAAACCAACCCAGGAAAATAATGAACTTTTCTGGTGGAAGAGGATGCAAAAGGAATCTGGGCACCAAATTCCTCCTTCTTAGAACTGTAGAATCAGAGATTCATTAAAGTTGGAAAAGCCCTTGGAGATGATGGAGTCCAGTCATTCCCCAGCACTGCCAAGGCCATCACTGACCCATGTCCTGGTTATTGCCAATAACCTCAGCCACCTAGTCTCCTTTTAAAAGGAAATTCTCCATGAATTTGGAATAAGAGAACAGAAATAAGTGGAAAATCAGGTCCTATTCCTTTCCGACTGTCTCTTGAATGGGCTTTGGTGGCACCTTCCTTGCCAAATTCCAAACCTGTGGAACCAGCCCGTGTTGAGTTCCCCCATTATGGTACTGAGTGATCAGCTGGAGCTACAGCACCTCTCCCTTTCCCAACAGCCAAGAATGATTCCCTTATTTAAGTCATTAAACGCTCAGACATTTTTTGCCAGGGGTCAGAGCTCCTGCCTCAGATTGCTCCCATGTGGGGATGGTTGCCAAGGGAACAGCCAGCATCACCTGTGCATCCTCACCCTCCCAGCAGTGAGCAGGTTCCTTCTCTCTGGGTGAGCTCAGAGCTCCAGATGCCACTGAGAGTGATCTGCTTGCTGCTGACTGTTGTGACAGGACAGCAGAGTCTCAGGTTGGGTTTTGCTGTTGCTGGAGTCTGGGAATTTCAGTCAGCACATTTAGAAGGACTGGGCTCGGGGATATTTTTCCCTAAACCATCAGGATGAGCTCTGACAAATGATGATGTGTGACCACAGATTCACCCTTTGCTTCATGGCTGTGTGAAACACTTGGGCTCAATCCCACCCAGAGTCATCCACAAAATCTGTACTGACATCCAGCTAGCCACACTGACTCCTTTCCTAGCCAAAGGGGAGGTTTGTCAACTTTCTTTCCAGTATCTGAGACTGAATTATCTGTGCTGGGGAAGGGAAAGGCTGCCTTGGCTCAGCTGTTGACATCCCCTCTCTGGACACTGAAAATGTGATGAAATGTATCTCCATGCTCAGACACTCTGGGCTGATGCTCTGTGTCCAAATGTGAACGTCCTCGGTGTTGACATCTCCATTTGAATGAGTTATCTGGCTTCTCTTGGCACTTAATGAAGGAAAACAGAGCCCCAGGGGCCACAGCTGCCTGCAGTGCAAGGAGGATGTGGGGCTGACACAGCAGCAGGAAATGCCCTGTGCTGTACAGGAGACCAGACAGGAGCCAAACCCAGCTGCCCTTGTGCTCTTCCTTCATATGTAGGGGTAATTCAGTAAATTGGAGGCAGGATTGGAGAAATAGGGCTGAATTTCCAGAAATTCCCAGTTAGCAGTTGTACAAACCAAGGTGTGGAGGCTGCTGCTCAACAGACACATTTCCCTCTGTTCCAGCAGCTTCCAGATGTTCCAGGACCCTTCCTACAACTCTGGTGAGCAGCCATTGAAGAGGAGACACAGAAATAGTAAAGGCCTCTTCCAACTCACTTTCCATTATAACTCTTTTTGGGTTATTTTCCCTCTGCAGGAGGTTCCAGCTGAGAAAACTGAATAATCCCACAATCCCAGAATGGTTTGGGTTGGAAGGGAATTTGCAGATCATGTAGTTCCAACTTCCTGCCATGGCTGGAACAGCCAAAGTCCTTGGGGTTTGGTTGTACCCATTATTTCAGTGATGCTCCTGCCAGATTGTTTTTTCTTGGGCAGAGAAAGATCAAATAAGTTTCCACAAAGTTGTTGAATAAAGTTTTTAAAAGTGAAGTGGGAGAAAATCAGAGGGGCTGCTGCCAGCAAAGGCTGCGGGGGATGGCAATGGAAATGTCAGGGAGGTTTGTGCAGTGGCTCCTGGCCAGGGGTCGAGTGGATAATTCCAGGGTAATTCCACACTCAAAGCACCAACAGCTCCCAGAGTCCATTTGAGGCAGATGGAAACAATTCCCCCCAGCTCCTGCCCCACAGCTCCCCTGGGGCACTCCCAAGAGCCCAATAAAATTCATTTTGCAGGAGTTTAGTGCTGCCTTAGCACAACTGCTGTGCTGAATCCAGAGCTCCTAATGACCTCCACAACAGAATGGACTTCTCTTGATAAACCCTGGGTGATGTTTCTCTGTTCTGGAGGCATCACCCCCCTGTGGGCCATCTAAACATCATCCTGGGCACTCCTCAGGCTTCTCCACACCCTGGGGAGGACAAGAAGAGGAATAGGGCACCTCTGTCTGTCCCCTAAAGATGAACTGCTGGACACAGCACAGATGCAGCTGGAGGAGAGGGAATCTTGAGATTCCCTGTGCAGATCTCAGACCTGCCCTTCAGGACCAGGACCATCTCTACCCCCACAACAGCCCTGTTCTCCACAATTCCAGCAGTTTCACTCCTAACCCTACCAGTTCTCTTCTTACTAACTATCCTAGAGGTAGCAGTAGCGATAATCCAAACCTGTGTTTTTGTACTCCCACTGAGCCTCTACCTACAAGAAAATATCTAATTCTAAATGGCACACCAAGCACATTCTTATCACATTTTTGACCCTAGCCCCTGGCCCATCCTAGGAGCAGCTGCTGCTCTCCTGTGCCAAACTTTCCTGGCTGAATTCCATTCCATTCCATTCCATTCCATCCAGCTCAGTTCCATTTCTCCATTGCTCCCAGGGGAGCTATCAGTGATTTCCAGCTTTGCCGTGGGAATGAGTCCTCTGCAGAATCACTCAGTGGGACATGAAACAGAACCTTCTAAACCTCCCAGCCTTCAGCTCTGACAGTTTTACCTCCTGTTGTGATGGTTCTTGTTCTGACATTTTCTGTGGGGGCACATTTACAGCTCATATCAACAGAGTGGATCTGGACTGGACTCAGAGTGTTCTGGACATGACACATTTTTACAGGGCATACCTGAAGAAGCTCAAGGATTGTCTGTAAGGAATACACATTTGGCAAAGGTGTTCTGGTCATTTCTCTGACTGCAGCAGCCATCGCACAGATCCACACCCCGGACTTTGCTCAGGAGATGCTCCATGAGCTCAGGAATTCTTTATCAGGGTGGGCAGGCCCTGGCACAGGGTGTGGCTGCCCCTGGATCCCTGGCAGTGCCCAAGGCCAGCCTGGACTGTCCTGGAGTGCCCTGGGATAGTGGGAGGTGATTTTGCTGGGAAGACCTGGAGTGCTCTGCCAGGACCAACCCTACAGGGCACAGAGCAGCCAACAAAGGGGTTTGTGGACATCTGCTGGAAGAGCTTTTTTGGTTGTGCTCTCAGATTTGGAATCCTGGGAGCAGGGAACTGGGACAGCCTCCCAGCCTAATCTGTGCCTGACCTGGAACAGCCATTCCCACCTAACACTCCCTTGGCTGCATCTCCCAGGAAGTTGCAGAGGAACAGAGAACTGATCTCCATTCCACAGATGGAGCAAACGAGGCACCAGATCCAGCACATGGCACATTTGGTGCCTGCTCCTTGCCCCCCCTGCAGAGCAGCTGCTGCTGAACTCTCCCAGAGCACTGACTCAGCTGAAGGAAAGCACAGGGAAAAGGAACTTTCTGTGCAAGTGTGGCAGCGTGACCCAGACCTGCTCTGGCTCAGCCTGGAGCACCATCTCCAGCTGTTCCTGGATCACCCTGCACTGCCCTGTGCCTGGCATGGCAAAGCTGTGCCCACACTGTCCTTGGGCACTGCTGGCACTCATGGGGAGCTGCTCAGGTCACTCCAATTCCACTCTTTCTCTCTACAGTGGCATGGGAATTGTTCCTTTTACTGCAGTAGGAATTCCTGTAAGGAAAATCCTTCGGGATTGGTCCAAACCCAAGCTGGTTTTTAGCCCAGATCTGAATCTCTCACAGTCCTTATGCCCAGGGTTGTTCCTTGACGTTGTGACTCAGCAGTTCAGGTGCTGTGCAGGAATCCCTCACAGGGATAATCAGAGCAGGATTCCCTCGTGCAGCTCCACCTGCCCACCCTCTCCAAGCAGAGGATGGAGAGTGATGGTTCAGTCAGTCGTGGAGTGCCCAGCCCTGGGCAGATCTAAAATCCATGTGCATGTGGCACCTGGGGACATGGTCAGTGGTGGCTTTGGCAGGCCTGGGGGCACAGTTGGATTTGATAATCTCAGAGGGTTTTCCCAGCCTATAAAAATCCCTGATTTTACAGTTCTAAGGAGGATTTTAGTGCTCAGATCCCTTTTGCATCCTCCTCCACAGGAGAGGCTCATTATTTTCCTGGATCAGCTTTTTCAGGCTGATGGTTTTCCTCCTGCCCACTCCTGGGTGATGTCTCCCAGCAGGGCTCCTCACAATCTGGGTGTGCAGTTAATTACTGGAGTGTTTGGTTGTTTGCTTGCTTTGGAGAGGACAGGGAAGGTGAGAGCTGGAGTTCCCTGGCCCTGCACTCAGTGGTTGCTCTGCAGCTCCCACACTGAGGGCAGCTCAAGGCTAAAGCACCAATTAAATTCCACTTGAACCCTCTAATAATGCCAAGAAAAAAAGGAAAGTGGCTTCACCCTTGCAACACTCGCCCTGCTGAGGAGGTTTCACCCCATCCTTCACACCAACCTCTCCTTGGGCTCCCACACTCCCCCCCAGCTGCAGCAGCAGCCCAGCTCCTCCTGGGCCTGGAGCAGATCCCTGGGGAAGGGATGGAGCTGCTGGGGGAGCCAGCAGTGGCCATGGCTCAGAGTGAGCCCAGCCCTGCCATGAGACCTCCCCTGTCCCTGGGCAAGTCCTTCTGCCACCCTGGAGCAGCTTTCCCACTCCAGAGAAAAGGAAAGTCACTCTGGGGCTCAGAGGGAGAAATGGGAAGGAAAAAGAGAGACCTGAGTTGGAACAGGGGGAGCTGAGGGCTGGCACTTGCCCGAGGCTGCACAGAACCACAAAGGCTGTAGTGGGGACATCCAGAATGGAGTGATCTGACAGAGGAGGATGCAAACAGACTCAGAACAGGCAGAGAACAGCCAAACCCAAACACCAGAGTTTGTGCAAAGACACACAACCCCCCTGCAGCCAGATATCCATGTTTATATTTGTGCTGAGTGGTTTTGGTGCATGGAATTGCTCCCATCCAGGAAGCCCCAGCCATCTGACACCAGCTCGGCCCTCGTGTCACTCCAGCTCAGGCTGAGCCTGCCAGAGCCATTTGGCACTGCATTTATGCACAACTCAGGTCAAATAAAACAAACCTTTTATCCTACTGGTAGGATTTTTGGTTCTCTGCACAGAACATTCTGGAAGTTTAATGCATGTGAACACCAACACTAGACTGACTTAGGTGTTATTTATATACAAACACTTTACCAGCTGCCCCATTATTAAAACCTCAGGATGTTTTCATGGAAAGAAAATGAAGATGAATATCTTTCTTTTTCCCACAGACATTTGAATTTCCACAGACTGGCCTAGAGAGTGCCCTGAGCTCTCCCTGGTGCACATGGAAGGACATCAACCCAACCCAGCCCATGGGAGAAGCTGCACCAGCTCGAGTGCCCCTGCCCTGCACCAAACTGCTGAAACAGGAGGAAGCTTTGACCTTCCCAGGGAGCTCTGGCAAGTCAGGCCCTGGCACAGGGATCACTAGGAAAAAAACAGCCCACATTTGGTCCAAGTGCTGCCTTTCCCCTGCAGAGAGCAGTAATCATATTTCTCATCTGAATTTCCCCTGAACAGGAGTTATTGCCCAGAGCTTTGATTTGTGAGGCAATTAAGCAGGCTGGGATTTTCTCCTCATACTTTTCCCATTTCCAAGCTCGGCTGCTGATGCCAGCAGACACAGCTTATTTGTTCTTGCAGATAATGTCATTTTTAGTGCTAAAAAAGTCATTTCAGAGCACATGGATCCAATGACCCATAAGCTCTGATTGTGTTTTCACAGATGCATTTCTTTGAGGCCAGAAGGAAATATTGTCATCCCCATCCTGCCTGACCTGAGTGGGACATGGGACATGGAAATTCCCTCTGTAATTTCTGTGCTGCACTTTGTAATCCTTGCTTCAATACGAGCCATGGAAAACCATCCATCCTTCCCTGCCTTTTTGCAGCAGGAATACATGGCAAAGTAATTCACTCACTTTGGGGTTGAAGGGATTTGACTGACCTGTAAAGGGATATTTATCTCACATGTATTACCCCCAGTCTTTGACATATCTGGTGCTTTTCTGTGACTGATGAATATTTGGTGTAATAATATTTTTCCACCAGCAAATTTATTAGTCTTGAAATCACTAAGGTAGAGCTGGTCAGGAAATAGTTGCATTTGTTTTGCAGGCACAATGGCTTGTTCTCCTGCTTGTAACTGGAAAAAAAAATCTCTGCTCATGAAATCAAGTTCAACATTTTTCATTTCTCCTGCTGGAACTTTCCAATCAATAGAAAAGGAGAAATTTTATGTAACAAGGATTTTTCTTCTGGTGTGACATTTTGATTTGTAGCTGCCAACATTTCAATGTGTTTATTCTCACCTTTAGGAAAGGGAATAAGAGGGAGTTTACAGGAGCAGCAGGGTGTAGGAGCATTGGAGGGTAGGACAGTGGGGACGGATAGAGATGAGAGATCTCTGCAGCCAGGGCTGGAACTTGGGGTTTATTGCAAAGGGCCTGGGTGCAGGGCCCTGCTGGGAGCTGCCAAACACAGCTCAGAGCAGGCTGAGAGAAGAGAGGGGGAGAGAGGGTGAGAGGGTGAGAGAGTAAAAGGGTAAGAGAGTGAGGTTCCCATTCCAATACCATAAATCTTCTTCTGTGCTGAATATTCTATTTCTCACTAACCAATCTAGTACAAGATACAAATCCTATAGCATTCACATACAGCCTATAAGAATCATTACATTACCATACTGTGTTACATTTTAAACCCTAAAAACTCCTCTTTGGGCCCTTCTGCCAAGCTGTAGGGTCTGCTCTGACCCTTGGGCCTGTCTGCAAGCAGAGGGTGTTGTTGGATCACCTTCAGCTGGCCACACCATTGTTTTCCAGTTGTTCAGTAACTGAGGGATCTCAAAGCTTGCTTTCATTTCAATCTCACTTATAGTTTCCATATTCTCAAAATCTTTTACCAGGCAATCATAAGGCTTTCTTGTTTCATCTTCCCCAACATCAGGAGATGTTCCCCTTTTGACCAGGACCAGTGAGCCAACAGATCATGGAATCCTGGAATATCCTGGGCTGGAAGGGACCCTAAGGCTCATCCAGTCCCAATCCCAGCCCTGCCCAGACCCCCCAACACTCCCACCCTGGGCATCCCTGGCAGCGCTGTCCAAACCCTCCTGGAGCTCTGGGACCATGCCCTGGGGAGCCTGGGCAGTGCCAGCACCTCTGGGGAAGAGCCTTTCCCTGATCTCCATCCCAACCCCCTGTGACACAGCCCCAGGCCATTCCTGGCTCTTGTCCCTGTCCTAGAGCAGAGATCAGAGCTGCCCCCAGAAGGAAAGGAAGGCTGTTCTCAGCAGGTTTGGGCTCTCTGGCAGAAGGGGCTGTTGGGCATTTTGCTGTCAGGTACAAAGGTGCAGTGATTCAGAACTCTGCAGATGCAAAGTGTTAACACGCTTTCACTTCAGCAGGATTATTTTCTTTTCCTTCACAATTTTTTAATTATGCTGTAGCTATAATTAGTTGAGTTAAAATAGGATTTATAATGCATTTAAAAGATCTTTTCCTGCCTTCCCACATTTGCCCAGACTTCTCAGGTGCTTAGGGAAAAAAAAAGGCAAAAATCAAGAGAATTTGGTACGTGTGTGTACTTAATGAAGGCAGTGCAGTCCCAGGAGCAGCACTGCAGGGCCTGGACCCAAGGATCCAAATGCAGAACAAGATGCAGGAAAAAGGGATTGGAGGAGCTGGGTAAAATGTTGCCATACACAGCATTTTAATGCCCTTCCAGGGATCTCAATCCATCTCAGCCAGAAGAGCTCTTGAATCTATAAGAGAGGTGAACAAGGGAGCATCTTAAATTAACAGCAGTTCAAAGACTGAAAGTCAGAGAGGGAATAAATGAGATGCCCAGGCAGAAAAGAGCAGACAGAACAATGCAGGCAGCACCCTCTGAGCACTCTGGGGATAAAACTGCTCAGGATTTTTTATCCCAGGCACTTTTCCACCTCTCCCCACTGTGAGCTCCCAAACATTTGATCTCTGATGATATTTCAGCTCAGCAGCTGCCTTCTGGCAGTGCAGACAGACACAGGAGCACACCAAGGCTTGAGTTCCCCTTGCTCTTAGCATGGACAGCTCCTGCAGCCTGAAATATTGTCCCACTGTGGCAGCTTGCCCAGCCCTCCCTGTCCTGAAGGCTGGAGGAGAGCAGGAGTGTTCCAGCATCAGACATGGCCAAAATTCCAGCTCAGAGAATCCCAGAATGGTTTGGGTGGAAAAGGGACCTTAAAGCCACCCATGGCAGGGACACCTCCCACTGTCCCAGGGGCTCCAAGCTCCAGTGTCCAACCTGGCCTTGGGCACTGCCAGGGATCCAGGGGCAGCCCCAGCTGCTCTGGGCACCCTGTGCCAGGGCCTGCCCACCCTAGTTTTAAATGTTTTTTCCTTATATCCAGTCTAAATCCACCCTCTTTTAGTTGAAAACCATCACTCTTTGTCCTATTCCAACAGTCCCCGCTAAAATGTTTGTCCCCAGCTCTCCTGTGTGGAATTTTCTGTGTCCCCAGGACAAAGGAGGAATTGAGACTCTGACTCCATGTTCTTAGAAGGCTAATTTATTATTTTATTATACTATATTGTAGAAAAGAAAGATTGCTATACTAAAACTATGCAAAAGAATAGAAAGGATACAGACAGGAGGTTGCAAAGAATGATCATGAAAACTCGTGACTGCTTCGAGTCCCGACACAGCTTGGCCCTGATTGGTCATTAAGTCAAAACAATTCACATGAAACCAATGAAACATTCACCTGTCAGATAAAACAATCTCCAAACCACATTCCAAAGCAGCAAAACACAGGAGAAACAATGAGATATTATTTTCCTTTTTCTTTGAGGCTTCTCAGAAGAAGGAATCCTGGTGAAGGGATTTTTCAGAAAATATGACAGTGACACTCCTGGAGCTCCTTCAGGCTCTGAGCTCTCCCTGGAGCTTCTCCTCTCCAGGTGAGCACCCCCAGTTCTCCCAGCCTGGCTCAGAGGGGCTCCAGCCCTGGAGCAGCTCCGCAGCTCCTCTGGACCTGCTCCAGCCCCTCTGCGTGCCCTGGTGCCACAGGGACACCAAGCCTGGCACGGGTGGAAGCCAGGGGGAGGGAGGGAGGGAGGTGGTGTCACTGTGATATTTTAGGAAAAAAATCCCTTCGCTAGGATTTTTTCTCCTGGGAAGCTTCAGCTTCTCCATGTTTTGCTGCTTTGGAATGTGATTTAGAGAATTATTTACCCAGCATGTGAATTGTTTTAACTTAATGACCAATCACAGCCCAGCTGTGTCAGACTCTCTGAGTCAGTCACGAGTTTTTATTATGCATTCTTGTCTAGCTTTCTGATGTATGCTCTCTCTTTCTTTTTTATAGTAATATAATATAATATAATATAATATAATATAATATAATATAATATAATATAATATAATATAATATAATATAATATAATTAATATAATTAATATAATATAATATAATATCCGCCTTCTGAGAACTTGGAGTCAATTCTCATCTCTCACCTGGTCCTGGGGACCCTCACAACACCACAACAAGGTGGATCTTTGGGAAATGCCAGGGCTCATCACTGCCTGAACCGTGGGCAAGTTCAGAGAACAAAGGGCAGTCGGGGCCAGGTCACTGCTGGAAAATGGGTTTGGGTTCCAACCCTGGACTGGCTCCAGTGAAATGAAAATTCTTAGGACTCTTCAACTCCATTTCTAATGTCCCTTTTGTGACCGAGGCTCCCAGATCGAGTCCTGAGGATGTGATTTCAGGGTCTGCTCCACACCCCAAACAGGGACAAAGCCCTTTCCCTGACACCTGAGGTGACAGCAAAGCCCAAAATCTCACAGCAACAAGGTACAGAAAAACCCTGCTCTGTTCAAACCCCAAAACCTTTCAGGCAACCCGACAGTGCCTCTGACTGATCTGGGGTGCTTTTTTCAGCAGTTTTTAGTCTTCATTGTTTTGGAGCAAATGGTGATTTTATCTGCAGAGCAGCACTAACAAAGTCTCACTTTTAGATTTGAACCATGTTGCTGACACTGAAAATTGCTTGAGAGATAAATTCTGAAAAAGCAGCTAAAACAAGTTTCTAATTATGTACAGATCCTGCTTTGGTGTTGATTAGAATTCCCAGTCCTGCAGAGCAGGCTGTAATTATTATTTTCTCACATGTTGACAACGCAATAAAATATTAGAACAGTTGAATACGACGCTTGCTTATCAGAAAGGAAAAAAATTGTGCAACTCTTCAGGGCTGAAAATGTGAGTCCATGAGCACAACTGAGGGCACTGGGATTCCAAGGATGGACCTCATTTCAGATACTGCTTCCATGAGGCAGCTGAGACAGCACAAGTGCAGGGAGGGCCATCTGTGGTGAGAGCTGAGCCCCAGAAATTGGCTAAATGAGTCTCATTCCTTGTACAGGAGGAGAAATGAAACTGATGTTGGGGGAGGCTGAAATGGGCCCTGGAGAACATGATTTCCAGTTCATCAGAAAGTTTGCAGAGAAAAATGGAAGTTTAAAAGGAGGAAAACTTGGCTTTCACTTGAAATTTTCTTGCTAAAATTTTTTTGATGTCTTGAAGAAGGTGCCTGTGGCTTTGAAGATTTTTATTTATCTGGATATAATAATACAATTAGGGAAGTCAGGCTCATTCCATGAACATTTTTGCCTCATTAAAACTTCTGGGTTTCCCTTGAGAAGCCTTACCCTGCTTTGAGTGATGTCAACGTGAAGGACTTCTTAGAATCCGGTCTCCGTGGAGTAAATCATCTTTGGCCACCAGCTCTGGTCACCAGAGCATCCAGAACCAGCATCCAGAACTTCAGCTGCACCAGCAGCTCTAAATGGTGTTTCTGACAAGGTTTCCTGGCTTCAGAATGGAATAATCTTCAGCCTGTGCTGGGCTTTTACACTGAAAACCAGGTCAGAAATGCCCAGCTCTGGCATAGCCCAACTGGATCGTTTCATTAGGAATGCATTATTACATTCCAGAGCCATGTTTGGCTCAAAAACATGTAGAGCCTGAACTGAAAAGAAAGCTTTTATTATCCAGCTCTGAAAGAATCAAAGGATTTTTCTCTCCCAGCCAAGTAAAATCATAGAATCCACAGATCTTTGCATTATTCAATGTTTTCCATCCTCAGACTGCAATCACTTATCTCTGCTATTTTAACAAGCATTACAAGAGCCCTCATCCACTCAAGTGGAAAGCTGGAACACTAAGCTGTGCACGAAGATAATTTATTGACCTACAATATCCAGCAAGGTTACCAGGTTTGGGTTTCACCCATTTATTCTTTTCCTTGCTACTTGGAAGAGAAAATTAAGACAAATTATTATTTGTAAAAACAGTAAACTGGGTCATTGCAAATGTCAGGGAGGAAGCATTACAGCAAAATCCCCACCATTAAACTGCCAGCAGGAATTATTTAGGATAACTTTAGACTTAAGTGGAGTGGAGTGTACTTTTAAACTGCACCTCTGGGAATTCGTTTTTACATTTTCAGTCCTTTTACTCAATGTCATGTGTAGAACTGGGGTGGGTTTTTTTGGTTAATTGTACAGGTGGGGATATTTAAGTGCTCTGGCTGAGCCAAGCAAAACCCATCCAGGTCTGAGTGGGCACCTTTGTAATTATCAGAGAGAAGGAGCAGCCCTGAAGGATGAGAGATGCCCCTCTTGGGAAGTGGAGGGAGGGTAGGGAAGGTGAATTTCCCTCTAGGACATCTCACTCCTCAAGAGCTACAAAGCAAGCCCAGAATGGCTCCTTCAGATGTACATCGAGGTGAGAGGAACCCTGGAGCCAGGAGAAGAAAGTCCTGGGAGCCAAGGCCAGGCAGGATCACAGAGGAAGGCTCAGTCTGCTTCCAAGCATATTGAGCTGGGCCTTGGGAAACCCTGACAAAGGGAGAGCTGGGCTTGGGGCACTGCAGGCTGAGCTCACTTCTTGGGAGGGTTTCTGGGTAGGGATGAGGGTGATGCTCTCCTCAGCAGAGTGTGAGCAGACCAAAGACCTGAACACAACCAGCTTGGAGGCTCCAGCAGGCAGGAGCAGAGAGCTGGAAATCCAGAGCAGCCAAGAGCTCCAGCAGGGATACACAGAGCTCAGGAGGGGCAGGGGGTGCTGAATTCAACACAACACAGGCCCAGGATTCCAGCGGGAAAGGGATTTGATGGCAGCTGTTCCTTTTCTATTAGAAATTGTAGTTTGGGCTGGAAGGGACCTTAAACACCCTCCAGTTCCACCCCTGACATGGGCTCACCCTGATGCTTTCCTGAGCCTGGGCCCCAATGAGTACAGCCTGGAGCTGTGTCAGGGAGGCAGATCCCACCATTTCTAAGCACTGAGATGTTTAAAGGAACAGTTTTCCTATTAATTCATCCCCCTGTTTGACAGGCTGAACCAATAGAAAGCTTTATTTACTTGTTAAATCACTGCTTTACTCTATTTGCAGGAAAAGTCATAGAATCTCAGACTTGTGGGATGGTTTGGGATGAAATGGACCTTAAAGATCCTCTCATTCCAACCCCTCCAAGGGCAGGGACACCTTCCATGAGACCAGGTTGTCCTGTCCAAGGTTTGCTGGAAAAAAGCATTATCATCTCAGCTTCAGAGAGATGCCCAGGGAAAAAGGAAATTACTTCTGTGTTCCACACAATGCTTTAGATGTCACAGGAGATTTTTGTTCCCCTTTTTACAAACTGGCAACTAAAGTTTGAAATTTGAAAAACTGGTTTGGATCCAGTTCTCTGGATCCAGATCTCTGCTCCCTGTGACAGGGACAGGACCCAGGAATGGCCTGGGGCTGTGTCACAGGGGGTTGGGATGGAGCTCAGGGAAAAGTTCTTTCCCAGAGGTGCTGGCACTGCCCAGGCTCCCCAGGGCATGGTCCCAGAGCTCCAGGAGGGTTTGGGGCTGCCAGGGGTGCCCAGGGTGGGATTGATGCGGGGTCTGGGCAGGGACAGGAGTGGGACTGGATGTTCCCTGGGGATCTCCTCCAGTTCAGGATATTCCCTGACTCTGTGACACAGCACAGCACCTTCTTAGCAGCCACCCAGAGAGGTGTGAAACCCACAGGAGAACCTTCTGCAAACACAAATTGAGACCATCCTTTGATTCCATGAATCCCCCAGCCTTGCTGCCCTCACTGTGCTTTGCACCAAATAAACCCTCTGGGAGAGCTGGTTTTCCCTTAATCTACAGCTGATTGAGGCATCTTGTCTGACAACCAAAACTGTTCAATTGTAACTTTTCCTCATGAAAACAGAGCCTTCACCTTCAGGTGCCTGCATTGTCTTGACAGAGTTCCAGTCATAAAAAGCTCTGGTGCAGCTCAGGCTCTGATGGATTGGAAGCCATAAATCTCCTTGTTATTGGAGCAACAGTTCTCCACACTCAGTGCAACAAGTACTCCCCAGCCATAAATCCTTGTCTCCTTTTCCAAAAGAGCCCATTTGGAATGCTTCAGCAGGATCTGGATGATTCTTTAGCTATTTGGGTGCCTCTTAAAAAAGCCATTAGAGGCATTCTCAGGGAGGAAACGAGTCTCCCGGTGAGGCTTTGACAAGAATCCCAGCATTAACACAAACCCCACTGCTGGAGATGCAAGGGAAGCAGTTGAAGAATTTTATTCTTTATAATATTTTCGTTGTTCTCTGAACATCCACCGATCAGAACTGGAGATCACACACTTTGAGGTTCATTGCAGACTTCAATGACCCTTACTTCATTTCAAATGAAAACACAGAAATAACAAACAAACAAACAAACATTTTGGACCATGTGTAGAGTGATATTTAGAAGTAGACAATAAACAATGAGATTACCTTCAGGTCATGGTAGATTCTCCCCAAGTGATTTTGAAACCCCTTTTCTGTGGAAAAGCCCTTTAAAGCAGTATTTATTAATCTTTTGTATAATTCTGGACCAAAAGAATCCCTTAAGCAGATGGGACAAGTTCTTTTTTTTTTTTTTTTTTAACTCTAAAAGAGTAAATTCAGGTTATGAATTGGGAAATGCATGGATTAGTTCTGAATTCTGGCTTCTTGCACTGAGTGAAAGAACAGTTTTAGACTCATGCAGAGCCTGAATGATGCTTGATTCCAGCTCTGGGTCCCTGAGGAGATGAAATGTGGGATCTCAGCACCTCAGGACTAATGTGCAGAGTGACCGAGACCACCCTTGGGGGGCTCGGGAGTCCTGGGATGTTGCCAGAAGTGTCTGGGGGCTGGACTTTGATCCTGCACGGGAGACGACACCTGTATGAGGATGGGAGGATTTCACTGGGTGAATGGTGAAGGGATGGGTTAATTAGAGTGTAAAACACAGGGTTTAGGATTTCTGTACAGGGGGGTCTAAAGAAGTAAGATGGAGGAATTGGGGCGTGTCCTGTCCTTCTTCTTCTTCTTCTTGGCCTCCATCTTCTGTGGTGATGTTGGCACTTTGGGATTGGTTATTACTAAAAGTGCACTGGTTAATAAGGGTAAAAGGTATTGGGGAAAAATTATAAATATTGTATACGTAACTTCGGGTATAAAGATAGGTGACTGCCCCGGGGGCTCTCAGTGTGCTCATGGCTGGCTGCTGTGCAGACCTCTGTCGGGCCAAGGGAAAATCTTTTAGATAAACAACTAATAAACACCGAGACCGAGAAAAGACCTGAAGCCTCTTCTCGTCCTTTGGAGCACGGGCTGCCCAAGGCCACCCCGGGCCTTTCCAGGTCACCCAAACAGCCAGGGAAACCAACAATGAAACACATCCCAAAATGTTCCCAAGGCCAGAGCCCTGGGAGAACTGTGGGAATGAACCCCTTGAGGCAGAGGGCAGAGCTGGGAGGAACAAGCAGCACCAACATGGAGGAGCCTCATGCTCAGGTATCCTCCTTAAATCAGGCCCTCAGCAAAGCCAAGGCCTCTCCAGGATGAATCTTCTCATTTGAAAGGTGATTCATTGGAATGAAAACAGGGAAAGAAAAGATGCTGAGTGTCATCTGCTTCCCAAGGGTGGAAAGAAGAAATCCAGCCCCGAGTCAAGGCAAGCACTTGGATGACTCAGCTGAAAAAAGTGGGATTTTTTTGTTGCACTGTCAACACATTGCTTTTTAAAATGGTAACTGAGAGCCTTTGACAATTCCTGGGTGTGTTTGGGTCTTGGTCAAGAAATCCTGGGATGTCAGGAGTGCTGGCCATACCCATACTGCAGATACAGGGGATCTCACATCTTCAGGACTTCCTGAGGACACCAGGGGCAAAGTCCTGCTGTGCTCCAGCAGGGCAGAGGGACAGGGAAGGACAACCAGGGAGCCACCTCAGCACTGCCACAAGGACACAACTGCGGGGAAGGCAACCACTCACCTAAAATATTTCCAGGGTAATTTATTTGGGAAGATTAATCCCTCTAAGCTCCAAGTCCTTCCAGACAAACACACACACACCCCCAAAATAGCCATTACAGGTCTTTTCCTCGTGCTCAGCAAGAAAAGTCACCCAGGATGATTTAATGGCTTGAGTCATTAGTTGCATATTGATGACAGGGGGTGATGCCAAATCCCCGGGCTTGGCAGGAAGCTGGAGATCCCATTAGAGCCTCTGTTACACTTGCAAGATCAGTGTGAAACCTCCTTACTACAGCATTAAAAAAGGGGGTTTATTTTCTCCAGTGAAACCTTTTCCTCACCAAAATAACATCCTCAGCACCTGTATTCCTTGTTTTTTGGTGAGGGATGAGCTGCATATGTGCAATCTTCTGATGCAAGTCACAGCAAACACGACCTCCCCTGCTCTGTGCTCCAAGAGGGATCAGCAGAGCTCCCTCTCCTTCCCAAAATGTGGGGCCACGGGGCAAAGAGATGGTCAGGGCAGGCAACAAGTAACAGGAATCTTCCCAGGGCACCAGACTCATGAATAAATCTTGGCTTCTCTCACTGGTTTTCTGGTATTTCATCTTTCACATCATTCCTGGGTCTCAGTTTCGAGCTTCCCCTGCCAACCAAGTCAGTGGAGAACTCTGCTGGAGCAAAAAGCTGCATACCACCAATTCACAAAAGAACTCAGAGAGCCACTGATTATCTCAGGCAGTGCCAGCAGGAGAGCCGGCAAGGGAAGGATTGCCCTGGGCTATCTCCTGGAACCCATAACTCAGAGTATTTTCAATCAGCCTGACTTTCCCTGCAGGAAAAGCAAACCCCTCACCCAAAGCAGATCAGATTGATGAAAAGAAGCCCTCCCTCACTGATAAACACAGAGCACCAAGCAGGTGGTGTCTGAGCAAGCAAACTCTCCTGGCAGCACATGTGGAGCTGCTGCGACCTCAGCCACAGCAAGGAGGAAGCAGATTTTCTCTCCAGATGGCAAGTTTTACTTCTTCTAATTACAGATCTGTCCCCAAACACCTGAACACTCTCCACAAACACACTGAAGCACCACTTGACAGGCTGGAAAGTGGCAGTAAAGTTTATTTAGCTATTTAACAGTTTTAAAAATGAATATTTCATCTCTCTTTGCTGCCTGCTCCCCTTCCCAAGCAGCCCTTTGCAGGCAGTGTTGCACAGCTCTCCTTGGCTGCAGACAAAGGGCATCTCCAGAATAAAAAATTTCAAAAAGAGCAAAAAAAGCTTTAAAATTAATCCTGGGATTAATCTGGGGGAGATAGGAGTATGGAGCTGGAGCTGCCTCATTCCTAATTAGAGGCTGCTCTGGCAGGGAGGATGGGCAGGGCTTTAGCAGCACAAGTCAATAGATCCCCATTGACTTCTCAAAGTCAATCCATTCCTCTTCTATTCCTCTTCTCCACAGCCTGGCATCCTCAGAAATCAGTGCTGAGACTCCCAATGAATTCTGTGGCACCCTGGGTCAGGCCAATAAGAATGATCCATACTTATTAATTCTTTCAGTGCTTGGCAGCTCATTGGGAGATTTCCCCCCTTGCCTCCCCCACTTTCCCATTCAGAGGGCACAGAGACAGATCCCACCATTTCTAAGCACTGAGATGTTTAAAGGAACAGTTTTCCTATTAATTCATCCCCCTGTTTGACAGGCTGAACCAATAGAAAGCTTTATTTACTTGTTAAATCACTGCTTTACTCTATTTGCAGGAAAAGTCATAGAATCACAGACTCGTGGGATGGTTTGGGATGAAAGGGACCTTAAAGATCCTCTCATTCCAACCCCTCCAAGGGCAGGGACACTTTCCATAAGACCAGGTTGTCCTGTCCAAGGTTTGCTGGAAAAAAGCATTATCATCTCAGCTTCAGAGAGATGCTCAGGGAAAAAGGAAATTACTTCCGTGTTCCACACAATGCTTTAGATGTCACAGGAGATTTTTGTTCCCCTTTTTACAAACTGGCAACTGAAGTTTGAAATTTGAAAAACTGGTTTGGATCCAGATCTCTGCTCCCTGTGACAGGGACAGGACCCTGGGAATGGCCTGGGGCTGTGTCACAGGGGGTTGGGATGGAGCTCAGGGAAAAGTTCTTTCCCAGAGGTGCTGGCACTGCCCAGGCTCCCCAGGGAATGGTCCCAGAGCTCCAGGAGGGTTTGGGGCTGCCAGGGATGCCCAGGGTGGGAGTGTTGGGGGTCTGGGGTGGGCTGGGGTTGGACTGGATGTTCCTCAGGTCCCTTCCAGCCCAGGATATTCCAGGATTCAATGACTTACTCAGCCCAAAAACTTCACGTGTCAGACTGTGTGAAATAAAAATTTGGTGCGAGTTAGTGGCTCTGAGTTTAAACTGAGGTGTTTGGGAGTTTTTATCAGGCTGCTGATTCCCTTACAGCTCCAGAGCTGTTGTTCTCTGTTGTTTTCCAGAGGTGGAGACAGCAGAATCCATCAGCCACGTTCCCAGCCCCGCTGACAGCTCTGACACAGACACAAAAAGCCAATACCCAAAGTGTATCCAAATGAGGTAAGAATCAGAGATTTTGTGATAAGCCAGAGCACAGCCCCTGTGCAGGGCTGGTGCAGGCAGGGCTTTGTGCTGACTCCAAATCCTGCCCCAGCTTTTATTGACTGAACAAACGCCAGAAAATCATTTCACAAATGTCAATAGGCTTGGAAGAGAAAATGAAAAATTCATCTCAGGAAGGAGACAAATGAGCTTAACTCATTTCTTCTGCCAGAGTTAACAAGTGTAGAAAGGATTTTATTCACCATTGCCAGTGTCAAATCTGTGTAATTTGCTGTACTGCAAATGCACCTGCCTTGGAAAGCCCTTCATAGTCCTGGGGCCTGGCTGGGAGTTCAGGGAAACACTTGGTCAGAAAGGTCCAGCACAGAACTCCAATCCCTTCTGTACATGAATTTATACAGAGAGTGGGGAAGTGGAAACAGCCAAGATGGAGTATTTCCAACTCTCCTTTTCAGTCAAAATGTTTCTTTTCAGACTTGAAAGGACTTTTCTGTGAAGCATTTGGAAAATGAAATATAATTTCAGACCCAGATCAAGGTGCTCTTGGTGTCAAGGTGTGTGAATCAAATCCTCCTGTCCATTTTGAATTGGAACTGGAAGCTTCACAGGGATTTAAGCAGAAAGTCTCCTTGTGCAAGAAGAGAAATTTAATTTTGTCAAGAATGTCAATTTTCACATGCTCTCATCTGCCCTGAATAGGAAAAAATTTAATCTCTCCAGCAGAAACTGGTTTTACATCCAGCAAGGATTCCTGTCCTATAATCAGTCATGGAGAGCCAATGGTTTTACTGCTTCCATGTGATTTCTCTAATCCTGGACTCCCAGGCCAAAGGTACCCTGACTATGATGAATTTTTCAAAATATGGCTCTTATGCTTCACTAAGGCAGAAAATTGAATTATGAGGGTCAAGTGCAGTGCAGTTCATTATCATCCCTGGCCTGCTATGGGGTGCTAAAGAGTGGGAGCAAAACTGGATTGGCCTTGGGACCGATTTCAAGCGATGATGGTGCTGCTGATTTGGTGAGCTGACATTTTCCACTTCAGCCTGGAAGGATTATCCAGCCTGGCTGGAGAGCAGCACTGTTTGCTGTGGCCAACAGGCAGCAGAAGCCTGACACCATCTGATTTGAGAAGCAATGAGAGTTTTGCCCACTGTCTCCAGTCCCCTCTGTTTGTCTGCAGGCAAGTCATTCACTGTCTGAGCTTCAGCTGAGGCATCTCTGGGAATGACCTCACCTTGATGGATGCTGTGAGTCCAATCCCTCATCCCTGCTCCTGGCACAAAGCTGCTCCGCAGAGCTCTGAACACACAGTAGGAAGCACAGCTGGGGGGTTAAATTGTGTCCTCTTCATTTGCAGAAATTCCCTTGTTTTATGGTCAGACCAAGGCAGAGCAGAAGTTTCCCCAGGCTGCTGCACATGTTTGCAGACCCATAATAATAACAAGGAGAAGAGAAGGAGGAGGAGGAGGAGGAGGAGGAGGAGGAGAAGGAGAAGGAGAAGGAGAAGGAGAAGGAGAAGGAGAAGGAGAAGGAGAAGGAGAAGGAGAAGGAGAAGATATATCCTAGCTGTATGATATATCTCAGTCCTAAACTACATCCAGCTCAGAGGATGGGCAGGAGAGGCTGGAATTGGTTGTCCACAGATGGGAAGCGGGAAAGAAAAGGAAAAAGAAAAGGGAAAAGGGAAAAGGGAAAAGGGAAAAGGAAAAGGAAAAGGAAAAGGAAAAGGAAAAGGAAAAGGAAAAGGAAAAGGAAAAGGAAAAGGAAAAGGAAAAGGAAAAGGAAAAGGACTTCCCCTTCCAGCTCAGCTGTGGTACAGGGTGTTTTTATCTTCTTCAGCACTGAAATTCTTAGCAGCTGTTTGGACTGGATGGAAACCACCCTTCCCCCATAGGATTGCAGGACCCTTTCCTGGGGTTTCTATGGAAACACAGCTGCTTTTAAAAATATCTGCTCCTTCTTCCAGTGGAAGAGACTCAGTGATCTCCTCCTCAGAGCCCTTTGAGTGGGCTGTGTGCTGATTGTCCCACCATACCCAGGCTCTACCTCACTCTGGCTTGGCAGAGGTTTTGTTACAGGTTAAAGCAGCAGCTCAGGTGAAAAAGCTGGGATGCTTGAAGAGGCCCCAGCTCTCAGGAGACAAAAACCAGGAGTTATTTCCAGAGTTCTGCAGTGCTTGTTGAGGCCACAGCCTGGAGATCCTTCATCCTGGCCAGTCCTGCACCTGTGGGGCAGGTCAGGTTCCTTCACCACAGGTCACTGGGCAAAACCTGCAGGACTTTGGGGTCTGGCCCATGTACATCTCTGCGCCTCTTTGGGGTGAAAACCTGCCAGAAAATACCTGTATCCAGTTTGGGATGCAGTCTGGACAGGCAGCACTCCTGCCTTTCCCAGCCCCTGACCCCACTGAATTCAGCACTGGGAAGGGAACCCCTTTGTTCCAAATTCTCACTCCTCTGCCAGGCACTGCCCTGTTTGCCAGAACCATTTCCAGGCACTCCTGCATCCTGGAAGCACAAATCTCAGGGCTTTACAGCAATCCAAGCAGTCCTGCAGACAAAACCTCTTGTTGGCATCTCCAGAATCCCTCCTGACAGAGCAGTGATGGATGTGCCACATCACAACCCCCCTGCCTGGACGTTTCCTCTCTTGCTGAGCTCCCACTGAGGGGCTGGGGAGCAGCATTGGGATGTGCAGGGCAGAGATGGATTCCTGCTCTGCTGCCATCCAAGGCACATCCAGAGGACATCCTGGGATTGGAGCTGGCATTAAAGCACCAGTTGTTATTTCTCCACCCTTCTCATACACCCTCAGACTCTCTAAATACACAGAGAGGGGTTGGCCAGGGCTGCAGCACCTGGCACAGGTGGGCACTGTGCCCTGGCACTGGGCACTGGCTTTGCAGGTGTTCACACTGTATTTTGTCAAATGCTTGCAGAGGGAAAGAGATGCCCAAGACACCAAGATCTCCAGGGATGAACATGGAGTTTTGTCTCATTTAAATGTTCAGACACTTGGAACTAGACACTGCAAGGAAGATCTTGCTCAGAGAATGGATCTGAGCACTGCAGAGCTCAGGGAGGGAGCAGAGGGTGGGCAGAGCCCAAGCAGGGCTGGGGGAGCAGCAGAGGGTTTGGCAGCTCCAAGGGGTTTGTGGAAAAGCAGCACCAGCCCTACCCCTCTCTCCTGGCAACAGCTCAGCGCACTCAGGCTCTGCTGGTCCATGCTTGTGTCTGTGTCTGTGCCTGCCTGGGGAGGGGCTCTGCTCTCTGACCCTCCACAAGCCCAACCAAACCAGCCAGCGATCCACAAAATAATGAGATCTGCCTTTAAAGCAAGGAGATGTCCATGGCCACGAGTCACTTTCATTTTCTGGCTGGATTTTCAGCCTTTTCAGTCCCCCCTGCAGCCTCTCTCCTGCAGCTCAGAGTGCAGAGCTCTCTAATGACATCAGTGGGCAGGTTCACATTTCAGCTGAGGAGCTGAGGCTTTGAGGAAAACATGAAGTTCTGCAAGATTCAGAGTGAAATCAGGGGAGCTGGCAGCTGTGTAATCTGGAGTGTACATCCCTAGCCCTTTCCTGGCAAAGGCAGCTGGGGCTCGATATCTCCCTGCCAGAGCTGAAGCTTGTCCAGATTATTTAGCAAATAA
This sequence comes from Melospiza melodia melodia, assembly GCF_035770615.1. Taxonomy (NCBI): domain Eukaryota; kingdom Metazoa; phylum Chordata; class Aves; order Passeriformes; family Passerellidae; genus Melospiza; species Melospiza melodia. The sequence goes on from NC_086223.1 coordinate 5,703,849, forward strand.
ACCCAAGCACTTCAGGAGACAATCCACAAACAAGACACTAATCCAAAAGGAGCTGAATTCAAAAGCTGAGTGCAAGTTTGGTATTCCTGGCATGCTCAGGGCAAAGAGATATGAGGAATTGTGGGGGTAGGATTAAACACAGCTTTTGCTTCCAACCATGAGAAAGAAAATGCATTTGGGCTGGGAGAAAAGCAACACCACTCAGGAGTTTTCCACTTAAATAGGCCAGGAATATCACCCAATGTTTTATCTGACTCTTTCAGCATAGGACAGCCTTCCTGCCAACCACAGGAACATTGCACATTCCAAAATGGGGACAAAAAGGCTCTTTGCATAACAGGACAAGACACTGCTATAAAGAATTCTGATAAAGTGAATCTTGGGGAGCCCAGGAGTGGGGCTGGAGTGTGGAACCTGTTGCACAGCCCGTTTTATATTGCTTTGATATGTCATTAATATGCATCTCCCCGAGGCATCCCTGCGTTTGCTCATGAAAGATTAAAGTGAAGGTGATTTTTACCAGTGGCACAGCTTTTCCAGATGCTGTCTCACATTTTGCTGGAGGAGACAGAGGGCACTGTGTCTTCCCTCTGCAAACATCCCAGGGATGTGGTTTATATCAGAGAAGAAACATCCCACAGCAGGGCAGTCCTGTGGTGCACAAGGCAGTGACTTGGGTCAGGGAATCATTAAATGGAAAAGGGTCATTAAATGGAAAAGATCTCCAGGATCAACGAGTTCAACCTGTGCCCGATCCCCACCCTGTCCCCAGCCCTGAGTGTCACACCATGGCCTTCCTGGCACCTCCAGGGATGGGCACTCCAACCCTCCCTGGGCAGTTCCAATCCTTGAGCCCCCTTTCCATGGGGAAATTCCTGCTGTGCCCACCCTGAGCTGCCCTGGCCCAGCCTGGGGCCGTTCCCTCTGCTCCTGTCCCTGTTCCCTGGAGCACAGCCTGACCCCTGGGCTGTGCCCTCCTGTCAGGAGCTGTGCAGAGCCACAAGGGCCCCCTGAGCCTCCTTTGCTCCAGGCTGAGCCCCTGCCCAGCTCCCTCAGGGATTCTCCAGACCCTTCCCAGCTCCCTCATCTGCTCTTCATGGCATTGGCTCTCTCCACCCTCTGGGATGGCAGGTGTGTGCTGCTCCTGCTTCTCCACCTTTCCTAAATCTTCGCACTCCAGAGCTCCCCAGGCAGCATTTGGGGTGTGTGAGGAACAGTGGACTTGTCTTTACAAACAAGCTGTGGGTCTGCTGGTAGATGAAACCAGCACTGGGAGATAAAAGAAACAATGGGAAGGATTGCACTGATTGATGAACGGAAAAAGATTTGCTTTTACAAATAAACTTTAGGTTTGCTGATAAATGAAATTAGACATTGAAAGATGAAAGAAACAATTGAGAAGAAAAACCCCTAAAATTCCATAAGAATTAAAAGTTAAAAGGAAGGTTATACATTAGAGGGAAATCTTTGGGATCAGGCATTTTGGTTAGTCTGGACCTCTCAGGTACCTCAGAAATGGGGAAAAAAACCTAAATTCCATAAGAATTAAAAATTAAAAGCCAGGGTTATACATTTGAGGGAAATCTTTGGGATCAGGCATTTTGGAAAGTCTGTACCTCTCAAGTGCCTCAGCTAATGGGGAAGAAAACCCCTAAATTCCATAAGTATTAAAAATCAAAAGGAAGGGTTATACATTAGAAGGAAACCTGGGGTATCAGGTGTTCCGGGAAGTCTGATCCTCTCAAGTACCTCAGCCCATGGGGAAAGAGAGAAGGGAAATGTGGGAAATTGGGATTAAAAGGAGGCTGCATCCTCCAAAAATCTGAGAGATCCCAGGGGAATGCCCCATGGCCCCTCTTTTAATTAGAATAAAGCCAAAAAGACAGCTCTGTGTCCTTTTTGGACACAAACCTCTGGTGTTTGTGGATTAATTTCCCTAAGAGGTGGAAAGTCCCCCTGCAGCTGTTAACACCCAGCTCCCAGCTTTGCTGAGGTGACTCCAGGCCCTTTGGCAGGAATAAAAGCAGCAAAGCCAATTTTGGCTATTCAGCTATTAGAAGCTGGTTCATGGACCACATGAGGTGACACCTGAGGAGAGGGATCCCAGGGCCTGTGGTGTGAGCAGCTCTGGGGTGAGCCCAGGAGTCTGACAGGGCTTTGTCTCCTGACTGCCCACAGCTGGATTCCAGCAGGGCAGAGCTGACACAGGGGAGGGGACAGGGAAGGGCAGTGGTCCAGCACTGCTGGTGCCTCGGTCTCCTGCTCCTGTCAAGTGTAAAACAAACTCACAAGGAGTGACAAGGGCTCGTTGAAGTGGAGTAAAATGAGTGGAATTCTTTTGACAACAAGTTTTTTCCCATTAGAAAAATGTCAGCTCATCCAAGGTTTTTTTTATATCATAATGACATGAAGGATTTCCATTACATTGAAACAAATTTTTCTCTATGCATAAGAAACAGCCCCCTTCTTGCTTTTGAATCAGAGTAACTTTTTCTTTAGCCCAAGTGAAATGGGCTAAATTAGCAGAGATGGCAGCTGCAGACTCCCAGGTCCCTGGGCCATCAGTCCCTACAGTGCCAAGATGCTCAGGGCAGGATCAATCCTTCCTGCTGCATTGGGCACACACAAACGCCCCAGACAAGCAGGTTTTTGTACACAATTCCTTTCTGCAGCAAGCTCTGAGCAGGAGGAGCTTGTGAGAGCTCCAGCAGTGAGAGCCTTCCCTGCCTCCTTCAGCTGCAGCCCGAGGGGGAAGCCCTTATCTTCAGTGAGCACCATCCCTGAGGGACCAGACAGAAAATCAATAGCAGTGCAGAGATTTGCTGGCTCTGAAGAGCCAAGGAGATGGAGCCCAACACACATGATTAGATGTGCTGATTATCTGCTGATTTTTAGCAGAGGGACTCCCTCAGCAGCTGCCTCTGGCTCCTCTGTCCTTCTCTGCCTCTGCTGTCACTTTTCTCAGGTGTGTTTCCCTGTTTCCACGTATCCCTGAGCTCTGCAACCTGTGCACAGGTTTTCTTTGGATTTTAGAGAGAGCAGAGAGGAGTGATGGCTTCAGACTGCCAGAGGGCAGGGTTAGATGGGATATTGGGAATGTGGTGAGCGTAGGCAAGCCCTGGCAGAGGTGCCCAGGTGTGGCTGTTCCTGGATCCCTGGCAGTGCCCAAGGCCAGGCTGGACAGGGCTTGGAGCATTCTGGGGCAGTGGGAGGTGTCACAGACATCTTTTATGAAAAATCCTTTCCTTAGGATTTTTCCCCCTGAGAAGATGAAAGGGCTCAGGAACAAAATGTAAACAATGGTTATCTGCTGCTGTGGAATGCAACAGGTGCATCTGGGATTGGGCTCACAGAGTTGTTTCTAATTAATGGCCAATCACAGTCAGCTGGCTTGGACTTTCTGTCCAAGCCACAAGCCTTTGTTATCATTCCTTCTTTTTCTATTCTTAGCCATCCTTCTGATGAAATCCTTTCTTCTATTCTTTTAGTATAGAGAATAGAATAGAATAGAATAGAATAGAATAGAATAGAATAGAATAGAATAGAATAGAATAGAATAGAATAGAAATAATAGAATTATAAATCAGTCTTCTGAAAGATGGAGTCAGATCCTCCTCTCTTCCCTCATCCTCAGACCCCTGTGAAAACTGTCACATGGGAGGTGTCCCTGCCATGGCAGGGGTGGCACTGGGTGGGCTTTAAGCCCCTTCCAACCCAAGCCATTCTGAGATTCCATATTTAATAAATTCCTTCTCTTGGCATTCTGGGACAGTGGGAAGGACATGTTATCAAGTGATCAGACAGAAGAACCCATTTGCCTTCCAGCCAGGCTGTCCTCTTGGCTGCACCACAGATCCATGGGACAGACTCAGCCTGAACTCACCTGCTCTCCATTCTCCTCCTGCACCACATCATTGCTACCAGGTAATTCATCCCCATCTTTTTCTTGCCTTCTCTACTTAAGCTGTGAAATGTTGGGCAGAAGGCTGCAGTGGTTCCTATTTAGTACAGCTGTGTTCTGCCCTTCCATAGGCCTTCCAAACACTTTGATGCAAATTTCAGGAATCTATAATTAGATCTGTAGCCATGCCTGGTGCTGGCTCATAAAGCCTATCCCATGTTTCCATCACTTCTGTGGCAGTGCTGAGCATTGATAAAATAATAAAAGCAGGGGGTGTGTGAGATAGCAAAGATTTCACTGCCACTCAGGAGGGAAAAAGAAAAGGAGAACTGTGAATTCTGCTGTTATTTATTCTGCAGTCCATCTCCTGTTAACTGTGAGCAGAGCAGGTACAATGTGAGTACAGCACTCCAACGCCTTTGTCTTTGTGATGTTTACAGCTGTAAAGCAGCCAAGGATGACAAGCAATTCCCCTGAAGAGTTTGAGCACTTGCAAGCTCAGTCACATCCACAGAAGCCTCAGTGCTTGGCAGAATAAGGAAAATGCACTGCAAGGTTCCTGCTGAACCCCAAGCCCAACCAGGACCCCCCTCTGGATAAGGCAGGAGTCTCACTGCAGGGAACAGAAAATTCCTGATTTCACCTGGGCTCAAAATCCTGGTTCTGAGTTTTAGGCTAAAGGAAATTATTTTTTGGTTTGTTTTCACTCTTGAAAGGCAGGAATGGTCTGTGGCTCACAGCATTTAAGGGATTAGAGAGCAGAGGTCCCTCCACAGTATCCATCTGCTTTAGCACTGCATTAAAGAGAAGCAGACGCTGCTGGCAGCTCAGGTGGGAAGGAGGCTCCCAAGGAATGGTTACAGGCACCTACAATGTCTTAAATAGACAAAGCTGTCACTGGAAAAAGTGACATTCACCCCAAGGAAGAGTTTAGACACAAGCAGCTCCAGCTGGATTTGTGGATTTAAGATCAGAGAAATCAGAGCCTACAGCTGGAGCCCTGATCCCCAGAGGGAATGGATCCTGCCACCCCCCTCCTGCCAGCCTTGAGCCCCCCAAATTCCACCAGCTGCCTCCAAGAAATGAAACTTGCCTCTGTTTGTCTGCTGGTCCCTGGGAACATGGGGCTGCCTCACTGGGAAGATACTGCAAGAAAATTAGGGAGGACTAAGCAGCCTCATTAGCAGTTTAATTGCATAAAGAAAGTCCCTAAAAGAACTTTTGCCTAGTGAACAGCTTTTCTTTTCAATTAGGTAGGAAATATCTACCTGCTTAGATAAGGTGTGTGCCACTGGGATGCTCATTAACCTGGATGTATTTGCTTTGTTGGACTTGGCTGATAATTAAAGTATTTTCTTTTGCTCCCTTTGGGAATGAGAAGGTTTTTCTGTCTCTGCCATGGATAGTCCTTGAGGCAACAGGCTCGGCTGGCAGGATGTATCTGTGAGGAGCAAGTTGTGTTTCTGTGCAGAAGCCAAAACTGGGAGCGCCCCTGGGCAATGCTTCAGGAAGCTGAGCCTGGATTGGAGTGGAGGGTTTGGGAGCAGAATCTTCCCCAGCTTGTGTTTTCAGGGGCTTTGGGGTCTCTGTCCTGCCTCTAGATACTCTGTGGTGACATCCTGAGCTTCAGGGACACTGGGAAGGGACAGGGTCAAGGTCCCAACCAGATAAACCAGGCAACCCCTTCCAGCTGTCAGAGTCCTGCTGAGGAAACTGCTCTTCAGAAAGGGGAAAACACCTCCTATTCTTCCTCCCCTCTCCCAAAAGGGATGGAACTCTCTTCTTTCTTTCTGTCTCTTCCCTGGCTCAGGCAGGCCCAAAGGTTCTTCAGGCTGAGCCCCTCTCCCAGCACAGAGCTGCCAAAAACCCAGCTGGGGTTGGACACCCTGGGAGTGTGAGTGAGCCCTCACCTGGACCAGGGTGTGGGATTCCCTGTGCTCTCTAAAACCCAGACGGGCAGGGGGCACTGCCTGAGCCCAGAGAGGGAGGATCCTCCTCCCCTGCAGGGCCAAACACCCCCACCTGCACCTGTGGCTGATGAGCAGAAACCCCTGAGCCCTCAGGGCACATCCAGCAGCTCAGAAACCCCTGGATCAAAAACTGCCCTGCTGGGGATGGGGAGATGGGGAGATGTTCTGCCTGCAGCTCAGCACTGAGGGCTGCAGCACCTTCCTGCCAGCTGCCAGCCTGGTTCCTGCTGGGATGGAGTGAGGCAAGCTGGGCTGGAGAGAGGAATGGGGCAGAAATGGCCTCTCCTGCTCTGGAGACCGCAGCCCTGAAGAGGGGTGGCTGTGCTCTGCTGCTGTGGGCACTGGGTGCTTTAATGGGGTTCAGTCCATGAGGGGCTGCAAAAGGCTCCAGCCCTGCTGTGGGAGGGGGCTGCCATGGCTGAGGAGGGGCAGAGCCCCTGGGATGGGGATGGGGATGGGGCTGCCATGGCTGAGGAGGGGCAGAGCCCCTGGGATGGGGATGGGGATGGGGCTGCCATGGCTGAGGAGGGGCAGAGCCCCTGGGATGGGGATGGGGCTCCCATGGCTGAGGAGGGGCAGAGCCCCTGGGATGGGGATGGGGATGGGGCTCTCATGGCTCAGGAGGGGCACTCTGGGGACGGGGCAGAGCCTCTCTTCACCCTGGAGAGTGTGCTGGGCCTTGGTGGCTTTTCAAAGCCTGTGTTCTCTGTGTTCTTCAGTACCTGGCAGAGCAGAACATTCACACTGAGATGACTGAGCAGATTCATCAAAGGCCACAAGCTCAGAGCTCGGACACACCAGGTTTGTCAATTCCTGAACAGCCCTTCCTCTTTCAAGCTCTCCAAAGGCACCAACGCAGGGAGTTCAGCACTGCCTCTGCCTGTTCCTGCTGCAGTGAGGAACAGGGATCAGACCTGGAGACATTTCCTGTGTGTGCACTCCAGACTGGCACTGCTGCCTGCACTCTGCCTTTAGCCAAGGACTAAAGCTGAGAAAGGCACTTTGAGCCCAAACTTAGCTGGATGGCTTCAGTGCCAAACTTGTGACTTACACACAAGATTAATTCTTACCTCCCAAATATTTTCGTGTTAAGGAGGAAGAGAAACGTTCTGTCAATGTCCAATAAATGATTTCAGAAGCAAATTTTCCACTGGAGGGAAACAGAAATAAAATATAGCAGTCCAGGATTTAAGCAGGAAACTTTTAACTCGTTCAGAGCTGGACTGCTCCACACCTGTCAGAGCCTTGCTTACACTCAGCACTTCCTGGTCACAAATGTCACCTGGGTGACAACAGAGGTCCCTTTCAGGCACAGCAGCTCCTGCTCAGCTCTAGAGGTAGAAACAGCTCTGTCATTTACCAAAAGAGAACATTCAGCCAGATGCTGGAGTCTGGCACAGCTCCAAGTGCTCCAGAAAGCCTCACTGCCAGGGAGATGTGAGTTATCCTGCTCCTGGCAAGGTGTCCTATCCTGCTCCTGGCAAGGTGTCCTATCCTGCTCCCGGGAAGGTGTCCTAGCCTGCTCCAGGGAGGTGTGGGTTATCCTGCTCGAGGCAAGGTGTTCTATTACAGTGACTTGGTGAGGTCTCCATGGTGAGAGAAAGATGAGAATCTTGTTTGATGATCAGAAGGCTGGATTTATTGATATATGATATATAATACAACTATACTAAAAGGAATAAGGAGAGAAGTTGTAGAGGCTGCTAAGCTAAGCTAAGAATAGAAAAGAATCTAAAAACAAGAGAATTCTCTGTCCCTGTGTTCCAGAGAGCTTGGCCTGTGATTGGCTCTTAATTGTACACATGGAACATGAACCAATCACAGGTGCATCCTATTGCATTCTACAGCAGCCGATAACAATTGTTTACATTCTTCTTCTGGGGCCCTTGCTTCCCAGAAGACAGACAAATCTGAAAGAAAAGATTTCTATGAAAAAATGTCTGCGACAGTGTTCTATCCTGCTCCTGGGAAGGTGTTCTGTCCTGCTCCCAGGGAAGGTGTGAGTTATCCTGTTCCAGGGAAGGTGTTCTATCCTGCTCCAGGGAAGGTGTTCTATCCTGCTCCAGGGAAGGTGTTCTATCCTGCTCCAGGGAGGTGTGAGTTATCCTGCTCCAGGGAAGGTGTTCTATACTGCTCCAGGGAGGTGTGAGTTATCCTGCTCCTGGGAAGGTGTTCTATCCTGCTCCAGGGAATGTGTTCTATCCTGCTCCAGGGAAGGTGTGGGTTATCCTGTTCCAGGGAGGTGTGAGTTATCCTGTTCCAGGGACGTGTGGGTTATCCTCCTCCAGGGAGGTATGAGTTATCCTGCTCCAGGGAAGGTGTTCTATCCTGCTCCAGGGAGGTGTGAGTTATCCTGCTCCTGGGAAGGTGTTCTGTCCTATTCCCAGGGAGGTGTGGGTTATCCTCCCCCAGGGAGGTGTGTTATCCCACAGATGTGCCCCATGCAATGTGTGTGCAGTGCACAGGGGCCTGTGCACAGGAGGATCCCATGGTCTGTGTGTTGCTTCCTCGGGCTCAAATTGTCTGTCCAACTTTGCTAGGTGGTTTTCCACATCAAACCTAAATCTCTTTCCTACAACTTAAACCTCTTGTTTAAGAGGTTATTCCTCCTCTTGTCCCCCATGCACCAGGAGAACTCGTCCTGCCTTTCTCTGTTCTCTCTCCTGCACTTGAAGGCTGCATTAATCTTTACAACCTCTCTGGAAAACAGAGCACTGCTGTTATCTCCAAAAAAAAGGATGGCAGCAGAGGAGCTGAGGGTGAGGTTTCTTGCTTGGTTTCAGATATCCAGAAGTTCAGAGTCTAAACTCATCCTGTGATGCTCTCTGTGGCATCTGGCACAGCCTTCCCCAGCTGGGAGTGCCCTGAAAGGGGCTCCCTGTGCCACCCCTCAATCCCATCCCATCAGCACTGACATCCTGAACTTCCCCACCACAGAAGGTTTTCATGAAGGACAGGATTTGGGGCAAAAAGGGCAGGATTAGGGGCATGCAGGGCACTGCTTTCCAAACACCTTTGAGTTTCTGCAGCTCTCATGCAGAAAATTCAAGGAGAGTGGAGAAGGGGCCATTGGAGAGGCTGTGGCAGCCAGTTCCACATGTGCTACTCAGCATCTGAGACACATCCTCGTCTGAAATATTGATTTAGAGGCAAGAGTCAGGAAAAGGGCCATTTTCAAGTTTACTCATAATGCTGACTTTCATGTGCAAAGCAACTGCCTCGCTTCATCTGAGCAAAAAGCTTTATCGGGTGCTCCTTCCTTTTGATTGCTTTTTGACACTAAATCTGTGATTTGCTTGAAATCTGGCAGCAGAATAAAACTGTAACAAGGAGAAGGTAAAGCTCTGTCAGTCTGGAGAAAGGGAGATGGAATCAATTTTTCCAGTTTAAAAAACCTAAATTACATTGTTACTAATACATGCTGTGAATTCAAGCTGTTAATTGGAAAAAAAAAAAGAATATAAACATTTCAGGGGTTTTTAGTGTTAGTGTCAATCTGGCACTTTGAGAAGAAACAAGCCCTATTTTTCATTTGAAGTGATGTTTCATTTCAAAACCTCCTTCAATTGGACTTAGTAGCTGAAAATTGCTCAAGAAATGCCAGAATTTTAAGAAATTTATCCAGTTCATCTCTCAGGGTTTTTTAAAATTATTTTTTCAATTCATTAATGATATGAGGATCATTTCTCACATCATTTAGTCACCAGCAAACCATCTAATTCCTCCTCTGCTCAGCTCACTGCAGGTGTGGGGTGAAAGGGAAATTCAGCCCCTGGGAAAGGAGAAATAGATGAATTTGGGTTGTGTTCCCTGAGCCTGCAGAGAACTGCCAGGTATGGGCTTAGAAAAATCCTTAGAACCCTCTCTGAAAATCACAGCTTTTTGCCAGTTTCTCTTTGTAGAAAAAAAGTAAAACCAAATGGAAATTAAAATAAAACAAAAAAAGCAAAAAATGGAGAGGGACAAAAATGGGGATGTGGAGAGGGAATTCTCTGAGATGGAATATTTTGCTTTGAGATTATTTATTCTGAGTAGGGGTTTGCATAAAATAAAAAAGGAGGTTATAAAACAGGGAAAAATCTTATTGACATCAGAGTGAACCAAAACCATCCAGGATTTGCTGTACCAGTGGCAAACAGAAAATTCTTCCTCCTAAACTTACTTTCAAAAATAACAAGAGTCTGCACTTTACCCCAAATCTCAATAAACCAGACAAAAGCGAATTGAGCTGGAAAACCCTGAGCCAGCTGTGCTGGTGGAGCCAAGGCCTTTGCCAGGGAAAGCTGTGCAGGATGCAGCTCTGAGGGCAGGCAGCTCCATCAGCTCGGGGATTTCTGAGAAGCTCCAGCCCCAGCCCCGCTGGCTTTCCCCAGGGAATGGTCACTCCCAGCCTTGCCTGGCCCCTGCTGTCCCTGGCACGGGGACATGAGAAGGGTTTGGAGGTGCTGGGGGATCTTCCCACTCCATCTGCTCCCTCCTGGGAGCTCTGCTGCCTCAAGCCCCGGTGGGATTTAGCAGGGCAGCCTCCAAAGCCACTCAATGGGCCCTGCTCTCGTGCTGACCTCCTTCCCTGGGAATCTGCAAGGAGCCAGGATCAGGGCAGGGCATTCCTGAGTGACAGCCCAGCATCCCACCAAGCACAGCTGGCTGTGGGGTTCCCAAATGGGAGCCAGTGCTTGGGAGCAGCAGTTTCTGGCTCTTTTTGGCTCAATTTCCCCACCCTGGCCCAGCTAAGCCAAAGACAGAATTAGCCATGGCAAGACATCTTTTCTGTCATGAGCTTGATGTAGTTCTAAAATAACCAGGATTTAAAGCAGATTCATTTTCTGTGCAGATTCATTTCAATCTTTCTCTTCTAAACCCAGGCACAGAACATTTGGATGATGCCTCCCTTTCTCTGGGCATATGAAATCTCTGCAGCACCTTCTAGCAAGTGTAGTCCTTGGCCTGGATCCAGGGGAAGGTTGGCCTGGCTGGTTGGATCTATAAGAAATAACTCCAGAAGGAACACAGGGGTCCCCTCTTTCTGGGGTGGTTGAGATGGGCTCCAGGGGCTACATCAACCCCTCCAATCATGCACTGGCACAGCCTGGGAAATGTCTGTTCTCTGCAGCAGAATTATTAAATGTTGGGAAGGAATCCTTCCCTGTGAGGGTGAGCAGGCCCTGGCACAGGGTGCCCAGAGCAGCTGGGGCTGCCCCTGGATCCCTGGCAGTGTCCAAGGCCAGGCTGGACACTGGGGCTTGGAGCAGCCTGGCATAGTGGAAAGTGTCCCTGCCATAGCAGGGATGGCACTGGGTGGTTTTTCACATCCTTTCCAACCTAGGGAGATCCATGACTCCATGATCATGGGGCTACTGAACCATACTCCTGATTTCCACAGCTTCCTAAAATACTACCAGATAATAACAAATATCCTCATTTTTGTCCCCCATTCTGGTGCCTGTCCTCCTCAGGTTCTGCATCTGGCAGCTGGAGGGACATTCTGGGCCCCTCAGTTTAGGAGGGACGTTGAGATGCTTGAGCGTGTCCAAAGGAGAGCAACGAGGCTGGTGAGGGGCTTGGAACACAAGCTGTATGAAGAACGACTGAGGGAGCTGGGGTTGTTCAGCCTGGAGACAAGGAGACTCAGGGGTGACCTTATCACTCTCTTCAACTTCCTGAAGGGTGGCTGTGGTGAGCTGGGGGTCGGCCTCTTTCTCCCGGCAACAACAGACAGAACAAGAGGACACAGTCTCAAGTTGCGCCAAGAGAGATACAGGCTAGAATTAGGGAGGAAGTATTTTACAGAAAGAGTGGTCAGATACTGGAATCATCTGCCCAGGGAGCTGGTGGAGTCACCATCCCTTGATGTGTTTAAAAAAAGACTGGATGTGGCACTTGGTGCCATGATCTAGTTGAGGCGTTAGAACATGGGTTGGACTCGATGGTCTTAAAGGTCTCTTCCAACCTAGAAATTCTGTGATTCTGTGATTCCCAAAGACTCAAGAAGGGCACACTCCTGGAGCTGAGGAGGCACCATGCTGCCAGGAGAGTTTTTAGTGAAATCCTTGCAGCTGTCATCAGAGTTCATTCAGTGCCAGTATCACTTGTGAAACACCTGGATAAATGCTCTGTGTTCCCAGCCCGTTCTGTACTGAAGTAGGGAACCCAAATCTCTCCCTTTCAGCACATTCCACTGGGAGCAGATGCCACCCTGACCCCTCTCCAGGGGGGCTCAGCCACCTTCACCTGCCCATCAGTTCCCCAATTCTGCTCAGCCCAGACAGGAATGTGGTGTTACAGAGTGAGGGGACAGCCTGAGCTGTCCTGAACAAGAACTGCCTGCAACCATCACCCAAATCTTGCAGCCATCGGCCAGACATCCCCACCTAGAGCCACAGAGGAGATGCCTCATGGGAGAGCAGCTTCTCCTCCTCACACGGCACCTGAGGGCACCTCACACTGCACCTTCACATCTACCTGACATACAGTAAGAAGAGATGCCATCACAGCCACAGAAACAAGGAACTGAGGGATGCATTCAGGAGCATTTCAGTGCCTGCACTTTGGTGCCCACCTGGGCAGAAACAAATGATGCAGAGGAGCTGTGTTTGGGAAGAGTTTTCAAGTGATGATGTGAGTCTGTCATGCAGCAGCTGGATCTTCTGGGAGCTGGTGGAGGAGGCCTTGCTCTTGACATTGTATTTTCTAGTTATTTCTTAACCTAGAGATGACAGCTCTTTCAGGGAACAGGAAAAGGTGGTATCCAAAGGCTGTCTGAAATCCAAACCCGGTACAATGATCTCTCCTCAAAGCACAGACTGTGAACTGGTTCTTCACAAGAGCCTGGGGGGTTCAGTACAGTGGGTGCTCTGCTCCTCCTGCAGTCACTCCTGAACCACTGTCCTCTTCTCACAGCAGTGCCTGAGCAGGTGGCACCTCCTGGGCAATGCCTGTGCTGGAGGCACCCACAGTGAATCCCTCCCTGGATGGCTGGTCCGAGCTGGGGTGGTGCCAAGTATTGGCTTCAAGGCTTCTCCTCCTCCCTGCATGGCCACACCACACACCTGTGCTGTTTGGGGCTCCATGTTACTCCCATCCAGTGGCAGCTGTGGAGAAAGGAAACAGATGACACTGACAGAATCCTTGCTCCTCCCATGCCACCATCCCGATCTGCCTGCTTTGGGGGTGGGGGGGGAGAGTATCCAAGTTAAAGGGTCATGAGCTCCTCTCCCTTTGGCATAAAGAGCTTTGCACTCTTCCCTTCCATCTCTTCTACCTCACCTCCCCCTTTCCCTCCACAGCAAACCACGCTCAGAAGGTTCAGGTTGATCTTGTTGATGCTTGGACACCACCCCAGGGTTCTGGTCTGACAAATGAGGGACAGGTTGTGCCACATCCCTGAGGCATCACTGGGAAAGTGGCAAACAAAGCAGGACCTGTCTCTTCCTGTGCCACACGTTACCACACACACCCTTCAGCTCCTCAGAGGGCAGCAGGACCACACGATGGGAGGGCTGAGCCTCCCAAAGGAAAAGCAGAGCTGGAGTTCCTGCCAGGAGTAAAAGGACCTGTTAAAAAAGAGCAAGTGTGGCTGTAAATGGGCATTTCACAGCATGGTCACCCTGCTCATGAATGGAACTGAGGAGAGGGGACTCCTCACCGACACACACAGAAAGAAGGGGGTTCTCCTACTGCAAACCCCAAAGGGATGGAACTTACTCCCAGTCAGTGCTTTGCCCCAAACAAACATGACAACGTAGCAACACTCTAACAGTGTGTCCTTCAACAAGGACAGTCCAAACTGGGCTCCTTCCGTGAGCAGGTCCTGCCAGCTCAGAGTCCCTCTGTCCCCTCTGAACACCCACAGTGGGTGCAGTTCCTTGCAGGGTTCCCAGGGCCTGCACTGTTGCCACTGCAGTGTCAGGGGCAGGAGAGCAGGGAGAATCCTCTTGGATCACCAGGGTTTGAGGGCAGCCAAAACAGGGCTGAAGAGGTGTCGAGGTTTTCCTACAGCTCCAGAGGATGGAAGCTGCCTTGCTGTTCTTCCTGGCAGGCTGCTGACATTGTCCAGATGGTCCTTCCGTGGCAGAGGCCCCAAGGAGGGGCAAAGATTCCCAAAGAGGCCCAGAGCCCCCAGGCATCCTCTGCTGGGGATTGGCAATCCAGATGTTGATCCTGTGGACAGTGGGCTGGAGGAGGAGGGAGGGCTGTTAAATATCAGGAGCTGTCACTGCTGAGTGTGGTCCAGGAAATATCATGGCCCAGCTCACCTGCAAGGATGGCATTGGTGGCAAGTCAGATGGATCCTGGGCTAATGAGTTGGATGGGGGTGAATTGATTGCAGAGTGGATTGATCATGCAATAAAGTACAGAAACTGGTTTAAGTGCTGTGTGTTTCCACCTTCTCTTCCCTTTTGTAACCATGGTAGGTATTCCTTTGCCCTCCCCAGCCAAGCTTTCTTTGGACAGGCCTGTCAGGAACTCACCTTGACCCAAAACCTGGTTATGACCAGTGCCAGGCTGGGATTTTTTCACCTTCTCCAGCTCATTCTGCCCTCAGCAGTCTCTGGAGCTGGTCCCCAGAACTGACACAGGAGGGCTTTGGCCACTGCAGCTGCACCATCCACAGCCACCACGAAGCTGCCCAGGCTGGGACACTGCAGGGACCTGCCCCAGCTTTAAATGCAAAGAAACCCCAGGGAAAGCTCCTCTGGGCACCTGGTGTCACTCAGGGAGGGTGGAGGTGGGAGCTGAAATGCTCCATTCCCATGGGATGCAGAGGCCAAGTGCTTCCTGCCTGACATTCTGCTCCCACAGAAGCATCTCTGATGTTCAGTTTGGGCTCTGAGATCTTGCAGCATCTGTAGGCTCTGGGCCAACTCTTCTTGGTGATGCTCTGACAACGCTGCTGCTCTGCCATTGCTGCTCCAACGCAGCACAGGAGAGATGTTCCCATAAAACTGCATAATTGCCCAACTCCCCAGACTCAGATTCCTCCTGCATGCCAACTGTGAAGGAAACGTTTCTATTTTTAGCTTGGAGGTGTTGGCAAGAATTGCAGCGGATGGATCTGCATTTCAAGCAGGCAGGTAACAGCACAACCCCTCCTCCCAGGCCTTGCTCTGCTCTGCCTGCTGCAGGGATTGCAAACCTTGGTGCTCAGGCTCTGCCCTGCTCCCCTGCCAGCCACTCCAGCTGCAGGTGAGGTGCAGGAGCAGGGAGGGCTTCTCATAAGGAATTGCTTGTGGGATTGAGAAAGCTTTGCATGGGCTGTGTTCATAATGTCTGTGTTTAAAGGCTGCAGGGCTTTTTCTACCAATTTCCTCCTTTCTTCCCTTCTGAATTTTATTTTCAAGCAGGGGAAAATCTTTTCCAAGGTCAGGGAGAGGTTATGCTTTCAGACTTTTGTAGTGCATAGCTTCAGGCTGGGTTGAAATTCCCACAACGATCAGAGCTGTCTTGCCTGGCATTCATTTCTTCTGCTGTCTTTATCTCATCCCTTCCTGAATCTTGGTGGATGCTGCAGCCATTGTGGCACACCAAAGGCAGAAGACATTTTTCCCTGCCTTTTTTTCCCCTTTAACCCAGTAGTGGTTTGTTGTCTCTTTTTGTCTTCCTTGTTCTGTTTTCTCACGGTTGACAGAAATGAGCTGCTCAACTCTGCAGTCAGGATACTGGGGAAATGCAGCAATTCCTATTCCAGAGGAAGCTGAGACACTCTGAGCATTGGAAACACCCCTCCCCTTTTTTAAGATTCCTCTACACTGGCTCAGTTAATGCCATCTGTGCCATCTGTCAAGTTATGACCCCAAAATGGGGCAAAAGCAGCTTTGGTGGGATGCAAACCCAAACACTTGATTGTATTTGGGAATCAAAGACCCATGGGATTGAACTGTGGGAATGTTGCCTGTAAATGTGGCACAAACACATTGAGGTTTTCTCTGTGGTGCTGCAGCCCAAGCATCATCTCCCATCACAAACCCCTTGGACTGGGGAGCCACAGTCTGGGGAAATGCCTTTCGACAGGAGAAGGATGCTGTACACTAATAAATAATGGGAAGTGATGATCCTGCCTGGGCCAGGAGAGGGAGAGCTGCAAATCCAATGAACAGGTACAACTGGCATCCCTGGAGCCAAGCACATGGAGGGGCCTAAAACTGAATTAACGGCTGCTGGAAGGGCCTAAAACTGAATTAATGACTGCTGGAAGGGCCTAAAACTGAATTAATGACATCTGGAAGGGCCTAAAACTGAATTAATGACTGCTGGAAGGCTGGGCTCTCAAGGAAACACCTGGGGCACACTTGGGCTTCTCTCTAGATTTAAGGCCTTGCCATCAGAGACTTTGTCTGCACTCTCATGCTTTTAAGAGGGGCAGATGACCCTACATTTGCAAGGACCAAATGTAGCACAGATAAATTGTCCTGGTATTAGCTAAGCCTTGAAGAGAATCACTGGATAAAAGGGTGCCATGAATATTCACTGCAAAGACAACTGCCAGGCCTTGCTTGAGGTCCATCTTTCATCCCACTAAATTTGCTGGGACACAGATACCTGGCTGCAGGTGCCTCACAGGCTGAAGGGCTCTCCTAACTTTCCCATTTAAGACAATATTTCCCTCCCACAACCAGCTTGTCCCAGGAGCCCCCAGCTGTGTGTGAAAGGGCTGCTGGGTCAGTAATGATCCATTCAGGGACAAACAGCCCCTGCCAGGGAACGGTCATCATCGTGGTCACTGCTCTGGAGCTGTCATTGCTGAAGGTTTCAGCTGCTGCCAGGTCTGGGTACTGCCAGAGGGGGCAGCCTGAGGAAGGTCGAGGGAAATCCGTTCTTTGTCCGTGTGACTGGAATTTCTGCCTGTACAAGTGCATTCATATTCTTGTGTCCCCTTTTGAGATGCTTTGCCTTGATCTGCCTTTGCCTTTTCCCTCTCAGTCCCAAGTGGTGTCCTCCACTTGTCCCCAGGCCAGTGATAACCCCTGCTCCCTTTTCCTGCTGTGTTCTCATCCCACGGCAGAAACAACACAAACATGTGAAAAATGCATGGATGTTATGATTGGCTTTTCACAAATATTCAAATGAATATTATATGTGTTGTGTTAGAAAATAATGCTGTATTAATTTTCTTAAGTACTGTGTTAAATATAGTTTTAGGTTATAAAAATTGTTAAAATAGAAACTATGCTATGTAAGATGCTTAGTTGAACAGAAAGGGCTTGCAGTGAGATAACAGCCACAGGACACCTAAATCTTTCAGAGAAATTTATTTATTTATTGCCTTCTTATCAGAAGAAACAAACTTCTTCCCGCCTCGAAGGCACTGTTAGGATTAGAAGGAAGAAGTTGACGATGACCAGACAGAATCCTGTGTTTGAATGGAATTTATGCATCATGTATGAGGTGTATGAATATGCAACAAGCTATTGCTTTTAAGGGTTAATCCTCTGTTAACGGGTGTCCTTTTTCGGGCTCGTGATGCCCAGAAAAAGGTACCTGGACGTCCATAACTCTTTGTATTTATTGTCTCATATTGTCTTAATCCAATTTGTCCAAATTATTATTACTCTAATTGTGTTACTATTTTTTAACCATTTTATTACTATTAAACTTTTAAAAATTTTAAAAACAAGCGATTGGTGTTTTTCACAAACACAAACACAGCAGCAAATACCAACGAGGATGGTGCTGTTTCTGAATGCAGCAGAGCCACCAAGGCTGGGCTGGCAATGTGCTGCTGTGTCTCAGTTGTGCAGCTCCTGTTACCTCTGGTGCTGAAGATTATCACACTCCTGTAGTACAGGAGGGAATTTACGCCTGGCTCTGTGCTCCCACATCAGTTCACAGAGTGTGCACAGCCTGCCCTTCAGGTCCTGGCACTCTGCACCCTCCAGTCAGTGCAGAGAGGGAATAAAAGCACAGGAGAGTCAAGGTACCAGATTCCCCTGAATGATGCAGCTATGCTGTGCTCAAAACAAAAGCAGAAAATTGTCTTGTAATCTCAGCTTCTCTGGAACCCAGTGCAATGCCTTTATCTGTAATTCTTTCTCTACAATCAGGGAAAAAACCCAAACCCTTTTTACAGAATCACAGAATTGTTGAGGTTGGACAACTGTTGTTGGGCTTGCAAGGGTTCCTCAGGGGTGAAGAGATAGACGAGAATCTTGACCTCATTTTCAAAAGGCTTGATTTATTATTTTATGATATATATTACATTATAACTATACTAATAGAGAGAAAAAGTCTCAGAAGCTGCTATGCTAAGAATAGAAAAGGAATGAATGAACAAAGGAGCTCTCTCTGATTCTGTCCCAGAGAGAGCTTGGTCTCTGATTGGCCTTAATTGTAAACATCCAACACGGGCCAATCACAGGTGCACCTGTTGCATTCCACAGCAGCAGATAACCATTGTTCACATTCTTTCTCTGGGGCCTCAGCTTCCCAGAAGAGGGAAAAATCCTAAAGAAAGGATTTTTCACAAAAGATGTCTGTGACAGACAACATCAAGTGCAACCACCAGGCCAGCACCGGCACCACATCCAGCACTGCCTGTGTCCCCAGGTGTCACATCCACACGTTCTTCGAATGCCTCCAGGGATGGGGAACTCCACCGCAGCCCTGGACACTCTGTACCAGTGCTTGATAACTGTTTCCATGAAGAAATCTTTCTTAATATCCAACCTGAAGTCACCCTGGTGAAACTCGAGGCCATTTCTTCTCATCCTGTCACTCGTTAGCTGGGAGAAGAGCCCTGCCCCACCTCCCTACAACAGATATTTTTTAATAGGTTCTTTGTCATTTCACAGGGGGAGGAACGGGGCTGTGTTTGTGCTGCAGAGAGCTGCACTATAACCTGTAACCACACAACTGCATTCAAATTGTGTCAGGATAATGATGATGGCCAGTTAAATGCCAGGATCAGCAGCAGAGATTGCACAAGGATCCAGAAAGAGCCAAACATGCCAATACATTCCACAGAAACAGTGTTGAAAATGACAGAGCCCTGGGGCTGGTGGGACCTGGGGCTGTTTTAAATAAAACAGTGCTTGGTGGCAGCACAGGTCACTCTCAGGAGCTGATTTACCTCAATCCAAATCTAAACATCTTCAACACAGCAAAGAGTTGTGCCTCAGACTCGGGGTCAACTGCTGCATATCCCCCTCTTCTGCAGAGCTTGTGCTTTTAAATGGCTTTAAAGAGTTAAAGGTCACAGCAGAAATTCTTCAGGTTTCATAAAATCCTAAAATGGCCTGTGTTGGAAGGGACCTTAAATATCACCCAATTCCCAGGTTTGAAAACACGGAACTTCAGCAGGACTGAGACACCCACACAAAGCTGCTCCTTGAACTTTCTCTAGGACTAAAGAAAACAAAAAATCTCACACCTGTGTGGAGACAGAAGTGTTCCCTTTGTTCGAAAGTAAATTGGGAAGGAATTACACGGAGGAGGGGAAGAATGACAGTAGCAAGAAGGGAAGACTTCTCTTAATCATCCCATGTTAGATCAGTGAATTGGAAAATCATGGCAAGTCTGCCAGAGAATAAACTGCCCAAACCTGCTATCAGCTGCAGAGCCACAGACTGTTTAGCAGCTGGGACAGAAAAATGCATTGCTTCCCATAAAACTTGCCTCCCAGAGAATTACAGCCTCTGATTTGTCATGCCAGGGTGGGCACGTGGGGGGACAGGATTGGAAATAAATGCTACAAACTCTCTCTGTTGTGAGTAGGGAGTGTGTTTATCTCCTCAGCCCAGAACATAAAAGCCAGAGCTGCACTTGGAAACAAGGGTGATTTACAGCCCAACCCTTTGGCTGAAAGCCTCCTGGAAGGGATGAGAGGTTCCTTCTGCAGCACAATCTGACCTTTGCCTTGTGTGGGTATGGGATAAAAGTGAAAGACCCTCGAAGAGACAGGAAAAATGGTGCTTCCCTTGGAGATGTCTTCCCAGGGCCATGCTGACAGATGTGCAGTGCTTCTCTTTGTGGCGCATGGAGCCCTTGACAAATGCCTCTGGGAAAACCAATTCCTCCTGCCTCCAAACCAGGGGGTGGGACAATCCTCCAGCAGTCAGGAGAGGAACCTCCCAGGCGCTTGGACCAAGCTCTGACACCTCCCTACCCCCTCACATCCTGTATTTCCTCTTCTGCCAGGAGTTACCCCATGCTGGAAGCCAAGGTGATCTCTTTGGTTGCACACCCCCATGGCAGCCCATAACCAGGGGCTTTTGCAGGGGTTGAACCATCAGGGTGTGTGGGAATCCATAAATCAGAAAGTTTTGGGAAAGCTGCAAAAGGCAGGCCCCAGAGACAGCAGAACTGTGATTGGAGCTAAGCAGCAGCCATGAGATTGGTCAGCAGAAAAATGATGTAAAATGTAGAAAAGCAAGGACAAATAGAACAATGGTCTGTGGATTAACGCTTGTCTAGAATAACTCTCTAAGCTACAGAAAAGTTTATCTAGTGAGATATTAGGAAGTTCTAAGCTTAATAATGGAGCTCCGTGCGTTGTGTTTTAAGGCTGACAAGCAGGTATTGTATTTGAAATAAGCAAGCATTGTTTTAACCACAGGTACCTGTGCTTATAGTGCTTGGATAGAACTGCTGTCAATGGTCTGTTCCGGCTGTTTGTTGCTGCCCGGACACGCGTAGGATGGCTCTGGGACAGCCGCGCTTCAAAGGACGAGTCTGGACTCTTCAGATTTTCAGTCTTCTAATCGTTTATTATTTCTTATCTATAAAATTTTCTTTCAGCCCAACAGAGGTCTGACCAGCAAGGCAGCCAAGGGCACTCTGACCTCCCACTGGGCGGTCATCTATTTTTATAATGAAAACTATGTACATCATATTTACCTTTATTTCCCAATACCTTTCACCCATATTAGCAAGTGCACCTTCACCAAGGACCAATCCCAAAGTGCCAACATCACGACAGAAAATGGATGACAAGAAGAAGAAAGAAGAAAGAAGAAGGACAAGACACGCCCTGATCCCTCCATCTTGTCTCCATAACCCCCTGTACCAAAATCCTAAAAGCTATATTTCACCCTGTAAATACTTCATTCTTACACCATTCATTCCCAAGTGACTCTCATGTCCTCAAACAGGTGGCACAACCCTCGAAGGGTCAAAATCCAACCACCAGGCGCTTCTGGCAACATTCCAGGATTTCTGAGCCCCCAAGGGTTCTCTCGGTAACTCTGGACATCCGGAGTGATGTGCTGAGTTCCCACAGTCAATGTGCTTTTGCTTTGTGTGATTGGTCAAAAAACTTTTAAAGTAAGTTGTAACATAAGTTCTGTGTCTGCTGCCTGGGATGTGAGCTGCTGGCATCTTCCCATTGTCATCACCGCGTAATGAGACTGATGCTGGAAAATAAAACAGCTCAAGGTGTGTTCCACAGAAGTCCCATCCTCTTCACAATTTGTACATAGCCCCTGGCCTGCAATAGGGTGGGATTCAGGGAACAGTTTTCTCTATCACAGATGGGTTGCAGAGCCAAAAGAAATCTCTCTTTCCTACTTCCCCCATGGATAAAAAATAAGAGATATCATCCCTTAGGAAGAAGGGTTGTTTATGGTCCACTGATTAAGAAATCACATTCCTATTGTTCCTGTTTTAATAACAACAATGAAGATTCAAAGCTTCCCCTTCTGACTGGGGAAGATCCAGTTTAGGGTGAGGAGCTCCAAAATCAAGTATTTCCTTGAAGCACTCTCAGATCTGGCCCAAATTGTAGTGCCTTTTCACTGCCTTCCTTGAAGGATGTGTTTAGAAGATCTCCTGAGCTGTCTGAGCCCAAACCCATCAGCATCTGCCTCAGAAATTCCTCATGGCTCCTCAAACTTCCCTTCTCTTCCTCCTGTTGGAAGCTGCCGTGGCACAGAGAGGTCCCTGCTGCCTCCCAACACTCACACTCCTTGTTTGCTGTTAACTTTTCCTTAGGCTTCCCTTAGGCCATGTCTTGCCAGTAAACAGAGACAGCAGCAGATCCCTGCAGATACCCCAGCCAGAGCTTTCCTTACAGCTCCAGCCTTCCCCTGGCACAGATTTCTCACCACTGCAGTGTCGGAGGCCCCAGCTCAGCCCAAAGCTCCCTCAGAGGGTTCTCCTATGGCTGGATGGGGCTGCATGAGCCTTCTGGAGCCTTTTCCAGGGAGGCAAAACAGCTTCTTGCCTCACTGAGTTTCTCTCTGCTCCACTTCCTCAGGCTCCTCAGAAATCCAACATCCAGAGCCAAAAAAAAAAGCAAAACAAATCCTTTTGTCCCAGGCTGTCACTCAGATGGGCTTATACCAACAAGGAAGGCATTAGTCATTAACACTCCAGAGCACTCACCACAACCCCAGAGCAGTCACCACAAGCGCAGAGCAGTCACCACAAGCCCAGAGTTTGGATAAAGGTTGGTGTGTTTCTGGCATGTTTTCCCTTTGTGTCTCTGTGGGATGTTGTGTATCAGTAGCTCAGGTCACTCCCAGCTCATGGAGGGTCTTTTGGGATTCCTGCTCTCCTGGAGAACCCTGCCCTGATCCCTTTGGATGCACAATGCAACAGGAGCAACTCCCACAGCCCTGATGCTCTGCCTGGGGAATGGCAGTGGTGTGGAGAGCCCAGGAGACAAGGATGCAGAGGGCACAGGGGGATGAGCCCATATAGGAGTGACTGGGGTAGGAGGGTCAGGATGGATGGAGACGAGAGATCTCTGCAGCCAGGGCTGGAACTTGGGGTTCATTGCAAAGGGCCTGGGTGCAGGGCCCTGCTGGGAGCTGCCAAACACAGCTCAGAGCAGGCTGAGAGGAGAGAGGGGGAGAGAGGATGAGAGGGTGAGAGAGTAAAAGGGTAAGAGAGTGAGGTTCCCATTCCAATACAATAAATCTCCTTCTGTGTTGAATATTCTAATTCTCACTAACCAATCCAGTACAAGATACAAATCCTATAGCATTCACATACAGCCTATAAGAATCATTACATTACCACACTGTGTTACATTTTAAACCCTACAAACTCCTCTTTGGGCCCTTCTGCCAAGCTGTAGGGTCTGCTCTGACCCTTGGGCCTGTCTGCAAGCAGAGGGTGTTGTTCCATCAAAAGGGGATCACCTTCAGCTGGCCACACCATTGTTTTCCAGTTGTTCAGTAACTGAGGGATCTCAAAGCTTGCTTTCATTTCAATCTCACTGATAGTTTCCATATTCTCAAAATCTTTTGCCAGACAATCATATTTATAAGGCTTTCCTGTTCCATCTTCCTCAACAAGCCCACACGTGGCTGTTTTTCTCAAGGCACTGAACATTCTCCTCTGCAAACACTCAGAGCCTTTGCTCTGGTGGCTCCCACTGGGCAGGGGCTGTGTGGGGAAATGATCACACAATCATGGATTTGTGCACGTTGGAAAAGCTCTCTGAGATCACTGAGTCCAACCATCCCCAACACTGCCAAGGCCACTGGGGTGGTGTTTGAGGGTCCCCAGGATGAGGGAAGAGATGAGAATCTTGACTCCACGTTTCAGAAGGCTGATTTGTTATTTTATGATATATATTATATTAAAAGAAAACTATATACTAAAACTACACTAAAAAACAGAAGAAAGGAGACATCAGCAAGCTAGAAAGGAATGAATAATAAAATATTGTGACAGACTCAGAGAGCCCCACACAGCTGGCTGTGATTGGTCATCAAGTAAAAACAATTCACATGCTGGGTAAACAATTCTCTAAATCCCATTCTAAAGTAGCAAAACATGGAGAAGCTGAAGCTTCTCAGGAGAAAAGATGGTAGTGAAAAATTTTTCAGAAAATATGTCAGTGACAGGCCAGCAGCGACCATGCTCCCAAATGCCACATCCACAAGGCTTTTAAACCCCCCAGGGACAGGAACTCCACCAGTGCCCTGGGCAGCCCTTTCTAATCCCTGGCCACCCTTTTCCATGAAAATCAGAAAACCCTGGAGAGGAAAATGTGGTCTCATCTCGTTCCTAACATTTCACTGCAAAATGTCAATTTGATTTAGTGAAATCCACTTCAGATCAAAAGTCCAAATGAATCACATGGGTTTTCTTGTTTAGTTCCAAAACTGCTGAAGTATTTTACTCAAGGCTGGTAAAACAGACAGTTCCAACTTGTCTCTAATCTGTAACAGGTTGTTGTACTGAAATATTGATGGCATTTTATAATAATGAAATCATCTATTAAATACTAAATATCCCCTTAATACATGTGCTTGGAAACCCACTTAACCTCATATTTAATACAAATTCTTTACAAGCTATGAAGCCCAGTGTAACACAGTATAAAACCTTATCATGTTATAACACAGTTCCATATTTTATGGCAATAAAGGAGTAAAATGCAAACAAGCCCACACCTCGCGTTGCTCTGATTTATATTCTGATGGAATTTACATGCACCACGGAGCAAGAGAACATTAATTGGTCCCAAAAAGCTGATTTAGCTGGGTGCTGCTGGCTCAGGCGGCACTGGGGAGGCACTGGAAAGCACTGGGGGGCACTGGGGGAAACTGGAGGGCACTGGGGGGCACTGAGGGAGGCACTGGGGAGCATGGGGGGGGTACTGGGGGACACTGAGGAGGCAGTGGGGAGGTACTTGGGAGGAGCATGGAGGGCACTGGGGGGCACTGGGGGCACTGGGGAGCACTGGGGGGGAGCACTGAGGGGGCACTGGAAAGCACTGGGGGGGCACTGGGGGTCACTGGGGGGAATGAGGGACACTGGGGGAGCACTGGGGGGCACTGGGGAGTACTGAGGGAGGCACTGAGGGGCACTGAGGGAGCACTGGGAGGGATCTGACGGGGCACTGTGGGGGCATTGGGGTGGCACTGTGGGGCACTGGGAGAGCACTGGGGGGCACTGGGAGAGCACTGGGGAGCACTGGAGTGGCACTGGAGTGGCACTGGGGAGCACTGAGGAGCACTGGGGACATTGGGGAGGCACTGGGGGGCACTGAGGCGGCACTGGGGGGTACTGGGGAGGCACTGGGGGGCACTGGGGAGGCACTGGGGGGCACTGGCAGCATTCCCATTCTCCAGGGCCGGGGATCCCATGCCAGGCACGGCTCAGACCCTCCTGGCTGTGCTCACCCGGGCTCTGCCTCTGTGTCCTGCAGTGTCAGCTCAGCAGAGACAAGAGGGCAGGGGGTTAAACTGCCTGGCAAGAGCCGCTCTCTGTGAGAGCACTTGGCTGGTCCAGCAGGGGATAGCACAGCCCAGAGCCATAAATAATGCATGGATCCCTCACATGGAGCTCGCTCCAGCCTCACATTCCTCAGAGAGCCAGCAAATATTGTGTTTCTCCTCTCTTTTGTGTGTCTGTGGTGTGGTGGGTGGCTCGGGAGAAGGGAAAGCTCCTCTGAGGCGCTGTGCTGATCTGCTTTCACATCTTCCTCCTCTTTCTCCTTCCCTTCTCTGCCTTCCCAAAACACCTCCTGCCTGAGCTGGGCCAGAACAGCAGCGCTGCCAGGCTGCCCCAGAGGGCTGGAGCTGCTGCTGGGGCTGGGAAGCAGATGGGCTCAATGTGCTCAGCTAAATGCAGCTCTTAGAGCCCAGTGAAACTGCAGCTCAGCCTGTGTGAAATACAAAGCTGTGTTTCGTGTCAGGTACAAACAGGCGGTGTGTGTAGTTGTGAATGCGAAATGTGTAGACCACCGACAATGGGAGAGCTGTGAATTCTAATAATAACTGAGGAAAATAAAGCATGGGAAAAGGCCTTTAAACCTATCTGTTGTTTGCAAATTAACCCTGGTTGATTTAGGAGCATTGGAATTAAGGTGTTAAAGATGTTGCTTTTTGCTTGCATTTCATCCATAAAGAGCTCTGCAATAATAACCTTTTGAAGTATAACTTTACAACATTACTTGTATCCTTGAAACTATAGCTTTGGAATATATATAAAGGAAATATGTTTATCTCACGCCTTATTGAAGCAGAGAAAAACAGCTTGAGAAAGGAAGATGAACATCACCTCAAGGGTTTATGGTTTCGACCAAAGGGAAGCTGGACATCACTGTAATGAGATTTATAGTCTCTGCAATTAAAAGGTGGACACACATCTGGGGAGCTGGACCCCACCAGATGGGATTCGTCTTTCTTCTTTTGGAAACTGGACCGTCACCATCTGGGGATACTCCTTTGAGATACATCCTGAGAAATTAAAATCACAATAGCGTATAGAATTGTGATGTAATAATTTGGAATAAAAATTGCTGATGAGTAAAAAAATTGGAAATAGAAACTGCTGGAAAAAACTGATGAGTATCCCTATAAATACCTGTAACCATCAATTATTGGTGTGCAGTTGGAGGGAAAACTTCCCCCACTGTACCCAGCGCTGTATTGCTCATACTTTACTATATTAAATAATAAATTGATTGCTGCTTGAATAGTGGCCTAGTAAAGCCTCTTATTCATAACACCTGGAGCACTCCTCCCAAGGAAACCAGGCACGAGAATTTGGCTGCTGGGCAGCAACAGGGAACAAAAGTGTGAATTTCTCTCCAGCCTGATGAAAATGCTTCCCTGAAAGCAGGTTTGGAACTCGCTGGCATTGCTAACCCCAAACTCACAGCTGCTGAGCAGGTGCTTGAAATCATAACTCATTGCTGTCCCTTCCTGACTGCCCAAACACTAATGAGCTGCTCAGAACCTGGAACTGCTAATTACGTGTCTGAGACTTAAAAGGAGCACCCAGGATGTCTTCATGCTACTAAAATAGCCCAGACTGGATGGCTGTCAGTCTGTCCAAAAACCCCCTTGGATTACTCAGTACTACACCAGACTCTGTGTGGATAATTAGGTTTTTGGGACCCCAAAGCTTATAAAAAGGTGCTCAGGACCCTGATGTTTCTCCAAGTCCATTTTTTTGGAAGCATTTTGAGAATTTGGACCTCCACTCCCACATCTCCCTTGTGCTGTCCTCATCTCTGCTGGAGTGCATCCCTCCAGGTAGGATTTGTGATCTATGGCTGTCCCACCTGGCTGCAGCTTTTCTTCTGGATCTGAGTCCCACGGAGCAGCCAGTGGAGAACAACTCTGTCAAAAGCCACAGTGGTGCCACACTGACATGTATCTCTTCTTCTGAGAGCATCCTGAGATGACTTCAGCTCTGACCTACTTTAAAGCCAGGCTGATTTTGTCCAAGCAGCAGCTGCACTTGAAGGCAAAGAGATGGAAGGAGAAGCTGCTGAAATCCATTTTCCTGGTCAGAGGTTTTTGCCCAGCAGGACTCAGAGCTGCTCAGCTTTGTAGCCTATTCTTTTGTCAGCTCTTTGGTTTTCCTGACACATCTTTCCCTGGCACAGGCTGCAGCCTTGACTCTCCCAGCAAAGGACAGGGGAAGCAGTCCCTGTTCCTCACTGCATCTTTTACACAGCCAGCAAATGGGAGAAGTAATTACCTCCCACATGTTTATTGCAGTAATTATGAATTTGCATTGCTCTCTCTACCAACAAAGTGGACTGGGCTCCCAAAACACTCTCAAGTGTTTACCAAATCCCCACATTCCCTTTTTGAGTGAGTCTTGCATCTTTAGAACAATCACATTCAGCCTTAGCTCTGTCTGTATTCTGTCACTCATATTTTCTGAAAAATCCCTTTGTAAGGATTTCTTCTCCTGGGAAGCTGAGAAGCCTCAGAGAAAAAGGAAAACGATATTATCTCATTGCTTCCCCTGTGTTTGCTTCTTTGGAATGTGGTTTGGAGATTTTTTTATCCAACATGTGAATTGTTTTTACTTCATGACCAATCACAGCCAGCTGTCTGAGGAGTCAGTCACGAGTTTTTCATTAGCACCTTGTTAAGCTTTCTGTAAGGATCCTTTGTCTGTTCTTTAGTATAGTTTTAGTATAGCATTCTTTGTTACAATATAATGCCATAAAATAATAAATTAGCCTTCTAAGAACATGGAGTCAGATTCTCAATTCCTCCTTCGTCCTGGGGACCCCGAAAATCCCGCAGTGTTCCTTGTGTCTCTCAATGCCTTCCTGAGGACCTGGGACTCCTGGGATGTTCCTCACAGGCATCACCATGCATTCCAGATATCCTGGTTTGCTTCCATTCCCCATCCAGATTATGGGAATACCAGGCAGGACAACAAGCCTTGCAGTGGGAGCAGCAGACAGTGAGGTGCTCCAGAGTGGTAGTGACCGAGCCTGGATTTGGATTTTAAGGAAATTTCAGCAGGACCCTGATTGTCTCTGGGATTTTCCATTGCTTTGGCAGGAAAGTCTCCCATCCATGTGGCTGCTAGGACTCTCCTGCAAGACTCCCATTCACAGAGTCCCCTCCATCTCACACCGCAGGCAGTGTGTGTCACAAAATATATTCCTGGTTTGTTCCTGAGCTTGATTCCTCAGCTCAGCCCAAGTTGGAGGCTGCTGGGATGTGGGCTGGCTCTGCACACCACACACACTCCCTGGCAAATGCTCCAGTGAACAAACATTCATTAAAAACCAGCAAATGTGAATTATAACTGACTGCATAAAGGTGCTGGTGAATTGACAACATATGCCCAGAGTCACAGCAAATGATCTGGAACACAGCAGCAGGAGATGGAAAGCTCTCACTTCCCAGTCTGATCAGATCTCAGGGTGAGGCTGAGCTGTGGGCTGGGCACATCCTGCACACTCCTGGCTGTGTTCACAGCATGAACCTGGTACTGCTGACCAGATGGGATTTCAGTGTCTGAGGCAGCTCCAGCAAAGCCACCCCCACCCTCTCTGACAGCTTTATTGTCCCTCATCCCAAACAACCAGCATGGATTTACCTCTTAGGCTCTCTGCAATGGCTAAGCAGAGCATCCCTCCTTCTGCAGCAGCAGCAGCCCAGCTCTGGCAGCCTGATCCATCCTTCACCTCAGGATAATCCCTCCGGAGATGGGCACAGAATCCTGCAAAGCACCCGAGGGTGCCAGCAGTACCAGCTCTGCCTGTAGCACAAACAAGTTGTAGCAGGGTCATCACTGCCCTGCTTCCAGAGGAGATTCTGAGGTCACAATTTAGGATTCAAAAGGGACAGGATGGACTCAGAGCAAACTCCCAGTGCTGCCACTAAAAGCAAGAGAAAGGAGGTTGAACTGCACATTCAGCACAAAGCTGGGCTGCCAGCTCCATCTTCATTAGCCATTAGCTAAATATCCACTAAGTCAACACATAGTGGATCTTAATTAGCCCACATCTGGACCTGGGTTTGTCCTGAGAGCATTCCCACATCTCTGATGCCAGAGCTCCAGCTCTCCTGCTCCCTCCCAAACCCTGCAGGGCAGCTGATTTGCAGTGGGAGCCTGGACCACAACCCTGCCAGGCACGTTCGCTGCGGCTCCAGCTTTGCCGGGGATGTTTCCACACAGCTCTAATTAACAGCACCAACAAGCACTTTTGAGCCACGGAGGGAACCCCGGCGGGCACAGGGAATGTTTCTCTAACTGCTCCCACAGCCTTGTCTCTCTAGGAAACCGGAGGGCAAACTTCCAAATCTCTTCCCTCTGCTGCAGCACATTCCAGCCCTGCGGGGGAGCCAGGCTTTGGAACGAGCACACAATGCATTTGCTCTCCCTTGTTTATGGGACAACAGAGCAGGTGCTGTGTTTCATGAGACAACAATCAGAGTTCCCAGGTGGGTAAAATTGAGCCCAAGAAACTCATTTCTGCAGAGGAAATTTATTAATATATTTTAAAAAAGGTTTTCCCTTTCTCCCTGCGTTGTGAGTACTGGTCAGAATGAACCGAACTGATGCTGTCCCCCCTTTTCTCCCCTGCTGCTCAGAGAGCCCATAAATCAGAGAGGAAATTTTATTATTTTTAAGCAGCAGAGGAGAGACCACATTCCTGCTCCATTTTTGTGTGATGTCTAATACAACAGCATCCCAGGGGCTCCCAGATGGGATATGAATATGGGTAAACAAAAACCCAACCCCATCTAATGCCCTGACTTCAGTCAGATTGGCCATTAACAGGATCCCAGGGTGTTCTTACCCTCCCTTGCAGGGGAGAACCTGAGTAACACTCATGGGTGTCCTCAACATTAACATTAACCTGTCATTTTGGGAAGCTCAGATCAGAGAGTGTCTGCAGTTGGGGTGTCTTGTTTTGGGCAGATCTCACTGCAGGCAGCTTGGACACCCTCAAGGGAAGCTGCTGCAGCCTCCACGTGGGATCTTCACCCAGCCCTGGCCAGGGCTAAGCACTCATAGGATTTGCACCCCGATGGACTCAATATTCCTGTCTCCATGCAGACATGGACAGGGGCTGAGTGAATTGAATTCTGAGAACTCACAAGCTGGGTATTAAAGTCTCCTCAGGATCAGGAAACCCAGAATTGATAGTGTGTGACTCCAGAACTGAGGGGAAAGAGCTTTCCAGGCCATGGCTGTGTTTCTCCAGGTTTCCCAGGCACCCCAGCACTCTGCTTAACCCGGGTGAGTGGTGCCTGATTCCCACATTCCAGGTGTGCACCCAACCCATTCCTTCAGTCCAGAACAAGGTTGTTGTCCATGGATTTGGAGAGGTCCTTGAACCCTCCTGTTCCTGGCAGCCACCTCACACAATCCCACCACCAAGGGATGATCCTGGTTAAAACCCTGCTGGGTTCTTTATTCCCACTACTTCAGCATTTTGTCCCTTCAAGAAATAATAACAATAAAAAAACCTTTTCAGCTTCCAGCACCAAGTTATCCATGACCAATTTGTACCATTTGCTCCAAACCCAGCACCATGGTTTGGTGAAATAGCTCCAGTTCCACCCCCCTCAGTCATCATCCCCCTTGATGGATTTCTCCAGTTATCCCAGTCCTTCACACAGCCTTTGTCAGACTCACTTAAACAAGCTCAATTCTCATCATTTCCCCTCTAGAACAGGTGCTTCTTTTCCTTAATCCTCCTCCCAGTCTCGTTCTGTACCTGTTCCAGGTTGGATTCAGCTGCTTTGGGATGAAGCCACAGCCTTTTCCAGTGGCATTAACACCTCCTGAGCTCCAGAAGAGCTTTGTAAAGAGCCTTGGCAAGGTACCATAAATTAAAGCAGCCACTTAATTAAACCCCCCCACACCCCCAGTCAGGACCTCTGCCATCTCATCCTGGTGATTTACACAACTGCACACAAATCCCCAGGTATTGTATTTGCAGGGAATGCCCCAATGAAGGCAGGAATGATGCACCTGACTCCATGTTCTCAGAAGGATAATTTATTACTTTATTATACTATATTACAGAATACAATTCTATACTAAAGAATACAGAAAGGATTACAGGATTACATACTTACAGAATGCTAAAAAGATAATAATGAAAACTCGTGACTCTTTCCAGAGCCCCGACACAGCCTGGCTGTGATTGGTCATTGAGTCAAAAACAACTCACAGCAGAATGCAATGGAACAATCACCTGTGGGTAAACAATCTGCAAACACATTCCAAAGGAGCACAGGAGAAACAAATGAGATAAGAATTGTTTTCCTTTTTCTCTGAGGCCTCTCAGCTTCCCAGGAGAAAAACCCTGGGCCAAGGGATTTTTTCAGATGCCACATCCAGGTGCAGAGCATCCTGTATCCCCCAGGATCCATCTGCAAAACAAACAGGCAGGGATAGAGCACGGAACAGGTCTTTGCTCACTGATGTTTGAGATCTGTGCTCCAAAATATTCTTTTTAGTGTCCCATGATCCCAGAATCATGGGAAGGTTTGAGATGGAAGAGACTTTAAAGCTCTTCCCATTCCCACCCCCTATACCATGGGCAGGGACATCTTCCACTGTCCCAGGTGGCTCCAAGCCCTGTCCGACCTGGCTTTGGACACTTCCAGGGATGGGGAGTCCATAACCTCCTGGGAAAACTGTTCCAGCAGCTCCCTGCCTTCCAGGGATGGTCCAACCACTCCCTCCATTGCAGAGCCCACAGCCCCAGCAGGGGGAGGACAAAGCTTTGGCAGAATGGCTGAGGAGGAAAGGCTGAAAGTCAGGCAGTGGTTCCAGAAAGGCCTGGGAACCCCAGCTGGCAGGAGCAGCTCCAGGCTCTCACCTCTAAAATTCTGCCATAGATTTAACTCCACACCAAGAGGAACCTCCCCTCTGGAGCTGAGCCCCAGCTGCTCCACGTGGCTCATGCTGGGGAATTTGGTTTCTGAAGAGAAAACCTTTTACACTCTGAAGTCTTAAATATTATTGTTCCCTGCTGAGTGTGGGTTAAACGAGGAAAACAGTGATACTTTTCTCACTGGCTCTTTTGCAGCTCTTCTACAGGCATATAAAAACAATAATGAGCCAGTCAAGCACTTTAAGCAGTCAGGCAATGATAAATGAGACCCACTAAAACCCTTCTGTCTTTGCCAAGGGCACACTGGATTATACTTGAACCTGTTTTAACCTTAGCACTTAACCTTCTTTTCCACAAAGTTGCCTTTGCATGCAACGACCATGATGGAGCTCAAAATAACAAGTCAAAGAAATGGTTTCCTGAGAGAAAAAGAATATTTGCTTTACAGTCAGGGCTGGGGTTTAAGTGTACTTTATGTGCTTGCTAAACCTCAGGATTTTAAAGGAATGGGGACATAATTCCATGTTACTAGTAAGGGAGGGAGGAAAGGCATGAAATGCAGCATCAAACTATTCTTTATGTCAGCTTGGCATGAAAAATGTGGAGAAAGAATATAGATAAGCATTACTTCCAGCAACCATAGAATCCCAGAAACACTGAGGTTGGAAAAGACCTCCAGGATCATCGAGTCCAAGCTGTGCCTGATCCCCACCCTGTCCCCAGCCCTGAGCCCTGAGTGCCACATCCAGGAGTTCCTGGGACACCCCCAGGGATGGGCACTCCAACCCTCCCTGGGCAGTTCCAAGGTCTGAGCCCCCTTTCCACGGGGAAATTCCTGCTGTGCCCACCCTGAGCTGTTCCCTCTGCTCCTGTCCCTGTTCCCTGGAGCACAGCCCGACCCCTGGGCTGTGCCCTCCTGTCAGGAGCTGTGCAGAGCCACAAGGGCCCCCTGAGCCTCCTCTGCTCCAGGCTGAGCCCCTGCCCAGCTCCCTCAGCCCCTCCTGGTGCCTGGAAGGAACAGGCTGGCCATGCCAGTGTGGCCCCTTGCCAATGTCCTCTGCTGCTCCTCTTTGCCTCCCTGCATCTCCTCCCCATCCCCACCAGCCCAGGCACTGCTCCCAACCATTCCCCTTCCTCCAGCCCTTTCCACCTCACCAAGGGCACACTGGGAGGGCAGAAAAGCTCAGTTTCCAGACACTCAGCTCAGGAACGGGACACCAAACCTGTGCTGTGGGGGTGTCCAGCTGGATGTCAGAATCAGGGAATTGTTAAGGTTAGAAAATACGTCTGAGATCACCGAGTCCAACCCACAGCACCACCTCCATGGCCACTGTAAACCCTGTCCTCAACTGCAACATCCATAATTCACACTTCCAGGGGCAGCTGGTGAGTGCCCTGCCCTGGTTGTTAAGATCCAATGCTAACAACCTTTTCTGTGAAGAAATTTTCCCAAATTTTCCCTAATATTCAATCTAAACCCCCCTTGCAGCTACTTGATGCTGTTTTATCTCTTATCCTTGATATTTTAGGAATGTGAGATTCCCCATGAGTAGCAAGGATCATATGCCTAAAACTGGGATTTCCTGCATCACTGTTGCAATAACTGATACAAACTCATCATCTGCATCTTTGAACCATCATCATCTTTAACAATCAGGTGCCCACACCTTGACTGACCAACACCACAGGAGAACCCGGGTGCACACCACAAAGCTGGAATATCACACAGCTGGATGTGCCTGGACTGAAAGAGGAGAGGAATTATTCCAAGTGAGAAGCACTGCAGGGAGATGGAGCTGCTCAGGCACAGCTCAGTGAAGGGGTGAACCACAGGGTTTCTCAGCACCAAAGCCACAGTGCTGGTTTCTGGTTTTGTTGGGTTTATTCAAAGTGTGTCTTGTTTGAAAGACAAGTGGGATTAAAGGAACATACTTGACTCAAGACACTTATTTCACTTCCTGACAGAAAAAAAAAAAAACAACCAAACCATGGGAAGACCAGAATACACAAAGGACCCACAGTAACTGTGTTAACAACTGACAGCTCTTCCCCAGGTTTCAACATTACTTTGTAAATGGGGACTGTGTTGCCAGGCTTGCAAGGGTCCCTCAGGGGTGAAGAGATAGACGAGAATGTTGACTCCATGATCAGAAGGCTGGATTTATTATTATATGATATATATTACATGAAGACTATACTAAAATGAATAGAGAGAAAAGTTCTCAGAAGCTGCTAAGCTAAGAATAGAAAAGGAATGAATGAACAAAGGAGCTCTCTCTGATTCTGTCCCAGAGAGAGCTCGGTCTCTGATTGGCCCTTAATTGTAAACATCCAACATGGGCCAATCACAGGTGCACCTGTTGCATTCCACAGCAGCAGATAACCATTGTTTACATTCTTTCTCTGGGGCCTCAGCTTCCCAGAAGAGGGAAAAATCCTAAAGAAAGGATTTTTCACAGAAGATGTCTGTGACAGGACTGTACTAACCTGCCTTATTTACAACAAAATAAATGCACATCACATTTCCCTGCCCCTGGTAACTGAACTGCCCTTGCCTGATCTCCAGAAGTAGTTTGTCACACGAATTTACCTGTGGTAATTGTGCTGTAACACCTGGTGTTAGATGGGTTTGAAACATGGGAAGAAAATATGCTCCAGTTAATTGTTCCAACCAACAGCCACGGGCACCCCCAGTAGAGGAGTGATTTAGGCTCAGAAACCCCCACCAACATTACCAGCATTCCAAAGAAAAGGAGGTGATGCTTTACCTCAGGACGCTGTGCAGCCTGCAGGCACTTGCAGCAGCTCTCTGGGGTTTGCAGAGCTGCAGTAGCTGGGGGTGTTCAGGTACTCTGTGTACCTGATTTGCAAATGCAGTAAGAAAGGCTTTCAAAATGCTTTTTGAGGGAAGACATTTGCAGAAAAATCCGTTTGGTTTCAATTCCTCCCAACCAGGAATGATGGATTTTCTCGTGTCCGTACAAAATCACAGCCCGTGTCATTCTCTGCAGCAGGTTAAAGCAATTCCCCTCCCTCAGTTAAAGTTTAATCAATTTTCATAATAAATGTTTAATAGCAAACATAAACCAGAAAAACAGCCCTTGTCCCAAGGAGATGGCAGATTTATTGCCAACCCAAAGAGAGGAGAGCCTTGGATTGACTGGGGGCTGTGGGGGCTCCAAGCTGGGCAGGATTTCCCACCAGGACCTGCAGAACAGAATGCAGAGCTGAGGTCCTGTCACAGACATCTTTTCATAAAAATCCTTTCTTTAGGATTTTTCCCCTTTCTGAGAAGCTGTGGCCTCAGCAACAAAATGTAAACAATGTTTATCTGCTGCTGTGGAATGCAACAGGTGCATCTGTGATTGTTCTTGGGTCAATGTTTGGATTTACTGACCACTCACAGAGCTGGGTCTCACTCTGTGCTGGGACATAGAACTTTGTTATTCATTCCTTTTCTATTCTTAGCGTAGCAAGCTTCTGGGAACTTTCTCTCTATTCTTTTTAGTATAGCTATAATGTAGTATATATATCATAAAAGAATAAATCAAGCCTTCTGAACATGAAGTCAACATTCTCACCTCTCTCTTCACCCTGAAAACCCTTTGCAAGCCCTGTAACAAGGTCCCACCAGGACCTGAGGAGCAGGATGCAGAGCTGAGTTCCCACCGGGATGCAGAGCTGAGGTCCCTCCAGGTCTCTCCAGGACCTGAGGAGCAGGATGCAGAGCTGAGGTCTCTCTATGCATTCTGAGTCCTGCAGCCCTGTGGGCCTCCTCCCAGTGCTGGGAATTATTCAGAATTTGAAACAGAAGAATGAATGAAGCTCGTGCTCCTGAGGATTTTCTTTTCTAACCTCTCCCTGCTCTGTCCCAGGTTCCTCAGGAACCCAAGCAGCATCAGAAGGAACCAGGAGGAACTGACCTGCCCATCCTTCACACCCACACGCCCCCTGGCATGGTTCCCTGTGCCCCATGGGCAGCACAGCTCTCTGCACCCTCGTTTGATCCTGTTTGTGCTGTGCTGCCAGAGAAGTGTGAGCTGTCTCATTACTGCCAGGCTGCTCCTGGAGAAAGTGGGGCACACGTGTTTGTTGGCCAGCTGGTCCCTGTCAGACACAATGTAAAACACAAGCACTGACCCTGTTTTTCCTCTCTGGGCTCCTGTTTGGGTCTCTCCCAGCTGCCAGCTTTTGTGAAACTCGTAGAAATCACATGGTTTTGAGACTTCTCTTCTTTCAAATGAAGGAAAATTGCTGAAACCTTCTCTTAGCAGGAAATAAACCTAAAACCATCTCCAGAAAGCTCAGAGGTCAGGCTGTCAGAAGCGTCTTGCTCTGACTGCCCTTTGAAAGAGGGGACTCATTTGAAAGCAGTAAATTAAATCTCCCTATTCAGGGAAAGCCAGACATGAATAAGTAACTCAGGGCTCCGCCCCACTAACTCAGAGGACACCAGGATTTGCCTCAAAACCCCTATAAAATAGAACCTGGGTGTAACAGAACCTGCTCACCTGCAAGAGCAAGATGTAGAGGCAGCACATAGTGAAAAGTTCCCCAGCTCTGCATCACTTTTTCCACGACTTAATTCTGAACCAGATGATCCATTTAATGAGGCATCCCAGGGTTTCAGGGTTTTATTTTGCACTGAGATTTTTATTTTAATTAATTTCATGGCAAATAGAAATGCTTTAAGACAAAAAGCTTTCACTTTTCACATGGAAAATCTCATCCCAGGAGACACTTGGACATTTTTCTGGTATCATGCACAAACACCATAGAAAAGTCCTTTCCCTCTTGACCTGTTTTTCCCCAGAGAAATGCAGATGTACAGAGACATCATCACAAGGCTGACCTCTGAGGGTCTTTTTGTTCTACCACGAGATAATGAGGAGAGAATTCTTTTTTGCAGGGATGGCTGCAGTTGTGGGGGCTAACAAAGGGATCTCACCCTCATTAATGTCTTTAGGAGGCAAACTCCACTGGGGTTCTATAAACCGGGACTGCTTTGGCAGCCTGGAACTCCTCTCCTCCCACAGCTCATCCTGAGCTGCCCCGTACTCCCCAGCATCTCCTCTCTCCATGCCTGTCCTGGAATTACTGGGGGAATTGTTGGGATTGGTGTAGATCAGCTCCAAACTCCTACCACACCTGACAGAAACAAATCCATGTGTTATTCGTGTGCAAGTCACACGTATTCCAGGAGATGCTTCATCATAATTTAGCATAAGTTAATGGCTGTGAGTGATCCTGCAGCATCTGCAGGAGGGATGCTGGCTGCAGCATCTGAGGCCAGGGTGGAGGATGAAAAATGCAGCTCAATTAACAAGGATCAGTCTTAACATCCAGCACAGCAGCTCCTTCTCCCCAGCATGATCTCCACACCCTGGTCATGCTATCCATGGAAACTGTTCCCATCTTTTACATACAGATTGGTTTAGATGGAAATGTTTGAGAAATGAGCAGAGCAGCAGTTTTCCCAAAGCCTTATGGGAAAACTTGCCACTTTTCATTAAAAAAAAAATAAAAATCCCCAAACAGTAAATGCTTCAAAGGAAGAAATTAATATATAATTAATATATCAGTGTGACTGCTGTAGCCCCCAGCAGCTCCTGAGCTGAAGAGCACACAACTTGTTGTGTTCTGTGAGATCCTGATCCCCACCCCTAACCCTAATCCCAGCAGTATTTCCAGAGAAAAATACCAGTATGGTGAACAAGGATCTGTACTTCTGAGCAGAATTCTGGTTCACCTGCTCACAGAAACACCAAGAAATCTGGTGGGGAATGTCAGCTCTCATCCAAGGTCCCCTGCAGCTAAACCATCCCGTTAGAGATGGCTGAGAGTCCCCCCATGTCCCAAGCCATAATTCCATCCCCCATTCAAGGTTGAACTGACGCCTCTCTGACATCCTGGTTCATCTTTCACAGGTTCCTCCATCACTGGAGAGCTGCTGAGGAGTTCACAGCTCTGCTGACACCACTTCACACACAACAGAGCCATGAGCTGCTCTTCCCAAGCCTTGCAGGAGGCCCTGGAAGGGATGGAGAGGTTTCCTGGATGTCTCAGCATTCACCATCCATTTCAGTGCCAGGGAGCAGTGGAGGGTGCTGTTGGAAGTTTAGGTAATCAAGGGTTAAGCTTTTATTAATTCCTCCCACTGCTCATTAACTCTCCTCTCCAATTAATTTAGTCCTGCCTATGGCAACTGCAGTGATGTTTGCTGGGCTGTCATGGAGCAACCTCATGTGGATCCTGTCCTGCCCTGTCCTCCTGCTGTTCCAGAGCTCCAACATCTTCTCCTGAGCTGGGAGCAGCCTCCTGACACGGAGCCCTCCAATTCCCCCTCTCACAGGAACACAGCTGAATTGCCTGGGGTTTATTTATTCTCTTCTCCTGGCCTAAGATTAATGTCCCTCAAACCTTCAGGTGAACCAAAAGTTTGAATCACTATTATGGGATGGAGTTCACTGTTTGTTGTGGGATTCAGCCCCTTTTATAAAGTGAAATTTCTGCCCTACTCCTCCACTGCATTAGCATGGGACTTCAGAGAGCGTGGAAAACATGAATGGGACGAGAAACTAAAAAATGTCTAAATGGGTTACTTTGATTTTCTTCTTATAATAGTGACAAAACATTTAAAAAGCAAAATAAGTTTTAATAATTTTTAATTTAAATTTCATTTTAAATTACTTTAATTTCATGCCTATGTTCATATTACATTTATATATTGTCACAGACATCTTTTGTGAAAAATCCTTTCTTTAGGATTTTTCCCTCTTCTGGGAAGCTGAGGCCCCAGAGAAAGAATGTAAACAATGGTTATCTGCTGCTGTGGAATGCAACAGGTGCATCTGGGATTGGCCCGTGTTGGATGTTTACAATTAAGGGCCAATCAAAGGCCAAGCTCTCTCTGGGACAGAATCAGAGAGAGCTCCTTTGTTTTTGATTCCTATTCTATTCTTAGCATAGCAGCTTCTGAGATTTTTTTCTCTCTATTCCTATTAGTATAGTTATAATGTAATATATATCATAAAATAATTAATCAAGCCTTCTGAAAATGAGGTCAAGATTCTCATCTCTCTCTTCACCCTGCAACCCTTGCAAGCCCTGTAACAATATATTAGTCTTCATCACTGCTGAAACAGCATCATGAAATCTCAAGATTTATAGAGCAGCTAAAACTTGTTCCCACTAAAATTTCTAAAATTTTATGGACCTCCGGTGGTTTAGTTTGGGGATTCGGGTTTTGGTTTGGGATTCTTTTCATATAGGCAAGGTGGACAGACTCATCTCTATCAGTTTCCCTCAGGAAAGACTCCAATTCCCAAAAAACTCACACAGGAAGTGAGATGTGGACAACCTTTGGACTCACTGAAAAGGAAGCCTGGCATGAGACAAGAGCCTGAAATTCCCTTCTCATGCAAGGCCAGACCAGTGTGGGGGAGCACCTGAGGAGGAGATGAAATTTGACTCAGTCTTTTTCACTTCTGGTTTTCTTTTCAAATTTCAGTCTCTGAGGAAATAATGAAGCAGAACTAGCTGCTCTGACAGGAGCAGACAACTGAGAGCTCCTCTTGCACACGAAAATCCCTGATGGCCCCATTCCCTTGGATGGGCTCCTCTGGGAAATCCAAGTGCAGATTAAGCCTCCTTTCATCCATCTCACCCTGAGCAAATATACGTGCATTTTCCATTACCCTTCACCCCTTCACTTCATGCTCCTTGCCTTAACACACAGGCTAAATCCTTCCTTCCATGGCACAACAGCAACAAATGATCAAAACAATTCATCTTTTCTTCAAGTAATGGCATGTGCTTGGTTGTAAATATTCATGGCTGGGTGGAAATTGGTTCTTGATGGCCCTGAGCACACTGGTGTCAGTCGTGCTGAAATAATTCTCAGCCTCTTTTACCTCCAAGGGCGATTTTGTTTTCCTGGTTCAGGTCTCATACATTAATCCATGGCAGATGGAGCCAGACATGACCACCTCATCTACCTCATTTTCCCTCTTAGCTTGTTGAGCTTCTGACGCCTGAGAGGATTTCCATGGGTCAGGAAGTCCCAACAAGCTTCTAGAGGACCATTCTGTTGCACTCATCCCTCAACAAAGTCAACCTGTTTAAGGCTTTTCATCATGATCTCTCAGCAGATGCAGGTGTCAAAATAGACACTGACTTTCACAACCTTCACATTTAGCCACACATCACCATTTCCTCCCTCAGGAAGATCTGAGTCCTCCCCACTCCCAGCCCTCTCATAGCTGTCATCACTTTGTAAGCAAGAAAGTTTTCCATGGGGCTGTTTTCCCAAAGAGCTCTTCCTATGGAATGCTGCAGGGTCTTACCAGCCCGGCAGGCAGAGTGGTTTTGGATTTTTGAGTCCCATATAGAGCTGGTGTAGCTGCGGCAGCAATCCAGCCACCTGACACCCCCCTTATCATGATAGCTTATCACCTTATCACCCTGACCTCGCCAATGGATGCAGAACCCTGCTGCATGGCCGGCCTGACCTGGATGCCACTCCAGGCATAAATCCTGTGACAAATGCCTTTGGGAAGGCATAGGAGGTATCCCCCTGGTTTTTTAGGTTTTTCTAAGCCTTCTGATGTTTACATTCTTGTAACAAACTTTCACACACACTTTATGTAAATAATTATTGTTTTGCATTCTTTTATGAAGGAGGAGAAATTTGATGGACTGCTGGTTTGTCCAGTGTCATTGGAGAGGTGGCACTGTCACCCTCCAATCCACCGTCACTTCTGGAAATCTATAAATGTTGGAGTCAGAAATTAAACTTCCCTCTCTTTTTAACTTGGAGAGCTGCGTGTCCACAGTTTCATTTTGTGTCCTGTAGTGACAGGAGGGACTCCAGACCCTGCCAGAGGAGATGGAGATGCTGAGCATGACCTCCCCATCCTGCTGCTCCTCGGGAGCTGCCAGACACATTTTTTGTCAGCAGGAGCTTAGTGATGGATCTGAGGGGTTTTTTCTCATGGAATCACCACTGTCTGCTTCTAAAGCAAATAGGGATAGTTTCAGAAAATGGGAAAAGACAGGGGTTTGCTCAGAGAAACTGTGGTGGACTCATTATGGAATCAGAGCTGTGAATGCCTCAATGCTCAGTGCAGACAGAGCTGTCAGCAACTCTGCATTTTAGAGCAATTTTTGTTTTTAGGTCAATAATGCAAACTTGTGCACAGAGTTCACAGAGAGGAAGGTGATTGTCTTCTCAAAATGGCTTCCATTTCTCAGGAAGGCTGAGGGTGAACTAAGCACAAGAGCAGGTCAGAGATGGGCAGAGCTCCTCAGGGTTAGAGCTGTGGTTTCCATCACTGTTCGTGATGAACAATAGGATTTTGGCTCGATGACACCAGGCTGTGTGACACGCTGGAGGGAAGGGATGGGATCCAGCAGGACCTGGATAGGCTGGAGAACTGGGAATGTGTGACCCTCATAAAGTCCATCTAGGCCAAGTGCAAGGTCCTGCAAGGCTGTTTGGCCTGGAGAAGAGAAGCTCTGGAGAGACTGATCTCCTTTAGAGCCCCTTCCAGTGCCCAAAGGGGTCCCAGAGAGATGGAGGTAAAGGGCATGTAGGGACAGGACAAAGGGGAATGCCTTTAAACTGAAGGAGAGCAGGTTTGGATAAGATATTAGGAGAACATGCTTCCCTGGGAGGGTGGGGAGGCCCTGGCACAAGGTGCCCAAAGAAGCTGTGGCTGCCCCTGGATCTCTGGAATTGTCCAAGGCCAGGCTGAATGGGGCTTGGAGCAGTCTGGGATAGAAGGTGCCTATGGTGGAGAGTGGAACTGGATGATTTAAAGGTCCCTTCCAACCCAAACCATTCCAGGTTTCTATGTTTCTATGAAAAAATTAGATGCTCCAAAAATAGCAAAAGGATTTAAGACCCAGCAGGTCTGCACCTGCTTTCTGTTATAGAATCACAATTCAGCTTGGAAGGGACCTCAAGAGGCCACAGGCCCTCGCTGAAGTCAGACCTGTTTTCATTTTTTATCAAGTGAAAATTTCTTCTGTTTAACTTCATGACAACTGGTTTAGATTTTCACCCATTTCTGTCCATGGGGATCACGGACCTGGTAGTCAGAACCTCTCAGGGAGGGTTTAGATTAAACCCACAGCAGTCATACCATGATTTGTCCCAGGGCATCACTGCATTTGGTCAGACAAAGACAAAGATTCCTCAAGAGGGGACATCTGGGAGGTTGTTTATTATGTGCCAAGAAGACTCCAAAGCACCCTTGCATGGAGGGGTATGGACAAGCTCTGTTGCTCTACTTTACCTCTCCAACTGGAAACCATGCTGGGGTTTTTATATATTCCAGTGTCTTTCCTGGCCTTTACTTCTAGCTTTGGACATGACTAGCCTAAGTCTGGTTCCTGTAGAGAGAGCACAAGTACATGGGAAACCTTCCTGTGGTTTCACCCTCCACCCACTGCAGACAGCAAACTGCACCCAGGAGAGCTCGCTCACTCAAGGCCAGCTGTCAGAGAGAGCCTGTGACATGAACTGTGTTAGTCACAGAGAGCCAGGGGCCACGGAAACACCAGGACAGAGTGCCAGGTGATTATCAGATTTGCTCTCTGTTGTTGACAACCTTGGCTCTCCACTGCTTTGGGCACTTCAGTTCTCAGTGTCTGTCCAGGAGAAATGAGCTGAAGCACAAGAAGCTGCACTCAGAGATATTTCCAGCACTAAGAAAAGCCTCACACAATTCCCAGGATAATTCTGATAAACCCTGACGGCCCTCAATCATCTCCTCTATCCTTGGAACTCCAATGACTCCCCCTTTGCTCAGCAGTTCTTCCCCATCCCAAGGGTGGATTTGCATTTTCTCCACCTCCAGCTGCTCTGTGGAGTGCAAACCCCTGGGCAGGTGGGGTGTGGAGGACGGAGGAGCTCTCATCTGGACTCCTGATAAATAACTCTAACAAATGGGAATCACTCAGGAGTGAGGAGTGGCTCTTGCTCTCCTCCAAACCAAGTGCCAGCTGCTCCAGCAAGGGAAGCTGAGCCCACATCTGGCTCTTACACAGATTCTTTGTCCTTCCT
This sequence comes from Melospiza melodia melodia, assembly GCF_035770615.1. NCBI lineage: Eukaryota > Metazoa > Chordata > Aves > Passeriformes > Passerellidae > Melospiza > Melospiza melodia. Next base: position 5,746,799 of record NC_086223.1, read on the forward strand.
CTCCCAGGGCCCTCCCCATGCCTCATCTCCCTCGTCATCCATCCCCCTCTGCTCTCCAGCTGGCTCTGACACTTTGGCTGAGCCTCTTCCTGACACTTCCCACTTGTTTAAATCATTCCCATCCCAAAGCCTGAGTGAGGGAGGGCAGCATGCTGGCTAAGAAACAGCTCAAATACCATCCAGACAGAGCCTTTTCAAAGATCTTAAAGGAGGACTGTCACTGTTCTGGTCAGATCAGCACCCCAACTGTGGAGCACCAATGCCCCAAGCTAACAACCTGCAGCCCATTTCTGCAGCTTCTCTCCTTTGGAGTTCTTTCACCCAGTGTTTATACTTCCAGTAAGGACTGGGAGAAAAACACTCAAGGGAAAAACAGATTTACATTTCAAGGTATAAAGAAATTATTATTAACACAGTCAGAGGAGGATAATGAGAAGTAAAATAAGCCCCTAAAACACCGTTTTATTTTCCCCCAGCCCCTCCTTCCTTCCCACTGACAGTGCAGGGAGACAGGGCATGGGGGTTTGGTCAGTTCATCACTCCAGATCTTTTTCTGTTCATTTAGGGAGAGGAGTATTTATTTCTGCTATGCCATGGGGTCCCTCCCATGGGCACTCTTCCCAAAACTGTTGTGGCATGGGTCACTCATCCACAAGGTGCAGTCCTCTAAAGACAGGCTGCTCTAGTTTGGAAGCAAGGGCTCTCTCTCCCTCTATCTCTGGGAGCAGGGGCCCTCTCTCTGCATTTCGGTCTCCCCCTGGATCACAGCTTTCTCCAGCATCCACCTGCTCTGGTGGGAACACTTCTCTCACAGGCTGTGAGGGGATTTCTGCATCCCCATGGACCTTATGGGTTGCAAGGGAGACAGCCTGCTTCACCCCAGTCCTCACCATGGCCTGCAGAGGAATCTTGGCTCCAGCACTTCAGCACTTGGAGCACTTCCTCCCCCTCCTTTTCCACTGACCTTGGTGCCACCACGTTGTTTTCCCTCACATGTCCTCACTTCCTCCTCTGACTAGAAGAAAAACTGCTGCCCTGTCCTAGATTGCAAGGCAATGTGTATTCTATTGCCATCTGTCAGAGGTGGGGCAGTTATCTTCTGTTCGTTGAGCAGTTTTCTTTATCTCTTCCACAGCCAATCCTCCCTCCAGGGAGACACCTGCTGATAACAGCTATTGAATGTCCCTGCATGGCTGACAAAAATTACAGCATCCCATTGGGAGAGGCTCTGCCCAGGGGGAGGAGCCAAGCATTCCTACCTGGATAGAATCTGAGTTTCTGGGACACCAGAACAGCCTTTCCACTGGATTCCCAGAGGAACAGCAGCTGCCTCTTCCACTGGATCCTCAGAGGCAGAGACTGCACCTTTCTCCAGGATCCCTGCTCCAGCAGAACCAGCCCTGACACTGCAGAAGGGCTGAGCCACAATTCCAATGGGACTGCTGCCAACACCCTGACCCACAGGGTGTCAGGTTGTGTTCTGACTCCATCAGTGTTGTTTTGTATTACTGCATTGTTTATTTTATTTTTATTTTCTTCCCTAGTAAAGAACTGTTATTCCTGCTCCCATATATTTCCCTGAGAGCCCCTTAATTTCAAATTTATAACAATTTGGAGGGAGGGGGTTTACAGTTTCCATTTCAGGAGAGGCTCCTGCCTTCTTTAGCAGACACCTGGCTTTCCAAACCAAGACATGCCCGTAGCTACCACTGCCAACAAGTTCCACCAATTCAAAGATATTGCAAAATCCTGCAGCACCGAGAAGTTGATCTTGTCTGGGTTCTGCCTTGGGGAATTGTTCATCCTGCTTTCCCTGCCAGCTCCGCCACTGCCATGTGGATGCTAATTAATGCCTCTGCTCATGCAGGCACTGCCAAGGGGAGGCCGCCCCACTGCCCCTGCCCCTCTGCCTGGCAGGGCTCGCTGGGGGCAGCCAGGCAGGGCAGGCTCAGCTCTGGCACGGCCCCAGCAGCACTGCCAGGCCACCCTGGGTAAAACAGCGATGTTGCAGTGTGTTGCAACATCCTGTTTTAAACTTCCCAGTCCCTTCCCAGGTGTGGCAATACCTCTCTTCCCCTTCCCCCTTGCCCCCTGCTGGGCTGTCAAATCACTTTTAGCATTCCAGCAAGGCCATCGTGTGGTTGGTCAGGTTCAAAGGATGCCCTTCAGGCCTGGGGTCATTGGCCTGTTTGTGTGTCCCTCGTCCCCTGAGACCCTCCTCCTCCCACCTGGTTGGTGCTCACCTGTCCCTTCCCCTCCCCCTGTCCCTGGGCTTAAATTCAGCCAGGACCATGCTGTCAGCATTCTGTTGGAGCTGTTACCAAGATTCAGACATCTGTGACCATGGAATAAAACTCTGGATTAAACCCTCCGACAGAATCCGTCTCCTTTTCCTCCTCACCTTAGCCTGAAGCCCTTCCACCTGAGGTAAACTGAGTTTCTACAAGCCTGGACTTGTTAACTGCCCAGCTGTAGCATCCAGCCAGCTCAAGGTGTCTCTGAGGGGAAACACCACAGTTGCCACCTTTGGCCCAGCAGCAAGGGTCAGACGAGCCCAGGCACAATCTACCTGGTAATATTGGGATCATATTCCAATACAGCGGGTGATGTTTTGTACTCTCTTCTTAAATATGTCATCACAGAGGTGTTGCCAACCTCTCTAACTGGGCCAGCAGCATGTCCTTCTTCAGAGCCATCAGACACTGGCTCTGTCAGACATGCTGGGAGTTTCTATCAGCTTCTCACAGAAGCCATCCCTGTGGCCCCAATGAAAAACCAGGCTGTGCCAAACCAACACATAGTATTAAAGGATTTAAAACTGGATTTGCCATGAAAAGGCCCCACTGAAGCTGCACAGCTTTCATTAGATTTTAACTCTATTGACCATTCCAACCCAGGAATGGTTTTTCATGAGCATTGATCCCAACTGGCATCCATCCATGAAACTTCCTGCAAAATATAAAATATTACCCTACCATTTTTTAATAAATAAAGGAAATACAAACCCCATCAGTGTAACAGGGAACTACCACAGCCATAAATCCTTACAGGACAGAGATTTTCAATCCAGTAAACCACTGGGTGGAATGAGGGTCTGCACTTCCCAAGGGCAGGGTTTGTTAGATACCTGAGCCAGGAGCAATCCACCTCCTTTTAGACACCCAATGAGACATCACCAGCAGCAAAATGATAACCCTGCACTGCCTCTGTGCCTGTGCCCACCCAGACCCTCAACAGTACCTGCAAAATTGAGATATTCCAGGGCAGACTGGATTTCCTCCATGATTTCCTACTGGAAGAACAGCCTGTTTGTGTAAAAGTTATCACTGAATTGCACATCTCATTATTGCACATTTCATAATGGCAGATCTCATTACGGCATCTCAGACTGCGGAGCAAACTTTGCGAAAAGTTGTGACTCTCCAGAAAAATTGGTAAATAAGAAATGTAATGTTTTTCTAAATCAAGTATGCACTATCCTGACTTTTTTCTTGAATAAAGTGAAAATTGTATAACAGATGAGAATGGACTAGTTAGTCTAAAAAGCCAAAGCTATTCACTAAACATTGGCCTGATAGATATACTAGAAAGAAGGGCAGAAAAAATATGTATAGAGAAAGCCAGATAGATTGACAGAAACTCGTGTCTTAAAATAGCTATATTCACATGAGATACACTTCATTATGTGGACCCTGTAGGTCAGAAGAATGTGTATTGAAAATAAATGAGTTCTATCCTTCAATTGTCATGGCCACTGGCAATAAATAGACACCTGATGAGGCAGAGCAGGCACGAGGGAAAAGTTTGTGTTCGCTGGAATGACAGGACGTGAGGAAGCACAGCCCAATGCTGCATGTAGCAAACAGAACACGGTACCACCCCAGACACCCAGAGCAGCCCCCAGAGCCAGGGCCAGGCTGTGCTGGGCAGGCTGTGCTGCTGGGGAGCGTTTCTCAGCAAGGGGGGACTGATGGATCCCATTCCCCTGCTGCTCACATTGCCAGCATCCACTCCCAGGCCATCCCATCCCTCACTCCGTGTTTGCCCCATGGGCTGAAAGGGTTTTCAGAGGTTTTCTCCCCACTGCCCCCCACGTTTGCTGGGCCCCACACAGCATCCTCCTGCCAGTGTCCCCTGTGAGTGCCCAGCATCATCCCAGGCTGGAACAGTGAAGGCCACGAGCCACCCCGGTGCCCTGGGAAAGAGGCTTTGCTGCACACACCCACAGGCACTCCCAGAACATCACAGTGCTGTGGCGAGGGCTGGGGAGCCCAAGCTGTGCCAGGCTCAGCAGCAGTGGGATGAAGACCTTGATGTCACATGGAGCAGCAGGAGCACAGCTCCTCCAGCAAATGCCATCTGTGAGGCCAGCTCCAACCAGGACCTCCTGGGGGGAGCAATGCAGAAAGCAAGGAGGGGATTTCCTTGGCTGCTGCTCTCAGGCTTCCCTCCTCCACATACTCCAAGGGAATGGATTTGCTAAAGCATGTTCTGCCAATTTTCTCTTCTTCACTGGCTTTGCCTACAGCAGAGCTCTGCATTATCTTCTCTGCTGTTCTGTGTGTGGCAATGCCAGCGCAGTATCAGCACATCCTGCTAAGACCTGGCTGTTCCCTTTGGGGCATTTCTGCAAAAAGGCTGTGGGTACTCACTCCAGTGTATGGAGAGAGTCCCTGTAAGATCTATGTATTAAATAAGTGGGTCCTTATGGACAGAGTCCCTGTAAGATCTATGTATTGTAAGATCTGTGTATTAAATAAGTGGGTCCTAGTTACTCCAAACAAGCTACAGCTGCAAAGTCCTTAGTTGGGCAGCAGCTGTAGCTTGTGAAGGTAACTGGAATAAAAAGGGGTGGGTCAAGAGCCCAGGAGGAGTCCCTGGGAAGACATGAAGAACTGTGCTGTAGAGAAGAACAGCTTGGTATGGTATGGGACTTGAGAAATATGAAATACAATAAGATAACAACACCAGTGAGCAGCCCTTAACATGGGAAATGCTGTCTGGGAGCTATTAGGGGGAGAAGGAACAGGAAGTGTAGGGAAAACACAGCTCAAGTCCTGTTATTAGAGCAGTGTCAGAGATTTAAACAGGACAGTGGAGGAGGAAGGAGAGTCAAGTCAAGTGTTTTCATTTCAGCTCCTGCTCTCCATGCAGCAGCACTGTGGGCTTTACTCAGGGACAGCCAGCACACAAACCCCCCCAAGGCACCAGAGGCAGCACAGCACGGACTCCTCAGCTGCCCCTCATTGCAGAGCTCCTGTTTGGTGCAGCCTCTGCTGCACAGCTCCTGCCTCCTCTGCTCCCAGCTGCCAGAACCTGGGCAGTGTGTATAAAACCCTGGTAGTTCTTCACCCTGATGACAGATTGCAGAACTGCCCTGGGATTTACACCCTGCTTCCCTTCAGGAAACAAATCAGGCTCCAGTGATGACTCCTCTCCAGCGGGTGCTGCAGCAGGATGGATGTGCTGTCACTGAGCCTGTGTGCAGCTGCAACAGGTTGCTGGTGATTAAATGCAAAATTCATCCAGGACATGAGGTTCTGATTCAGCCTGGAGGCAGCTCACAGACCTTTACAGCATTCTCCCTGTGGAAACACCTACTCATCCTTCAAACAGACACTTTTCCCTGCCTTTTATCTGAGAGGTAAAATCTGGAAGAAAAACAGGGTTGTTGTGTCCCTGTTGAGTGCTACTTCCTGGCTTTCCATAACCTGGGGGATTACCTGGAGTCAGGGAGATGGAAGCCCTGCCTCTGTGAGAGACAATGTTGTCTTCTGGCTCAGGTAGGAGCTGCTTTGCAGAATGGGCTGAAGTATTGCACTCAATCTCTCACTTTGACAAGGACAAGTGCTGTCAGTCCATAATATCTTGTCTCTTTCTAGCTTGCCCTGATCCATTTTAGCAGAGCATTTATTTGGCAGACAGGGAATGTTTGTCTTTCTGGAAACTACAGTATTCCCCATGAGAAAAAAAAAATAAAATCATTGTTTCAGAAGCAATTATCTCAAAAACTCAATAGCTAGGGGTGACACCCTGCTGGGTCCCATGAGGGCTGCCAAGAGCTCCTGTCTTCCACTTTTCAAAGTCCTTTTTAAGCCCTGCAGGTGCTTTGAAAGTGTGGTTGCTCCCTGGCTTTGAGGTTTTTGCTTTTGGCTAGTTCTTATTTCATTCTTGGCAAGTCCACAGGCAGAATAGCTCCCACTCCCCACACCTTGCCACAGTCAAGAGAGGTCTGTCCATTCTCCTGGGATCTGACCTCACTTCCCAAGTCTTTTGTCCCCTGGACTTTTGGATCTGTTTCTCCTTTTTTATCCCATTCTCCAGACCTGCTCACACATGGCTTCCCTTTAGCAAGCGCCTCTCCTTGGAACTTGGTTGACGCCTTCCTACAGCTTGGATGACCCAACCCCTGCTCAGACCTGCCCAGGGAGCAGAAACAAGGGAATGGTTTGCCTGAATGGCCAGTTTGAAATAGACACACATCAGAGATATGCACAGGTAATCACTTAGGTGTACAATTCTATGTTCCTGCAACAAGGTGTAAAGAGAGCACAGCCCAGGACATGGCAATGACTTTGGTGCTGGAGTCAGTTGGACTCAGAGATCCAAAGCAGCACAGATAGAAAACATTCTCTTCTCCCAAAACCAGACAAAGATTCTGCTGATGAACCTGGGGATCACAAACCCTGCTCTCTGCAGGACACAGCATAACTAGCAGAACAACCAGCAGAACTCACAAGCAATAACCACCTGAAACCTGTAACATCCCTGACTCCAGGATCACAGAGCCAAGGCACTGCCCAGCACAGCCTGAGAGCACAGTGGGACTCAGCCCAGAGCCCAGAACACCCCAGCCCAGCCAGGGTGGGGCTCTGAAACCCCTCTGCAGCCCCTGCCCAGTCCCCTCACTGCCCCAGTGGCACAGAGGGGCATCACTTCAGCCAGGCAACCTCCTGGTAATTTTTATTTTACACTGACACATGTACCACCACAGCACCCGGGCCAGCCTGTGCTGCCATCAGGGTGCCAGCCAGAAGCTGGAAACTCAGCAGCAGCTCCTTCCCTCAGCTTGCTCAAGCACCCGGCTCGCTCCACCTCCCCCCTGTCAGAGCAGACCGGGATCAGAGCTCAGCCTCTCAGTTGCTTTTCCTCTCCTTCTCTTTCCCCTCCTTTCATCTAACACAGCACAGGAAGGACACAGCACCAGGCAGGTACCCAGCTGCTACCCACACTCTGCAGCAAACCAGAATTTATGAGCCATGAACACCAGGAACAAGAAGAAAAATTTCCCCTTCCAGAGTTCCAGCAACGCTGCAAACACCTGGAGAGACACAGCTGGACACTGCTCAGACCAGCCCCGAGCACCTGCCCTTCTTGTTGGCTCTGTCCAGCCCTCTCAGCTTCCTTCAGCTGGCTGACATCCACTGGCCATGGCAAGAGACCCTCAGGCCCCCGTGATGCTCAGCAGCATCCATCTGACCCTGAGCAAACACTGCGAGCCGTGGGCCTTACTCAGCATGGAGACTGGACCTGCTACAAACCCTTTGCAAGTCTGGCCCCATAAAAACCCCCATTAGGACTCCAACAAACAAACTTCAGCTCAACAGGCTTCCTCCTGCTCCTCCTCTGCCATGCCAGAGCCTGGCAGCCACTGTCTCACCACATCAGACCCACACAGCTCAGCCAGGGACCTCCAGGGCTGTCCTGGTCCTGCAACACCATGGTCCACATGCCCAGAGAAGAGAAAAGCAGAGTGTCTGCTCATACTCACAGTTTTGAAGTCCTTGTGGTTGCACTCCTGGCCCCTGAACTTGCAGTACAGCATCATATCCTTCAGGTCGTGGCCAACCCGTGCCAGGAACTCTTGCATGCTGAAAACTTTGGGTTTATACTGCTTAAAGTTGGCCTTTTCTTGGAGGGCGGCTAGGACAGCAGGGTCAGCCAGGTGAGGGTTGGGGATCTGCAGGTTGACATCCAGCAGCGCCAGGAGCTCCCCAGCATGGTACAGGTCGTTGGTGGTGAGCCGGGAGAAGCGGAACTCATTGAGGTTACAGATGGTGACAGCAGGAAACACCAGGCTGTTCGCCACCACCTCGTCCACTTTGGTCACGTGCTGGTAGGAGAAGTAAAAAGCCACCCTGTCCGAGCTCTCCACCAGGAGCAGACCTAGCGAGCCCACAAAGGCCAAGGTCCAGAGCAGGCGCCGGATGGTGACCGGCCCGTAGACGAAGACGTGACGGATCCCGTGGAGCGTGGTGGTGTTGGCAAAAATCTGGATGCTGGAAGGCTGCAGGCTGCCCATGCTGCCCTCGCTGGTGCTGTCCTTCAGATCCATAGTTCATTTAAATCCTGGTCCTGCTTTTTGGGTCAGTCTGGAGCCAGATCTGGGATCTGGATCTCTCCCCTCTTCTCTCCAAAGTAATTAAACCCTTTCAGAGGCAGGCGAGGGAAGCAGAGTGAGACCAGCTGCTGCGAGTTTATCCCACGAGCTCAGCAGTAGCTTCGTCGGGGTAAATATTTATATAAAATCCATTCAAACTCTTGCTCTTGATTTCCTAGGCGCGATAAGGAGGGCTGGTTTTATTTAGGGAGACACCAAGGTGATGTGGAAGAGATGTGGGTGGGCAGCGAAAGCTGAGCCAATGGCAATAAAGTCCTCCCCCTGCACACACACACACACAAGCACACACGCGCCGAGGGGAGCCGAGATTAAGCGAGCGAGCCTAAAACAAGCGGAGGCAGCTTCCAGGCTGTTAACTAGTGCGGAAAGGCGAGCACGCTGCTTCCCGCATGTCTTCAGCCCGACCGGGAGATGCTCCCCGAGCTCCGGGAATGCGGCTGCAGGATTCAGGCATCTCTCCTCCTCCCTACATCTCCATTTTGGGCAGGAAACACCACCCCGAAAACCCAGCCTGTGCTGTCGGTGTGATTTGCAAGGGAAAGGTGGGCAGCTAATTCAGAGGGAGAAATAGGAGAGCAAAAGGGGGAGAGGAAATGAAAGGCTGAAAAATAAAAGAAAAAAAGGGGACTGCTGCTCAGCTGCACGCACGCACACACACAGATTGGAAAGAGGTGCATTAACCCGCTTCTCTTTCTCACGGCAGCTCCGAGCAAAATCCAGCCAGGGCAAGAGCCGGGCAACGGAGGGGCGGGAGCGTCTCTGCTCTCTGCTCTGTCTGCCTCAGAGCTGCCCCAGAGCTGCCTCAGAGCTCGGGGCTCCCTCAGAGCCGCCTCAGAGCTCAGGGCTACCTCAGAGCCCCCTTAGAGCTCAGAGCTGCCCCAGAGCTGCCTCAGAGCCGCCTCAGAGCTCAGGGCTCCCTCAGAGCTCAGGGCTCCCTCAGAGCCTCCTCAGAGCTCAGGGCTCCCTCAGAGCCCCCTCAGAGCTCAGGGCTGCCCCAGAGCTGCCTCAGAGCTCAGGGCTCCCTCAGAGCCCCCTCAGAGCTCAGAGCTGCCCCAGAGCTGCCTCAGAGCTCCCTCAGAGCCCCCTCAGAGCTCAGAGCTGCCCCAGAGCTGCCTCAGAGCTCCCTCAGAGCCCCCTCAGAGCTCAGAGCTGCCCCAGAGCTGCCTCAGAGCTCAGAGCTGCCTCAGAGCTCTCCCGCCCTGCAGGACTCTCAGGGAGAAGCGCTGGGAGCCGTGGGTCGCACAGGAATCCGGAGCCCCGCGGCCGGGCAGGGCCGGGCAGGCCAGGGCCGGGCAGGCCAGGGAGAGGGACCGAGCCCCGCAGCTCCAGCCGGGGCTGTCCGGCCCTGGCTGTGCCTCGGCGGGGCCAGGACTGTGCCCAGCAGCTCCTGAGCCCCCGGCTGGGCCCCCGGAGGATCTCCAGATGTTCCGTGTGCCCCGAAGGCACCTGTGACGGATGTGTTTGGGGAAGGCGCTCCCAGATGTGCGCGCAGCCGGGAGGCTGGGAAGGAGGGGGTGGAGGGGAGAAAACTGGATTTTCTACCCAGGAGATGCTGCAGATCCGTGACGATGCCTCGGTGCATGCGTGGTGCGGCTGCGGGAGTGCGAACGAGGGGGATCCACACTGAGGTGTGAGGGGCTGGGTCTGAGCAGGGTCGGAGTAACTCCCTCCCACAACGGCTCCGTGAACAGCAGGGGCTTTGCTCGCCTTTTTTCAGACCCAGAATGAAACCCCAGGATTTCTGTCTCGGTACAGCACCCAGCCCTACAGCAGGTGAGGGTCCCAGAGCATGCAAGCGCCCAGAACGTGACTTTGCCAGCTGGAATGATGTGGGAGCAGAGGGTTGAAGCACAGGCAGAGCCTGTCAGGGTCTGCAGGGCAATGCCTCATGACTCTCAGCCACCTTTAGGGATTAAATGAGCCCAGTTTCTGGATTTATAACCAGGGCAGTTACCATGACAACAGACCATTTGCACCATTCGGCCCCTTCACCTTTCAGGTGCTTGACTTCACTGATAGACCCCCAAGACCCTTGTCCCCATCCCTGAGCCACCCTGTCCTCCCCCTGACAATTTTCATCCAATGATGATGTAATTACAGCTTTGCTGTGTCCACATTGGGCCTTGGCAGCCAAAGGCAAGGGGAATTGTGGCATGGATGTTCCTATAGGAATATCCCTCAGTCTCAGCTACCCATACCAGCCCTGCTACAACGCTACTTTCTCCATTTTACACCAGGGTATCTGAGGCAAGGAGGGGACAAAGGACTTGGGAGCCCCGAGATGGTTTTCCCAGGAGGACTTTTTGTACCAGGTGGTTGCCCTGAAGCTGCAGCCTCCTTCCATAGCCAGAAGGCTCCAGCACTCTGTTGTCATGAATGGCTGGGGTGCAGAGGGAGCAGGAGCTGCCTCCAGAGTCTGGTTTGCTCTTATACAAATCCACATCAGCCCTGAAATGCAAAATACGGTCCCTCCTCCTGCACCTGTGCCTGTGAGTGAAGCCAGGCTCTCAGTACAGTCCATTGGTGACTAAACAGAGCTGTGTTGCTTCTGCATTGCACAGAAATTCAGACAAGGACAGATGCACAAACCTCCTGCACCTTGTGGTGCCCTTTCCAGGAGAGTGGAAAAGGCAGAGCTGATCAAGCTATGGCCCAGAATTACAGCAGCAGAGTGGCCACAGCACCCTTGCTCCTGGCTCCAGACCTCACTGCCAGTCTCCCTTTGTGCTCATCACCCCTGCATGGTCAGGGGACAATACCCTTCCCCTCTAAAAATCCCTGGCTGGAATGGGCACTCCCAGCCCATCTGCAAATCCCCCTCCCTTCCCCACGCCTGCACTGGCCGGCCGTGTGTTAATGCTTTCATTTGTTCCCCGTTAAGGCTTTCATTTGCTCCCGGTTAGTGCTGCCTTTGGAATGCCGCTTGCTGTAATTCACACCATAAACCATCTGCTGCCTTTCATTGTTGAACTGTGCGGGGAGCTTTGGCTGCAGCCTGGAGGGAACAGCCCCGTGCCCAGCAGAGCTGCCTGGCACCAGCTTGGGCACTGGCTCGGGCTCTGCTGCCCCTGGGGACGGGCACAAACCAGGGAGACAAACCACGGAATCGTGGAATGGTCTGGGTTGGAAGGGATCATCTCATCCCACCCCACCTTCACTGTCCCAGGCTGCTCCAAGCCCTGCCCTGCCTGGCCTTGGGCACTGCCAGGGATCCAGGGCCAGCCACAGCTGTCTGGGCACTGTCCCACTCTGGTGAGGGCTGGTGGCTCAGGCTGTGCCCAAGAGCTGCCATGGGCCACCGTGTCCTGGGAGCCAAGGAAAGCAGTGCCTGGGGATGGGCTGTGGGCTGACACCAGCAAGGCTGAGGGACATGGGAAACAAGGGCTGCTAAGGGCTGATGGCCCCTCTGGCCACCCATGTGAACATCCCCTCCAAGGAACACTCAGGGGAGGAAAGGCAGCCTGGCTGGTCCCATAAAGCACAGGAGGAAAGGCAGCCTGACTGGTCCATAAAGCAGGGGAGGAAAGGCAGCCTGGCTGGTCCCATAGAGCAGGGGAGGAAAGGCAGCCTGGCTGGTCCCTTAAAGCCAAAGGGAGGAAAGGCAGCCTGGCTGGTCCCATAAAGCAGGGGAGGAAAGGCAGCCTGGCTGGTCCCATAAAGCACAGGAGGAAAGGCAGCCTGGCTGGTCCCATAGAGCAGGGGAGGAAAGGCAGCCTGGCTGGTCCCATAGAGCAGGGGAGGAAAGGCAGCCTGGCTGGTCCCATAGAGCAGGGGAGGAAAGGCAGCCTGGCTGGTCCATAAAGCCAGGGAGAGGAAAGGCAGCCTGACTGGTCCATAAAGCAGGGGAGGAAAGGCAGCCTGGCTGGTCCCATAAAGCAGGGGAGGAAAGGCAGCCTGGCTGGTCCCATAAAGCCAAAGGGAGGAAAGGCAGCCTGGCTGGTCCATAAAGCCAAAGGGAGGAAAGGCAGCCTGGCTGGTCCATAAAGCCAGGGAGAGGAAAGGCAGCCTGACTGGTCCCATAGAGCAGGGGAGGAAAGGCAGCCTGGCTGGTCCCATAAAGCCAAAGGGAGGAAAGGCAGCCTGGCTGGTCCCATAGAGCAGGGGAGGAAAGGCAGCCTGGCTGGTCCATAAAGCCAAAGGGAGGAAAGGCAGCCTGGCTGGTCCACAAAGCAGGGGAGGAAAGGCAGCCTGGCTGGTCCCATAGAGCAGGGGAGGAAAGGCAGCCTGGCTGGTCCCATAGAGCAGGGGAGGAAAGGCAGCCTGGCTGGTCCCATAGAGCAGGGGAGGAAAGGCAGCCTGGCTGGTCCATAAAGCCAGGGAGAGGAAAGGCAGCCTGACTGGTCCATAAAGCAGGGGAGGAAAGGCAGCCTGGCTGGTCCCATAAAGCAGGGGAGGAAAGGCAGCCTGGCTGGTCCCATAAAGCCAAAGGGAGGAAAGGCAGCCTGGCTGGTCCATAAAGCCAAAGGGAGGAAAGGCAGCCTGGCTGGTCCATAAAGCCAGGGAGAGGAAAGGCAGCCTGACTGGTCCCATAGAGCAGGGGAGGAAAGGCAGCCTGGCTGGTCCCATAAAGCCAAAGGGAGGAAAGGCAGCCTGGCTGGTCCCATAGAGCAGGGGAGGAAAGGCAGCCTGGCTGGTCCATAAAGCCAAAGGGAGGAAAGGCAGCCTGGCTGGTCCACAAAGCAGGGGAGGAAAGGCAGCCTGGCTGGTCCCATAAAGCACAGGAGGAAAGGCAGCCTGGCTGGTCCCATAAAGCCTCTGCCATCTGAGGTGGCAGAGCCCAGCTAGGGACACCTGCACTAGGGAATGCCCGGGAATGGGAGCATCCCTGACAGGTGGAGCTGCTGAGGGAGCTCATAGCTGAGCCTCAGCCCCTGGATGTTCCTCGCAGAACATGCTGCTGCAAATTTGCTTCAGCAGACGAGCCAGGCAGGGCCAGAAGACATATCCCTGTTTTTCACCCCCTTGCAGAGATGGAGGGAAGTGGAGAGGGCCAGGCTGGCTGGGCAGAGGGCAAGCACAGGCTGTGCAGAGCCCTCTCTCCTTTGCACAGCCTGTGCCTGCCCTCTTGTGTCTCCAGCACTCGCTGCAGTGCTCGGGATCCCGCCCCGAAACACCGGGAAACGGCTCTATGCGAGGAAGCAAAAGGGATGAAGAAGGGTCCCGACCTGTGTGAGCCCCTCTGCTTCCACAGCCCCACCTGAGCCCTCCCGGGAGCACAGCCCAGGTAAAGCGTTTGCAATGAGAAACGCAGGACTGACCTCACAGGCACAGCCCTGGGATGTTTTACAAAGAAAATGAGGTGCTTTGGTCCCCCATGTGGCTCAGTACATGGTCCCCACGGCCCTGGGCCAGAGCCCTCTCCTTAACCCTGGAAATCGCTGTGTTTTTTATGCCAGCTCATTCTTTTGATGTTCCCCTCTGGGCTTGAAGAGAAAAAGGATTAAGAAAAAAAAAAAAAAAAAAAAAAAAGCAATGAAGCAGTGATGGCTGCAGTCCATAGATTGGAAAAGTCCTCTGAGCCTATTGAGTCCAACTGAGTTGACCCAGCACTGCCAAGGCCATCACTGACCATGTCCCCAAGTGCCACATCCACAGGGCTTTTAAACCCCTGCAGGGATGGGGACTGCAGCCCTGCCCTGGGCAGCTGTGCACCCCTTTCAGTGAAGAAATTTTCCCTGATGTCCAATCCAACCTGCCCTGGCCCAGCCTGAGGCCGTTCCCTCTCCTCCTGTCCCTGTCCCCTGGGCTGTCCCCTCCTATCTGTGCAGAGCCACAAGGGCCCCCTGAGCCTCCTTTGCTCCAGGCTCAGCCCCTTCCCAGCTCCCTCAGCTGCTCCAGATCCTTCCCTGGCCCAGCTGCAGATCAGTCTGTGGTTGCATTGAGCACATTGAAATGTCCCATCAGTGTCCCACTGGGATCTCACTGGATGCTGCTCTTGGGCAGAAAGGACAACAGGCATTTGGGAGGGAAGCCAGAGAGCACAGGGCCAACCACAATGACTCCTGGAAGAAGGACTTTGGTTAAGTTGTGGTCTGTAACTCCATTTCTCAGGCTTCTCCCAATCTTTTTGGACTCTCTTGTCACTTAAATTTTGACTGCCAGTGGCTTCAAAGTGGAGACACAGACCTCCCATAAGCAGAGAGGGCTCAGCTACTTAAAGTCCACCTTTCTAAACATGCAACTGAATGTTGAATGTTGATGTTTCCCCTGAAATGAAATCTGATCACTTCCAAAGTAGCTTTGGCTCAGTTAAACAGCTTTTTAATATATAGAGAAAATTGAAATTTTTATTTCAGTGCATTTAATATTGTGCTTGAATTTATAATGGGGTATAAAATGAAAGCAATGAAAGCAATTGAAAAGAAGTCTCCTTGAAAGAAACCAAAAAATATTTAAATGGCTGCATGAAATGCCTTCTAAAGAAAGGTCATAGAATCCCAGATTGGTTTGGGTTGGAAGAAACCTTAAAATTATCCAGTGCCACCCCCTGCCATGGCAGGGACACCTCTCACTATCCCAGGTGCTCCAACCCTGTCCAGCCTGGGCTTGGGCACTGCCAGGGATCCAAGGGCAGCCCCAGCTGCTCTGGACAACAAAGCTGTTTGAAAGTAAGGCAATGCTCCATTTCCCTCCAAAGAGAGGTGATGATGAAAACATCATATTGGCAGAGAGCTGAACCAGCAGTCTCCATTGGAAGAAGGATTTGGGGGGAAGATTTCTCCCCTAGCAGCAGAGAGGATGCTCCAGGTGCCTTCCTCCTCCCCCTCCTCCTCCTGCAGAAATATTAAAGCACATTAATACTCCCCTGGAGGCTGTGGGCCCCAGTGAGGCAATACTGGATTTTCAGAGGTGTTTCTCAGCCCTGCTGCCTCTGGCATTCCCATTCTCTGCAAGAACTGATTTACCAGCTCCAGGGCTCTGTTCATTGGGGTTCCAAGGTGCTCCTGTCACAGGTGACTCAGGTGGCACCAGCTCAGCTCCAAAGCCAGCTGGGACATCCCAGGGACTTTGGCTTCATCCTCCTGTGCCTGTGCTTCACTGCCCACCCTGAGCAAGCCACGGTGTCTCTTCATCCTGTACAAAATGAAAGTAGGGCTGCTTCTGTTCTGTGTCTTGAGCTTCAAGATTTGGGGATGAAAAAATGTACTAAAAAAATTATATTTTCTCTGGTGCCTCTCCATTTAAATAGCCCTTGAAATCCTACTTGTTATCCATTAAGTTTTACACGGTTTTATTTTCAGTTATATGTGTTAGTTCTGCCTGATACTCTTGTTTCTTAGAAAGTCTGTAAAAACACCTTGAATTTCTCATGAATAATTCAAGTTTAGGACCCATTCCAGGCCCTTGTTTCTGGATAACACCAGACATTTGTTCTTGTTGGCACATGAAACAAGCAAAAAAATGCACCAATTTTTTTTTTTTATTCTTTTGCCCAAAAACCATCTTCATTAGCTTTCCTTTCTTTTTAACTTCTCCTTCAGTGCCTGTGCAGCTCTTAACTGAATTTCTCCAAAGGAGGCAGTTTTCATGGGACTACAATTCTCAGAATAATTAAAGAATCCCACAAATTAAGAAGTCATCCTTCCATCACCATGGCAACCCTTATTGTCCTTCTTCAAATGGCTGATCTGGGAAAACAAGAAAAAAACAATCTCAAAGCTAATTGCAATCCTGGTGCCAAAGGACTGCAAAGAGCTGGGAGGTGAGAGGGGACAGCTGTCCTTGGGAGTCTGCAGGGGCATCTCTCTGTGCCAGAGACCCAAAGGTGTTGGAAGTGTCCAAAGGAGGGACACAAGGGTGGGGAAGGGTCTGGAGGGGCCACACGAGGAGCAGCTGAGGGCACTTGGTCTGTTCAGCTGGAGCAGAGGGGGCTGAGGGCTGAGCTCAGGGGCTGCAGCTCCTCCCCAAGGGCAGCTCTGATCTCTGCCCTGGGACAGGGACAGGAGCCAGGGAATGGTGTGAGCTGGGCCAGGGGGATCTGGGATGGAGCTCAGGGAAAGGCTCTTCCCCAGAGGTGCTGGCACTGCCCAGGCTCCCCAGGGAACGGTCCCAGAGCTCCAGGAGGGTTTGGACAGCGCTGCCAGGGATGCCCAGGGTGGGAGTGTTGGGGGGTCGGGGCCAATGGGTAAAAACTTCTGCTTGTATTTGTATTGAGAGCAAATCCCAGCTTCCACCATCCCAGGCTGATCCAAACCCAGTCTAACCTGGGCTTGGACACTGCCAGGGATCCAGGGGCAGCCCCAGCTGCTCTGGGCACCCTGTGCCAGGGCCTGCCCACCCTCCCAGGGAACAATTCCCAATTCCCAATCTCCCATCCATCCCTGCCCTCTGGCAGTTGGAGCCATTCCCTGTGTCCTGTCCCTCCATCCCTTGTCCCCAGTCCCTCTCCAGCTCTCCTGGAGCCCCTTTGGGCCATGCAGGGGCTCTGAGCTCTCCCTGGAGCTTCTCCTCTCCAGGTGAGCCCCCCCAGCTCTCCCAGCCTGGCTCACAGGGGCTGCAGCCCTGGAGCAGCTCCAGGGCCTCCTCTGGACCCATCCCAGCAGCTCCAGGTCCTGCCTGAGCTGGAGCCCCTGAGCTGGAGGCAGCTCTGCAGGGGGACCTCCCAAAGGCAGAAATCTGAAGTGAGTTGACTGAAAGGACTGTTTGCTGTGGGGACAGATTGATACCCTGGAAATGTGTCCTGTGGCATCATTAGAACTTTATGGAAATCAGAGTCACAGATAAGGGGTGAAGTTTGCTGGAGGCCATGTGAGATGCTTTCAGCTGGAACATGTAATTGAATTTGTGCTCCCCAGTGTGCTGCATGGACCTAATCCTCTGCCCCCTCGGGAATGTTGGGGATTTAGTTCATGGTTATCCAATGGGCTGAGAAGCAGCAGGAACTCGGCTAGATGATGGTGCGTACTCTCAGTAGGATTCCATCTACCCCAGAGGAGCTGTTTCTGCACTGAGAGAACAAACCTCATCTTAAATCCTTGCCCTTTCTGAGGAGGAAGAGCACATGAGATTTCTGTGTTCCCTTTGGATGTGATTTAAGTCAGTAACAACTGCCCAGAGCTGCTCTTGGCAGAGCTGCCCCAATTTAACAGGTCCCTTCAGCTTGTGTAAGATGGGATAAAACAGGATCCTACCCTGAGCCCTTTGCTCATCACATGCTCTGAGAGGGTACCTGTGGTGATGGGTGAGAAAAAAGGCTCAGAAAAGCTAAAGGATAATTTTGTCTGCTTTCAGACAGAAAAAAAAAAAAAATTTGCAGATTGGACTAAACAGATCTTTTATCCAAGTTCATTTCTGTCTATGAATCCTTCCCTGTGAGGGTGGGCAGGCCCTGGCACAGGGTGCCCAGAGCAGCTGTGGCTGCCCCTGGATCCCTGGCAGTGCCCAAGGCCGGGTTGGACAGGGTTTGGAGCAGCCTGGGACAGTGGGAGGTGTCCCTGCCATGGCAGGGGTGGCACTGGATGAGCCTTAATGTCTCTTCCAACCCGAACCAGTCTGGGACTCTCTGATGGTATGAAATACATCACCATTCCTCACCTCAGTGTCTTTGCTGGTCTTCTCTCTACTGAAGGGGCAGAGAGTTCATTCCAGAAGATGAAGGAAGGTTCTGTTTTCCCATCATAGAGGAAAAAACCCTCTGCTGAGTCCTCTCTGTGGGTGAGAGCTTTCCTGTGGCTGGGGGAGGCTGTGACCAGGCTGGTGGGGATGGAGTGACTCAGTGCTCTCACTTGGCAGACAGCACTGAAGATCAATTATCTGAGCAGTGGAAATGCATTTTCAGGTCAGTCAGAGCTTCTTGTGATAAAGCTGGTCAGTGATATCTGGGCAGGAAAAGGCTGCCTGGAAAACGAAATTGATCCAAACAAAACCAAAATTTTGCATTTTTTTAAAGTAGTTTGAAACAGAGAATCAGTTCTATCAGCCTAAATATAACAGATTAATGTCCCCATCCCACCATGTGCTGGATGTGGGTGGGAGAGAGTTAATTTCCTTCACAATAACTCATATGGGGCTGTGGTTGGGATTTGTGCTGGAGATAATCCAGGGATGTTTTGCTTTTGCTGGGCAGGGCTGACAGCTTTAGGGCCTTTTCTGCTCCTCACCCAGCAGAGGGGAGGCTGGGGGTGCCCAAGAAGCTGGGGGAGGCACAGCCAGAATCCCAGCTAATCCCAGCTGATCCCAGGGATATCCCATATGAAGTCATTGGTAGCTGGGGGAGGAAGGAAGAGAGGGAATATTCTGAGTGATAGGTTTTTACTTCCAAAGTCACCATGCCAGTGATGAGGCCCTGTTTTCCTGGGATGGCTGAGCACCTGCCTGTGATGGGAAGCAGGGAATGGACTCTTTAGTTTGCCTTGCTTGCACACACAGTTTTTGCTTTGCTTATTGAAGTGTTTTCCTCAACTCAAGTTTTCTCACTTCTACCCTTCTGATTCTCTTTGCCCATCCCTCTGGGGTGGGTGAGGTTGAGTTGC